>NC_073249.2:121237343-121853750 GCF_029289425.2 Pan paniscus
CCCAGGACTTTATTCTGGTCCCACACAATGGCTAGACCTCTGTGTAGGGAAACAGAGCCAAAATTCTTTCTACCCAAAGAAAGAGATAGGTGGCAGGGTTGCAACCTGTCCTCTGCAAATGGCACAGCTCAGGGGAAAGTCTGAGGGAAAAGAAGTCTTGAAAAAAAGTGAAGAGACTGATCCAGCGGATCCACATTTACTCACCCTTCTTACAAATTCCAGATGAGCTCCCTTATGAAGCAGGATATTTCCCTGACCCCTTCATGGGACTTGGAACAATGGTGCCTCAGTTACTCAGCCTGCCGCACTCTCAACGACTCATGGGAGTGAGTACATGAGTGAATGAGCTGGAAACTGGAGTGCGTGAGCTCTGGAATCACCCAGACACTTCAGTGCTGGTGGGATCAAACTCCACTCACTCAGACCTGCTGCATTACACCCCTCACAGGAGGGAGCACACAGGGGAGTGGGTGCAGTAGCTGGAGCTAGTGCTTTTTGGCACTGGCAAGAGTGAACTCCATGCAGGCCGTATGGTAGCATCCAGGCAGGGTGCCGGAGACTTCTGAAGCCCCAGGGCACATGTTACAGTGCTCTTTTAGCTCCGCCGTCTGCGGAGGGCTTAAGTGTTAACAGCTCAGTGGGCCCTTCGCCCTTTCACATGAGGCAGCTGCCCTTGGCCAGTGAGAGCAAAGGGCCAGTGTGACAGCAATTTGTATCCACACTTGTGGTTCTCAAGCATCCAGGAACAATGAGGTCACATGAACAAATTGAAGGATGGTAAATGCAGAGGATGTTGTTGCCTATGAAAGTGGCTCTCAGCAGGAAGAGGATCTAAAAAGGGGATTGGGTGGGTAGGTAATTTTCCTTTGGAGTTCAGCCATCTCCAGCCAGACTCTTCGCCAAAGTTACACTGTCAAACTGTCCCTCTAAAGTCAAACTGCTTCTCTTCAACATCCAGCCGTAGTCTCTGACATCCTGCGGATTCTCTCCTTTCTTCTGGCTGAGGGTAGGTCTTTATAGGCACAGGATGGGGGACGGGGTGGGCCATGCCTAGTTTAGGAAAAGGCAACATTCATGCAGAAAAACAAGGACAGAATTTTTCACTCTGGGCCATGGTATCAGGTATTTTGTCTTGAGGGTAGGGTTTTGTCAGGGACCCATTCTTTTCTGCCCAGAATTTCTTTGCCCCCGACCTTATCACTTTGAGGTGATTGGATCATGGGGGTGAATCTCTCAGGAATGGCTTGGGCCATCCCCTTGGTGATAAGTGAGCTCTTACTCCTAGCTCACACAAGATTTGGTGGTTTAAAAATGTGTGGCACCTCCCCACCCATTCTCTCTCTTTTTCTCTCTCTTTTGCTTGCTCATGCTTCCTCTATATGAAGTGCCTGCTCCTGCTTTGTCTTCCAACTTGATTGTAAGCTTCCTGAGGCCTCCCTACAACCTGATGCCAGAACCATGAGCCAATTGAATCTCTCTTTTAAAATAAATTACTCACTGTCAGGTATTTCTTTATAGCAATGCAAGAAAGGCCTAATAAAATAATGTTAATAATCTGAGTCACCCATGTTTTTTTTTTTTTGGTAAATTGTTTACAAAGACCATATAGTTTTGCAAAGTAATAATTCAGTGTTTTTTACACTATAATCCCATAGTGTCTGTTTAAACATCAGACCATCCCTTAAACTAGTCTTCTGAAAGTCCTTTTTTGTAGCCATTTCAGTAGTTGTTCATATTTAATACTTGTATATGAAATAATAGAATGATACTTAAATGATACTCTGGGCTATGAATACATTTCTCAGAAAGTCTTTTTGTTGAAATTTAACATAATCAAATTACACGGATTAAATTATTTATTGTAAAAATTCTGCCTACCACTAGGAAAAACTTAACTCTGCATTTTTCAAAGTGTAGTTATTTCCCAAATAAATAAAATATGGCAAAAAAACTATGTATATTTTGTGGGCCAACATATATGCTATGTCTTCTACAGCTGTTGTCTTCTGAGTTACTTTAGGATGTGCCATCCTGTTTTATACATAAGTATCTAAAATATGTAAATTTTTTCTCTGAATATGTGATTAGTTTCTTTCTAGTCAAGGGAGATTTCCCCCAAGATCAGATTCAATCATCTTTCTATATTTTGGAATTCTGCTTGAAATATGCTTATTTTTATTTATGAAAAATGTGCCAGAATATCTGCAAGTGCAATTTTGTAACACTTATTGTAAGCATATTTTCCAATTTAAAATCGAGTTTACAGCTAGAAATAGCAGAACAAATGAAAGAAATATCATTATGAATTTTTAATGCTGTGAATTCAATAGCATGGCTAAGAAAATGAATGACAATCCTTTGGCAATATTTTTATTTTAAGATCATAGTAGGAGTGGACAGAACATGTTTAATAAATGAAACTGATAGAAATCTAGAATATATCATTTTAAAGGCTTTTCACTCAGCACACAATAGTTCATATTTAAAAAACATTTAAAACTGAATTTGAATAAACTGCAAATATTGAGATGGTCCCATGGTCTTTCATCTTTAGATGTTTTCAATGCTGTGCCACTTATTGATTTATTATCTCTAATGTAGAAATTTCCCCTTTTTATCTGCTCTGTGAGAATAAATCAACCCTTCTAAATATTTTTCTGTTAACATTTTACACTGAAGCTTTGTCAATAAGGAATGGTGAAGAAACACTGCAGAATATAAAGCTTTGTTTTCTGCTGTTTTTGCGTTCATTTGGTATGTTCCTGCACTGTACCTGGCTTTTCCTGGCACTAGCCTCCTGTAGTGCCCACAGCTTCACCACTGCCTGCCTTCTGCTATGCATGGAGGCCACCGGCATTTAGCAACCAGCTTCTCTCTTCTGGTACCACTTTTGGCTGGTTTTGTAGAAAACTGCCCCTGGTGAGACACACCCCCATGAATTACTTTCACCACACCTTGGAAAACATTTTTCTGGCAAGTCCACCATAGCCATTTCTCTGCCATTCAGTGAGTCACAGCTGTGTACTCTCCAAGGATATTTTGTAAGGCCCATATGTGTCTTTGGGGAAGGGGGTGCTATTTCTTGGATATTCTGTCTCAGCCATGGAGTAATAATTCTTATTTTGATCTTTTTCTTCTATAGTCACTAGTGAATTTATTAGAGATTCTGGGGTATGTTAGCTTATGCAGGTAGATGTATCTCCATTCACAAATTGTTTGGTTGACTGAGACTTGGACTCAGCTGTAGACTATAGTTAATGAGACTGAATTGCCATATCATCTGTGGCATAATTCAGAGTAGGAGATATAAAGGCTTAAGTAGGTAGGGCAATTGACCTGAATTTATTACTCAATTTTCATTTGTAGTTTTGATATTTTTATTGGGACAAATCACCATAACCACTGTTTAATTTTCTTGTGCTTTAAAATTACCAAAAACTTAGTGACTGAAAATCTCATGTATCATCTTACAGTTCTGGCCATCATAAATCCAAAATAAGCCTTAGTAAGCTAAAATCAAGGTATTTGAAATGCTCAGGTCTTTTCTGTAAATTTTAGTGGAGAATTTGTTTCATCAGTTTTTCAGCTTTTAGTCGTCACCTATACTTCTTGGCTTGTGGTCTCTTTCCATCTTCAAAGCCAGTAGTGTTGAAGCTTCTCTCCTAACTGAACTCTACATCTGACAAGCACATCTTTTCTTTATGATTCTGACCCTTCTTCCTCCCTTATACAAATACCTTTGTGTTTATATTGGGAGTCTCTGGATAATTCAGGATAATCTTCCATTGTGAAGGTCCTTAATTTAATGAATGTACAATGTCTCTTTTGCCATGTAAGGTAACATATTCATAGGTTCTGACATTAAGACATGGTCATCTTAGGGAGACTGTATATAGTTTATCACAATCTCTGTCACTCTATATGAAGCTATAGATCTGACCAATTCCTTATTCTCCATACTAATCTGCAAGTGGTTTGCTTTTACCTGGCAGGTCCAACAGTGTAGTTCTAGAATGTTGTTTCAGGGCTTTGCCAATTCTTTTCCATGTCATAATATAGTCAATAGGGAGACTGATCATCTTGACAATTTAAAAAACATCTAAGTAGTCTACTAAGCTAATGACTTTATACTGATTAAACCTGATAAGGAGGAAGCCACAAGCACATTTTATGAAAAAGTAGGTGGAAAATGTACCCAACACAATTTCATAAACCTGCCTTCCCAGTGTAGGTTTTGTTATTTCAATGCTCTGGAGCATGTCAAGATAGCTTCTCCAAAGAGAAAGACAAGTTATCATACCTCTCATTATGTACTATGAGCAAAGTGCACAATACTTAGTAGTCTATTTTGGATTTTTCAAGTATTGTATACTACCTTTTAGTGTGCTGCTTTGGCTCATCTACAGAATTGTACACAAGATAGCCATTTATAAGTGGGTACGATAGCAAAAGAAGACGACTCCACAGCAAATTCACATTCAGTCTGTAGTATAAGGCATTCTAAGAATTGGGCCTTGTATTTCAACAGATTTATTAATATTTATAATGTATGAAGCATATAGGAATGCTATATGAGTCTCTGGTGAGCAGAAATAGAAAAATTGCAGAGAAAATCTCCAGGATTTTTAATAAAATCTGTGCCACGTTTAGCAGATGATACTATTCTCCTTCTGAGAAACAGACCCTGACTTGCTACTGGGTCTTGGTAGAGAATGAAAGCCCAACCACGGAACCTTAGATGATCAACATACCTTAGCTTTGAGTCATTTCTCACATTAGGCATGATCAGGAATTCATTTCAGAGAAAGTAAAGTGCAAAAATAAACTTATACTCATGTAATGCATTTGTTTTACCACACATTTCATCACCTGAAGAAGCTGGCCTAATTGAAAGATACACTGGCATATTGAAGACTCATTTTGACACCAGTTGAGAGAGATGCCTAAAAGGATAAAATGTACTTCAGGATACAATATGTTTTAAATCAAAATTCTTTATATAGTATGCTTTTCCACATAGCCAGAATCTTTGAGTCTGAAAAAAATAAATGTGGAAATGGGAGTGGCTCTATGATACGAATCATAATATACCTAAAAATCTACCCAATTGCAGAATAATTGTTTCCTGCATAGTATGTTTGAGCTCAGTTTCTTTGGAGACATTAATTCTCAAAGTGGTATGAATCTAGAAAGAAAACTCAATTAATGGTTTCGCTAAATTGAAAGAGGAGACTACCTCCTGGACTTTTGGGACTACCTATGCCATTAAACTAATGGAAAAAAAGGAGGATTAATCTACAGGATGAAGTGATTCACCTTAACTTTTAAGTGAAGAAGTATTGCTTCTACATAATGAAGTCAAAGTAGACTATATGTACATCCCAGCAGATTCTCTGGGGCACTTTCCAAGTATATCCATGCCCAATTGTAAATGTTGATAGAGAATCTCAGAAATCAGGAAAAAAAAACACAAACAAACAAACAAAAAAAACACATACTGAGGACTTCAGACTTTCTGAGAATGAAGATTTAGGTCAATACAGAAAAGAATCTTGACCAGAGGAGGTGAACTCAAGGGCAGGGAAATACTGAAATGGTAGTTTGAATGAAGCTATAGATATAAATTAAGGCCTTGAGAACAATTACAGAAATCAAGACTGGTAACTTTGGATGTTTTCTATGTTTCTCATTACGTATATGTATTTATTTGTATATATGAATCATTATTTTCTTTATTCTTTACATTTTCATTTTTTAGACTGCAGCAGAGTGTCTGCATTAGAAACCTCCACATGAAGGGCTTTTCAACAACATATGGCAAATTCTAGAGGAATGATTTTCAGGAAATTTCAGCAGTGCATCTCCACAGTGACTGCTCTGTCATTCAGTAAGCAATAGTCTTGCCATCTCCAAGATATATCTTCAGTCTTATATCTTTGAACTGCAGGCAAAGGCTCTCCTATAGCTCAATCCTATGGGAAATGCCTACAATGTCTGTTACTTCAATAATTTTTGGAGATATGCTTACTTCTTACTAACCAACTTATAATAATTTCAACTCCTGTTGTAGTTAACATTTTTTTTTACAGTAAACTGCTCAAATACTGCATGGTTACTATCTCTGGATTGGTCATATATTTATACATATAATAAATTACATTGATTCTTTAATATTAAACTGATCTTAATATCTGGTGTTAACCTCCCTTTGTTATAATGCATTTTGCATTTCTTTATTATGGTATTCAATTTTCTAAATTTATGTTACATATTTTTGCATCTATATATATTTTGGATATTGATTGGGGTTTTTAACCAATCAATGTTAGTTAACACACATGTTATGTCTACCAAATCGGCTTACAAATAAAAGAGCACTCATAAATTAAGTAAAAATGTCCAAGCATTTTTCATGTTCACATGACTTAAGTAAACCTTTAATAAGCAACCTGGCTTTAAGATTATTGACAAAATAAAAATGAAATACCCTCAGAATTGTCAGCATACATTTTTGTCTGGGTTTTCTATTTGTCTTTGCTAGATATTTTGAGATATCAGGGCTTGTCACAGAAAGTTACGGAATCATAAATCTAGCCACAACAAAACAATTTTTGTGTCAATTTTTCGATAAGTAAGACTGATTTAATATTGTTGGTTTAATGAAAACAGCTGAATATTCTGGTGAAAGAATTTCATTGGTGAAAATGTCCAGGTAGTAAACCTTAATTTTCACAGAATATAAACTGGATAACAAGAAAACACATAAATATTCTAGATAAACTCTTAAAATATGAATGTATAAGTGCTGTAGGTGAAGTTTTTGTGTAATTTAAAATATTTTTATCAAATGGTTACATCATTTCTAATTCAGAAAAGGTTACAAACATGTTCTAAAAAATGTGGAATTCTTCGCATTCATAAAATGCTAATACCTGACAGGCAGCTTAGGATTTCTTGCTTTCTTGGTTTTCACTAAATCTTACTTCCTTGGTTTTCACTAAAATTTAAGGTTACCAAGGATAAGAATTATAGTTAATATATAATTATATATGTAAAATATACCTAAAGATGTGTTATTAGTGGGACAAAGAATTATGTTATCTAATTCAGAAGTTATATTAAAGTTAATTTAAATTATAGACTTTAAAAGGTTATTTATGAAACATAGTAGTAAGGAACTAGTAAGTAGGGGAGAGAGATGTGAGGAAAGTAATGTATATGAAAATGCATTTTTGGTGAGAAAATTTATAAAAAAAGAAAATTTTGTATGATAAAAGACATTGTATGGTTAATTTTTTGACCTAGGATAAAATGACTAGTTATTTAAGAAGAAGGAAAAAATCTGGGACTGAATGGAAAGCCCAGACATGTTGTGGATAGTCTGTGTAAGTCACATGTAGTTTTTCCTGTTTCTCTGTGTACCTATCTTTATGCACATATGGAGAAAATAGAAAGTTGAAAAAGTTTAGATAACAAAATATTATTTAAAATCTGATAGACAATTGGAGAAATTTGTCTAATTAAACTTTTCATAGTTAAAGCTCTTAATCTTGATTAAGTTAAAATATGAAATATTGTAAGGAAATGTACTGGCAGTTTAGCAATTATTCTTTAATATAACTAAGCATGAAGCCAGATTTAGTGTGGAGCCAAATCTCACATACATGCTTGCATTACTACATATTATGTTTGCTGTTTTTCATGGATAGTTCTAGCACTGGAGTAATTACTGGTCATGTGCCTAAAGTGAACTTCTTGATTGCATAGGATGTGTGGTAATATTGGTGGACTTAAGGACACTGAATTGTGTATCAGGAATAAAATATTAATCATGTGACTTTTAGGCTCTAAAAGTGGCCCCCAAGGTAGACTGAGTTGGAAACATTTAGGGTTAGTTTCCTGTTTTTTTTTTTTTTTTTGCTTCTGATTTTCATTTGGTTGCTGTTTTTTTCTTCTTTGGGTTTATGGCTTGTGTATGCAAAAATATAAAACCATTGATGATTTTTATTTTCTAGTGGAAGAATTTTATTTGGTTCTGTGAATAGTTATTTTGTTTCCTGTGGATTTCTAGCAAGTCATCATTTGCTTTATTTATTTATTTATTTATTTTTTGAAACAGAATCTCACTCTGTCACCAAGGCTGGAATACAATAGCCCGATCTTGGGTGACTGCAACCTCTGTCTCCTGGGTTGAAGTGATTCGCCTGCCAGAGCTTCCTGAGTAGCTGGGGTTACAGGTGCCTGCCACAACATCCAGCTAATTTTGTATTCGTAGTACAGATGGGTTTTCACCATGTTGGCCAGGATGGTCTCAAACTCCTGACCTCAGGTGATCCACCTGCCTCAGCCTACCAAAGTACTGGGATTACAGGCATGAGCCACCAAGCCCAGCCCATTTATTCTATTCATCTAAAATTCCTAGGCTACGTTTGTTGGGCCTGCAGGAATTGATGGAGCACACCAGCCATTTGGAATTTGGCTGGTTTTGTTTGCTTCTGATTATCTAGAGAGCTATGAGAGCTTTAAGCTTACTGGCCAACAACAACAATAGCAACAACTACAAATACATAAAAGCCTTTTAAAATAAGTTCTGAACAGAAATAGTACATTATTATTTGAAAAAGTAGATGAGAACAAAAATGTTTAAATGATGTTTATTTCCTAGGCAATTCAATTCAATTAATAGCTTGAGTAAATTTCAGATATTTTCCTGTAGATAATGAAGAAAATCTGTGATATGGGTGCAAAGTTTTAATGTTCAGGAGACTGGCCTTGTCGTTTAGAAAATTATATTGATTGAAGTTTCTCTCAAACTTATTTAGTTGTGTTGACCATTATTAAAATTAAGTAACATTCACTTGAATTAAGTAGTAATAAAAATGTGAGACTTTCTAATGAATTTTGATCCCAACCATTTTATTACTTATGAGCCTTCATGTGTGTACTCAAAAACAAAAAATGTGCAAGTATTGCACTGGTTTGAAGATTTTGGTGGAAAAAGTTAGCAAATCCATTGTCAGTACTGTATCTAGAAACCAATCTTGGAAATATGCAATAATGCTCTTTTTAAATAGCTGAAAAGAAATTACTTTGTTTTTTTTTTCTTACTTTTTTATTGTTTTGTTGTATAGTATTTAAGTGAAAGGAGATAATTTATTCTTATTTCACTTATCAGGTTTTAATGATGGAGAGAAAAGTAAGTTGTCTTACTTTGATATGCTTGGCATGGGATCTATGAGATTTTTTATGCTTTTGGTCACAGTCCTGTTACTATAATGCTAGTAATTAGATGTATGCAGTGAATAACCTAACTACTTTTATACAGTAGCTCAAAGTTCTGCAGGTGCGAACTCCTAAACACCAAATAACAGTGTTTTGATTTGTAACATGTCAGAGGAAATGATAGGACTTTCAGTAGTTAAAATACCTTATTAACTTATTTTGTGCTGTTAAATTACAGGGCTTTGACTTCTGGGTCTGAAAAAGTCACTGACTCCTGCTAAATTTTGAGCATTGACATCAGTTGAAGCATCATCATTGGATCTGAGAGAAAGAAACAATCAAAATGAACTGCTTTTGTGAGACACAGGGCCATAAATTAAAACTATTCAATTCCTCTAGGACCAGGGACTGATGGGGAAGAGGTGGGTGAGTGATAATGTAAGGGTTGATTTTGAGAGTTAAGATTAGTTCAAAGTTTTTCTATAAATTAAACATTAAAATCAAAAACACACTGATGCAAGGCCAACCTCTGGGCCCAGGTGTTGGGATAACAAGGCTTTCTTGGAGCATTAATCCACTTTTTAATAAAAAAACTGGAAAAATTTCTAAAAATTTATGGAAATCTTACTTTGTGGTCAAACTGATTAAAATTAGATTTGTTTATAAGGTTATAGTGAAATTGCTTTAATACTAGCAATACATCATACAAAGGTAAGCTTTAGTTTCCTCTTTTTAACAAAGTATAATATTAACAGATAAAATTATTTGTTTACCTTTGAGTAAACTGCAGGGAGAAAATGGAGGGGGGAGAGAGATTTAGTTGGCCTCATGCTGCTTAAGTATTAGGTCTTATTGTTTGGGAAACTGTGTTTGCTCTCTATTAAAGAGTAAACATTTTTGTTTTATCATTTTGGCTAATGAATGACTATTTTATAATGACTTGTGATCCTACTTTGTGTCATCAAGTATCTTAAAACTTGACACTTTCCAACAGCAAACTTTTAAGATCTAATTTCCGTCTTTTTGTCCTTTAAATAACTTTTTTGAATATTAGTTTCTCTGAAGCCAGAGACAGACATATTAATCTTATTAGACTTGTTTGTTATGTTAGTATTAGGCAGGATGCATTGTCAAACCTGAGGTGGTGCTTAGCTTCCTTATAGATGTGTTGTTAATGTGTGTTCCAGGATTGTATGAGATTACTAAAATTTTGATATGTTTTGATATTTATGTTGTCAGTAATAATTATTATTATATTAAATTGTTGTATGCAGCAGAAAAAACACATTTTCTTGTCAACTGTGTCTTTAACTATGGCTGTCCTAAGACTTTTGTCATCCACAATTGATGGTTTGCTTTGATCTTTCTCAAAAAAAATTTGCTTATAATCAGCTACAGTCCAAGGCCTGCTTCCTTGGAAGAGTTCATGAAAATTACTCTTGAATGCAGGTTTCTGATAACTTTGGAGACTTTTCCATTTGATTAGAGAGAAAACTTTCAGGACACTAATTGAAAGGCTGATGTATTTGTGAAGGTTGCTAACCCAATATGAAGCAGAACAAGAGTTGATTGCATGGGCTAAGCTAATGGAGGACAGAAATAATTTTTTATGGCTTTTTTTATTTGAAATATTGCTGATTCTTTTTGTTTTGTTTTTCAAAATCTGGAGAATCTTTTTCTTTTAGGCTATTTATAGCCTTGGAACATACTTTAAGTGTATTGTGTATAGTTTCGTAAACATAATTTGAGTCATGTTTCTCTTTCTTTGCCCAATTTCTCCAGAATTTGTAAACTATTTGTGAAACGTCTTAATTCATGGTATTGTGTTTGTTTGCATACAGTTAACCACAAGTTTTCTTTTGTAATGAGACACATTTGAAGGAACTGGTTATTTTCTCAGGGCTCTGACCAAAATGACCTTTGAGATGTTTCAGTAAAGCCAATTAGGGAGAGTCTATATGGACAATGATTCTTGTCACATTTTTTGTGGGTAATCAAGCCAAGTATATGGGACTAAAGCTAATTTTTCAAGTAGATTGGTCCTTCTTTGATTTGTCTTTGGTGGAAGTGGTGAACTGAAGAGAGAAATATTGTATGTCAAAGAAAACTCTATATTAGATTAACCTTTGATTCCTGGGTGGCTATGTGGTCAACCATGGTATGGAGCTTCTGACAACACCCCTCCTCAACATGAAGTAGCCAGAAGGATTGACAACTGGATTCCTCATGATTGAGGAATTGATAAATAGAAAGAGGGGACTGAAACCAGCCCAAGAGTCCCATAAACAGTTGTTTTTGCATAAACATAGAAACTGATCTCTGGTGTTTCTGTAACAACCCAAAAGAGTGGAAAAAGAAAATGTGGTATATATACACCATGGAATGCTATACAGCCATAAAAAAGAATGAGTTCATATCTTTTGCAGGGACATGAATGGAGCTGGAAGTCATTATCCTCAGCAAACTAATGCAGGAACAGAAAACCAAGCACTGCATGTTCTCATTTATAACTGTGAGCTGAACGATTAAAACATATGGATACATGGTGGGGAGCAACGTACACTGGGGCCTGTTAGAGGAAGCTGGAGGAGGGAGGGAGACCATCAGGAAGAATAGCTAATGGATGCTGGGCTTAATACATAGGGAATGAGTTGATCTTTGCAGAAAACCACCATGGCACATGTTTACCTACGTTATAAACCTGCACATCCTGCACATGTACCCTGGAAGTTAAAACAAAACTTAGACAAAAAAGATAAAGGAACATTTAATATTGCTTTCAAGTTAATATATAATTGTTTTCTTTATTATATTATATTATATTATATTATATTATATTATATTATATTATATTTTGAGACTGAGGTCTCCCTCTGTCACCCCAGCTGAAGTGCAGTGGTATGATCTCGGCTCACTGCAGCCTCTGCCTCCTGAGTTCAAGTGATTCTTCTGCCTCAGCCTCCCAAGTAGCTGGGATTACAGGCACCCACCACCATGCCTGGCTAATTTTGTTGTATTTGTAGTAGAAATGTGTTTTCACCATGTTGGTCAGGTGGGTCTTGAATCCCTGACCTCAAACAATCCACCAGCCTTGGCCTCCCAAAGTGCTGGAATTACAGGCACATAATTTCTTACTATAATTATTATTATAAATTATTATTGGCTTTTAAAAATTGAAAATAAAACATCAAAAGATAAATAAGGGCCTAAAATATACAATTGTGGTATATAAGAAAAATGAAAAGTAATTAAGTAGACCTTCAATGCATATTAATTACATGCAATTTAAAGTAGTTTGTAGTTAATAATAAACATAAAATATGTAACTGAAGAGATTAACTATTTAAATGTAATCAATAATTAACGTATTTATTTTATATTGCTATACTTTTTATTATAATACAACTTTACTTAGATTATAATTGTAATGAAAGTATGCTATTACATGCAACAAATATTACTTCTCATGGCTAATAACTTATTCTATAATCGAAACATTTTTGGGTATTATTCAGATTTCCATGTCTATGCATATTTACATTGTTAAAATAAAAACAACTTCTCGGATTAATAGTTTACCTTTAGTAGTGACAGATATATTTGAGGTTGACTTTAATTTTCACTGTTGAACTCAAATTGCCTATCAGAAAATTGCTAATTTAATTCTGAATAAATAAAATATTTATTATAGTATTTTTGTGAATAATCATAAAATAAATTATTTTAGCCAAATTAAACTTAAGTCAAAATGTAAGCTTCTTCATATCAATAAATATACAGGTTTCAAAAATGGTATAGTTTGGAATACACCTCATATAGTAAAATGTTAATATTCAATTTAAGAAATATTAAATTAATTTTGTAAATAAAATGTTATTTGAACACAGTCTCACTCATATCAATTGTAGGTCTGCAGCTGATTTCACACTACAACAGCAGTTATCATATTGCTTGCAAAGCTTAAAATATTTTCTGTTTGGCTCTTTACAGAAATTTTTCTTTGGTTCTGGCCTAGAGCAATGCTTGGCCAAATAATTTACTTGGCAGCTCCCAAGTTGTTAATATTTATTTCATTTTCTTTCATTTGTTCAACCAATTCTCACTGTGCCTCTAATATCTGGGTTTCATAGTTTGTAATTGGGTAGCCCAGTGTCTGGGACTTTGGATTTACTTATATCTGTGAAAATCAGCAGGGTTATGGGCCTGACTAGGTCTCATTAAAGCTGAGTAATGGTAAGTCTACTAAATAAGCAGACACAGATAAAATCCTTGGTGTGTGATTTGTAGTTTGTCTGGGAATGCAGTTCATGAGAACTGAAGAAAATTCACTAACACAGAGGTGAAATATTTCAATAGTAATGACAATATACATAAGAAAGGCAGATTGTTTTCTTTACCATAGCTGCCTCCTCTTATCATTAGTTTTGCAGAGAATATAATAAAAAATGAAAACATTTTATGTGAATTTTTATTTGACCTTTCAAAAGAAGTATGAGAAAACTGTATTTTTTAAAGGTACGTTGATCAGAATAAGCTAAATTTTGCTTTGATCATAAACTGCTCACAATTCTCATCTGCTTATAAAAACTAATGTGTGTCATTTAAGTTAAATGTTCATTGTGGGTCAGTTTTGCTCTATACCACATTGCCTTAATCCCATATCTGTAATAGGCAGAGCAGCTCATATCTAGAATATTGTTGGTGTTGAGGAAAAAGAAACACAGAAAACAAATGAGTTCTTAAAACATCAGCTCTGAAGTGGCCAAAAAGTTATCTGACCACTCCTAGGTCCAAGAACATAGGGAAGTAAAATCATCCTGCAAGTAGAGACACTAACAAGCCCGCCATAATTTCTTTTTCAGGGACAGAAAGCAAATAATTAAATATTTTGATCAATAACTTTAAAACACTGTGTTTGGCATATAATCTTGGATTCTTAGTAGATATATGTGTGTATAGGATTCTGTAAATATGTGGGCAAAAATTTGATAGCAAATCTAATTGGGGGTAGGAGAGGGATATAAGAAACAACGAATAAATCACCTAGGTCAGAATATGGTTGCTTCTGATAAAAGGTTTTTGAAAAAAGTCAGCATATAGAATAACTTGCAAATGTTATGGTACACAAAAGAGAGAGGTTCAAAGAAAATTCTGGGCTCAAAAGTTAATATTTTAAATGTATTTCCTATATGGTGTATAGTTTGCAGTATGATATGCTATCACTGTCTTTCAACTCTAATGTCTCAAATTATTTGGACTTTTGACAATACTATATCAAATATTAAAAATGATCAGATTCTTTACATTTTATGGATGAACAAAAAATATGGCCTCAGTATATAATTTAAACTCCTCTTTTTTCCAACTTTCTCCTTGGAGAAAGTAAATTTCAGCATATTGAGGGAATCACAATTGCAATTCTGAAACAGCAAGTTTTCTAAGATATTTTTGTCATAGAGTGGGTGCCCTTGTATCTCTTAGCAGCAGGCTAAAATAAATGGCCATACAAAATATATAACCTGTCTTTCTTTTCTTGAAACTGAATCCAGGCAGATATCATTGGATCTCTTCAAAAGAAACCCAAATAGAACATTTGCTGAATGTGATCATTAGAGGGAGAGGCAAATTCTCTTGAGTTTCAAATATATATAAAAAAGATTCCATGAGTTGAACTTTAGTGAAGCTGCTAAACTCCAGGGACAATGAATATATACTACAAAGTTTCAGAGGGGAAATTTAGAGATTTTTAAAAGAAGAAAAAAAGAATCATACAATCATTGAATCTATCACTAATGACACAATGTAAAAAACTGTAAAATACAATCTATAGATACGTGAGAGGAGGAAAACAAAACTGTAACGTCAGAATCTTGCACTCATCAGAAATAACATACATCTGTTGAAAGGAGCAAAGAAAGACATTTCAATGGGTTTTATGGCAGGATGGGATGAGGATATCATCACATCTTCCCTAAAAGCAATGGTCAAGCTAGATACATTTAATATATATATATAAGCTTATAAAATATATATTTTTATATATATTTTATATAAAACATATATAAAAATATATATATCAGAGCTCTGGTAAAGATATACAAAGACATACAACAAATTTAAAAAGGTTTATACATGAAAACTACTAAACCTTTGTGCAAAATAATGTGAGACTAGGGCATTCTTATCTGAGTCTTCCTTCATTCCCTTAACTCAGCCTCAGTTATTCTACCAGAGACCAGTCATGAAAAACAAAACACCCCATCACTAAAGAGAGCCCACTGTGACCCTGGATCTCCAGATTCAGAGAGGAATATATTTTGTGAGATTGACAGTAACATAAGCGAGTTTAGAGAGAGTGAATGACAAAGGCCAGCATATCCATTAGCCAGAGCTTGTGATTATGTATGAGAAACAATAGACCAGATTTAAATTTTGACAGATTAGCCAAAAATTTAAAAGAAAGATCCAGGAAATGAATAACTGTAAGAGTTTATAATAAACACACCACACATTCCTATGGTTGGCTGGAAGGCTGCATGTTTGTGGGAGAAACTACAGTGGGCCTCATTTATCCATACATTCCTGGCTAACTGGGAATGTGCCCAACTTCAGAAAAGATACAAGATGGCCAGCTAAAGTGAGAGTGAGACATACTTGTGAAACACCTTGAATGCATTATTTCAACACACACACACACACACATGACCACCAGTAAGGGTGGTAGCCTTTAGACTCAAGATGTATAAGCACAACTTTTGCCTAATGATGACATGAAAACTAAGCTATATAAACACAGAAGCGATCCCTAGGGACTCAGACTTAAAAATTTAGATTTAAATTCCAAAAATTGTTTAGAAATATCTGTGAACAAATGTCATGAGATTGCTCAGATTTAATCCAGGCAAGGTGCTAAACAATAACAACAACAAAAAAGAGCAACAAAACAACCTTTGGAAGAAAACTTAGAATTCACTAAAAATATAGTATCTAAAATGACAATTTTTCCATGAAAAGTTAAGAGACAACAGAATATATGACACACACACCAGTAAAATGCAGCCAATAGAAAGTGTTTGATATTAAAACTAGCAGACAAAGCTTTTAAAGCAGCTATTATGAATATGTTCAAAAAATAATGAAAACCATCTTCAAAGAATTAAAAAAAAATGATCACAATGATTCAACATAAACAGAATGCCTGTAAAGAAAATAAACACTAAGAGAAACAAATAGAAATTCTGGAGTTGGAAAGTAAAAAGACTAAAATAAAAGATTTTCTAGAAGTTTTCAATAGAAGATTTGAAATGGCAGAAGAAGGCATCCATATACTTTAAGATACAGAGATAGAAATCTGAAGGACATAGAGAATATAATATATATTATCTTTTTTCAGTAAATCAATGCCTCTGTTTGGAATCCTCAGTACTAGATTTTTATATTTCTCAGACAGGTCTACCTTCACACATCTCCCCTGAAACTAAAGGGCTTTTTTCAAACAATGGTCAACCATTGCCATTGCATCTTCTCTTGTCTCCATCTCAATAAAAGCCTGACTTTTCATCCTCATCAATATGTAATTCTTTATTTTCCCATAAGGCTCAGCAAGCTTGAGAACAGCACTATCAGAATAGGCAGAATGGGGCAAATTGCTGTGATGTATCACACATCCAAGCTCTTGCCTTCGATCAAACTTCTGATCTGGCTTTCCTTCAGGTTTCTTTATTCTTTTATACTTCTGGGATAAATGAACTCTCACTGGCTTGCTTAATACTAACGCTGGTGTGGTTGTATAATAATCCACTGCAGCCTGAGCATCCTCTGTGGTTGCCCTTTCAATAAATGCCTCATTAATTTTATTTAGAATCAGATGATTTGAAATGACTCCAAATGGTTCTACCAGCTGTAAAAGCTGGTATCTCAAGTTTTTCCCTCACTGAAAATCCATGATGTGAACAACTCTGCTCGTTTCCACTCTGCCATTTTGTATGTGTCTAGTTCTTTGCAGGTTTCCATTTCCAGCACCCAGATTTCCTCTTGGTCCAATTGCTGGTCCTCCAAGATGAAACGAGGGAGGTGGAGATCCCAGAATTCCTGGTGCTGGGTTTGTAGACTGCTGAGACATGAATGGATCACCCACTGTGTGTTCTGTATCATTGTCAGGATCCCATTCTGGGTAGATTTCAAGAAGAAGCTGGCATCGACGACTGTGGCTTGCTCTATTGATATGTTGACTCAACTCCTCATTAGAATGAACTGGCAAATCACATATAGAGCACAGATGGGTATAACCTTTCAGTAAGAGTCCATGAAAGTCTTCAATATTGCTACTTGGAGGAGCGCCCCTCTTTTTCTCAAAGAGAGATCTCTCTTGTAAAGGGTCAGGACCATGACCAAGTCCCATTCTTTCATACTCACTGTCAAATTTATGATAGTTACGCGAGGTCTCACCAAAAAAAGTATCATCCCTACACCTTTTTTCCATCTCGTAATCTGTCATCTTCATAATCCATTCTGTCATAATAGCCAGATTCTCGAGAATGACTTCCATGATCATAATCAAGCACCAGGTTGAGACTAGGACCATGATCATCAAAACTATCTCTTCTAAAGTGCCTTTTTTTCTTCCGAATCATCCCTAGGTACTCTGTATGGTGGCTCCCATGCAGCAGATCTGTCATCTCTACCATTACTCAAAGTAGGGCCTTCTTCAGTTCTCCTCCTTTTAAGCTGTAGAAGGATTTGGGGCAAATTCTCGGGAGTCATCTTGTCCTCTGGATAACGACTCAGTTCATCTAAGTCTCTAGCAGACAGACCAAAGCTGGCCAAAATGTTACTGTCCTGGTCTGCATCTCCACAGCGTTGAGAAGATAAAGGGAGTGGACCTCTACTTCCAATGTTAAATATAGACTGTAAATTATAGGAAGAAGTACTAGCAGAAGACCGTGCACTATGAGCTCCTTTTTGATTCAATGAAGAATTCGTTCCAAGATTCATTCAACTAGCAAGGCGTGCAGTACCCTGGTTCATCCTTCCTAAGAGATGCTGGCATACTTAAAGACTGGGTAACAGCAGCAGGAAGGCCTATGCCTGCCGCAGACAGGTCACACCCATGACCCTGTTAGTCCCTACTGAGAGATGACTGCTGGAATGACTTGGACATTGCAGAACTAGCTCTTGTCTATTTTATAGATTAAAAAAAAAAATTTAAAGACTGCCAAAAAGAAAATTCAAACTAGAAAGCCAGGTAAACTTTGCTTCAAAAAATGTTAACGCCAAGAAAAATGATCAGTAAGGACTGCAGAATCTTCTTCAAGCTGAGAACCAGCAGACAACTCTCTCTCCCAGCGAGCAGATCGCGGAAGCTCCCACAATCCCCCGCAGCAACGGCGCTGGTGAGAGGTGGCAGCAGCGGCTGCAGCCCAAGAACACTCCAGACAGCAAAGAATCTCCAAGTGACAAGAAATCCAAGATGGTTCCCAGAAGACTGAAAGTTCAACCGAAGATAAAGAACAAGAAGAGAAGTCCGGTGAAGATGGTGAGAAAGACACAAAGGATGACCAGACAGAGCAGGAACCGAATATGCTTCTTGAATCTGAAGATGAGTTACTTGTAGATGAAGAAGCAGCAGCAGCAGCACTGCTAGAAAGTGGCAGTTCAGTGGGAGACGAGACTGATCTTGCTAATTTAGGTGATGTGGCTTCCGATGGAGAAAAGGAACCTTTAGTTACTGTGAAAAACGTTGCAAGTGCTTCAGCAGCAGCAAAGAAAAAGCTTAAAAAGCGTCGTTTCCCAGGGAGTATGGAAGGTTTTGTCACTCTAGATGAGGTTGGTGATGAGAAAGATTTGGAACTTCAGGAACTTCGTAAATCGGGCGTGGCATTTAAATCTGGTAACAGAAATGATGATGGTTTGGTTGAAATTAAAGTGGACAAGATCGAGGAACTTAATCAAGAAAACGAAGCAGCATTGGAAAATGGAATTAAAAATGGGGAAAACACAGAACCAGGTGCTGAATCTGCTGAGAATGCTGATGATCCCAACCAAGATACAACTGAAAACGCAGATGGTCAAAGTGAAGAGAACAAGGAGGACTATACAACCCCAGATGAGTATAGAATTGGACCATATCAGCCCAATGTTCCTGTTGGTATAGACTATGTGATACCTAAAACAGGGTTTTACTGTAAGCTGTGATCACTCTTACACAAATGAAGAAGTTGCAAAGAATACTCATTGTATCAGCCTTCCTCATTATCAGAAATTAAAGAAATTTCTGAATAAATTGACAGACAAACGCAGACAGAAGGAAACTTAAGATGTGCAAGAAGATTTAATGATTTCAAAGAAAATAATGGTTCTTTGTTTTTAATGTTAACCTTTCTTAAATACAATACTGATAGTTAGAAGAAAACTATTGTACTCTTTTGTTTTAGTGGAGAAATAATAGATGTCTGTTCATGTGTTAAGTGTTATAGCAAAAAAAAAAATACACATATGGTTAAGTTAATGAATAGTTTTTGTTTTATCAGAATGGCAACAGACATAAGTAATTTGTAGAGACTGACTTCCTAAGCTACTTAAGACAACTTGCACCACTAAGAAAAAAATGTACAACCATTTGGAAAAATGAAATGTAGTAGTTCCAAGTTTCAAAGAAATGTCAACATTTTATTCCATTCAATAAATAACAAAACCAATAGTATTTTCATTACTTTCAACTGAAACATTCCATGTTTTAATCTGAGCCTTGCAGACTTTCCTTTGGAGTTTGAACCTGTTTTGGTTGCATTTCATTTTTGGGGAACTTCATTAATGTGAGATTGGCAATGCAAATGCAGGTGCAGTTTTCTGTTAATGTTAATTCTGTTGTTTAGGTAATAAGAAATATTAAGTAATTGGCTTTAGAATTTGTAATCTTTCCCCCGAGTTCCTGCTAGATTTCGTATTCTAGTAGTCAATGTATTTTCAGTGAAATGTAAAAATATTCCCGTTCTCTTTGACCAGTATTAATTTTTGAGATCTTATTGCTTGTCACTTGAACACTGTAATTGTCACACATCTCTGGTATAAGCAACATTTGATTTTTGAAGTGTGTAGACCATCTCTTCATATTTTCAAGATGTAATTTTACATTTCTGCATTTTAAAAACAGTTTGGCCATAATCCTAGATGCATGCTTCTAATTCATGTACCTGCACATGTGACCTTTGTGAACAGAAATTTGCATGTATAATTTGTGTTTGCTTGTAACTTTCTGGTTATATACTGCTTACATCTGTGGATTCAAGTTACTGAAGTGAATACCAGTAAAAAGAAAACCTTAGGCCATCTTCATTGGTTATACATGTTTGGAATGTTAACCAAAAAAAAAGAAGAAGATAATATACATTAAGAAAAATTAACAGTATTTCAGAAACCTGTGAGACAAAGAATCCAATTTTTAAAAGGGGCAAAGGATGGCCGGGAGCGGTGGCTCATGCCTGTAATCCCAGCACTTTGGGAGGCCCAGGCGGGCGGATCACAAGGTCAGGAGATCGAGGCCATCCTGGCTAACATGGTGAAACCCCGTCTCTACTAAAAATACAAAAAATTAGCTGGGTGCGGTGGAGGATGCCTGTAGTCCCATCTACTTGGGAGGCTGAGGCAGGAGAATGGCGTGAACTGGGGAGGCGGAGCTTGCAGTGAGCCGAGATCATGCCACTGCACTCCCGCCTGGATGAAAGAGCGAGACTCCGTCTCAAAAAAAATGAATGAATGAATAAATAAATAAATAAATAAATAAAAAGGCAAAGGACATAAACAGTTCACTGGAGAAGATATCTCCGTTTTAATAAGTACACGAGAAGATGCTCAAAATCATTAATCATTAAGAAAATGCAAATTCGAACTATAATGAGCTAGCATTATATACCCATGAGAATGAGACATAAGATATCTGTTCTCATATGTTTAATACAAAAGACAAATTATAATAAGTGTGAATAATGTGGAGAAACTACAACCTTCACTCTGCTTTTGGGAATATTCAGTGATTCAATCATCTTAAAAAGAGTTTCACATTGGTCCAAAAAAAAAAAACATAAAAATACCATATAACCCTTAGTAAATGCCCCTTTATTCCATTTTTGGTATTTCCACAAGAGAAATAAAAATATATGTCCATAGAACATTCTTGCATGTCAGTGTTTGTATTAGTCAGGGTTCTCTAGAGGGACAGAACTAATAAGATGTATATGTATATAAAAGGGAGTTTATTAAGGAGGATTGACTCACACGACCACAAGGTAAAGTCCCATGATAGGCTGCTTGTAAGTTGAGGAGCAAGGAAGCCTGTAGTGGCTCAGACTGAATCCCAAAACCTCATAAGTACTGAAGCCGACAGTGCAGCCTTCAGTCTGTGGCCAAAGGACCGAGAGCCCCTGTTGGTATAAGTACAAGAGCCCAAAAGCTGAAGAAATTGGGGTCTGATGTTCGAGGGCAGGAGGCATTTGATGGGAGAAATATGAAAGCCAGAAGACTCAGCAAGTCTGCTATTCCATCTTCTCCTGCTTGCTTTATTCTAGCTATGCTGACAGCTGATTAGATGGTGCCCATCCAAATTCAGGGTGAGTCTGCCTCTCTCAGTCCACTGACTCAAATGTTAATCTCTTTGGAAATATCTCACAGACACACATAGGAACAGTACTTTGAATCTTTCGATCCAATCAAGTTGACACTTAGTATTAACCATCATGGTATCCAAAATAGTACTGTTTCTTACAGCTCCAAACAGGACATTATCCAAATTTTCATTAGCTGGTAAGTGGATGAACAAAACATGGCGTAACTTAACGATGGTGTATTATTAGGCAATAAAAAGAATAAATTATGCGTACATTGTGTGATATGAATGAATCTCAGAAACATTAAGTGAAAGAGGCCAGGTGCAAAGGACTCTCATATGATACATTTCTATAAAATGTCCAGAAAGGCAGATTTATATAAACAAAAAGCAGATTAGGGGTTGCATCTGGTTGAGGATAGAAACAGGAACTGACTACGAAGGCACAGAAATGAACTTTTTTGTGTGATGTAAATCTTCTAAAACTGGATTATGGAGATTATTTTGTAAATCTATAAATTTGCTAAAAGTCATTGATTTTCAATGAGTGAATTTTATGGTATGTAAATTATACCTCAATCAAGATATATAAAAATGAAAACATCCAAATAAAAGGAAAACAATTTGAACATACCAGGACCCAGAATATAACTATTTACATATTTTCTCTAAGAAAAATCATTAAAGATGTACATGCATGAAACGAAAATTCAGTCAGAAGAGAAATCCTGTGGGAAGGAAGAATAAATGATACAGGAGATTATGTAAAATACGCCCCTCTGTTTTTTATATCTTTTCATTTATCTGTCTCTAGCCTTCTGTCCACTCATCCATCCACCTTTCCATCTATATCACTATGTTGAACTCAATAGAGTACTTTCAATAATGCTGTATTTTTCTCCTATGACTACCTTCAAAAATACAGTTTCATATCTTTCCTTACTCATTGGAGAAATCAGCAGATCCCCCAGCTGCTGAATTACTTTCAACTACATAAATAGTCTAATAGGTATTAAAAAGTACACAAAAATCTCAATAAAAATGGAAGTCTCAAATCCACTTATAACTTCTTTATTTTGTTTACTTCTTTTGAGTCGGGGTCTTGCTCTGTAACTCAGGCTGGAGTGGGGTGGCAAGATCAGGGCTCACTGCAGCCTCCAACTCCTAAGCACGTGATAACATGCCCACCTAAATTTGTGGATTTTTGGTGGAGATGTGGCTTTGCCATATAGCTCAGACTGATCTCAGACTGAGATTGAGCTAGATCTGATCTCAGCCAGATTGAGACTCCTGGGCTCAAGCAATCCGCCGGCCTTGGCCTCCCAAAGTGCTGGGATTAAGGTGTAAGTCACCACTCCCACTTTACTTAAAAGTTCTTAGCAATTTAAGGATTACGGTGAGTATAAAATACACAAGTACTTAACTTAAAAATATTTTACTTTACTGAAGTTGTTTGGACTATTTTCGCATGTCAAATGCTTTTCATCATAGTGAGAACAGATCTCCTTATAAACAATTGTATATTTTTGAGTTTAATTGAGTTAAGTAGATGAGTATTTCATGGTCAAACTGAGATTTTCTAGAAGGGATAGCCTCTCAATATTAGAAATTCAAACACATAATTTATTCCATCAAATTATTATTTTAAAAATAGAAACAATTAGAGCTGTCTGTATTCCATATATAGCAAAGAGTTAATGGTTCTTTAGAAATAACCTGTTTGTTTTAACCAGAGAGCAAATGAATCTTCATGGTATGACAAAAGCTAATAGCCTGTTTAGAATTTAGAGAAAGCAGGTACTGAATGAGTCTCTTTGACATTTTCTAGTTCTGGATCTAAGACCACTAGACACTGGTAAATAACATAACTTAATTTTGTATGAAGCTTCAGCCTAAGAAAAAATATATACTGAATTATAGCAAAAGGGAAGAATGGGATCTACTGAAATATGTTCCTCCAGATTTTAAACTCAGTCTCAGCTTCAGACCTATGCTTTTGTTATAGATTTTCCTGGGTTTAATGGAGAAACCAAAGTTAAAGGAGAATTGTTTTTGTTATCTACTTTGGCATAACAAATGTACCCAAAACATAGAGGCTTAAAAAATCCATTTATTATCTCCCAATTTCAATGGTTAGGAATCCAGGCACGATTTAGCTGGGTACTCTGTTTTAAGGTTTCTCACAAGGATACAAATATAACGTTGGCTGGGCTATGATCTCATTAAAAGGCACAGTAAGCTTGCTCATATGGTTGTTATTCCTCAAGGGTTATTGAAATTAAGGACACAGTTCCTCACTGGCTGTTGACCAGAGGCCACCCTAAGTTCCTTGTGATGTGGATCTCACCATACAAACAGTGTGATATAGAAAGTGTGAGCAAACAGAGGTACAGTTTTTTATAGACATGTTTCAGAAGTGAAGTGACACTTTTGTCATATTTTATTTTTAAAAGCAAGTCACTAGGTCTGGCCCACACATGAGTGGAGTGGAATGTGTGAACGTATTGGATACCAAAAAGCAAGCAAGAATTACTGGGAGTCGTTTTGAAGCTGGTTAGCATAAGCCCCTGTGATAATAAAATTTCATACCTATTTCCTAGGCATTCTTGGAACCCTGTATCTGGATAGAGTGTCTTTGTCCATGCGGACTGCTATAGCAAAAATACCACAGACTGGGTGACTTATAAACAGAAACTTACATCTCATAGTTCTTGAGGCTAGGGAGTCCAAGAACAAGGTTTCAGCAGGTTTGGTGTTTGGTGAGGGCGTGCTTCCTGGTTCACACATGAGTATCTTCTCACTAGGTCCTCACATTACAGAAGGGGCAAGCCAGCTTTTAACTGAACTTATAGAAGTTAATCTTCATATTTATTAAAATGTTAATTTAATTATATGTACTTATATTCATATCCAATTAATAGTTTAAAATTTTTATCATGAATTGATTTTTTGAAATTATTTCAAATACTATACTTCTATCATGATTTTTCCCAAATTGTTTTCCTCTCTTTGATTTGATCTATCTAAAAGACTCATTATTATTTTTTGAAATCTATAATTTTTAAATCTCCTATTTATTCAGTTTTATGATATAGGACTTGTATTTACAAATGATTGTGTTTGATCAGAAAAGTTATACTTCAACAATGTACCCAATGGGCTGGCCTAATAGGAACAGCTCGGGTCTGCAGCTCCCAGAGAGACTGATGCAGAAGGCAGGTGATTTCTGCATTTACAACTAAGGTACCCAAATCATCTCTTTGGGACTGGCTGGATAATGGATGCAGCCTATGGAGGGGGAGTCAAAGCACGGTGGGGTGTCGCCTCACCCAGGAATCACAAGGGGTAGGGAGATTTCCCTCCCCTAGACAAGGGAAGCCATGAGAGACTGTACTGGGAGGAACGGTGCACTCCAACACAGATACTGTATTTTTCCCATGGTCTTCACAACCAGCAGTCCAGGAGATTCCCTCCGGTGCCTACACTACCAGGGCCCTGGGTTTCAAGCACAAAACTGGGTAGACGTTTGGTCAGACACTGAGCTAGCTGCAGGAGTTTGTTTATTTGTTTGTTTGTTTTCATACCCCAGTGGCACCTGGAATGCCAGCAAGACAGAACCATTCACTCCCCTGGAAAGGGGACTGAAGCCAGGGAGCCAAGTGGTCTGGCTCAGTAGGTCCCACCCCCATGGAGCCCAGCAAGCTAAGATACAATGGCTTGGAATTCTTGCTGCCAGCACATCAGTCTGAGGTCAACCTGGGACGCTAAAGCTTGGTAGGGAGATGGGGGATTCACCATTGTTGAGGCTTGAGTAGGTGGTTTTACCCTCACAGTATAAATAAAGCTGCCAGGAAGTTTGAAGTGGCTGGAGCCCACTGCAGCTCAGCAAGGCCGCTTGGCCAGACAGCCTCTCTAGATTCCTCCTCTCTGGGCAGGGCATCTCTGAAAAAAAAAGGAAGCAGACTCAGTCAGGGAAGTATAGATCAAACCCCATCTCCCTGGGACACAGCACTTGGGGGAAGGGGTGGCTGCGGCCCAGCTTCAGCAGACTTAAACATCCCTGCCTGACAACTCTGAAGAGAGCAGCAGATCTCTTAGCACAGCTCTGATAAGGGACAGACTGCCTCCTCAAGTGGGTCCATGACCCCCATGTATTCCGACTAAGAGACATCTCCCAGTAAGGGCCGACAGACATCTCATACAGGAGAGCTCTGGCTGGCATCTGGCGGGTGGCCCTCTGGAACGAAGCTTCCATTGGAAGAAACAGGCAACATTCTTTGCTGTTCTGCAGCTTCTGCTGGTGATACCCAGGCAAACAGGGTCTGGAGTGGATCTCCAGTGAAATCCAGCAGACCTGCAGCAGAGGGCCCTGACTGTTAGAACGAAAACTAACAAACAGAAAGGAATAGTATCAACATAAACAAAAAGGACGTCCACTCAGAGACCCCATCCAAAGGACACCAACATCGAAGACAAAAGTAGATAAATCCATGAAGATGGGATGAAACCAGTGCAAAAATGCTGAAAATTCTTAAAGCCAGAATGCCTTTTCTCCTCCAAAGGACCACAACTCCTCACCAGCAAGGGGACAAAACTGAATGGAGAATGAGTTTGACGAATTGACAGAAGTAGGCTTCAGAAGGTGGGTAATAACAAACTCCTCCGAGCTAAAGGAGCATGTTCTAACCAATGCAAGGAAGCTAAGAGCCTTGAGAATAGGTTAGCCGAATTGCTAACTAGAATAACCAATTTAGAGAAGAACATAAATGACCTGATGAAGCTGAAAAACACAGCACGAGAACTTCGTGAAGCATACACAAGTATCAATAGCCGAGTTGATCAAGCAGAAGAAAGGATATCAGAGATTGAAGATCACTCAATGAAATAAAATGAGAAAACAAGATTAGATAAAAAAGAGTGAAAAGAAATGAACGAAGCCTCCCAAGAAATATGGGACTATGTGAAAAGACCAAATATATGTTTGATTGGTGTACCTGAGAGTGATGCGGAGAATGGAACCAAGTTGGAAAACACTCTTCACGATATTATCCAGGAGAACTTCCCAAACCTAGCAAGGCAGGCCAACATTCAAATTCAGGAAATACTGAGAACACCACAAAGATACTCCTTGAGAAGAGCAACCACAAGACAGATAATTGTCAGATTCACCAAGGTTGAAATGAAGGAAAAAATGTTAAGGGCAGCCAGAGAGAAAGGTCGGGTTACCCACAAAGGGAAGCCCATCAGACTAACAGTGGATCTCTAGGCAGAAACTCTAAAAGCCAGAAGAGAGTGGGGGCCAATATTTAACATTCTTAAAGAAAGAATTTTCAACCCAGAATTTCATATCCAACCAAACTAAGCTTCATAAGTGAAGGAGAAATAAAATCCTTTATAGAAAAGCAAATGCTGAGAGAATTGTCACAACCAAGGCTGCCTTATAAGAGCTCCTGAAGGAAGCACTAAACATGGAAAGGAACAACTGGCACCAGCCACTGCAAAAACATACCAAATTGTAAAGACCATCGACACTATGAAAAAACTGCATCAACTAACGGGCAAAATAACCAGCTAGCATCATAATGATAGGATGAAATTCACACTTAACAATATTAACCTTAAATGTACACTGGCTAAATGCCCCAACTGAAAGACACAGACTGGCAAATCAGATAAAGAGTCAAGACCCACGGGGGTGCTGTATTCAGGAAACCCATCTCAAATGCAAAGACACACATAGCCTCAAAATAAAGGGATGGAGAAATATTTACCAATAAAGGGATAGAGAAATATTTATGAATCACACATTCATAAAGCAAGTTCTTAGAGACCTACAAAGAGATTCAGACTCACACACAATAATATTGGGAGACTTTAACACCCCACTGTCAATATTAGACAGATCAATGAGACAGAAAATTAACAAGGATATCCAGGACTTGAACTTAGCTCTCGACCAAGTGGACCTAATAGACATCTACAGATCTCTACACCCCAAATCGACAGAATATACATTCTTCTCAGCACCACATCACACTTACTCTAAAATTGACCACATAATTGGAAGTAAAACACTCCTCAGCAAATGTAAAATAATGGAAATCATAACAAACCATCTCTCAGACCACAGCACAATCAAATTAAAACTCAGGATTAAGAAACTCACCCAAAACCACACAATTATATGGAAACTGAACAACCTGATCCTGAATGACTACTGGGTAAATAAAATTAAGATAGAAATAAAGATGTTCTTTGAAACCAATGAGAAAAAAGACACAACATACCAGAATCTCTGGAACACATTTAAAGCAGTGTGTAGATGGAAATGTATAGCACTAAATGCCCAGAATAGAAAAGAGGAGAAAGATCTAAAATCAACACCCTAACATGACATTTAAAAGAACTAGGGAAGCAGGAGCAAACAAATTCAAAAGCTAGCCGAGGCATGAAATAACTAAGATCAGAGGAGAACTGAAGGAGATAGAGACACGAAAACCTCTTTAAAAACATCAATGAATCCCGGAGCTGGTTTTTTGAAAAGATCAACAAAATAGATAGACCACTAGCCAGACAAATAAAACAGGAAATTGAGAAGAATCAAATAGATGCAATAAAAAATGATAAAGGGGTTATCACCACCAATCCCACAGAAATACAAACTACCATCAGAGAATACTATAAACACCTCTATGCAAATAAACTAGAAAATCTAGAAGAAATGGATAAGTTCCTGGACACATACACCCTCCCAAGACTAAACCAGGAAGAAGCCGAATCCCTTAATAGACCAATAACGAGCTCTGAAACTGAGGCAGCAATTAATAGCCTACTTACCAAAAAAAGTTCAGAACCAGAAGGATTCACAGCCAAATTCTACCAGAGATACAAAGAGGAGCTGGTACCATTCCTTCTGAAACTATTCCAAACAAAAGAAAAAGAGGGAATCCTCTAACTCATTTTATGAGGCCAGCATCATCCTAATAGCAAAACCTGGCAGAAACACAACAACAAAAAAAGAAAATTTCAGGCCAATATCTCTGATGAACACTGATGTTAAAATCCTCAATAAAATACTGGCAACCTGAATCCGGCAGCACATCAAAAATCTTGTTCACCATGATCAAGTTGGCTTCATCCCAGGCATGCAAGGCTGGTTCAACATATGCAAATCAATAAATGTAATCCATCATATAAACAGAACCAAAGACAAAAACCACATGATAATCTCAATAGATGCAGAAAAGGCCTTAAACAAAATTCAACAGTCCTTCATGCTAAAAGCTCTCAATAAACTAGGGATTGATGGGACTTATCTCAAAATAATAAGAGCTATTTATGACAAACCCACAGCCAATATCACAGTGAAAGGGCAAAAACTGGAAACATTCACATGGAAAACCAGCACAAGACAAGGATGCCCTCTCTCACCACTCCTATTCAACAAAGTGTTCTAAGTTCTGGCCAGGGCAATCAGGCAGGAGAAGGGAATAAAGGGTATTAAACTAGGAAAAGAGGAAGTCAAATTGTCTCTGTTTGCAGATGACATGACTGTATATTTAGAAACCCCATCGTCTCAGCCCCAAACCTCCTTAAGCTGATAAGCAACTTCAGCCATCTCAGAATACAATATCAATGTGACAAAATCACAAGCATTCCTATATACCAATAACAGACAAACAGAAAGCCAAATCAGAAGTGAACTCCCATTTGCAACTGCTGCAAAGACAATAAAATGCCTAGGAATACAATTTATAAAAGATGTGAAGGACTTCTCAAAAGAGAATTACAAACCACTGCTCAAGGAAATAAGAGTGGACATAAACAAATGGAAGAACATTCCATGCTCATGGATAGGAAGAATCAATATCGTGAAAATTACCATACTGCCCAAAGTAATGTATAGATTCATTGCTATCCCCATCAAGCTACCATTGACTTTCTTCACAGAATTGGAAAAAAATCTACTTTAAATTTCATAGGAACCAAAAAAGAGTCAGCATAGCCAAGACAATCCTAAGCACAAAGAACAAAGCTGGAGGCATCATGCCACCTAACTTCAAACTATACTACAAGGCTACAGTAACAAAAACAGCATGTTACTTGTACCATAACAGATATTTAGACCAATGGAACAGAGCAGAGGCCTCAGAAATAACACCACACATCTGCAACCATCTGATCTTTGACAAACCTGACAAAACCAAGCAATGAGGAAAGGATTCCCTATTTAATAATGGTGTTGGGAAAACTGGCTAGCCATATGCAAAAGGCTGAAACTGGACCCCTCCCTTACTCCTCACACAAAAAATTTACTCAAGATGGATTAATGACTAACACAAGACCAGTAAGACCTAAAACCATAAAAACTCTCGAAGAAATCCTAGGCAATACCATTCAGGACATAGACATGGGCAAAGACTTCATGACTAAAACACCAAAGCAATGGCAATGAAAGCCAGATTGACAAATGGGATCTAATTAAACTAAGGAGCTTCTGCACAGCAAACGGACCTCTTACCAGAGTGGACAGGCAACCTGCAGAATGGGAGAAAAATTTTGCAATCTATCCATCTGACAAAGGGTTAATATTCAGAATCTACAGAGAACTTAAATTTACAAGACAAAAATCAAATGACCCCATCAAAAAGTAGGCAAAGGATATGAACAGACACTTCTCAAAAGAAGACATCTATGCAGTCAACAAACATATGAAAAAAAAGCCCATCATCATAGATCATTAGATAAATGCAAATCAAAACCACAATGAGATACCAACTCATGCCAGTTAGAATGATGATCATTAAAAAGTCAGGAAACAACAGATCATGGAGAGGATGTGGAGAAATAGGATGCTTTTACACTGTTGGTGGGAGTGTAAATTAGTTCAACCATTGTGGAAGACAATGTGGTGATTCCTCAAGGATCTAAAGCTAAAAATACCATTTGACCCAGCAATCCCATTACTGGGTATATATCCGAAGGATTATAAATCATTCTACTATAAAGACACATGCAAACGTATGTTTGTTGTGGCACTGTTCACAATAGCAAAGACTTGGAACCAACCCAAATGCCCATCAATGATAGACTGAGTAGAGAAAGTGTGGCCCATATACACCAGGGAATACTATATAGCCATGAAAAAGGATGAGTTTGTGTCCTTTGCAGGGACATGGATGAAGCTGGAAACCATCATTCTCAGCAAACTAACACAAGAACAGAAGATCAAACACCACATGTTCTTACTCATAAGTGGGAATTGAACAATGAGAACACATGGACACAGGGAGAGGAACATCACACACTGGGGCCTGTTGAGGGGTGGGGAGCTGGGAGAGGGAAAGTATTAGGAGGAATACCTGATGTAGACGAAGGGTTGATGGTTGCAACAAACCACCATGGCATGTGTATACCTAGGTAACAAACCTGCACATTCTGCACATGTACCCCAGAACTTAAAGTATCAATAATAATAATAATAATAATAATAATAATAATAATAATAATATTAATGCACCCAATGCCTGTATGCTGCATACTTTTTTTTGTTTTTGAGACGGAGTCTTGCTCTGTCGCCCAGGCTGGAGTGCAGTGGCGCAATCTGGGTTCACTGTAAGCTCTGCCTGAGGGATTCACACCATTCTCCTGCCTCAGCCTCCGCAGTGGCTGGGACTACAGGCGCCCGCCACCACACCTGGCTAATTTTTTTGTATTTTTAGTAGAGATGGGTTTTCACCGTGCTAGCCAGAATGGTCTAGATCTCCTGACCTCGTGATCTGCCTGCCTCGGCCTCCCAAAGTGCTGGGATTACAGGCGTGAGCCACCACGCCCGGCCTGCTCTGACTAATTTTTAAAATGTATTTCCATACTTAAAAAAAAACTGTTATTTTTCATTTTTATGGGTACATAGTAGATGTAAATATTTATGTGGCATGCGAGCTACTTTGATACAAGCAATCATTCAAATTAGATTGTATGTTAATACACTATAAACCTTTTGTTTTCTTCAATGGATGTTTACATGCTTCTCGTCTGTAAAATTACATCAATAGACATCTGCATGTCTCATCAATATAACTATGTAAATATTACTGAATTTTAGTTTTCTTGCTTGCAAATGGAAACAGTATCTAACTGAATAATAAAAATATTTGATTATGATCTACCAAGTTTATATCTAAATCCACTTACAAAAATATGTCTAGATTTACCAGTTTCAAAGGCATTGGTTATTATGGTCCTAGATCTAGATTAAATTTTGTCTTTAAATTGATAACTTAGTTGTTACCAATATATGTAATATTGATAACATAACATATAAAGATTATCAGGTAAAAGAGAGACAAAAATTAGCTCAAGACACAGAAGTATTGGCACATGATAAATGTGTAAGAAAGTTTATTTTGCTCAAAATTTAGAAAAATATAAGATAGAATTATTTAGAAACCAGAAAAGACAATGAGATAAATTTTAAAAGGAAACAAGAGGTAAATATCTGGTATGAATAAAATCAAAATGGGGAAAATATTCAAAATTTGATCTTTTGAATGATTGGATCAACAAGCTTAAAGAGAGAGAGGACCAAAAATATAGTGAGAAATATTGAGACAATTAATTTTAATAAGAAAGACATCAAATATTGTGGTAATAAATTTGAAAAACTATAGGAAATTCATGCCTTAGTAAAATATAAGTAACCAAATTTGACCCAAGACAAACCAGTATCCTTAAATTGGTAATTAGATTTGGAAATGCATATAGCCAAAGTCAATATTTTAAAATAGGCATTTTGAATAGATACTTACATAGCTGAGTTCATATGATCTGGTAAAGAATAGCTAATTCAACATTATTTCAATGATCCAGAACAGCAAAATATGCATAACTCTCCATTCAATATTTTCAATTTTGAAAAACCAATATATATAGTCAGTAGAATGACTGGTAATAATACTAAATGAGAAAAATGGCTATATTTTGCTTATGCCTATAAATACAAATGTTTTAGTTAAGTATTAGCAAGTAATTTATAATCATAATATTCTATTGTTTTAACTAAGAAGATGCGCTTCTTAATAGGACACCCCAAATATAGCAGCTCAACAGCAATAAATGTGTACTTTTCTTATATTAAATTGTGCAGCTCATGTAGGTCCTTTAGTGAAATAGACAAGCAGGACAGCTATGCCCTCCATAACACATAGCTTGTGGAGCTTACCAGATATTATTTGTAGCCAGTGGGACAGGAAAAGAGAAAACTAGGACAAGAAGCTTGTTTTTTAATGAAATCAACTAAAAATTGAACATACCATTCTACTCATTGTCCATTAGCCTGTATTCTGTCCTAAAAACACAGTTAGCTGAAGGAAGGATTAAATAAATGTAGTGTTTGGCCAGATGGTCAATTTCACAGTTTTAACTCTATGGGTTCCATTACCAAAAAGAAAGAAATGGAGACTAGATAACAATGAAAATTATTTTTTGTCACAAAAACTGAGTGGATTTTATTCCAGGAATGCAAAGGTGGTTAAAATTTTATTTAAATATTTAATTACACTCTCAAAGTGTAACTAGTAAAAACAACATATCATATTGACTAATTTAATGTTTAACTCAAGACTGAGCACCTCATATGAACCCTTAGTGTCAGAAGATATCTTACTATATTTTACTCTCTACTCTCATATGTAACTATTTTTGAGTTTGTACTCTCTTCAAAAACTTTCAAGAGTTCCCCCCATTTCAAGTATCAATAACCTTGCTATGTATTTCATGGAGAAAATACATTAGCAGAAAACTTTCTCATCCTTTGCCAGCAACCTTTCAATTATGTGTAACTATACAATACATACTTCTCTGTTTTCCCGTTACAGTACATGATTCTCACTGTAAAGTACTTTTCTTTTTAGTTCCAGGTAATGCTATCTTTTTCTACCTGTATTTACTCCTTGAATGATTTCATCTAAGCTCATAGCTTTAAAAATTATCTCCTTGGGAAAACCAATGCACCTGTATAAATAACTAGAATAAAACCAGGGAAAATACAAAAGAAAAAAAAACACAAACATTATTTAGGAGTATCAAAATCTCTGGAAGTAAGGAAGGCTACCAAATCTAAAATTCCAGAGAGGGGAAATTCTGTCAAAAAGCTACATCCACTTATTTGAGGGAAACATTTTTGTGTCCCGGGCATGAGCAAAATGTTTAAGATGAGGATCATTTCTGGAAAACAGAGATACAAGCAGAGATTTAGGATGTAACATGAAAATGAAGAGATAAATTTAGAGATCCAATGAGATGCAGGTATAAATAAACAATTAATAGAAGATATTCAAACTAAAGAATATAGAGAAAATACAGAAAAATATGTGAGACACAATTATGACACATTGAAAAATATCTAACCATATATATTCATAGTTTTTCTGCTTCTGACACAATAATATTTTGTTTTTCTTGAAAATCACCAGGTCCCTCAACATAATTTAAAACTTTTCTATGGTATCTACTTTTTTATTTCAAATCAAGAAAATTACAAGAATATTGACTATTGTTATTTTGTGTATCTCTGTTTAGGATGTACAACTAAATGCAGTTAAGTCAAAAACAAGACATTTGTACAGATATTGGCACATACCAAAAAAAAGTCCATTCAGTGATCATACACTTGCACATCTAGAAAATCTTACAACAGACAAAAAAAAGTATACTATTATTAAGAGAATTTGTCAAGGGACTGGGTATAAAATAAATCTTAAAAAATCATAGCTAATATTCCAAAGTAACACAATGCATATTTTTAGAGCAAATAATAAGAGATTGCCCACAATAAACCAGGTACTTTTCTAGGTACTTGCAAAATATCAGTGAAGATCCCAGCCCCCTTGTAATTTAGCATTTGAGAGGAGAGAGTCAAAAGAAATAATAAACAGATAAATTATAACATATTTCAGAAAATGATACATGCCACAGGGAAAAAATATTTATTTATTATTATTATTGAGAAGGGGTCTCACTCTGTAGCCCAGGCTCTAGTGCAGCAGTGTGATCACAGCTCACTGCAGCCTTGAACTCCCAGGCTTGAGCAATCCTTCCACCTCAGCCTCCCAAATAGCTGGGACCACAGGTGTGTGCCACCACACCAAGCTAATTTTTGTATTTTTTTGTAGAGATGGGGTTTTGTTACGTTTCCCAGGCTGGTCTCAAAACTCGTGAGCTCAAACAATCCACCTATCTCAGTCTCCCAAAGTGCGGGGATTATAGGCATGAGGCACCACGCCCAAGCAGAAAAGAAAATTTAGAATTGGCTTAAGATAAATGGGGGTTAAACATGCATTGAATAATTGCAATATATGAAAGAGTTTTCTGTTAGAGTGAAATATAAAACTATAATATTCCAGTTCTCAAAAGGGGAAGAAGCATAATAGTATCACTTCCCTATTATTCATCCTCTGCATTCAAATAGTAAGAGAACTTTCTAAAATTAAACTTGGCTATGCTAATCATTTGTTTAAAACCCCTCCTCAGTGCCCAAAGTATTAGCATAACATAAATGGTGCCTCATGATTTGGTTTCACTCTACTTATCAGAGTCATTTCCATGTTCTTTTCCCATTTGAGAGATGCTTTGAAACACTGAAATGTTCTTCTTTCCTTTTTAAAGTATCCTGCCACCTTTAAGACTGGATAATCCATGTCTAAACTACAAGACCAAGCTGAAATTTTTATTACTGTTATGGAACCTGTCTTGAAGTATCCCCGATGAAGTTAATCAATCTGTATTTCACCTATGATATGAAGATATATATATATATATATATACACTTAATTCATGTAACAGTAATACATTAAAGTATTAACATACTATATAATTATGATGATGTTAGCATTACTATACACACATTATGGGATTATTCCCTTCTTCCCCTTTTTGAGGACTGGAACATTATAGTTTTATATCTCACACTAACAGAAAACTCTTTGATATATTGCAATTATTCAATGCATGTTTAATAAATAATAAGTAAACATGGCATAAAAATAATTTTAATTGTGGACTTTTATTATTGAAACACTTTTAATTATTATTTAATTAACAATTTTAATTATGAAATCTGCATTCAAAGAATCATCTGTATTTATTCAGATAACATCAAGAATATGCTAGGAATGAAAAATTAAAAAGTAAACTGAGTTTCTTTTTTTTTTTAATCCCCAAAATGGTGGATTAGGTGTTTGTAGCCTCTCATCAAATCTTTGTGACTGTTTTGCTATTTCCAAATGCCACAAAAGAGCAAAATAGTGCTCAAGAATCAACTCTTTGAGCTTTAATTCCAAAAGGAAAATGGGAATCCACCAAAATCATGATGGTCACACCAGATCCCAAGGAGGAGAATGTGGGCAAACAGCCCCTGTGACAGTGTATAGCCAATAAAAGTGAGTGAAGTCTGAGTATGTGAGAGAGCTTGGAATGCGTGCCTCGGTGTGGAGCAGAAAGTGGGCCTTTACACCACAATCACTGTCAAGAGAAGGTGGGGCAGCTCAGGCGGCCAAACAAGACACATCAGGAGAGGGAGGAGAATCCCTCCCTCCATAACTCACCTTTCCACTGGGGATCCAAGCAACTCAGGCTAAAGGAGAGCACTTTGATTTTCCCAAGCCCTGGAGCTAACGTGGGGAGAGGCTTGGAGACTCTGGGAGGGAGAGACACTCGGAAAAGCTTCTGGCATTTTCCCAGACCCAAGGCCAAGAGAAGGATGCCATTCTTAATCCAGGGGCACATGAAGTCAATCATTCTTTGGTGACCTGTCAATGTGGCAATGCAAGCATTTTAGTCTTGGGCCAGAGACTGAAGCACGTGCTCTAAAAGCACTGATGTGCCTTGTTTGGCAGCCTGAGCTGCCCCACCTTTTCTTGACAGTGATTGTGGTGTAGAGGCCCACTCTCTGCTCCACACCCAGGCAGGCATTTAAAGCACCCACTCACCCAGATTGGCAGTCGGACCCACCAACCCTTCCTGTTCAGAGACCTAGGTGCAGGGGGCCCTGTCTGTTTCACACTAAGGCAGATCTCCAGGCCTTCAGAGCGTCTCCTCATCCAGATAGGCAGCTTGAGCTGTCTCATCCTTATTTCACAGACACTGTGGTGCAGCCAGACCTTCTTTGCTCCACACCCAGGCAGATATCCAGGCAGTCAGAGCTGCCGTTTGCCTGGATTAACAGCCTGAGCCACCCCATCCATCCTGTGCAGACATCGGGCTGACCAAGGAGTTCAGACAACTGTGCACTCCCACAGATTAGCCTATTTATAGAGGCAACAGAGAGCTTCTTTCAGGAAACAAGGATCTAGTATATACCCAGTCACATTGGCCTCAGCTGGCTCTTATCCGTAAGTGCCATCTACTGGCTTGTAAGTCAGACCACAAAATCAAATATAAAACCTGCTGACAGAAGTGCCAATGCACCACAGAAGGGAAGCCAAAAATTCTACTCAATATTATTTACAGTCACACCCACTAGGGAAGGGGAGAAAGGGAAAGGGAAAGAAAAACACAATAATATTATACGGAAAGAAAAAGATAGAAAAAATCCTACCCACATGAAAATAAGTACAAAAATTAGAAGTGCCATTATATGGAGATGAGGAGAAACCAACATAAAAATCACGGCACCACAGAAAATCTGAATGTAGTAACACCATGAAAGGATTATAGCAGCTCTCCAGTAATGTTCCCTAACAAAAATGGAAACTCAGAAATGACAAGTAAAGAATTCCAACTATGTATTGCAAAGAAGCTCAACAAGATTCAAGACGACATTGAAAATCAACACAAAGAAACTTCCAAAACAATCCAGGAAACAAATAAAGATTATAAACATATTAAAAAGAAATTAATCTGAGCTACTGGAGTTGAAAAACTCACTTTAGAAATTTGAAAATACAATTAATAGATTTATGAATAGAATGGACCAAGCAAAAGAAAAAATTAAAAAGCATCAAAAGAGGAAAAGAAGTTAAATTATCTCTCTTCACTGACAATATGATTTTATATCTAGAAAACCCTAAAGACTCTCCCAAAAGGCTGCTGCACCTGATAAATGATTTTAGTAACTTTCAGGAAACAAAATCAATGTATAAAAATTAGTATAATTTCTATATATCAATTACATTCAAGCTGAGAGCCAAATCAAGAACACATCCCATTTACAACAGTCTCTCTCTCTCTCTCTCACACACACACACACCACCCACCCCCCCCAAACACACACAAACTAGAAATACATCTAATAAAAAAAGTGAAAGATCCCTGGAAATATAACTAGAAACACTGCTGAAAAACTCATTGATCACACAAACAAATGAAAAAATATTCCATGCTCATGTATTGGGAGAATCAGTATCTTTCAAATGGCCATACTTCACAAAACAATCCGTAGATTCAATGCTATGCCTATCAAAATACCAATGCCATTTGTATATAATTAAAAAAACTCTAAAATTCAAAGGGAACTAAAAAAGAGTCCGTATAGTTAAAGCAATTTTAAGTAAAAATAACAAAACTGGAGGCATCACATTATCCAAATTCAAACTTGCTATATGGCTACAGTAACCAAAACAGCATGGTACTGATAGAAAAACAGACACATAAACCAATGTAACAAAATAAATAATCAGAAAATAAACCAGAACACCTATGCCTATCTGATCTTTGACAAAGTTGACAAAAATAAGCAATGGGGTAAGGACTCCCTATTCAATAAATGGTGCTAGGATAGCTGGCTAGCAATATGCAGAAAAATGAAACTGGATCCCTACTTTTCACCATACACAAAAATTAACTCAAGACGGAGTAAATATTTAAATTTAAGACCTAAAACTCTAAGAATCTAGAAGAAAATCTCAAAATACCATTGTGGATGTTGGGCTTGGGAAACAATTTATGACTAAGTCCTCAAAAGCAATTGCCACAACAACAACAACAAATTGAGAAGTGGGACCTAATTAAACTAAAGAGCCCCTGTGCAGCAAAAGAAACTATCATCAGAGTAAATAACCTACAGAATAGGAGAAAATACTTGCAAACTACGCATATCTCAAAGGTCTAACATCAGAATCAACAAGAACGTACACAACACAACAACCAAGAAACAACCCCATTAAGAAGTGGGCAAAATACATGAATAAACACATCTCAAAAGAAGACAAACAAGTGGCTAACAAACATGTGAAGGAATTATCAACATCACTCATCAGAGAAACGCAAATCAAGATTGCAAAGAGATACCATCTCACACCAGTCAGAATGGCTATTATTAGAGTCAAAAGCAACAATATGCTGGTGAGACTGTGGAGAAAAAGGAATGCTTATACACTGTTGGTAGGAATGCGAATTAGTTCAGCCACTGTGGAAAGCAGTTTGGAGATTTCTCAAAGAACTTAAAACGGAAGACCATTTGACTCAGCAACCCCATTGCTAAGTATGTAGCCAGGAGAAAATAAATTGTTCTACTAAAAAGTCACATGCAATTGTATGTTTTCTACACTACTATTTACGATTGCAAAGGCATGGAAGCAGCCTAGGTTCCCATCAACAGTGGACCGGATTAAAAAAATATGGTGCATATACACCACAGAATACTATATATAAATCATAAAAACAAACAAAATCGTGTCTTTTGCAGCAATTTGGATGCAGCTGGAGGCCATTGCCCTAATTTAGTTGACACAGAAACAGAAAACTAAATACCACACATTCTCACATATAAGTGGAAGCTAATCTTTGAGTAAATATGGAAAAAAAAAGATGGCAACAATACATGCTGGGGACTCCTGGAGGCTGTAGGATGGAAGGAGAACATGGACTGAAAACTAACTGTTGGGTATTACGCTCATTCCCTCAGTGACAAGATCAATCATACCCAAACTTCAGCATCATGCAATATGCCATGTAACAAACCTGCACTTGTATCACCTGAATCTAAAATAACAGTTGAAAGTAAAAGGGAAAAGATATCATTGAATCAATTAGCTAAAACTTTTCTGTTTGACTTATGTGTTTCTTAGCACATTATGGTACATATTGCCAAACAAATATATGTAATAAGTGTATTTTGTAGATGTTTATATGACAGTTTACAGGGCCGTAGAAGTGGCATTAGCAACTGGAAAAGATTTCAAACCAGAAGTCGATATTTAAACTATAGACTTCCAATAACTTACAGTATTTGTTAATGTAATATTAGAGATGCTCTTAAATTTTCTTGAGTGGTTGACATTAAATGCTGATTAATATTATCCCTGTATACATAATACAATCAATAAGCAATTGGTTATACAGAAACCAGTAGTTTTTTTGATTAATAATAAACCTGTCTACATGACAGGAAAATGTGGACAGAATGGTCTTAATGTCTAAACAAACTTAAATTTCATGTAAAAATTGAAGAAAGTATCCTTATTTTCTTTAGATTGTAAGCACTTTCATATTGTTTAGTACCCATTTGTTAATATTATATTTCAGATGCCTAAAAATATAATTAAAAGTTGTGCCTTAGCTTTGTGAAATGAGACATTTGTTATTATTATTCTTTTAAATTTAGAATGACGCAAACAGAGCACAAAGATCATAGCATATTTGTTTCTTATTAATTTCACTTGAAATTTTTCTAGTTGTTTATGAGATTATAAATATTTATTAAGTAATAAACATTTTATTCTAAACAGTTTGCCCTATTCGGAATATAATATTATACAATATGTAAACAATCACAATGCAAAATTAATTAGGGTTACTTATGTATAATAAATAGAAGTATCTCTGGTCATATTTGACAGTTATAGTTCACTAAATTTCCCAAAAGTATTTTGATTTAAAACATTTTCCTAGAAGAATTGTCTTCAGGATTAATCTCTTCTAATAACAATTGTTTATGAATCTGTTGTACTAATAGTAGTAGCCAGTTTTATAATTATATTTAGCTAAATAAAAGTTATAAGGAACAGAAAAGAGCTATCAACAATTAAAGGCAATTTTAACAGTGGAGCACAAGAAAATTTTTGGAGGTAATGAATATGTTTATTACTTTAAAGATGGTGATCTTTGACAGGTTTAAGCGTATATCCAAACTCATCAAATTTTGTATATTTCATATGTGCAGCATTTTGTTTATTAACTATATCTCATTAAAGCTGTTAAAAACCATAATTTTAGGCAGGGCGCGGTGTCTCAAGCCTGTAATCCTACCACTTTGGGATGCCGAGATGTGCGGATCATTTGAGGTCAGATGTTTGAGACTGACCTGGCCAGCATAGCGAAACCCCGTCTCTGCTAAAAATACAAAAACTAGCCAGCCATAGTGGCTTACACCTGTAGTCTCAGCTACTTGGGAGCCTGAGGCATGGGAATCACTTGAACCCAGGAGGCGGAGGCTGCAGTGATCCGAGCCCATCGCGCTCCTGCACGCCAGTCTGAGTGACGGCGCAAGACTCCGTCTCAGAAAAAATAATAATAATAATAATAATTTTAGGAAAAATGAGTTTTAATTTAAGCAAACTAATTAACATAAAGCATACAGAGCTGTCATCAATTCTAAAGAATTAAAGGGAAAAATCAGAGATGTTCACCCATGATGCTTTTTCCTTTTTTAAATTAAAATATGTATATATAGATTCAGGGGGTACATGTGCATGTTTGTTACATGAGTATATTGTATAATGGTGATGTTTAGGCTTTGCATTTACCCATCATCTGAATGGTGACTATTGTACTCACTATGTAATTTTTCAACTCTCACCCCCTCCTACCTGGCCATCTATTGGAAGCCCCAGTGTCTATTATTTTCCTCTGTATTTTCTTGTGTACCCGTTATTTAGGTCCACTTGTAAGTGAGAACATGCAATACTTGATTTTTAGTTTCTGAATAATTTAACTGAGAATAATGGCCTCCAGCTCCATCCTTGTTTCTGCAAAAGACACAATACTATTTGTATGGCTGCATAGTATTCCTTGGTGTGTGTGTGTGTGTGTGTGTGTGTGTGTGTGCCTGCATGTATATACACATTTTCTTTACCTAATCATCTGTTGATGGACACTTAGGTTGACTCCAGACAATGGGGAAAGGACACTCTATTAAATAAATAGTGCTAGAAAAATTACATAGTCATATGCTGAAGGATGAAACTGGACTTTATCTTTCACCATACACAAAAATTAACTTACTATTGATTAAAGGCTTAACTGTAAGACTTCGAACTGTAAGAATCCCATAATAAAATCTAGGAAAAACTCTTCTTGATGTAGGTCTTGCCAAATAATATATGAGAAAGACATCAAAAGCAAATGAAACAAAAATAAAAATAGACAAATTATGTTTAAACTGAAGAGCATTTCCACAGTGAAAAAATAATCAACAAACAGCCTACAGAATGGGAGAGAAAATATTTGCAAACTATGTATCTGACAAAGCACTAATATCCAGAATCTATAAGAAACTCAATTCAACAAGAAAAAAATAAATAACCCCATTAAAAAGTGGGCAAATGCCATGAACAGACATTTTTCAAAAGAAAACATACAAGCATCCAACAAACGTAAAAATGCTCGTCTTCACTAATCATCATAGATACACAAATTAAAACCAAGATGAGATGACAACTCACACCAGTCAAAATGTCTGTTATTAAAAATTCAAAAACAACTTATTTTGGCAAGGATGTGGAGAAAAAGAAATGTTATACCCTGTTCATGATACTTTTTCTAAGTAAAAACACTAAATATAATAAATTATTTTTATTAATTTTGTGTTATGATTATATGTGTGTGCATATTGTATTCTTTCCAAAGTACATTGAAACAATTGTCTAATATATTCTCTGTTATCATAATTGGTGTTGTCAGAAGAAAAAGTGGGTGGCTGTTAATTTAATGATAATATGGAGGAGGTTACTAGATTTCACCATCTCTCATTCCATATAAATTTATTATTTATTATTTAAATCAGAAATGTTTTCTTGTCTAATAAAAAACAAATATTCTCAAAGATGATCCACTTAGCAAATAATGTTATTGCAGAGCTAGCCATGATGAAGCCCGAATGAGATTGCTACGGGTTAGTTACTTGGAAGACAAAGGCAATACCTTGTGCAAAGGAGGCATTAACCTGAAGAATCAAAATTACATGGCAGAGACAATGCAAGCATTCATTTCTCAACTCTGCTTTCCTTCTCCAGAGTCCCTTGTTTTTAGGAGAGCCATGTTTCTAAATCTAGGCACAGAATGTAGGCAGAGGTGAAGAAACCCCTTCCAGTCTCTCATATATTTGAGAATATAGGTTAGTTGAACATCCTCACTTGATCTACTATGTGAGGAAAGAGATCAGATTTTGTGACTTCTTCCTTCCTTCTTCCTGATTCCCTCTCTTCCCTTCTTCTTTTCTAGTTTGTTCCCTTATTTCTTTCATTTCTCCTATTCCTTTCTCCTTATTCTCCTGCTTCTTCATCTTCTTCACTTGTCTCTCCCCTTTTGTTTATTTACTTTATTTAACTTTTTGAAATGGTCTTCAGTACTCAAAGATATCTGGATGGCTGAGTGGTGGTCTCCACAGAACATATTTATATCTAGATGCCTCCATGTTTGATCATCTACTTGAAATTGTAAGGGGGGGAATATGTTTTCTTATCAATTGCTAGGATTACGAATGATGTTCCTATACCAAAAGACCAATTAACAAGAGAAAAGTATACAAATTCCTGATTATAACTTTTAAATGACATGGGAGTTTTGAGAAATGAAGACTTCAAGAAATAGAAAAATGTGTATTTTTATGTTTAGATTTAATTAATAGTGAACAGTTGTGGAGGAATATGATTGGAGGACAAAAGGTATGATATAATGATAATGAAGTAGGGCTAACTTAGCAAGGCCCGTTTTTTCAGATTCTTCTTTGTATCCCTGTGTGTTCAGAGATAAGGATATTCTTTGCCTCTAGGTATAGGGAGGGCACCTCTTAAATGAAAGTCTTATGACCTACTTCAGGAAAATGTCAGATAATCCTTTGTAGTTTTTATGACCTGCTTCAGGAAAGAAGGGCAGGGAAAAGTGAAAGACTGATCTTGCTTCTGCTATTTTCTCAAATGACAAGATGCCATATTTTGGGGTAGAATGTACTGAACCCCATCACTGTGTTGAAATTTATAAAAACTAGGAGTCATTAAATAGGAAATAAATATTTTTCTGAATATTTTTAAGATAGAATACTTAATTTTTTGCTTCCAGCAGTATCAGTTACAGAAAATTTATGCTGTATGAAAATATTTTCATAATGTTTTATGTTTCCAGTATTTTTATAGTAGGTAATCTGAAGATGTTGTAAGAATATCAGTTGTCCTAAAATTTTAATGCAATAATTATGCGATCCCTGACATAGTAAGAAGGCAGTCTTTTGTAGGATTCTTCCAAATTATTACTTTAGTGAGATAATCTTTTAACTCTTACAATAAACTGTAATTTTACTGCTGGCTTCAGTTGTAACCTACTGCCTTATTGGATATTTTCACCTGCTTCTGTACTAGCCCCTCTGACTAAGCATGTTTCAACATTTTTTCTGTATTAGTCATCTGGCTTAGACAAATCACTTCTTTGACCCTTGGGTTTCTAATATATGGAATAAATAAATTATCTTACTGATTTTCAATCTTTTTCCTAGCTTTTAGGTTATATGTAGTTTTATTTTGGTTTTAGTCTGTTCTGCCCAAAGACACGCTCCTCATGATTTTCTTCTTTAAATAACACCATGATTTATTCAGGTATTCACATTTAAATTTTCAAATTTTCTCCATCCACACTCTTACACAAAAAACCCTATGCATTCTGTTCTTTTTAATGTCCTTTCCTCTCTCCTTCATTCTATTCTCATATTTGTCATGTCAATTTAGATCCTCATTAATTTGATTCTGAATTCGTTGCATAGATTTCTAATTATACACCTTTCAAGGGTCTTCCTTATTCTCACTAATCTGCCAGAACAGATCCAGTCATATTCAAATGAATTCAATGACCATCTCTCTCCCTTACCAAATTAACTATAAACGTAATAACATTCTGACATTCAGGATTTCTGCAACTATCTCCAACCCTCACCCTATTGCTTATCACGAAATGACATAAAATTGTACTCCAACTGAATTGAAACTATGTTTTTCCTAAAGAACATTTTTCTTTTGTCCCATGTTGCTTGTTGTTGCTTAGTTTTATTTAGTTTGGTTTAGGCTTTGTTTATCTCAAGAAATTCTTTGTGTGTGTGTGTGTGTTATACACTTTGCTTTCTCTGGAATTTCTTTTCCTTTTTCATCAAAAGGCAGGGTTTTTTTTCTTTTAATGAAAGTTCCAACCAGTTGCCATGGCAATTTTGTTATCAAAAATAGAAGCTTAAAGGAACCTAGGACCAACTCACTGATTTTTTTGAAAATGAAAACTGAGTACCACATGTTTCAATGATTTGGCAAGGTCACCGTTTACCTGGAGCTACAACAGATAGCCTACCTCATCACAGGGAGACGTATTCAAGTGCTGATTTATTTTATTTTGCTGCGTCATAGTGCTTCTCACCTATATTATTGTAGTTACACATTTATTCCTTGAATTATGGTATTTCTGTATTTATAGTTTTCTTCTAAAAGATTATAATCTTGACTGCAAAGAATAAAATGCATTTACCTTTCCTATTGCTCTTTAAAATGGAAAATATATATATATATATATCAAAACATCTTCAGATCATAAAGTCATAACGAAAGATTCCAGTTCATTGAAATACTCATGTGATCACTATCTATATCATCTATACCTGTTATCTATATGTATACTTATACCTATATTTAAATATGTATCTACAAATTGTCATCTTTTAAAAAAGAATAGCAGCACATAGCACTCTTTTACCAGAAATATGTCAAAAAACATTGAAATGCATAACTAAAAATTACTTCATATGTTCTTATGTAATTGGAGAACTAATTTTTGTTTAAAGAACATGGCACAAATGAGTGAGGTGGTTTGATATTTAATTTAATTATTAGTTAAACCTATTTTACCAGTTCTACATGAAATAAGCATTTGCTTATTGTATTAGTCCATTTTCACACTGCTATAAAGACCTGAGACTAGGTGATTTATAAAGGAAAGAGGTTTAATTGACTCACAGTTCCACATGGAGGAACTCACACAGAGGCCTCAAGAAACAATCACAGGGGAAGGGGAAGCAGGCACATCTTACATGGTGGCAGGCAAAAGAACGCAAGCTTATAGGAGGAACTGTCAAACACTTATAAAACCATCAGATACTTTGAGCACTCACTAGTTATCACAAGAAAAGCATGGAGGAAACCGCCCTGATGATCCGGTCACCTCCCTTCCTCTACTCTCTACAGATGGGGATTACAGGTTCCTCGCTCAACACATAGGGGTTATAATTTGAGAAGAGAGTTGGATGGGGACACAGAGCCAAACTATATAACTCATGGTTAAAATACCTGCCCAGAACTACCTTTGATTTAAAGAAGCCTACATTTGCATATTGCCTAGATATGTATCTAAAATCCTGTTTACAGTTTTTGAAGAAAAGTCTCATTTCTAAGCAAGGTTGTGATTTGACTGCCTTTATTGAAGCAAAATCTAAACCAACACACACACCCACACACACACACACACACACATAAATATATAAATATTTTTCCATAAACATTTCTGGACAGAGGGCTGAATTCTCACTGCTTTCTTTGCATATATTTTAACAGATATATAAAAGACCTATATGTAAATTATTTCCAAAATTTTATTATCTGGCATGCTTAAATATCTTTGATTTTTAAAGAAATGTATATTCCAGGCATAATTTAATACTGAATAGTTTATTTTCTTTGAGAAAGTGAATATTATGTAAGATTGCTGAGAATCACCAGTGGAATTATTATTATTATTATTATTATTATTATTTTTTTTTTTTTTTGAGACAGAGTCTTGCTCTGTTACCCAGGCTGGAGTGCTGTGGCACGATCTCAGCTCACTGCAAGCTCCGCCTCCCGGGTTCATGCCATTCTCCTGCCTCAGCCTCCCGAGTAGCTGGGACTACAGGTGCCCGCCAACATGCCTGGCTAACTTTTTTTGTATTTTTAGTAGAGACAGGGTTTCACCATATTAGCCAGGATGGTCTCAATCTCCTGACCTCGTGATCCACCCGCTTTGGCCTCCCAAAGTGCTGGGATTACAGGTGTGAGCCACCACACCTGGCCTGGAATTTTTTTAAGTTCTCAAAAAACAACAATAGTTTAAAAAGAGTTTAAAACAAACAAACACTTATTTTCATTAAAGGCCATATGTAAATACTTGGTGGTAAATTTTCCCTAGCTTATGTGAATGGTTCTTAGTGTTTTACTTCATGTACCTGTATTCAGTAGGAAATTGGGAATTCTGGACTTTGCAATAATGGTGTCAACACATTCAGTTAAATGAGAAAAATGTTACCTAATTGGGGGAGAATACAATCACTCAAATTGGTCATTTTTCATTATGTTGAAAAAGTACTGAGATAATTAGCTGAAATTCCCAGGTAAACAAAATACTTCATCATTGTGAAAGCACAGTCAGTGTAACTAAAATACCATCCAGACAAATTAGTTGTTCGTCTGAATACTGGACTTTCATTTCTGGCACTTACAAGATGAGTTACTTTTACCAAGTCATTTAAGTTCTCTCATACTCAGTTAGCTCACTCATAAGTGGAATAGAATGATTGCAAGTAGACATGGAATCTGCCACATGACAGAAACTCCCTCTTCCCTTCCAAAGTAGGGAACCTTTAGTTTTGTTAGTTAGAAACATTGATTGAATCACCTTCCTGTGGCTTTTACCTTTTATTATCTACTCCAATGGAGACTATCACAGCAATTAAAGAATCCAGACAGGCAAATCAAAGTAGAAGACAACCTAATTTGAAGTTGAGATTTAGAATGACTTAAATATTTTTAAATATGATTCATGAAATTTATATAGTGGAAAAAATATCTTGCAGTTAACATTTTTTAAAAAGTCATAAAGTCTATAGGCACAAGCAGCTTCTTAAAATTCTTTATAAACAGTTATGTGGATCGATTTTATCACATGGGACATTCATTCAATAATAATCCTAAAAGTGATTAGGGAATGTGTACTATGTGAAAAGGATAGTACTAAGACACAGGAGATATTACAACCCATTGTGCTTACGTTATTACTTGGCTAAAGATAACACTCCAAATGAACAGGAAGTTACGCCATGAAAGAAGTAAATGTAGCTTGCCCTTTTATAAGTTAAGAAAGGGTACCTCTTCCTCAGTGGACACATTCCAGAGCAAGGGAGTAAGCATTAGTGAGTTTAATGCCAACTGGATTTCATCTCCCATTTTTCTCCTTGGTCTTTCGTAGAATATATTAAGGTCTTTCGTAGAATATATTAAAAGCACAACAGAGATTTGTGGTCCCAGGTTAGGGATTGTAACCAAGTTTTTTTGGGTCATGATGTTAAAGATGGTTGCCACTTGGTGACCGGCAAATTAGCAGACAAAATATGCAAACTATAGATGGAAGTAGTGAAGAAAACATGACAGAAAAGAGTAAACTCTGATGGCAGAACTGTTTTCCATACTCTCAGTTTTTATAAGCCTCTTGGCTGCATTTATGTCCCTCCTCTGAATGGAAGATGGGTGTCCTATCAGCCTAGGTCCAGGGAAATTTTGATGTAAGTAAACTTGTATCTAACCCCTTCTCTCTTGCGGTTTCTGTGTGGACCCACTGACTTCCTGATGACTCATGATTTGCTCATAGCTCATCCTCTAAATTTATTATTTTTCATATGATTTTTACCTGAGTAAATCTTTTCTCAAAAATATTTAACAAGAAATTCAAGCCTCATGTGTTTCTTTGCACCCCTGCTCCCAGCTACCTCAGGGACATCACCAGGGTACTGTGCAAATGCTGCAATGAACGGTCAAGATTCGTTTTACTTGTTTCACAGAAAAATCCATCTATTTCCTATTTATCTCAGACTGTCATTTGCTCTTAGAAATCTAAAAATATATACTTAAACTCAAGGGTTAATGACTTCTCCTTATTTATGCATTATTTTGAAAAAAAGTTTCCAATACCTTAACCTAAAATCAAGTTCCATGAAGGAAAATGCACAAGATCCTTTAATTCAAATCAAAGAGCTGTTTTGCTTTTCCTTGATCCTGCCTTAAGGACCTTAGTAAAATGTTCAGAGACTGTGATTGATCATTATGCTTTGGATGTTTGTGCCCTCAAAATCTTGTGTTGAAATGTGATTCCCTATGTTGAAAATGTGGCCTGGTGGGAGGTGATTGAGGTATATCCTCATAAATGTCTTAGCACCATCTTCTTGGTGATAAGTGAATTCTTGCTCTGAACTCATGTGAGATCTGGTCGTTTTGGCACCTCCCACCTCTTTCTCTCTTGCTCCCACTCTTGCCATGTAACAAGTCTGCCTCCCATTTGACTTCCACCATGATTCTGAGCTACCTGAAACCTCACCCAAAGCAGATGTCAGCACCACCCTTCCTATACAGCCTGCAGAACTGTGAGCCAATTAAATCATTTTTCTTTACAAATTACCTAGCCTCAGGTATTACTTTATAGAAATGAAAAAAGAGTGGCCTAACACATGGATCAAATTAGTTAATATCAATTCTCAGTTTCATTATGTATAAATGTTCACACCCAGATTATTACACTTAATCATCCTCCTAGCCATCCTAGTAACCATAAAAATGTAGATTATTGCTATTATCATACTACTATCTGAGGCTCATACAGGTTAAATGACTTGTATGAGCCTCAGATACTCATACAGTACTTATTCTGCTCAACAATTCAACAAGGATAGAAATAATGGACTGATCCAAAGTTTATAGTAAACAAATTTTTCTTATTCTACGACTTTGAATTAACAATAATTTTCAGATAATTAAAACAAGATATTTACATCAAACCTTTGGCCAACTACAGCCTTAGAATGAAGGCTATTCTTTGAGTAACAAAGCTCAGTACTGTGGCTAATGATTCCTTTTTTTGTTTAAGTTAAAGTTACATGGGGTTTATAACAGAGCAATTATTCCACTTGCCATATGCTTTTTGTGGATGGAAATACACTTTTAAATAAAACCACTCCTTGTTTAAAGAGACATCCTTAATTATGCAGTTTGAAATATCTATTTATTTATATAGTTCTCAATATATTGCAAACATTGTTAACTCATAGTTTCTCAACCCATGTCTCTTTATTGCTTATCATGCATCATCTCATATTTATGTGCTCCTCTGATTAAAGCAGATTCTAGAGAATATATAAGTGCATGCTTCGAATGGTGTCTCAACTGTTCTAAGATAATCACACACATTTGTGTGCCTGCCATGTTTATATGAATGCTATAAAAGTGAATTTATTTAACCATTACTAATAACTTTTGTTAATCTTGACAATTCATGGTTTAATGATGTTTCTTTCCCACAATTGCTTTCTACAGTGAAAATGTAGTGAGGTAAAATCATTTATTTTCAACGAAATAAATTGACTTTACAGGTTAATGTGCTTTCATTCCAAAGCTAAACGTTATCATTTTAGTCAATTAACTTTTTGTCCTTTATTCAAAGTCCAGAAATGATAAGAAGTTACTTTGTTACATTATCCATTCTGAGAATTTCTCTGAAGTTGTAATTACTGTACTGAGAATTTTAGATTTTTTGCACTTTACCAGTCTTGAAAAGGCAACGTGGTATCAATGTAAGTGGAATTTTCCTTAATGGATTTTATCTGGTGGTCAAGACCTTTTTAAAGTAATAGAAGTAAGGTCTTAATGTTCATCTGATACAAATAACTGCACTGAAAGGAAAAAGAGTTCAGATTAATAATCTTCTATAAATGCAGCAAAAGTGTGCTTTTACTGTAAATGAAAAACCAAAGATGGAGTCTGAATTTGCAACTGTTATGAGAATTTAATACATACCCTTCTTCCAGGTAGTTCACATTTTCTGCCTGTTTCAACCAATTCTTAATGCGTTTATTGCCACTAAAACGACTTGTAAGTCACATAAACATATTAATTATTTGAAGTTAGTATTATATTTTACATCTGAAAGATCAGATTTGAAAGCTTACATTGGAACCCATACTCCTGAGTCTGGAATTCACGGATGAAAATCTGTTCTTGAGACTTCTCTAAACTTTTATCCTCTAGTCTCCCGAAAATGACCTCTCCTGTCACTTGGTTCACTGGAAATGCCATATCTTTTCCTGAACTCCAGTTGTATTTACTATCCTGATCAAACATTTGGCATACGTTGTATACATCTTTACATTCTTAGGCTACAACAAAAACTATATAGACTTGTCAGTAATCCAAACCTGTTGTTAATGGTAGCAATGGGGAAAATAAACCAAGACGTTAAAAATGCACTGTGCAATAGTCTAGCTAATGCTTACAACTCTTTGAAAGTCACAAAGGAAGAGGATCCATCTTGCTTGAAGGGGCTCCATTAGGCAAAGAAGGGCTTATAAAGATGAACATAATATAATATAATATACAAAAGAAATTTTATATAACATAATATACCATAATATACATAAGAACATAACATAATATACATAAGAAATTTTCATGCAATTATAAAATATCTTAGGAATTATGAAGAAGTTAGTCGAATTTCAATGGAATGTGTTCCAGAGTTGTTGCAGGAGAATCATGAAATATAACAAATTTAGATGATCCAATGAGGAGAACATCCCAGTTTAAACTGATATATTTTTCATTTTTATCGCAAGAACAGTGTCCATAATGACAATGGTAATTGAAGCTAGAAGGTCTTAATTCAAACAAAATCATCAGTGTTTACTAAATAAGAGTGTATGGATAGTTACACATGAATATTAAATTGATATCCCCAGTAAAGACTTCAGTCCCTGTTACTTCAATAATTAACATAAATACACAATATACAATGTGCAGGAGGACTATCAGCTATTTTAAGAAGCTGAAATAGAATAGGCTAATGTACAGATATGTTGCTCTTAATTTATTTCTGTCATAATAATATTTAACATACCATTGACTAAATTAAAATGAAAAGCCCATCAATCTTGGAAAATATTTTCATATTAACAACACTGGCTCAGTGTAAATCTGTAAAATAATATCTTAAATACTAAGATTCTTGGCTTGGAGTAAGCTAAAATGACTTTACTGTTAATAAAAATACTAAATAAAATTAAAATTAATCAAGAAAATATACAAGTAAAATAAACTATAAAATATGATAAAATATAACAGAATACTTTAAATTATGTTTTATTGTAAATATTCAGAAAATATTTAATAAATACTAACATTTATGCTTTGTTTTATATGATACATCTCATAAAGTTATAAAGATGAACATAGATACATAAATGATTTTCATGTAATTATAAAATATCTCAGGAATTATGAAGAAAGTGGTTGAGTTTCAAAGGAATGTGGTCCAGAGTTGTCGCAGGAGAATCATAAAATGTGACAAATTTAGATGGCTGAATGAGGAGTGTATCCAAGTTTAAATGAACAGCTTAATCAAATGCAGACAAGCCAAAGTAAACCCATAATATATGATCAAGATATGAGATATTATAAATAATAGTTGGCATAAACCAGAAAAGCACTGATAGGAAGGTTCTTAGCATCTAGAAGTAAATAATGAGGGGCTGTTGTAGGTTTTGAACTCAGATGAATGTCAGGAAATAATATTATAGAAATCTTAGATGGATAAGTAAATGTAAATGAGATTAAAATAGAAGGAGAATCCCAAAGGCAATGAAATATCTACAAGATGGAAATGTTGTGAACTGAAGTAGCAGCAATGATGAGGTAGAAAGTATTGTAAGAATAAAATGATTTTAAGGATGATAGTTGTATAACTATGATAACAATGATAGGTAAATGAGTAAAAAAAAGAGTAATTATTTAGTGGCCTAAAAAGTTACAAAGATACCACAAACAAAAACTGAATTTGTCCTTGGAGGTTATTTTGTGGAACGAAATGGTGAACTCCGTTTTAAATACTGAGTTTGAAGTAATTACTGAATATCCAATGAAAATGACATGAAAAGGAAGTGTATTGGTGATTGCAGTGGCTTTTAATGCAGCTTTACAAAAATTGAGAAAGAGCTACATGAAACTGATTTAGAGTGATTTTCAGTACATACTATTTAGTGAAAAAAATGTAAAGGAATATACATAGTATGCTACCTTGCTTGTAAGAAAGAAATGAAAATTGACATGTGTCTTTTTCTCATTACAAAAAGAAGCACTAGAAGTACAAATAAATAAAGTTAGTACAAAGGATGGGTTGAAGGGAGTGAGTGACAAGGCACTTCTTGAAGTTTATCTTTTTAAACCACTTTGACTTTTAAAAACATATTAATATCATTGTTATAAAAAGAAATTAAATCGGTAAGAATATGAAAGGGGGAAGAAACCCACTTTAAAAGACAACAAATAAATTTAATTATATTTCAGGTGAGTACACTAACCGCACTGCAGGAAGAGAAAGAAAGGGAAAAATGAAAGAAGAAAAAGGAGGGAAGGAAAGATAAAGGAAGAAAAGAAGGAAGGAAGAAAGGAAGGAGGAGAGAGGGAGAAAAAAGGAAAAAAAGAAAAGAATAGAAAGGAAAAAAGGAAGGTAGGAAGAAAGGAAGGAAGAAAGAAAGACAAAGAAGAAAAGAAGGAAATAAGAAAGAAGAGAAAGAAATAATGAAAAAAAAAACTTCTCCTGTTGACTTATTAACACATACATACTAGTTGATTGTGTACCCTGAGTCTGGAGCAGGATGGGCTGTGAGGATTAAGGAATAAAGTGCAAAACACTCTGATGTAGTTTTAGTAGATATGTAGTGGTAAGTGAAGTTTAAGTTCTGAAATTAATTTCCATGAAATATAGAATTAATTGAATCAAACGTGCTGATGATTGTTGGTGGGATTCTCCATTCTCAGTGTGGAAGATAAACAAATGGGGAAAACAATAAAAGAGCACATGATAATGGATTAGAACTGGAAGTACCTTTGCAAACTTATGATTCTTAAAATATGTAAATGTACATATACATATGTTTATAAGCATATGCATATATTATATGTGAGTGTATTGTGAACCCCAAAAATCTAAGACATGTCTCAGTTAATTTAGAGTTGATTTTGCCAGCATTGAGGATGCGTGCCCGTGACACAGCCTCAAGGCATTCTGATGACATGTGCCCAAGGTGGTCAGAGCATAGTTTGCTTTTGTACATTCTAGCGAGACATGAGACATTAATCAACATACGCAAGATGAACATTGGTTCAGTCTGGAAAGACAGGACAACTCGAAGCAAAAGCGGGAAGACTCAAAGTGGGGCGGGGGCTTCCAACTCATAGGTTGATAAGAGACAAATGTTTGCGTTCTTTTGAATTACTGGTTAGCCTGTCCAAAGGAGGAAATCAGATATGCATTTATTTCAGTGAGCAGAGGGGTGACTTTGAATAGAATGGGAGGTAGGTTGTCCCTAAGCAGTTTCTAGCTTGGCTTTTTCTTTTAGCTTAGTGATTTGGGGACCCCCAGATTTATTTTTCTTTCACAGTATGCCTGTATATGTACATGTCTGTTTATATTTGCAAGTGTGGATATGTATATGTGCACGAGTGCATTAATTTCCTAATCCTTTTCAAAGAAAGGGCAACAAAGCAAACATACCCCACTGGACATGAGAACACTTAGTACTCAGATCTTGATCTCTATCAAAAGAGATTCTTGAACACATGGATGATTACAGGTCTGTGGCAGGTTAGGTATGAGATAAATCTAGAACATCATTTATGCAAGAAAGTAAGAATGGAGGCAAGTCACAAGGAAACAGGAGCTACCTTGCTTGAAGAGGATTCGCTATGCAAATAGGGGCCATTTGAGGACCCAGATAATTAAATTAATTATAAAACATTGAAAATAGGAATTCATGTAATTACCTCAATTTAATTATTTACATACTTATTAATGTTATATATATTAAAATATATGTAAATATATTGCCAATTTTTATATTACACACACATACCCACACAAACACATATCAGAACTGAGGGCTTTTTTGCACAGTAAAATATCAGAGTTGTAAACGTGGAGGGAATGCTGAAATTGAAAAATGTATCTTTTTTTTTCTTTTTCTTTTTTCTTTTTTTTCTTTCTTTTTTTTTTTTTTTTGAGATGCAGTTTCGCTCTTGTCACCGAAACTGGAGTGCAATGGTGTGATCTCAGCTCACTGCAACTTCCACCTCCTGGGTTCAAGTGATTCTCCTGCCTCAGCTTCCCAAGTAGCTGGGATTACAGGAGTGCACCACCAAACCAGACTAATTTTTATATTTACTTTAGTAGAGTTGGGTTTTCACCATGTTGGCCAGGCTGGTCTCAAACTCCCGACCTCAGATGATCCACCTGCCTTGGCCTTTCAAAGTGCTGGGATAACAGGCATGAGCTATCGTGCCCGGCCAAGAAATCTATCATTTTATAACAAACACAGTAAAGACTGGATGATAAATTTAGAGGCAGGTTTGAATAAAGAGGAGGATATTCCAGTGTCCCAACAGACTGCTTTTTATTTGGAAGGAAAAAAACCATCAAAACAAAATCGTAATTAAAAACTGAAAAATAATTCAATAGTCTGACTGGCATCAACTGTGAGTGGCAGATGGATATGATTTTCTTCTAGATGTTATATCCTGAGAAGACATAATCATCTATGTAGTATTTTGATCAGTAATGCATAGCCTCAACCTAATCATGAGGAAACATCTGAAAAGCAGAAATTGAGAAATACTCTATTTGAGAAATAAATGTTAGCATACTGTTTTCAGAAAAAATGTCAATGTCAAAATGACAAAAATTGGCCATGAAAATGTTCCAAATTAAAAAGACTAAAAGACATGAGGAAGAATTGCAATACCTGACCCTAAATTAGGTCCTGTACTAAAGGGGTAGAAATGCTATAAAAAAATCATGAAATCAGTCAACAAATTTGGATTATGAGTAGCAACTTATATGAGTAATTATATAAATATTGTTATAACTTTTCTAAATGGACTGTGGTTATATGAGAGAATATCCAAATTGTTAGGAAATGCACATAGAAATATTTATAGGTAAAGCACCATGATATATGCAACTAACCATCAGATATTTCAAACATTATGCAGATACAAGTCTATTTACAGTGAGTGTGAGAGAGTGTGTACAAGCAAATAAGTGATAGAGAAAATGGGGCAAAATATTAACAATGGCTGAGTGTGAATAAAAGATATAATGATATTTCTTAAAATATTTGTATTTGTACAACTTTTTATGTTTGAAGTTATTTTTAAATAAAATTTACAAATGTCCAACTTAGTTTCGAAATGAAAAACTTTTTAAGTACTCAAGATTAAGAATTTGGGGGGTTGAAGAAATATGGAAGAAATACATAAGTAAACTCTTTGTAAAGGCATATACATGTAGGTTGTGATGGTTAATTTTGTATGAGAATTTGACTGGGCCATGGAGTACCCAGATATTTGGTCAAACATTATGTTCTTTGTTTTTGTGAGGGTGCTTTTGGATGAATTTAACCTTTGCATTGATAGCCTGGATAAAGCAGATTGCTCCCCCTAATATGAGTACGTCTCATTCACACTGTGGAAGGCATCAGTGGAACAAAATGCTGACCATCCCCAGAATAAGAGGGAATTCCTCCTGCTTGACTGCTTTTCAGTTGGGACAGGCATTTGTTTTTGGACTCAAATTCAAACATTACCCCTTCCTGGGTCTTGAGACTGACAGCTTTTGGAATGGAACTACATCATTGGTTCTCCTTGTTCTCGGGCCTTTGGACTTAAACTGGCATTATGCTGTCAGCTCTCCTTGGCCTTGAGCTTACATACTGCAGATATTGAGAGTTGTCAGCCTCCAAAAAATTATGTGAACTTTTTTTTTTTACAATAATGATTATCTATCTATCTATATCTATCATCTATCTGCCTGTATGTCTACCTATCTATGTAATCTTCTTATCTATCTATCTACCTATCTACTTACCTATCTATGTATTTACCTGCACATCCTATTGGCCTAATATTCTGGAGATCTCTAATACACGTGTTTGTATATATTATATTACTAGCATAAGAAAAATATCTGACAATGCAGAATAGATAAGAGTATCAGAGTTTCTGTTTTATTTAGAAGCAAAAATTATTGAAGTGCCTCATAACATACTTCTTGTACTTGATATGTTTTTCTGCCTTTACTCCTTTGGAAGATCATCCAGACTTTTAGCTTTAAATATTATATATTTTCTGACAACTGTCAAATTTGTCTTTAGCACAGAGCTCTATATTGAATTACAGACATTATATTAAATTGCCTACTAAACATTACAACTTAGACAGCTAGTCAGCATTTCAAACATAATATTTTTAATTTGTATACCTTAGAAACACGATCTGAAGCAAGTGTCTCCCTTGCACTTCAGAGTTGTGCCTACATCTGGTAAACAAACAAACAAACAAACAAAAAACAGAGCAATACTATGATACATTCTTGGTTGGAAACCAGTAAACTATGGAATTGTTCATCATACCTTTGCTAAAATAAATTGGGCCAAGTGGAGTTGGACTACAGGCTTCTGCCACAGTGTACAAAACCAAACTTCCGTTTTTCCTTTTAAATCTGATATTTTAGTTGTTTATTGCTGCAGGAGAAATTAACACAAAAGTTGGTAATTTAAAGCAATATACACTTATTTCCTTACACAGGAATGGCTTAGTCTATTGTTTATACTCCAAGTTTTCTAATGAGTTTGTAGTTAAGTTCTTGCGTGTAGCTGCAATAGTCCCAATCTCAGTCAAAGGCCATACTGCATATATATCATACACTTCAAAAAACACATAAAAGTTTGAAAATGCATATAATACAGAGTTCAGAAAAGAATCTGGCAAATTATCTAAAAAATACACCAATAATAATGATTACTAACTCTTATTTAGTCTTTGTTACGTGGCAGGTGTATTAGGCCGTTCTTGCATTGCTGCGAAGAAATACCTGAGATGGGGTAATTTATAAGAGAAGAAGTTTAATTGGCTCATGGTTCTGCAGCTGTACAGAAAGCTTGGTGTCAGCATCTGCTTCTGGGGAGGACTCATAAAGCTTTTATTCACGGTGCAAGGCAAAGTAAGAGCAGGCACTTCACATGGCTAAAATAAGATTAAGAGTGGGGCAAGAGTGGGAGTGTGTTACACACTTAACCAGATATCACCAGTTCTCACTATTACAAGGACCGCACCAAGCCACGAGCAATCTTCGCCCATGACCCAAACACCTCCCACCAGACCACACCCCCAACATTGAGGACACATTGCAACATAAGATTTAGGCAGGGACAAATATCCAAACTATATCATTCTGCACCTGGTCTTCCCAAAATCTCATGTCCTTCTTAGGTTCCAAAATACAATCATGCTTTTTCAAAAGTTCCCCAAATTGTTAACTTGTTTCAGCATTAACTCAAAAGTCCAAGGTCCAAAGTTTCATCTAAAACAAGGCAAGACTTCCACTAATGAGCTTGTAAAATCAAAAACAAGTTATCTACTTCCAAGATACAATGAAACTGTTAATCCAAAATATCTACAACAGGTCTCACTCCATTTGGAAAGTTTATTTTGCCACAGCTAAAGATGCACCCTGACACAGCATCAGGAAGTGCTGGCAACATGTGCCCAAGGTGGTCATGGGTACAGTGTGCTTTTATACATTTTAGGGAGATATGGCACATCCATCAATATGTGTAGGATGTACCTTAGTTTGATCCAGTAGAGTGGGACAACTCGAAGTGGGAGCTTTCAGGTTAGAAGTAGATAAGAGACAATAGGTTGCAGTATTTTGAGTTCTTGTTCAGTCTTTGACTGAATTCAAAATTTAGTCTGGCTCAGTAAATGTGCATCTTTACATAAACAATAGGGCAGAGGAAGCAATCAGATATGTATTTGTCTCAGGTGAACCTTAGAGGGATGACTTTTGAGTTCTGTCTCTCATTTGTCCACAAGAAATTTCCTGTGGGCAAAAGGTGAGAGAGGTATGCAGCTTCTTATCTTCGTAGCTATCTTATTTAGGAATAAAATGGGAGGCAGGTTTGGCTGACATAGTTCCCACCTCGACTTTTCTCTTGACTTAGTGATTTGGGGGTCCTGAGATTTATTTTCCTTTCACAGGAGTATAGGCATTGGAAAAGAACATTCTTATTCCAAAAGGGAGAAATAAGTCAAACAAGAGGGGCTGTAGGCCCCATGCAAGTTTGAAATACAGCAAGCCAATCATTAAATCTTAAAGTTACACAATAATCTCCTTTGATTCCATGTCCTACATCCTAGGGAAACTGGTGCAAGGGCTGGACTTCCAAGGTCTTGGGCAGCTTCACCCCTGAAGTTTTGCAGCATTCAGACCCTGTGGTTGGTCTCACAGGTTATTGAACGCCTGCGGCTTTTCTAGGTGCAGAGTGCAAGATACCAGTGGATCTACCATTCTGGGGTATGGAAGACAGCAACCCCCTTTCCGCAGTTCCACTAGGAAGTGACCCACTGGGGACTTTATGGAACCTCCAACCCCAATTTATCTTCCACACTGTCCTGTTAGAGTTTCCCTGTGTGGGCTCCACCTCTGCAGCAGGTTTTGGCCTGAACATACGGGCTTTTCCTTACATGCTCTGAAATCTTTGTGAAGGCTTCCAAGCCTCCTTCACTTTTGCATTATGTGTTCCTGAAGTCTTAACACCATAATGTGGAAGCTGCCAAGGGTTACATTTTGTACTCTCTGGAGCTGGAGCAGCATCTCAAGCTGTACCTAGACCCCTTTGAGCTGAAGCTGGAGCCAGAGTGGCCAGGGTGTGGAAAGCAGTGTCCCAAGGCTGCACAGTGCAGTAGGGCCCTGAGCCTGGCTCATGAAATCTTTCTTCCTTCTTAAGCCTCTGGACCTGTGATGGGAGGAGCTGCTGTGAAGGGCACTGAAATTCCTTCAAGGCCTTTTTCCCATTGTCTGAATATTAACACTTTCTCTTTTAATTATGCAAATTTTTCTATCAAGTGGTTGTTCCACAACCTGATTGAATTCCTCTCCCTAAACAGCTTTTTCCTCCTCTGCCATATGCCCAGTCTGTGAAATTTCCAAACTTTTACTCTCTGCTTTTCTTTTAAATAGATATTTCAACTTTAAGTCATTTATTTGCTCCTGTATCTCAGCATAGGCTGTTAGAAGCAGTGAGGCACATTTGAATGCTTTGCTGCTTAGAAATTTATTCCACCAGATATTGTAAAATATGTTTCTCAAGTAAAAACTTTTACAAAACCCTAAGGCATGAATGGAATGGAGCCAAGCTCCTTGCTAAGGCATCACATATGTGACCTTTTCTCCATTCTTAATACATTTCTCATTTTTATCTGAGACCTCAGAAGCCTGGTCTTCACTGTCCATATCACTGTCACTATTTTGGTTACAGCCATTTAACCAGTCTCTAAAAGTTCCAAACTTTCCCTCAACTTTCTTTCTTCATCTGAGCCATCCAAAGTCTTTCAACCTCTGTCCATTACCTAGTTCCAAAGTTACTTCCACATTTTCAAGTATCTTTATAGCAATGCCCTACTGGGTTCCGTACTAATCTTCTATATTAGATAGTTCTTGCAGTTGCTATAAATACCTGATACTCAGTAATTTATAAGAAAAGAGGTCTGAGTGGCAGGCTGTACAGGAAGCATATTGCTGGCGTCTTTTTCCAGGAAGGCTTCAGGAAGCTTTTACTCATGGTTGAAGGTAAAGCAGGAGCAGGCACTTCACATGGTGAAAACAGCAGGAAGAGAGGGGGATGGGGAGGTGCCACACACTCTTAATCAGATCTCACAAAGACTCACCTTTGCAAGGACAGCACAAAGCCATGAGTCATATGCCCCCATAACCCAAACACCTTCCATCAGGCCCCACCTCCAACATTGAGGATTACATCTCAACATGAGATTTGGGTGGGGACAAATATCCAAACTATATTAGCAGGCATAAAAGCTATGGCTCACTATTTAAAATATGACCATTTGTGATTCTGATAGTGACCACCAAATATAAGTATTTATATGTTCAATATGGGATACTTCAGTTTTCTAAAAGTTAGCTAATTTCTCACGGTCACACAACTATTAATAAATTGCTCACGCCTGTAATCCCAGCATTCTGGGAGGTTGAGGAGGGCAGATCACTTGAGGCCAGGAGTTCAAGATCAACTTGGACAACATGGCAAAACTCCATTTCTACTAAAAGTTAAAAAGTAGCCAGGCATGGTGGCACACACCTGTAATCCCAGCTACTTGGGAGGCTAAGGGATGAGAATCGCTTGAACCCAGGAGAGGGGTGTTGCAGTGAGTTGAGATTGATTGCCTTGTGCCACTGCACTCCAGCCTGGGTGACAGAGTGAGACTCTGTAAAAAAAAAAAAAAAAAAAAAAAAAAAAAAAAAAAAAAAATTTCTCCTAGCATTTTTATTCTTAATAATGTATTTGTCTGTGCATTCTAATTTGTGTGCTTTATATTTATAGCACTTCCATAAACCTGTGTTCTTCATGGTTGTTTTATTTACAGTTAAAACTTTTGTGCACTTAGGATATATAGAGATATTAACTAATAAATATGTCTTAAAATTAGAAAAACAGATAGATATTTAGGTATGACCAATGTAGTTGGCAATTCCCCTTTAAATCATAGAAATTTATATGCCTTGATTAGAGTATTATAAGCCCCATGATAAAGAAATAGTTGCTCAATGTATACTGCAACATGCATAGAGAAAATCCTAAGTATTTTGTTGTAAAAATAAACACAACAGACTGATGGAAATATCAATGACTGTATGGTTTTGCATATATAACTGGAAGAATTAAGAAACCATATAATTAGATGTAAAAATTTGGGAGATCAGTAGATTTTCTTTGTGAATGTATATCAAATATCAAATATCTAAGCTGATTTTTATTAAGGTGGTTGGGAATTTAAGAAAAAATAATCAGTGAAAGAATTCTAAATTATTATGCCATAATTTGCTATTGTGGCAAGTTACGCTGAGCTTGATGAGAACGATTTGATAGAATGATGAGAAAACCTTGATTCAACTGAGGTCAAGAGGAAATGAAACAAGTAAAGTTGGTTGTAATAGGTTTAAAACATAATTATAAAGCAATTAACTATATAACGGAGTATAGACTGAAGCAATAGCTACAGAAGGATATTGAGATGAGAGACTGTAACTAAAGAAGGAAGGTGTTATGTACGGTGTGTATGCTGATAGAAATAATCCAGTAGATAGATTAACATTAATGATAAAAAAAAAGAGAAGCAAGGATTGCTCTTCGGATACCCTTAAGGAGAAAAGAGAAAGATGGGGTTGGGGTTTATGAAAAAGTCAAACCCAGGGGCCATCTTTTCTAAGAAAATGGGTATCAGAGGGCATGTTTACAGATGCAAATATAGTAATATATTTTTGGAGAGAGATGGTGGAATGCCTCTTGATTAAATATATTTTTGCCTTGAAAATAGATAACACCTTTATTTCTTGTGATTTAAGAAAGGAGGGTAGAGAATCAAAGTTTAAAGAGAGAGAGGAGTTTGTATAAGAATAAATATATATTCTGTAAATATCTTAGAATTGATGGATCAAATAGAATTGGTGTCTATTTGATGTTGGTGGTCATGAATATAAAGTGAGAACAGTCATCAAGGTTGTCATTTTTTTCCAACTGTGTTTAGCTGTCCTAGAGAAGTTTGAGAGTAGACAGAAAATGGGATTTTGAAAGGCTGCTGTTTTTCCAGGCCAGAATAACATAGAATAAGGATGAATATAATAATAATTCATGTAGACTGGATGAGGAAATAAGTGAGGATATAAGGGGGCTGTACAATGCTGGAAACTAAGTCAATAGTTGAAAATTGCAAGTGGGCAAAGGGGAGAAAAAGGACAGAGTTTTCAATGGTCTCATCAGAGATCATAATTAAAGAAAATGCTTTTATTTGTAAGAGGAATCATAAGTTACAAGCAAAGACATGTACGATAAAGGGCAAGACCAAAAGAGAGAAGAGGTCAGATTTCCAAAATGACAGATTATTTGAAAGATATTTTACTTATACTTAAAATAACAAGATTTATAGTTTGAATACTGAATGTTGAATTTGAATCCATGATCTTCAAACCTGATGGACTGTAGAGGGAAGGGAAAGACAATGATTTGGAGGAACAAAGAGGACACCTTTTCCAAAGTCAGGGCCAATAGTTAGAAGACTTTATGGCTGAAGGACGAGTTGCTTAGTGGAAAGCCAGATTTTAATTAGACATGTTTTAAAAAGTTCATAGAAGAGGTTGAGGATATAGGAGATGACAGGCTGTGAATTTCAGAGGGCATAATGGAAATCTTTGGGAGTCTGGAAAGATGTTAGGATTGGAGACATATTAGCATACGTGGAAGTCTAGGGAAGGCAGTTTATTTGGTAATCCTGGGGGGATATTCCTGATGATATTTTAGGCAGATTGGGTTGATATTGGTGTGGATATTATGGAAATTGACTTGCTTCCTGACACACAGAGATCTGTAGCTCCTTCTTTACTTACAACAGCATGAAATGAAATATATATATTTTTAATTTTCATTAAGTCATGCGTTGTCTAATTGAGGGTGTAGATAATATAGATAAAAAGAACGCACATATCCACATATTAAAGTAGGCAGATAATAAATAAGTAGATACATTTTAACTGCATATCAACAAAATGTTAATATTTGTGGTTTCACAAGAAAGGAATTATTCAAATCCACATATGTCTCTCCATCTCCATAATCTAATGGGCTCCATGCAAACATACTCTTTTCTGAGACTACCTGACAATTTCTAAGTGATGAAATGGTATCAGTTCTTCCCTTCTTTGAATTTTTCATCCTCATTGCAGCTAGATAAATAATTTTGAAACGAACATGTGATCATTTGGTATTTACTTATTAAAAGATCTCCATGGTATCCCATTTTCTTTTAAGAAAAAAATGATATTTCTTTAAACACAATTTAAAATTTTATGCAAAAGGGTGCACTAAGTTCTCAAGCCTCCTTTCTCTTTTCACTCCTGCTCCCTCTCACTATGAAAATTTTGTACTTGTGGTTACTTCTGCGTTTCTTACCTTCCTTCTTCTTCCAGTTAACATATTCATATCCACACCCAAGGCCAATAACCCATTTCCAAAGGGATAACTTCCTTGTCCTCCCTGAGTGCATCAATACCCTCACAGATGCTTGTATGGTGCCAATTATCTCTTATTCATGGCACTTGCTAATTTTGCAATGTTACATTAACTTGAATAGCTATATGAGCAATATTAATCTTTTTCACTAGACTCTAAACTCTAAGATGACTTCCAGGTTATATGCCTCTGTTTGTCATTATTTAAGCAGGTCACAGGCATCAATCTTGCTTACAGTTAATCAAATCAATTAGTTGACAAATTAATCTTTTTCTTTTCTTAAATATATTTGAAAATGCATTCAGTAAAATGCAAAGATCAGATAAAAAACCAACAGAACTAGGGTATGTGTCCATGATGATTGTTTAAGAGTGAAAAAAATTAGAAAGCCCTACAATAGAATAGAGAAAAAGGATCAGAGTAGGTGATTTTAGGAATAAAATGATGGTTTCCGTATTTGAAACATAGATAATAAAAAGAAAATAGAATAATAAGAATTCTATTGTGAATTCTCCTTTCCTTTTCCACACTAGTAAATAAACTCTAGCTTTGCCTTCCTCATATTTCACATTTTCAATGTGCGCTGCATATGGAAGAAAACAACCTGCTTAGTCTGGTCTTAAAAGTTGCCTGCTTAGTGACCAGAAAACTCACTTTTAGAAGAAACTTTATGTGCCAGTGATTTAGACCTGTTCTACTTTAACTGGAGCACTTGAAATGGCCCTGAAGAATGCCATCCAAAGTGCAGCATTAGGGGACATACCAGCCACAGTGAAAGGTCATGCTTTGCTCTCCATTCACAATTCCCTTTGTTGCATGTATTTCTGATTATTTTTCTTTTTCCTAAAACTCCCTAGCACATTCAATTTGGAGCTCTTCTAGTACATCAAAATATGGCAACACAACATAATTCTTTGAGGAAATTTGAAATTATTTGAGGTAAATATATACTCAAAAGAGACAGTGCTCTCTCTTGTAGTTCTCAGATTAAATTCATCCCCGGCAAAACCCCTTGTTTGTTATTTAATCGAGCTTTTATAATCTTGTGACAGAGAGAGAGCTCAAGAATCTATACAACATTAATTTGCAGGCATTAGTTTGTATGTTTCCAGAAAATCTTTCTTGGAAATGCACAAATATTCTTGTAAAAGATGATTAAAGTACATGTTTGATTTTCTGACTGTTGGATAATTTGTATTTATTCACAGCAGGAGTTGCACAAAGGTTTGGCATGGCTGTTATCTTTTGTATATCCCCTATATTGCCTGTTGAACATTATTTTTTATTTATTGATATATTTACATATTTGCTTACCGTAAGCTTCCAGGCTTTTTCTTTATTCTTAAATAATGCACACTTCTTTCTATTTTCAAAGGGAATTTTAGATTGATTTGGTTTGGGGTATAATATTTTTAATTTAAGGTAAAATATATGATAGTTCTATGTAGATTGAAATTAGATTGAATTGTAAGTTATTAAACTTGGTGGTAATTAAAATAGAAGTGGATTGCTTAAGTCAAGTCACAGAGTATGAACTAAAAATATAAATCTCAGCACGTATGATATACTTTTAGGGGGTTGAGTGATTTCAGCTCTCTAAATCTTTATATCTCTACATCAAATTATATTATCCTACATTTCATACCAATACCAACAGTCTGTACATATGCCAGTGTTCATTTATATGTCTGTCTGACCTGTGGCTTGAAATGATATCAAACATTGTGGTCAACATGTAAATTAAAGCAGGTCCAAACATCTAAGAATTCTGGTCAGTTATCAAACAATTAGTTCGTTTATAATTTTTGTATTTTATCAAATATATATATATATACTATTTTTCTTTCTTTATATTGAGAATTTCTCTTCATTTTCTTCTATTTTACAAAATGTCTTGTGGCTATGCGTATTTAACCTTAGAGTTTAGCAAGTACTTACACAAATATTTGATAACCGTACCATTGAGATCAACCCTGGGAGTCTCTTAACATGCATTGTTGGAGTGGAATCCTTGATGTTCAGGAGATGTTCATACCAGCCAGAGAGTGCTGATTTTGCACAACTCATTCAACTGTGTTTTTAGTGACTTCACATTAGTGGCTTGAAATCAGCTCTGAAAGAACTATTTGCACTAAGAAAATTACTAAAATCTATGAATCGGTATACAAATATGTATATGTGTATTTTAAAATATATACCTTCATTTCAAGTTTCAGGATCACATTATTAAGAAAGGAATGCCTAACTTTCATGCGAAAATTTGGCAAGGCTGTGTATTTACATATTATATATCAGTAGCATGCACATTAATTTTTCTTTTCAATTTTCAGCAATATTAGCTCTATGGCCAACAAAAAATAAGAGATTGTTTTCAGGTGGTCATGAAAACTCTCTGGTCCTCAGACTGAATAGAGTTAAGAGTTAATGTACCCGTTCTTGTCATTCTATTTGTATAATTACTCAAATTTACGCAAAAAATCCATCCATTATCACATGGTGTGTGGCCATACTACCACCATAAACATCAAGTGCAAGCATCCAATTGCGCTTCCAAAGCGCGTGCTTCAGTTTGTATTTTATTACATATAACCACAAATGATAACTTCATGAACTGTGATGTTATTACATGATGTGATTACTAACATCCCATTTTCCATGGATATGAAGGCCAACATTGCATTTATGGGTGCAAACAAGCCAATCACGAATTTCCATCTTTGTGAGTCAATGTACTGAAACTAATCTAGGTGTCAATTCTGTATCTGTTAAGGTTAAGTAGTGGGGAGAAACCATGAGGTAATTTGAATATAAAATCTTTAATATAAAGAATAATTGACAGGAGATTGGAGAATGGTGAATTGGCTAATAAGAGTTAAAAAGAGCATTAAAGAACACAGAAAAAGCAGGTGTAGGAATTAGCTACTGCTCATGAGGCTGGAATAAAAGGACCTAAGAAAGAGACTTCCTCATCATGTCAAGACTGGAACTGAGATCTTTTTGGAGGAGTCATATCCTCAAATCACAAGATGCCACATAAGATACGGAGGTGACTCGGTGGTATAACTTGCTACATTTTTTTTTTCTGGGTTGTAAGAGAAACTCATCCACGGAGAAGGGATGGGCCTTAAAACTCACTTTACTAGAACATGGAAGAAGCTGGAAACCATCATTCTGAGCAAACTATCGCAAGGACAGAAAACCAAACACTGCATGTTCTCACTCATAAGTGGGAATCGAGCAATGAGAACACTTGGACAGAGGGTGGAGAACATCACACACTGGGGCCTGTCAGGGGGTGGGAGGAGGAGGGAGGGATAGCACTGGGGGATATACCTAATGTAAATGATGAGTTAACGGGTACAGCACACCAACATGGCACATGTATACATATGTAACAAAGCTGCACGTTGTGCACATGTACCCTAGAACTTAAAGTATAAAAAACAAAACAAAACAAAAAAACAAACAAAAAACAACCCTCACTTTACTGTCCCTTGTATGGATGCTGGGGAGTCTGTTCGTGTGAATGTGCCTCATCTGTGGCATTCCACTGCAAAGCTTCCAAGAGAGATGACAGGGAGAATTTGCAGGCTGATGAGTGTTTCTTTCTGCTGCTATCAGAAGAAGCCAGATAGTGGGGGCATATCTTCAGGGGCTGGATGCTTGAGAAAATACACTGTGCTGAAGTCAGGTGCTAGAGAAAGCTGTGCCCTTCAGGAAACTAGCAGAAAAGAAGCTATGCACTTTGCATAAGCCAAGTTTTGTAGAAAGTGTGCATTGCAGGTATCTAGAGGTAGAGGAAACTGTGTAGGTTAAGGAGCCAAGTGCTGGAAAAAGCACATTCCTTAGAAATCTGGAAAGTGAGACACAGTGGCATCAGGAAGAAAAATCCCCCTCCTCCTCTTGTGTTTCTTGAGCACCCTCTACTAACATGGCTTAACACAATGTCAGCTAGCAAAGGAAACATATTTATGAAACCTACCTCCATTATCCTGGAACACTCGAAACAGCTGATTTGAAGATGAAAGTTAATACATTTATAAATTTTTTATGTGTTATAAATTGTAAGAATCTCTAAAAATAAAAGTAACTTGTCACTTGTTGAATCATTTTTATTGAGAAGACACTTCATAGAAAAACATCACAATTCTTGAAGTATTTGATGTATGAAATAAAATTAGATGTGTTTTCTTTACTCTTACTTTGTATTATAAAATGACCTTAAGATGCGAATTAAAAAAAATCCTCTCTGCCTAAATTCAACAGATTTAAATATTTTGCCTATATGTTTTAGAAGGTACAAAAGAATAGACAGCTGGGGGAATATGTGTGTCTTTAGGAGAGGGCCACCAAGTGAAAGAAAGGTGAAGAATGAGAAAATAGTAGTATAACAGATGTTTAAAAAAATGTGGCCTTCATCTTGTCATGGACTTTGGTATTTTGAAGTTCCAGTGCAATGTGAAGTTTCTGGGTTATTATTTATTACTAAATGTGGGCTAGGTACCAAAAGACAAGAATGAAACATGACAAAGAATATTCTTAAAATATAATAGGAAATTATTAAAGGCATATCAGCTTTTTCTTCCTGAAAAACACATAATAAGTAATCATCTCTGTCTTCTATTTTGTCCCAGGTTTCAAGTTATATTTTGTTATATAATAAAGCATTGTGGCCCAAACAACATCCCTATTGTATCAGCCGGCAGCCATTGTTCAACCAGAAGAGCAAAACCACTTGGTTGTATATTACATATTTTTGTTGCAGGAAATCAGCCTCATACAATCACAGGAGGTTGTTAAATAGCCTTTATAATGCTTTTTGTATCCACATCTGATGTGTAATCTTGAAGTTGCAGGGTAAGCAGTTGATAGATGTGAAGGAGGAATATCAAAGGCAGGCAGCAATGACAGAATAAACTGGAACCCTAAACTGAAACCAGCCATTCTTCTTGCCTTTGACTTTGGTATTAAGAGTATCTTGCAGAAGCAGGGGCCTTGTGTTAGAAAACTGAACCTTTCCAGGGAGTCAAACATGCTGAAGGAAAACACAAGAATAGGTAGAGCAGTTACACATCCAGCTACTGCTTCATGGCATTGAAATGAGTCATCAGATCAACAAACATGTGTGTGTGTGTCTGTGTGTGTGTGACTTACACAGAGAACACACATGAGAGAGAGAGAGAAAATGGTTGCTACCTTCCATTTACCCTCCAAATCTCCCAAGAACCTTCTCCCAACAATCTTCTAATGTGTCCGCATTAGAAACATATAAGATAGGAACTTCTCAAAAGTTTAGCTCAGTCTAGTTAAGATGACACATAACACTTAACATGTGTTTTACATAACAGTAATCTTTAAAAATCAGACTATCAAATATGGTGCATTAGTCCATTTTCACACTGCTATAAAGAACTGCGTGAGTCTGGGTAATTTGTAAAGGAAAGATTAATTGACTCACATTTTTAGCCTGGCTGGGGAGGCCTCAGGAAATTTACCATTATGGCAGAAGGCGAAGGGGAAGCAAGGCACCTTCTTCACAAGGCAGCAAGGAGAATGACCACAAGAGAAACTACAAAATACTTATAAAACCATCAGATCTCATGAGAATTCACTCACCATCATGAGAATAGAATGGGGGAAAATGTCCCCATGATCCTATTACCTCGACTTATTCTCTTCCTTCATACTTGGGGATTATGGGGATTATAATTCAAGATTTGACTTTCATGGGGCACAAAGCCTCCTCATACCATTCTGCCCCGGCCCCTCCCAAATCTCATGTCTCTTTCACATTTCAAAACCAATCCTGCCTTCCCAACTGTCCCCCAAAGTCTTTGGGGGATTTGGGGAATAATTCATTCCAGCATTAACCCCAAAGTTCAAGTCCAAAGTCCCATCTGAGACAAGGCAAGACCCTTCCACCTCAGAGCCTATAAAATCCAAAGCAAATTAGTTACTTTCAAGACACAATGCAGGTACAAGCATTGAGTAAATGTTCCTGTTCCAAATGAGAGAAATTAGCCAAAACAAAGGGGCTACAGGTCCCATGCGATTCTGAAATCCATCTGGGGAGTCATAAAATTGTAAAGATCCAAAATGATCTCCTTTGACTCCGTATCTCACATTCAGATCATGCTGATGCAAGAGATGAGCACCGCAGGACTTTGGGCAGCTCCATCCCTGTGGCTTTGCAGGGTACAATGCCCCTCCCAGCTGCTTTCACTGCTGGTGGTCAGTGTCTGTGGCTTTTCCAGGTTGAAAGCTGTCAGTAGATCTACTATTCTGGGTTCTGGAGGACAGTGGCCCACTTCCCACAGCTCCAATAGGCAGTGCTCCAGTGAGTACTATGTGTGGGGGCTCCAATCCCACATTTCCCTTTTGCACTGTTCTAGCAGAAATTCTCCATGAGATCTCCACCTCTGATAGTTTCTGCCTAGATATCCAGAAATTTCCATACAACTTCTGATAATCTAGGTGTAGATATCCAAATCTCAATTCTTGTCTTCCATGTACTGGCAGGACCAACACCACAGAAGCTACCAAGGCTTGGGGCTTGCACCCCACTGAAGCAATGGCCCAAGCTGTACCTTGGCCTTTTTAGCCATGGCTGTTGCTGGAGTAGCTAGGACATAGAAAACCAAGTCCCTAGGCTGCACAGAGCAGCAGGGCCAAGGCCCGTGAAACCATTTTTACCTCCTAGGCCTCAGGCCTGTGAGAGGAGGGGCTGCTGAGAAGGTCTCTGACATGCCCTGATGTTTTTCCCATTGTCTTGGTGATTAACATTCTGTTCTTCATTATTTTTGCAAATTCCTGCAGCTGGCTTGAATTTCTCCCCAGAAAATTGATTTTTCTTTTCTACCACATCTTCAGGCTGCAATTTTTCAAACTTTTGTTCTCTGCTTCCCTTTTAAATGGAAGTTCCAATTTTAAACCATCTCTTTGTGAATACATAAAACTGCTTTTAAGAGCACCAGGTTACCTCTTGATTTCTTTGCTGCTTAGAAATTTCCTCTGCCCGATACCCTAAATTATCTCTCTCAAGGTCGAAGTTCCACAGATCTCTAGGGCAGGGTCAAAATGCCACCAGTGTCTTTGCAAAAGCATAGCAAGAGTCACCTTTATTCCAGTTCCCAACAAGTTCCTCATCCCCATCTGAGGCCACCTCAGCTGTTCATTGTCCATATCACTATCAGCATTTTGGTCAAAGCCATTCAACAAGTCTCAAGGAAGTTCCAAATGTTTTCATATCTTCCTGTCTTCTGAGCCCTCCAAGTTTCTACAAAGATTCAAACTTTCCCACATTTTTTTGTCTTCTTCTGAGCCCTCCAAACTGTTCCAGCCTCTGTCTGTTACAGTTCCAATATCTCTTCCATATTTATGGGCATCTTAATAGCAGTACCCCACTTTCTGTGGTATCAATTTACTCTATTAGCCTGTTTACACACTGCTATAAAGAACGACCTGAGACTGGGTATAAAAAGGAAAGAGGTTTAATTGACCCACAGTTTAGCATGTCTGGGGGTGGGGGTATCAGGAAATTTACAATCATGGTGGAAGGCAAAGGGGAAGCAAACAACCTTCACAAGGCATCAGGAAGGAGAATGACCACAAGAGGAAGTACCAAATACTTATAAAACCATCAGATCTCATGAGAACTCACTATCACGAGAACAGCATGGGGGAAACTGCCCCCGTGATCTAATTACTTCCACCTGGTCTCTCCCTTGACACATAGGGATTTGGGTAATTATGGAGATTAAAATTCAAGATGAGATTTGAGTGGAGACACAAAGCCTAACCATAGTGTATGGAATTTTGGTGCCATCAGAAAATCAACTTTTAAAAAATACATGTATTTATTTTTTTAATTGACAATTGTTGTGTATATTCACTGGGTAAGTAAATGTGATGTTTTGATATATGTATATATCATAGAAAGTTGACTTTTGTTTATTTCTTCATTGATCAAATGTTCACCTGTTACTATGTATTTTTTAAATATTGTTTTATTGCTATCAGAATTAGCATTTAAGTTCTCCTTCACGGGAAACTGCTACAGGGAGCATAATTGATTCATAGCCCCAGCCACTTTTCGTTTGGAGTAATCATAATTTTGTTTCAAGGCCATGTATAACCTGGCTTTCTCTCAACCAATAACTAAGCCCAATGGGGATACTAGTGCCAGCCCATTAGGATGGGATTCATAACTTCTCAATTGAGCAATGTTAACTCAGGGAGTGCTTGTTTGCCTAGCTGAAACTTTCTTAGAAATGTGTTGTAGTCTAATATTCTTACCCAATGCTTCCCTTTCTGTCCATTTCACTGGTAACAGAACAGTATCATAAGCTGTTGTTTCTCCCTGCATACTCTTCTTTCTTTTATCCTTTGCAGATATTCCCTCAAAAAAAAAATCGATTGCACATGAAATTCCTTTTTGTGCTGCTTAAATTATGCTACTAACTAGCTATTTTACTCAATAAATATTTAAATGTCTATAATGGCATTGTTGTAGAATACAAAAAACAAAATAGGCAAACTCAACAAGTTTACATTCCATTGTGGGACAAAAGGTATATAAAAGTGATCAAATATATATAAGAGAATATTTTATCCTGTATCTTACATAGAAAGTTCATGTAATGAATACTTCATGGAATTTTAAATTTGAAAAGTTCCAGTTACCTAATATGTATTTACCTAAATACTTCTGATATAGGAAGAGGGTCATTAAAGGACCTTATAGGAAAAATAATTTTTATACTATAATGTATGAAAATGTTGTAATTGTATTAAATCCTGAAATAAATGTAAATAAAAATATTGAAAATATTTTAGATTCATAAGATAATATAGAAAAACATAATTAAAAACATCTGTATTACAGAAAAAAATGAATGCTAGTCTTGCTGTAGTTTTTCAAAAAATTTTGCAAAGTCGTAAAAATAAATTCAGAGCTGAAAGTAATCAGTAAAAATTCATTGTTGCATTAAACATTATTGCTATTCTCAAATTTATTTCTTTATATTTAAATATGTTCTGAATTGTTGACTACATCATCTCCTTCTAGGTTTCAGAATGTGTCTAACTCAGCCAGAGTATCATTTGTTCATTAATAGTTAAGAGTACAACACCAACATCATTAAATCTTGCTTCTCCTGCAAAAATCTTGCTTCACCTTGCAACCTACTCACATTCTCAGAATTTGACAGATATCAAACAATAGACGAGACTAAGCAAAAAAGACTTGACCTTACGAGTGGGGCTAAAAGATTAAATACTAGAGAAGAGATGATTGCTTTAGAGATAGTGTAATAAAAACTCAGTTCATCAGTGTGTTGTTTCATTTTTTGTTTTTATTTACTCATCTATTATGTGGATCAGATATTAAATAGAAGGCTAGTTATAGATCACTATACCTGTAGTATATGTACATTTTATGACATAGTGTAATGCAAAAGAAAAATATTTTAATTTTATCTATTTAAAGAAGCAAATATATTCATTTACAATTTTTTAAAATTGCATATATACATTGTAAAAATTTTACAAAATACAGAAAAAATTAAAGAATGTAAAAATGTCTAAAAATTCGATCCCTGATAAATAATTGTTATTGATATATTGATATAAACTATTCTTTAACATGTTGCAAATAACTTTCTATGTAACTAAATATTTTTCTGAAACAGAATTATAATAGATAAGATATTTCAGAAAATATATTATGGATGTAAGACTGATATGAGATATATATTCAATTATGATCATTTCATACTTTTTTTTTAAGTTTTGGCACTTTAGTTCTGTGATTTACATGTGGGGGAGCAGGCATGGGAGGATAAGAAATGGAAATTTGTATTCTAAATATTTAAACAGTTGTCTAATCATTTACACAATAATTCATTTTATCCTCAATGATAACATTTCCTACTTTAGTAATATAAAAAGATAGATTTACATATTTTGGTCTATTTTTAAAATTATCTTAAGACAATTATTCTGATACTATTAAAACCTTTTCCTTACTGAAGTTTTATAGTACTTTTTTTAGTCGATAATGTGAATCATTCTATTTTTTTCAACAATATCTTGGCTACCTTTTTATATATAAGCTCTAGGAATATTTCATAATTATGTAATCTGTTATAGATTCTGTTAATCATGCACTGTAATTTATAAATTTATTTAAAAATAATGAACATTTTTAATATATTTATTTTTCAAATCGGGATATTTGTGTATTTCTTTACTTATCAAATTGTTATTTATGCACTTCAGTAAAATTTTAATTTTCTTTATCCTGATCCAGAGTCTTTCCTACTAATTTTATTTCTATTTATTTTACATTTTTTCATTGTTTCATACTTTTAAAAAATATCATATTTAAACAGATATTTACTGTAATATTGGAATAACTGATTTCGGAATACTTGGTTACATACTAGAGACCATCTTGGATTTTTCCATTTTTTTTTGTATTTTATTTTCTCTAGAATAACTCTAATATCATTTGCAAATTATGATGATTTTTATTTCCTGTACACACACACATAAAGACACACATTTCTTTTACTGTGTGTATAAATATATGTGTATGTTTTTGTCTATATATATTATTATATATACAATTTTGTCATGTATTGCATTCAGCTATAATTTCCAGAAAAAGTGATAATTGTGAGAATGATTATTTTTGATGTAATTCAGATATTACTGAGATTCCTTAATGTTTCTTCATTAAATAAAATGTTCTCTACTGACTTAAAGAGAGCTTTAAATCATTTATGGGATTTACATTAATTTTTAAAGATTTCATTTTAAACAAAAATGAATACTGAATTATTTCTAAAACATTATAACTTCTATAATGTCTGTGATATTCCCATTTGCCTATTAATAATTTGTATTATTTTGTGATTTAAATTTTTGCTTTCTTTGTCTCCTAGATTTGTTGGTCTGCTTATTTATTTATAATTTACCTCCAGTAATTATTTTATTCAAATGACCCATAAAACCATAAATGGTACTTATGTTGGTGATAATTTTTTCTCATCTGTCATCTCTTCCAAGTTTCATATCTCATTTTAAAATTCTTTTTTGTCTCCCATTATATATTTATTTGATTGCTGTACAAAGTTATAATTTTCACAGTGCATTAGAACTCTTTCCTTATTTTAAGTAATTAATTTTCAAATTTATTTTATAATGCCATTACTTACTTTTGTATTCAGAATGTTTTCATGTTTTCTCTTCACTTCTTCCACATTTTTCCTTCCTTTCTTCTTTCTTTCTTTCTTTCAATACATATTTCTACATATATATCTATGTGATATATGATATCTATATGTGATATTTTGTTTGTTACATGCATTCATCATGTAAGGATCAAGTCAGGGTATTTGGGGGTATCCATCACCTCAAGTATTTATCATTTCTGTGTGTTGGGAACATTTCAGCCCTCTCTTCTAGTTTTGAAATACATATACATTATTGTTAACTGTAGTCACTCTACTCTGCTATCAAACGTTGGAAATTATTCCTTCTATCCAGCTGTATGTTTGTACTTCTTAACCACCTTCACTTTATCCCCTCCATCCCCACCCACACAACCATCCCAACTTCTGTTATCTACCGTTATATTCTCTAGTTCTATGAGATAAACATTTTTAGCTGCCACTTAGGAGTGATAGCAAGCTATATTTGTCTTTCTGTGCTTGTATTATTTTACTTAATATGATGAGTTCCAGTACCATCCATACTGTAGCAAATAAGATGATTTCTCTTTTTTTATGGTCAAAGAGTATTCCATTGTGTATATACGCCAGATTTTCTTTATTCATTCATCAACTGATAGGTACATGAACTGATATAGGTTGATTCCATATATTTCATATTGTGACTAATGTTGCAATAAACATGAGAGTACAGGTATCCCTTTATGGAATGTTTTATTTTTATTTTTTTGGATAAATATCCAGTGGTGGCATTGTTGGATCATATGGTACCGCTGATTTTAGTATTTTGAGAAATCTCTATATTTTTTCCGTAGTGATTATACCGATTTACATTCCCATCAATAAAGTATGAGAGTTCCCTCTTATCTGGATCCTCACGAGCATCTGTTAATTGTGTCTTTTTAATTGCCATACTAACTGAGATGAGATGATATCACATTGTGGTTTTGACTCAGCATTTTTCAGATGATTGGTGATGTTGAACATTTTTTCTTATACCTGTTGGTCATTTGTAGATCTTCTTTTGAGAAATGTTTATTCATGTCATTTGGCTACTTTTTATTGGATATCTTGTGTTTTTTTCTACTGAGTTGTTTGAATTACTTATATATTCTGGATATTAGTCTCTTGTCAGATGAATAGTTTGTAAATGTGTTCTCCCATTCAACAAGTTGTCTCTTAATTGTATTGACGGTGTTCTTGGCTGTGCAGAAGACTTTTAGTTCAATACAGTCCCATTTGTCTATTTTTTTGTTTTTGTTGCCTGTGCTTCTGAGGTCTAAGCTATAAAATCTTTATCTAGACCAATGTCCTGAAGTGCTTTCCGTATGTTTTCCTCTAGAAGTTTTATGGTTTTGAGTCATATGTGTACGTCTTTAATCCATGTTGAGTTTATTTTTGTATATGGTGAGAAATAGAGGTCCAGTTTTAGTCTTCCACATCGGATTTTCCATTTTTTCCAGAACCAATTATTGAAAAGGGTGCCCTTTCCCCAATGTATGTTAGCCCAGAAGCAGAAAATTTAGAAAACTACTAATTAAGAAGGTTGAAGGGAATCAGTCATCCCTAGAGGAGACAGATTGTTTTATGTTGACCTAATTATATGTGAGCATTCAACTTGTTGCAGGACTATTTTTATTGTTAAAAACTAAATGACTTAATCATTATTTTAAAGCAATTCCTTCTCACACTTCTGAGTGGCTTGAACTTTCAAGTAAAAGTTAATTATTATGAGATTCATAACTATCAATTATTTTACAAATAATGATCCTAGTATTCCTCAGCAATAAATCAGCTTACTTACCACAGCAAGCATATGAAGAAATGACAAACTGAAGTGTTATATTTTGTAAAAAGACCTGAATATCAAGCAGAGATTAACGTCTTTGAGAAAAGTTGAGAAGAATAATTTTTACACGATGTGATTGATCAATTTAGTACCAGAAATGGGCAATTACTTTGATGGGCAATATCTAAGATAGTCATGTAATGAAGAAAAAATTAAGAAGTGCTTATATAAAAAAGTAATTTCTCACAGTTACAGTAACTAAGTCTTCGGCAGTTTTAATAACCTTAGAGATAGAATTTACTTTTCTTGGTTAAGATGCCTGTTTTCCCTTTACCCTTTAAAATGGTAGCTGTATGACAACAATAATTTATATTGCTTCATAATAATATCTGCTCCATAGATTTGCTGAATAGATTATGAGAGATGTGTATGGAAAACACTTACTAACGTCCTCAGTAGACGGCAGCTGTTATTACCATACACCTCAGACTTAACACAGGTCACCCTCTGGCCTCATATGTGGTCTGATGATGCTGAAGATAGGGAAGGATAGAACATTGAGAACATAAGGGACTTTAGAGATAATCATTTGAACCTCTCCATTTTGTCAGAAAATAAACTAAGATTTAAAATAAATACAGTATATTTAGGAAATTGTGTTCATTTTTTATACATTTACTAAATTATGTTAAAAATCTATAGACAATGTAGGTTATTTCTCAAGAAAAATTAACAAGGATAGGATGTTTAAAAATCATCTCACGAGAGAAACCGATGTGTTCCACAGCTTATTAAATTTATCATCATTCAGCCAGAGTTAGTAGGTCTAGGTAAATTAGGAATTTTTGGCAATATCTAAGAATGTTTTAATGCATTTTGCAATTTGGCAAATTGTTAAAAATTATAAGAAAAGAGAGAGAGACATCATCTCCCTTCTTAATAAAGAAAAATATTAGTTCTGACTTTACCCTATATTGCTTGTGGGCATATGTTTAATTTAGTTGAATTGAACTGAAACAGCCATAGAATATAAAGTGACCAAAAATGTTTCCATAAGGGAAAAAAATTCTAGAAGGTAAGGGGAAACTAACTGTACCATATATTTTAATAAACAGTATAATTAAGAATTCTGACAGATGAATATATGCTATTATTTATTCATTTTTGAAATCTACATGGTGACTATAATGTTAATTGTATGTCAGTGTGGCTGGATCACGGTGACAAGATATTTTGTTAAATGTTACTCTGGATGTGCCTGTGAAGGTGTTTTGTGGAAGAGATTAGTATCTTAATTGGTGAATTTTAAGTATAGCAGATTGCCTTCATAATGTGGGTGGACCTCATCTGAACAGTTGAAATCCTTAATAGAACGAAGACCCCACCCCTTCCTTGGAACAAGAAAGAATTCTGCCAGAAAACTGCCTTTGAACCCCCACTGCAGCTCATCCTGGGTCTCCAGCCTACTGTCCTACTCCACAGTTTTTACTTTCAAACTTTCACAATCATGGGAGTCAATTCCTTAAAATAAATCTTAATCTTTCTCTCTCTCTTTCTATGCACACATATACACACACACACACACACACACTCTCTCTCTCTCACACACACACACACACACACACACACACACACACTGTTGCTCCTGTTTCTTGGGAATATCCTGACTAAAACAGTGCTAATATTTTCTCATTGAATCTTAGCAAATAGGAACAGGTGGCTGTAATGGTAGTAAAAAAATATCGTATTAAAGCATTATCTAAACAAAAAATCAAAGTCATTCAAACAAAGGATAATGAGAAATTAAATAAAAATAAATACTCTAGTCCGTGTTTCTTACTGTGTAGTTTGTGGATTACAACTGAAAAGCATCTAAATAGGTTTCATTTGGATTCATAGACATAAAATATAATTTTCCTGTTGTTTTACAGGTGGTATATTATCCAATGTGACCTCATTTGTGTTACTTATTACAGTTAAAAAATTTAAACTGTTTTAATTTTTTAAAATAGTAATAAGAGAGCAGTGTTGTAAAATATGCCATATTTGTAGTATGATAGTTACGAGGGAGGATCTATGCCAAAGCTTATTTGTGAAGCAGGAAGGGGAAGCAGTTGAATTTGCCTAACTTACATACCAAGAGTGACTAAACAAGTCTTTTTATTTTTCCCTATACGCCTCACCTATTCAACAGTGACAACACTGGGAGTCTAAGATGTTAATGGTAGACTGATTGCAGTTATCCTGGCTTATAGTTTCATTCAACTCTTTCTAATTGGAGCCCCAGGCTTGGGTCTCTCACAAACCACATCCTGTACAACACTGCTCTGATAGATAAATAAGTAGAAAAAAATGAAAACAACAAAGGCAGACTGGGTTTTTAGGAGACAAGCTGAAAGAATACGATATCCACATAGCCTCAAGCTCTTCACTGTGATGAAGGCTGTGAAGAGGTGATAATGCTCCTTGTCCTTCCTGGCAGACAGATTTAGACAGGTCCTAAAGGCCAGAAGGTAGATTTAAAATCAAATGGCAAACAGTTACAACCAGTACAAAAGTAGTGTTCACTATAGCTCTCTGCATAGAGTGTTGATAAGACATGTACCTGTAACCTAGTTCTCCGAAAAGTACTGAACTGGGGGGAGAAAATTCAGAGTAAGCAGGTAGGTACGTTTGATGAACAAGGAGCTCTGAAACTGGAGGAAGGAGCAGCCAGGCAAACCAGCACACAGAGGGTGTTCTCAGGAAATCTAGGTCGGCTCATAGGTAGAATTTAGAATCAGAGGGCCGCTGGAAACAGGTTATGATATCATTGTTTCTAGCATAGATGACAGTTACACAGATATAGCCAAGTTTGTGCTCAAATTATTTTAAGGACGTGAACATTCTTTTTAAATCTCTCTTGAAGAGTTATTTTACTACAAGAAATTTTGTATTTCTGTGAATTTCACAGTATTTGCTGGTCTCTTTCCCAACTGTAGGTGTTAGGGATGTTTAACATTAGCACCTCAGGCTCTAATAAAAAATCTGTGAGAACACTGACTATCAGAACACCAGTTTAAAGTGTATCTGTACCCTGTTTGTACACATGAATTAATTCAGAGAAACGGTTAACTACATGCCCTTCTTCAGTTATTCACTGGTTACTAAGTAAATGGACAAAGTGGCAGGAATGACATTGTGTTTGCATTTTTGAGTCATTTTTCTAGGAATCAAGGGAAATATGATTTAAGGGAGTCAGTTATTTTCATAGTATTAATGAAAAAGAATATTTTTTTTTTGCGTGTACTGCTGGGCAGCAATTATAATTACAGTCATTTGTAGTCTTTAATTTGTAAAGTAATTCCAAGCAATTCTTTGAGTACTTATTTCTTTTTTTTTCACATATACTCTTCCAGGAATTGGAATAAGTCGCCACCAGAAAGGTTCTGCTCCTGGTTATGGCCTTATAACCCTTAAATAAACAGGCTTTTCCTTCACATATGTAGTTAACATAAAGTAATGACCTAATTTCTTCCACAAGCTAAATGTATGTGATAAATTGTCTCTTTTCTTTGCAATCCATTCTAATTAGTGAATAAACTCTTTCTATTTGTCCTTTGTCCGATGTCTCCACTATTAAGCAAGTCAATATGGCATAGTAGTTCTTAGGACTCTGGAGCAAAAAAGTTGGACTTCAAATCTTGGTTTCAGATCTTTCTTTCTAGCTATTTGATCCTGAGTGATTTAATTATCTCCTTGCTTTAGTATTCTCATATATAAATTGTGAAGAATAACAGTACCTAGTGCATATATTTTGTGAACATTAAATAAGTAAACACACACACACACTTAGAATAAACTCTGGCACATAGTGAACACTTTATTATACACACAGGATTAGCTATCATTACTACAGTCCTTATAATTTACTGTATTTTATCCATTCCATTATCACCTCAGTCAAACCTTTATCATCTTCCTTTTAAATTATTCCAACAGCCTCCTATCTAGCATTTTTCTCTATTCTTCATCCACTTCAAGTTCATACACAGTTGCCAGCTTGACCTTGCTAAAACGCTAAGCTGGTTATACCATTATATCATATATCAAAATTTTGAGCTAGTTATATCCACAGATTAAAGTTATTCAATTTTCTCCATCTTCCTTAAAAGGAAGTTACAATTATTTTTACATTTCCATCCCTCTGTGAGTTGGCAGCTTCCTGTCACGTTAGCCTCATCTATTTCTACTTGCCATCTTGAATTTTATGTTTTAGTTCTATGGAATAATTCGTATCTCATTCAATACTCTATTTTTTTCTAAGAGAATGCATTTTTACATTACACTTATTCTGCCTTTTATACTGCATTCTTTAACAGTAAAATTCAATTCATCCTTCAAAAATCAATCGTTCATAAAATTTTCTAACCCTCCCTATCCCCATCTATGTTTTATGTATTCTGGACCCCCAACATAAAAGTGTTTTTACTTGTTTAAAGCATTTTTACATTTGGTTGAAGTGGTGTCTTTGTTTCTCAACTAATTTATGAGCTATCTCACAATTATTCTGTATTTTATCTTAAATTTTCAGAATTTACAACATAAAAAGTCATTGATAAATTTTTGTTGTAATTGTACATAATGCAATTACTTTAAATATGTACTGTCTTAGAACTTCACACATGTAGAGTATGAGCCAAAGCCATTGGTAAAGGCTTTTTACTTTTTAAACTAGAAGGTACACATTAACCTTAAGGAAGAACAGAATTTAGACTCAGGGGTAGGGGTTTAAGAAGAGTACTTGAAGAAGACACGAAGGTATTATACACTACCCAACTCTCCTTGTGTGCTTAAAAATATTAAAAAATAGAAAAGAAAGAAAAACCACAGAAATTCAAAAGTGCAGTTACAACCATATACTACTTGCCTACTTATTATTATATTTGCTTTTTTTCTTTTTTTCTTATTTTTTAATTGTAAATTGAAAAATTATGTTTGTATGTATTTCTGGAGTACAAAGTGATATGAATACAATGTGAAATAATTAATTTAATTAACACATTTGTCACTTCAAATACCTATCTTTTTTTGTGGTGACAACATTTGAAATTTACTTGGTGATTTTGAAACATACAATACATTATTATTTACCACATTCACCATGCTGTGCAATATAGCTTCAAAAAATAAATAAATAAACTGATTGCTCCTCTCTAATTAAAGCGTTCTACCCTTTGACCATAATTTTGCTATTTCCTCCATCACCCACTCCCAAACCCCTAACCCCCATCGGTCTCTGGTAAACCACCATTCTGCTCTCTGCTTCTGGGGTTGATTATTTTAGATTCCACACACAACTGAGAACATGGTATTGTCTTTCTGTGCATGGCTTATTTCACTTAGTGTAATGTTCTCCAATTCCATCCATGTTGTCACAATGTGACAAAATTTCTTTCTTTATAAAGGCTGAATAGTATTCCTTGTGTATAAGTGGGCTTTCCATATCCATAGTTTCTGCTTCCTTGGATTGAAGAAAATGTGAATTGAATATATTTGGAATAATTTTTAAAGTGATGGTTACACCTGTACATGTATACATGTACACATATAGACTTTTTTCTAAACAATATAGTATAACAACTATTTTAAAAGAATTTATGTGGCATTAGTTATTATAAGTAATTTAGAGATAATTTAATGTATATTGAAGGATGTACTTAAGTTATATGCAAATACAACACCATTTTACCTAAAGGGCTAAAGCATCTGTGGATTCTGGTATCTGCAGATGTGGGGTAGTGTTCCTGGAATCAGTCTCCTAAAGATAACAAGGGACAACTGTATATACCACAGTATCTTGACATTCAACTTTTGATGCACACTTTTAGGTTGATTTCATAACTTGACTATTGTGAATAGTATGGTAATGAAAATGGGAGTATAGATATCTCTTGATACACTGCTTTCAAATCTTTTGGGTAAATATGTGGAAGTGGAATTGCTGGATAATAAGATAGCTGTGTTTTTAGTTCTTTTGAGGGCCCTCCATACAGTTTTCCATAATGTCTGTATGAATTTACATTCTCACCAATAGCATATAAGTGTTTCATTTTCTCCATATTCTTGTCACTCTTGTTATCTTTATCTGTTTCATGATAGCCATTTCAAAAAGAGTATGATTTTAATTTTGCATTTTTTTCTAACAGTTGGTGAAGTTGAGCATCGTTTAATATATCTATTGGCCATTTGCATATTTTCTTTTAAGAAGTGTCTGTTCAGATGACTTGCCCATTTTTTAAATTAGATTGTTTCCTTCCAATTGATTTTTAAAATGTTTATTTTTTATAAATTTATGGGATACAAGTGCAGATTGTGTTACATAGATATATGGCATAATGGTGGAGTAGGAGCCTTTATGGTACCCATCACCCAAATAGTGTACATTGTACCCAATAGGTAGTTTTTCATCTCTCACCCCCCTCCCACCCTCCTACCTTTTGGAGTCTCTAGTATCTATTTTTTCTACTCGGAATGTCCATATGTACTCATTGTTTACTTCCCACTTATAAGTGAGAGCATGTGGTTTTTAACTTTCTGGTTCTGAGTTATTTCACTTAGAACAATGAGCCCCAGCAATATCCATGCTGTTGCATAAGACGTGTTTTTATTTTTTTACAGCTAAGTAGTATGCCATGGTGTATATAGTCCATATTTTTTTATTCAATAATTCATTGATGCTTTGGTTGATTCTGTAGTTTTGCTATTGTGAATAGAGCTGCTATAATCATATGAGTGTAGGTAACTTTTTGATATAATTTCTTTTCCTTTGGGTAGATGCCCAGCAGTGGGACTGCTGGATCAATGATAGTTGTATTTTTAGTTCTTTCAGAAATTTTGATACTGTTTGGCATAAAAGTTGTACTAATTTACATTGCCACAGAGTATAAGTGTGCCCTTTTCTCCACATCCTCAGCAACTTATGTTGTTTTCTCACTTTTTTGTAATGGCCATTCTGATGGTATTTTATTGTGGTTTTAACTTGCATTTCTAGGATGATTAGTGATGTTGAGCATTTTTTCATATGCTTGTTACCTCTTGTATATCCTCTTTTGAAAAATGTTCGTGTGCTTTCACCACTTTTTGGTGGTATTTGATTTTTTGTTGTTTTGATTGAGTTTCTTGTAGATTCACGATATTAACCATTAGATGCATAGTTTGCAAATATTTTCTCCCATTCTGTTTTTCGTTTATAGAGCTTTTTGAGTTCCTTATGTATTCTGGACATTAACACATTGTCTGTATATCTTGCAAATATTTTCTCACAATCCATAAGTTACCTTTAGACTCTGTTAATTATTTTTTATTGCTGTGCATAGCTTTTTAAAAATTTTTATGCAATCTCATTGTCTGTTTTTGCCTTTGTCAGCTGTGCTTATATTTGACAATTAGATTTTTTACACTGCATATTCTTAATTCAATCTTGAGGTATTCTTAATTTTCCCCTTTTAGATTGGATCCAGAATTTTGTGCTGTCTTTTGAACTCAGAATTATATATTATAATATATAATGTTTTATGATTTATATTTCAAAATATTTGTAATTATTTTGTTATTTGAAATTATGATTTAAATGCCTTCATATCATATTATGTTTTTGTAAATAATTTACATAAAAGTTGTAAAAAATACCACCAATTAACAATAAAAATAGATCCTTACCTTCTATAAAAACTTAATTCTGAGAGGGTAATAAGTGAGCCACACATTACTATCTTTCCACACTGAATATATTAAGTTTCTTCATAGACAAATATAATAAATTACCTTCCCTTATAATGGTTTGGGTCAAGAGATGAGAAAGATTTTTGTGACCAAAGGTCAGGGAGGTAAGATTGTATCCTCAACTAAAAAAGGGAGAGAAAAATTTATCTTCATTAATTAATTTTTTAAAGCTGCATAAATGTAATACTCATAACAGGTTACATGATTTGTCCAGTATGTATTTTAGATCTATGACTGATGTTAACACAGGGAGGTAAATATCACAAATTTTTTAGTATTAGTTGAGATTTTAACATGACATGAAGTTCTGTTTATTATTGAGGCTGTTTTCTTCTTTAAAATTATTCTTCTACTGTTAGACAATTAAGTTATGTAAAAATTTTGCCAGTTTTAAAAGTATTACTTCAACATCCTTGTACCTAGATTTTTACTGAATTACTGATTACTTTCCTCATGAATAATTCTTAGTCAAACAACTATGTAGAAAGTATGAATTTTGCTATGGCTTTTTGTAAGTATAGATAAATTGCTGTCAAAAAGCTCCTTCTACCCATATTTTCTTGCTTTCTTTTTAATAGTTCATACTTTATGCATATGCATGGTCTATCTTAGTATAACTTCATCAATAAAACCATTTCAAATTTTGATAGGACAATATTACCTTATTGCTTAAAATATCTATCTCTGTTAAGAGAATAGCTTTGTATTTGCGATATGTGTTGTTGGATTTGTTTTTCTTCATGTATTTTTATTTCCAATAATTTTACAATACTTGAAGCTTTACAAAGAAGAGTGTATACATAAGCAAAATTTGCTGGAACATAAAAACTGTTATTACATTGAGTATATATGTAGTAAAAATTTCCATTTATACAAATATGCACCCATATCTGTGTGTAGCAGAAAAATGTAAAAGAAAACCAGCACTAAATGAAAACTACTGATGGAAAATTTTTATTGTTATATTTATACTATTTTGTATTTTCAATATATGTACAAGGAGTGTCTTATTTTTATAACTAGTGAAATGTACTTGTTTTATTGAGGCATAATTTATATACCACTATGTAAATAATTATGTTTAAAGTGTATAGCTTCTTGAGTATTGTCAGATATAAACATCCTTGAAGTCATCAACATAATCAGTACAAAATGTTTCCAACAACCTCAGAAGGCTTTTGGTCCTCCTCACAGTCAATCACTCTTTATGTCCCTGCCTCCCTGTCTGCTTTCTTTTTTTATATATTAATTTGCATTTTATTAAAATATATATTTATCTATATATCAAGAGAATCATACAGTTTTAAGTCCTTTGTATATGGTGTCTTACACTCAGCAAGAACATGTGCACTGGAGTAAAATGCTCATAAGTTTGAACAACAGCCAAGTTTCAGAGTTCAGAACACAATACCTCAACATATGACAACTTGCCATACTGAGTTTTTAAAACTGAAGGAATTGAGAAAAACACAAAGCAGGAAGTTAATTCTCTGACCTTCTTTGTCTTTCCTCCTGAGAAAGTAGATCATAAGACTTTCATTTCAGAGAGCTCCTACATTATACTCTTATACCCTGAGAACAAGTAGAATCTGAACAAACAGGCGTTGCTAAGTTTCCCTTGGTTTATTGCCATCACAGCATACTGTTGTACTTTTTTTTTTTTTTTTTTTTTTAGTAGAGATGGGTTTTCACTGTGTAGGCCAGGCTGCTCTCGAACTCCTGAACTCAAGTGATCCACCCGCCTCGGCCTCCCAAAGTGCTGGGATTACAGGTATGAGCCAACATGCCCGGCCTGAAATGCATTCTTTTTTTTTTTTTTTAATTATACTTCAAGTTTTAGGGTACACGTGCACAATGTGCAGGTTAGTTACATATGTATACATGTGCAATGTTGGTGAGCTGCACCCATTAACTCATCATTTAGCATTAGGTATATCTCCTAATACTATCCCTCCCCCCTACCCCCACCCCACAACAGTCCCCAGAGTGTGATGTTCCCCTTCCTGTGTCCATGTGTTCTCATTGTTCAATACCCACCTATGAGTGAGAACATGTGGTGTTTGGTTTTTTGTTCTTGCAATAGTTAACTGAGAATGATGATTTCCAATTTCATCCACGTCCCTACAAAGGACATGAACTCATCATTTTTTATGGCTGCATAGTATTCCATGGTGTATATATGCCACATTTTCTTAATCCAGTCTATCGTTGATGGACATTTGGGTTGGTTCCAAGTCTTTGCTATTGTGAATAGTGACACAATAAACATATGTGTGCATGAGTCTTTATAGCAGCATGATTTATAATCCTTTGGGTATATATCCAGTAATGGGATGGCTGGGTCAAAAGGTATTTCTAGTTCTAGATCCCTGAGGAACCGCCACACTGACTTCCACAATGGTTGAAATAGTTTACAGTCCCACCAACAGTGTAAAAGTGTTCCTATTTCTCCACATCCTCTCCAGCACATGTTGTTTCCTGACTTTTTAAAGATTGCCATTCTAACTGGTGTGAGATGGTATCTCATTGCGGTTTTGATTTGCATTTCTCTGATGGCCAGTGATGGTGAGCATTTTTTCATGTGTTTTTTGGCTGCATAAATGTCTTCTTTTGAGAAGTGTCTGTTCATGTCCTTTGCCCACTTTTTGATGGGGTTGTTTGTTTTTTTCTTGTAAATTTGTTTGATTTCATTGTAGACTCTGGATGTTAGCCCTTTGTCAGATGAGTAGGTTGCGAAAATTTTCTCCCATTTTGTAGGTTGCCTGTTCACTCTGATGGTAGTTTTTTTTTGCTGTACAGAAGCTCTTTAGTTTGATTAGATTCCATTTGTCAATTTTGGCTTTTGTTGCCATTGCTTTTGGTGTTTTAGACATGAAGTCATTGCCCACGCCTATGTCCTGAATGGTAATGCCTAGGTTTTCTTCTAGGGTTTTTGTTGTTTTAGGTCTAACGTTTAAGTCTTTAATCCATCTTGAATTAATTTTTGTATAAGGTGTAAGGAAGGGATCCAGTTTCAGCTTTCTACATATGGCTAGCCAGTTTTCCCAGCACCATTTATTAAATAGGGAATCCTTTCCCCATTGCTTGTTTTTGTCAGGTTTGTCAAAGATCAGATAGTTGTAGATATGTGGCGTTATTTCTGAGGGCTCTGTTCTATTCCATTGATCTCTGTCTCTGTTTTGGTACCAGTACCATGCTGTTTTGGTTACTGTAGCCCTGTAGTATAGTTTGAAGTCAGATAGCGTGATGCCTCCAGCTTTGTTCTTTTGGCTTAGGATTGACTTAGCGATGCGGGCTCCTTTTTGGTTCCATATGAACTTTAAAGTAGTTTTTCCCAATTCTGTGAAAAAAGTCATTGGTAGCTTGATGGGGATGGCATTGAATCTATAAATAACCTTAGGCAGTATGGCCATTTTCACGATATTGATTCTTCCTACCCATGAGCATGGAATGTACTTCCATTTGTTTGTATCCTCTTTTATTTCATTGAGCAGTGGTTTGTAGTTCTCCTTGAAGAGGTCCTTCACATCCCTTGTAAGTTGGATTCCTAGGTATTTTATTCTCTTTGAAGCAATTGTGAATGGGGGTTCACTCATGATTTGGCTCTCTGTTTGTCTGTTATTGGTGTATACAAATGCTTGTGATTTTTGTATGTTGATTTTGTATCCTGAGACTTTGCTGAAGTTGCTTATCAGTTTAAGGAGATTTTGGGCGAGACAATGGGGTTTTCTAGATATACAATCATGTCATCTGCATACAGGGACAATTTCACTTCCTCTTTTCCTAATTGAATACCCTTTATTTCCTTCTCCTGCCTAATTGCCCTGGCCAGAACTTCCAACACTATGTTGAATAGGAGTGGTGAGAGAGGGCATCCCTGTCTTGTGCCAGTTTTCAAAGGGAATGCTTCCAGTTTTTGCCTACTCAGTATGATATTGGCTGTGGGTTTGTCATAGATAGCTCTTATTATTTTGAAATACGTCCCATCAATACCTAATTTATTGAGAGTTTTTAGCATGAAGCGTTGTTGAATTTTGTCAAAGGCCTCTTCTGCATCTATTGAGATAATCATGTAGTTTTTGTCATTGGTTCTGTTTATATGCTGGATTACATTTATTGATTTGCATATATTGAACCAGCCTTGCATGCCAGGAATGAAGCCCACTTGATCATGGTGGATAAGCTTTTTGATGTGCTGCTGGATTCAGTTTGCCAGTAGTTTATTGAGGATTTTTGCATCAATGTTACAGAGAATGCCACAAAGATACTCCTCGAGAAGAGCAACTCCAAGACATGTAATTGTCAGATTCACCAAAGTTGAAATGAAGGAAAACATGTTAAGGGCAGCCAGAGAGAAAGGTCTGGTTACCCATAAAGGGGAGCCCATCAGACTAACAGCGGATCTCTCAGCAGAAACTCTACAAGCCAGAAGAGAGTGGGGGCCAATATTCAACATTCTTAAATAAAAGAATTTTCAACCCAGAATTTCATATCCAGCCAAACTAAGCTTCATAAGTGAAGGAGAAATAAAATACTTCACAAACAAGCAAATGCTGAGAGATTTTGTCACCACCTGGCCTGCCCTAAAAGAGCTCCTGAAGGAAGCACTAAACATGGAAAGGAACAACCAGTACCAGCCGCTGCAAAATCATGCCAAAATGTAAAGACCATCGAGACTAGGAAGAAACTGCATCAACTAACGAGCAAAATAACCAGCTAACATCATAATGACAGGATCAAATTCACACATAGCAATATTAACTTTAAATGTAAATGGACTAAATGCTCCAATTAAAAGACAGAGACTGGCAAATTGGCTAAAGAGTCAAGACTCATCAGTGTGCTGTATTCAGGAAACCCATCTCACGTGCATAGACACACATAGGCTCAAAATAAAAGGATGGAGGAAGATCTACCAAGCCAATGGAAAACAAAAAAAGGCAGGGGTTGCAATCCTAGTCTCTGATAAAACAGACTTTAAACCAACAACGATCAAAAGAGACAAAGAAGGCCATTACATAATGGTAAAGGAATCAAGTCAACAAGAAGAGCTAACTATCCTAAATATATATACACCCAATACAGGAGCACCCAGATTCATAAAGCAAGTCCTGAGTGACCTACGAAGAGACTTAGACTCCCACACAATAATAATGGGAGACTTTAACACCCCACTGTCAACATTAGACAGATCAACGAGACAGAAAGTTAACAAGGATACCCAGGAATTGAACTCAGCTCTGTACCAAGCAACCTAATAGACATCTACAGAACTCTCCACCCCAAATCAACAGAATATACATTTTTTTCAGCACCACACCACACCTATTCCAAAATTGACCACATAGTTGGAAGTAAAGCTCTCCTCAGCAAATGTAAAAGAACAGAAATTATAACAAACTGTCTCTCAGACCACAGTGCAAACAAGCTAGAACTCAGGATTAAGAAACTCACTCAAAACCGCTCAACTACATGGAAACTGATCAACCTGCTCCTGAATGATTACTGGGTACATAACGAAATGAAGGCAGAAATAAAGATGTTCTTTGAAACCAATGAGAACAAAGACACAACATACCAGAATCTCTGGGACACATTCAAAGCAGTGTGTAGAGGGAAATTTATAGCTGTTTTGCTTTTATAGCACTTCTCAATCATTGTCCATAACAATACAGTTTTCCCTGTATTTGGTTCTTCATTTCTTAAGGCTCCCATATCACCTGTATTATTAAATAAATTAGTGTAATATTCTCTTGTTAATCTGTCTATGCCATAGGAACATTAGCCATGAACTTTGTAACAGGAAGAAAAAATGTTACTCCTTCTTCCCTATACAAACCTCTCATTAATGTGTTTGTTGGTAAATATTTATGTGCCTAAATTATGTTTACTGTAAAATTGTGATATTAATACTAATTTTAGAGGGTATTTAGAGATCATATAAGAAACCATATGCAAAATATAATGTAGGCATACCTCTGAGATATTGTGGGTTCAGTTACAAACTACCACATTAAAGTGAATAGTACAAAAAAGTGAGTCACACAAATTTTTTGATTTTCCAGTGCATATAAAAATGATGTTTACACTATGACATAATTGAATAAGTGTGCAATAGCATTATGTCTAAAAGAACAATGTACAAATCTTAATTAAAAATACTTTCCTTTAGGGTGTTATTATATATTTATTTAGCCAAAGGGCCACATATATTGCTGTGCCTTCAACAGCTAGCCTAGATGGGTCTAGGGAACAAGAAGTTAGAGATAAACTATTCCACCATCACTCCCAGTGACTCTCCTATGGAATTTGTCCTATCTGTATTTATTGCTATAGGAATCCTGGATTATTGGTGTTAGATCCCAGCAGGTGGGCACTTCCACCAGTGGGTAGGGTAAGGATTGCATTAAATCCGATAATACCACTGCGGTGAGGGCATTTTAGGGTCTTCATGACAGTAGACTATAGATACAAAAATCAGTTACTATGCTGGTAGGTGTAATTGACTCTGATCATGTCGAGGAGTTAGGGGTGTTGCTACATAATGTGGTCAAGGTATAATAGGCCTAAAATCCACATGAATGTCTTTTGGTGTTATCATGCCTGATGAAAACAATGAACAGAAAACTGCAGCAGCCACAATCTGACAAGCAAAAAAAGAACAAAGAGCAAGGACTTGGGATACTCTGTAATAAAAATCTGTGCCATACCACCAAGCAAGTCACCTGGTCCAGCTGACGTGTTTACAAGGATTGATAAAATTTTAGAAAGATGGATAAAAGAGAGAGATAATGAATTATCACCTTGAGACAAGCTAAATCAGTGAACACTGTAGTTTGTTTCACTAGCCTCCATATTATTCATTTTTAAAGATGACAGGTGAACACCAGTTTGGAGAGTGAGAGCCAGAGTAAACTTGAAGAAACAGTGGACAGATTTTGTTGGTGCAAAGGGTACATTATAGAACATTCTTTTGGTGCCACATGTGACATTCCCTCAGGGCTGTTCTGATTTAAGTCAAAGCTCTGGTGGGCAGTATTTGAGCAAGTGGGCATATCTCATCTCAAGTGCCTTTCCACGCTCTTTGCTTTTGTTTGTTTGGTTGGATGGTTGGTTTTTCTTTCTTTCTTTCTTCCTTCCTTTTTTTTTTTTTTTTTTTTTTTTTGGCCTGGTGCTCTTTCTGAAACCGTAGAAGCTTGCTAAGCCTACCCGCATGTGTGGCCTAAAAATGCATAAAAATAAAGCCCTCTGGACCTATCTTCATACAAAGAAGGATAAGAGTTAGCACATAAACGGGCCAGTCTTCATTTATAGTAAAAATTCTGAGAGCATTTTGTAGTTACTCAGAAGTCCTGAGCAGTTGCCCACAAAAAGAACCAGTTATTTAATACATCTATTTTTTGGCTTTTTTATTCACTTCTCCAACACATCTAACTCTCTCACTACTACTTCTTGAGATGACCTCCTAAATAAACAACCTACAAACAATTCCTGGTTGCACGCTTTGCCTTTGCAGTGGAACAAAAGCAAGATTGCACACTAGAACACCTAGTAGTAGTTGTAATTATTTCTGCTTAATATTCTTGAAATTGACTTAACTTTGCTAAGCCATATGCAAAGCAATGAACACAATAAATATCATTCCTCTTTCTTGGACTTTCTAAAGGAAGAAAGTACTTAATTTGTTTAGATAAAGTATGGCTTGAGTGGAATGTGCAAGGGAGAAAACAACTTGGAACCAGGTAGAGGAAATCAGTAGGGTATGATAATACAAGGCCTAAAAGACCATTGATTAGGTATAAGCAAGTATTTCTATAATATGATATTAGTTTTAAGAAAGGTACAAAGACATCATTTTATCTGGTTCAGAGATGATAGTAGAGTGAAATAGGATAGCAGTGGATGTGAAAAACATCCAACTTACAAGGGATGTGAAGGACCTCTTCAAGGAGAACTACAAACCACTGCTCAATGAAATAAAAGAGGATGCAAACAAATGGAAGAACATTCCATGCTCATGGATAGGAAGAATCAATATCGTGAAAATGGCCATACTGCCCAAGGTAATTTATAGATTCAATGCCATCCCCATCAAGCTACCAATGACTTTCTTCACAGAATTGAAAAAACTACTTTAAAGTTCATGTGGAACCAAAAAAGAGCTTCCATTGCCAAGTGAATCCTAAGCCAAAAGAACCAAGCTGGAGGTATCACGCTACCTGACTTCAAACCATACTGCAAGGCTACAGTAACCAAAACAGCATGGTACTGTTAGCAAAACAGAGATATAGACCAATGACACAGAACAGAGCCCTCAGAAATAACATCACACATCTACAACCATCTGATCTTTGACAAACCTGACAAAAACAAGAAATGAGGAAAGGATTCCCTATTTAATAAGTGGTGCTGGGAAAACTGGCTAGCCATATGTAGAAAGCTGAAACTGGATCCCTTCTTTACACCTTAAACAAAAATTAATTCAAGATGGATTAAAGACTTAAATGTTAGAACTAAAACCGTAAAAACCCTAGAAGAAAACCTAGGCAATACCATTCAGGACATAGACATGGGCAAGGACTTCATGTGTAAAACACCAAAAGCAATGGCAACAAAAGCCAAAATTGACAAATGGGATCTAAGCAAACTAGAGAGCTTCTGCACAGCAAAAGAATCTACCATCAGAGTGAACAGGCAACCTACAGAATGGGAGAAAATTTTTGAAACCTACTCATCTGACAAAGGGCTAATATCCAGAATCTACAAAGAACTCAAGCAAATTTACAAGAAAAAAACAACCCCATCAAAAAGTGGGTGAGGGATATGAACAGACACTTCTCAAAAGAAGACATTTATGCAGCCAACAGACACATGAAAAAATGCTCATCATCACTGGCCATCAGAGAAATGCAAATCAAAACCACAATGAGATACCATCTCACACCAGTTAGAATGGTGATCATTAAAAAGTCTGGAAACAACAGGTGCTGGAGAGGATGTGGAGAAATAGGAACACTTTTACACTGTTGGTGGGACTGTAAACTAGTTCAACCATTGTGGAAGACAGTGTGCCAATTCCTCAGAGATCTAGAACTAGAAATACCTTTTGACCCAGCCATCCCATTACTGGATATATACCCAAAGGATTATAAATCATGCTGCTATGAAGGCACATGCACCTGTATGTTTACTGCAGCACTATTCACAATAGCAAAGACTTGGAACCAACCAAATGTCCATCAATGATAGACTGGATTAAGAAAATGTGGCACATATACACCATGGAATACTATGCAGCCATAAGAAAGGATGAGTTCATGTCCTTTGTAGGGACATGGATGAAGCTGGAAACCATCATTCTCAGCAAACTGTAGCAAGAACAAAAAACCAAACACCACATGTTCTCACTCATAGGTGGGAATTGAACAATGAGAACACTTGGACACAGGAAGGGGGACATCACACACCGGGGCCTGTTGTGGGGTGGGGAGAGGAGGGAGGGAAAGCATTAGGAGATATACCCAATGTAAATGAAGAGTTAATGGGTGCAGCACACCAACATGGGACATGTATGCATATGTAACAAACCTGCACATTGTGCACGTGTACCCTAGAACTTAAGTATAATACAAAAAAATGCAGTAAAGAAGCATTGTTGATGTGGAATTCAAGGGCTTACAGATGAATTTGATGCATTAAATAATAGTAAAGCAGATGAATTAGAGTTGTCTTCTAGATTTATTGTTTGAAAATGTAGACAATGTAAAATTGACAGAGATGGAAATTAGTAAAAGTGAGGTTTGGTGAAATTTTGAAATAAAGTATCTACTTTGTGCATGTAAAATTTGAGATATCTGGGAGACATCAATTGTGGATATTAATAAGTAAATGTATTTATAAGAACAGAGCTAAGGGGAGAAGTCAATTGGCCCAGAATACTCTAAGAAGGAGAGAGATGATACTTCTTTTAAGTTTTCATTGGTTTGAAATAAAGGAAATGGCAATAATCCTAAAAGCATCAGTTCACATTCAACTAAAATTGATAGTTGCGGTCAGCAGAAACAGTAAATTCAGAAAGGTGCTATTTCAGTAACATGAAAGTCAGAAAATAAAATATTAACCACTTTTTAAACATCAGACTCTAAACAGATCTATCTAGGTTATGTCTTTTCTAGGCAAAAGAGTAATGCTACTTAGGAATGCCACCTAGGAATGATACAAAGCTGACAAGAAATATAACAATTTTACTTAATTATGTGTTCCATTCAGTGCATGTAGTAAATCTTTATTTTAATATAAAGCAATATGTAATTATTGATATATAATGAGTTTTTCTTAGTCTTTGCTAAGCAAATGTTGGACAAATATTAAAAATATTACTAAGAAAAGGTGCCAAATTATTAACCTGTATCAGAATTCTTAAGTTCCCATACATGCAGCTATGATCATAAACCAAATAAGCAAATTGCCACTCAGACTTTCTATTCCACGGTGAACCTAGAAAAAGTGAAGAAGAATGTAAGGTGGAGGAAATTATCATCCAACCAAACGTTGTATTTGTTCCTGGGAGTCAAAAGTCATGGCTTTTTAATTAGGAAGGGAGTCTGTTCATATATCTACATCAGTTATTTGTCAGTGCATTAAGGTCAGTTCTATTCTTGGGTGAATTTGTCTTCACCATTATATTGGTATTTGCCATTTTGTGAGTCTTCACTAAGGGCATATGGACACAGAGACAGGAACAGAATCCCAGTAAAAGTAAACCATTTGCAGTATATCTATTCTATCCATTTTTTAAAAAAATATTTGTACGTGTTCTTCAGTCATAATCTACAAACAAACATGTATTATTTACCAACGAAAAGCTATTTCTGGTTTCTGAGTGTATCTACTGTTTTCAGGTCATCAGCAAGGCATACAAATAGTGACAATCATAGTGAATCTGCTGATCTCCTTAAGGCAAAAGGAGCTATGTAACATCAAGTTATCTAAATACACAAAGAAAATTTTGCCCATTTTCTCTTATTTTTTGTTTTAAAATACGCAATTATTATTGACTGTAGTCACACTGATGTGCTATCAAATAGTAGGTCTTATTCATTCTTTCCACTTTTTATTTTGTACCCATAATCATCCTCATCTTTTCCCTAGCCTCCCACTACCCTTCAAAGATGCTGGTAGCCATCTTTCTACTCTCACTGTCCATGAGATCAAACAAAAGGTGAAAATGTGATGTTTGCCTTTCCGTACCTGGCTTATTTCACTTGAGATCATGATTTCCAGTTCCATCCATGCTGTTGCAAATGACTGGATATCATTATTTTTTTGGCTGAATAGTGCTCCATTTTGTATATATACCATATTTTCTTTATCCAGTAATCTCCTAATGAACACTTAGGTAGCTTTCAAATCTTAAACATTGTGAACAGTGCAACAAACATAGGAGTGCAGAAATCTCTTCGATACACTGATTTTCTTTGTTTTGTGTATATACCCGGCAGTGGGATTGCTGGATCGTATGGTAGTTCAATTCTTAGTTTATTGAGGAAGTCTCAAACTGCTCTCCATAGTGACTGTACTAATTTGCATTACCACCAACAGTGTATAAGTGTTCCTTTGCTCCACATCCTCTTCAGCATTTGTTATTGCCTGTCTTTTGGATATAAGCCATTCTAACTGGGGTGAGATGTGAGATGATATCTCATTGTTTCGATATGCATTTCTCTGATCATCACTGATATTAAGCACTTTTTTATGTCTGTTTTCCATTTGTTTGTCTTTCTTTGAGGAATGTCTGTTGAAATCTTTTGCCCGTTTCTTTGACCAGATTATTAGATTTTTTCTTATAGAGTTGTTTGAACTCCTTATATATTCTGTATATTAATCCATTGTCAGATGAGTAGTTTGCAAACATTTTCTATCATTCTGTGGGTTGTCTCTACACTTTATTGATTGTATCCTTTGCTGTGCAGAAGCTTTTTAACCCAATTTGATTCCATTTGTCAAGTTTTGCTTTGATTGCCTGTGCAGGTGGTGTATTGCTCAAGAACTCTTTGCCCAGACCAATGTCCAGGAGCATCTCCCCAAAATTTTCTTATAGTAGTTTCATAGTTTGAGGTCTTAGATTTAAGTCTTTAATCTATTTTAATTTGATTTTTGTATATGGCAAGAGATAGTGGTCTAGTTTCATTCTTCTGCATATGGATATCTAGTTAACAAACCCATTTATTGAGGAGCCTGTCTTTTCTCCACTGTATGTTCTTAGTATCTATATCAAAAATAAGTTCACTGTATATCTGTGGATTTGTTTCTGGGTTCCCCTATTCCATTGCTTGGTCTATGTGTCTGTTTTTATGCCAGTACCTTGCTGTTTTGGTTACTACAGCTGTGTAGTATAATTTGAAGTCAGGTATTGTGATTCCTGTAGTTTTGTTCTTTTTTTTTCTTTTTTAACTTTTATTTTAAGTTCAGGGTTACATGTGCAGGAAGTGCAGGTTTGTTACATAAGCAAATGTGTGCAATGGTGGTTTGCTGCACAGATCATCCCTTCATCTAAGTTTTAAGCCCAGTGTCCATTCGATATTCTTCCTGATGTTCTTGCTTTGGTTAAAATAGCTTTGTGTAATCTGGGTCTTTTGTGGTTCCATATAAATTGTAGGATTGTTTTTTCTATTTCTGTGAAGAATGTCCTTGGTATTTTGATAAGGTTTGCATTGAATCATAGATTGCCTTATGTAATAAGGATGTTTTAAATTATTGATTCTTTTAATCAATGAACATGGAATATTTTCCATGTTTGGTGTCCTCTTCAATTTATCTCATCAGTGTTTTTTTAGTTTTTATTATAGAGATTTTTCACTTCTTTGGTTAATCCATAGGGCTTTAATTTTATGTGTGGCTATTGTAAATGTGATTATTTTTACATTTCTTTTTCACATTGTTTATTGTTAGCATATAGAAATGCTACTGATTTTTTAATATTGATTTTGTATCATGCAACTTTACTGAATTTGTTTATCAGTTCTAATAGTTTTCTTATGGAATCCTTAGATATTTCCAAATATAAGATCCTATCATCTGTAAACAAGTATAATTTGACTTATTCTTTTCCAATTTGAATGTCTTTTATATCTTTCTTTGTCAGATTCCTCTAGCTAGGACTTCCAGTGGTATGTTGAATAACAGAGGTGACAGTGGGCATCTATGTTGTTGTCCAGATCTTAAAGAAAAGGCTTTTAGTTTTTCCCCCTTCAGTATGATATTAGCTGTGGGTCTGTCATATATGACTTTTATTATGCTGGGGTATGTTCCTTCCATCTCTAGTTTTTTGAGGGTTTTTATCATGAAAGTGGTGTTGAATTTCAACAAATGTTTTTTCAGCATCAATTGAAATGATTGTACAGCTTTTATTCTTCATTATATTAATATGATACATCACAATAATTGATTAACATATGCTGAGCCCTCCTTCAAACCCAGGGTGTATTAGTTCATTTTCACAATGCTATAAAAATACTATCCGAGACATGGTAATTTATAAGAAAAAGGAGGTTTAATTGACTCACAATTACACATGGCTTGAGAGGTCTCAGGAAACTTGCAATAATGGCAGAAGGAGAAGCAGGCACATTCTTCATAAGGTGACAGGAAAGACAGAGAACAGTGCAGGAAAACTAATATTTATAAAACCATCAAAACTCAAGAGAACTCATTATCAAAAGAACAGCATAGGGGAAACAGCCTCCCTAATCCTATCACCTCCTATCAGGTCTCTCCTTCAACATCTGGGGGTTACAATTTAAGATGAAATTTGGAAGGGGACAAAAAACCTAACCATATCACCAGCATAAATTCCACTTGGTCATGATGAATGATCTTTCTAATGTATTGTTGAATTCAGTTTGCTAGCTATTTTGTTGAGTATTTTTGCATCAATATTCATCAGATAAATTAGTGTGTAGTCTTTTTTGTGAAGTGTCTTTGTCCAGTTTTGGTATCTGGGTAATACTGTCCTCGTAAAATGAGTTTGAAAGTATTTCATACTCCTGCATATATTTTTAATAGTTTAAATAGGATTGATATTGTGATTGTATACAGAGTGTCAACCTGATTGGATTGAAGGATGCAAACTGTTGATCCTGGGTGTGTCTGTGAGGGTGTTGCCAAAGGAAATTAACATTTGAGTCATTGGCCTGGGAAAGACAGACCCACCCTTAATCTGGGTGGGCACCATCTAATCAGCTGCCAGCATGACCAGAATATAAAGCAGGTAGAAAAATGTGAGAAGGCTACACTGGTTTAGCCCCCCACCAGCCTACATATTTTTCCTGTGCTGGATGCTTCCTACCCTTGAACATAGAACTCCAAGTTCTTCAGCTTTGGGACTTGGATTGGCTTTGGCTTTCTTGCTCCTCAGCTTGCAGACAGCCTATTATTGAATCTTGTGATTGTGGAAGTTAATACTACTTAATAAACTCTCTCTCTCTCTCTCTCTCTCTCAATCTCTCTCTCTCTCTCTCTCTCTCTCTATATATATATATATATATATATATATATATATATATAATTAGTTCTGTCCCTCTAGATAATCCTGACTGCCTGACTAATACGGATTTTTGGTACCATTACCAGGAGTGGTTCTAGAGAAGCAGAATATTAAAGATGGAGTTCTTTCATTGGTCTTGGGGCTTCTGAAGTTGTCTGCTTAATATGACTAGACCTCAAAACGCTAAGGACTCTACTTCTAATAGTATGAAGAACATTGATAGTTCTTGATGTGAACTGTTTTGAGAGTTATGTAAAATAAATGCATTTGACACTCCTGATTTACTGCTTATGAGAGCCAAGGAGTTTAGTGAGTCTACACATAATACCTTTGACCATATGTGGAGACCAAGGAACACAACGAAGTTGGGTATTTGCTTCTAAGTTCACTGGACAAAGTGATGAAAGAAAATGATGAACTCAGAGATTCTAACACCTGGCTTCAAGAGCAGACAGTGGGCCTCAAATCTGCTAATATTGCCCTGAGTGAGAGTCTTATCTCCTGTAGAGAAAGAGCTAAAATTGTGGAAAAACTGGCACAAGCTCTTATGTGAGTGGCTGAACTTCAACAAAAGGTGCATGCACAGTCTTGCCAGGTGTCTACTGTTAATGTGAGGGCACTGATTGGAAAAGAATGAGACCCTGCAACTTGGAATAGAGATGTGTGGGAGGACCTTGATGAAGCTGGAGAAAATGAGCTTGTGAACTCTGATGAAACTTTTTTGCCAGAAGAAACTGCTTCCCCATCCCCAGTAGTGGCAACATCCTCTCCCTGACCCATGCTGCCATTAGGCTTTCTACCTTTGACTGAGGAGAAAAACCCTGCACTGCCTGAGGCAAGAGTGATGGCCTCCTCTAGGGTAGTTGCCAGGCAAGATAATGTTGATTCTCATCAGGAGCCCCAAGGCTCCTTTTTGCTTCTAGACCCATAACTAGACTAAAGCCAGGCAGACCCCTAGAGGTGAAGTTTGATGTTTCTTTGTTGATTTTTTGTCTGGAAGATCTGTCCAATGTTGAAAGTGGGATGCTGAAATCTGCAGCTATTATTGTGTTGGGGCCTATCTTTCTCTTTGCTCTAATAATATTTGCTTTATATATCTCAGTGTACCAATGCTGGCTGCATAAATATTTAAAACTGTTTTATCCTCTTGCAGAAAAGACTCCCTCTATTATATAATGACTTTCTTTTCGTCTTATAGTTTTTGTCTTGAAATCTATCCCATCAGATATAAAGATAGTGACTCCTTTTCTTTTTGGTTTTGGTTGGCATGCAATATCTATTTCCATCTCTATTTATAGTCTATGTATGGCTTTATAGGTTAAGAGTGTTTCTTGTAGGCAACAGATCCAGAGGTCTTTTTTAATAATTCAGCAAGCCAATGTCTTTCTATTGGAGAATTTAATTCAACGTTATTATCAATAAGTAAAGGTTTACTTTTGCCTTTTTTATGGCATTTCTGGTTGTTTTACAATCTCTTCTCTCTTTCTAGTCTTCCTTTGGTGAAGGTGATTTTCTCTGGGTGATATGATTAAGTTATTGCTTATTTTACGTGTATCTATTGTATATTTTTGGTTTGAGATTACCATGAGGATTGCAAATACTATTTTATAACCTATTATTTTTACCTAATAATAAACACAAGTTTATTTACATAAATAGACTGGCAAACAAGCAAAAAGAAAACTAATGAAAACTCTATACCTTAACTTTGCCACCCCACTGTATAACTTTTTGTTGTTTCTCTTTATATCTTTTAATACCAACTATGTCTTGGAAACTTCTTGTAGTTATTTTGATTGTTTTATCCTTTATTCTTTCTACTTAAGATAAGAATAATTTGCACAACACAGTTTCAGTGTTATAATATTCTGTTTTTTTGTGTACATACTATTACCACAGAATTTTGTACCCTTTGAGTGATTATTTATTGCTCATTAATATCCTTTTCTTTCTCATCAAAGTACTATCTTTAGCATTTCCTGTAGGACAGGTCTGATAGTGATAAAATCCCTCATTTTTTTGTTTGGGACTATCTTTGTTTCTTCTTCTTGTTTGAAGCATTTTTTTTTGCCAGATATAATATTCTATGCTATTTTTTTCTTTTTTTTTTAAACATGTCATGCCACTCTGACCTGACCTGTAAGATTTCCACTGAACACTCTACTGCCAGACATATTGGAGCTCCATTGTACAGTATTTGTTTCTTTTCTCTTACTGTTTTTAGAGTCTTTTTTTTTTAAATCCTTACCTGTTAGGAGTTTGATTATTAAATATCTAGTCTTCTTTGTGTTAAATCTCCTTCTTATTCCATAACCTTTTTGTACTTGGATAATATCTTTTTTTAGGTTTGGAAGTTCTCTGTTGTTATCTCTTTGAATATACTTTCTACCTCTACTTCTTTCTCTGCTCCCTCTTTAAAGCCAATAACTCTTAGATTTGCCCCATTGAGGCTATTTTCTAGATTCTGTATACATGCCTGTTTCTTATTCTTTGTTTTTTTTTCCCCTTCTGGCTGTATTTTCAAATAGCCTGTCTTTAAGCTCACTAATCCTTTATTCTGCTTGATCAATTCTGCCATTAAAGAACTCTGATGCATTTTTCAGTATGCCAATTGCATTTTTCAGCTCTAGAATTTCTTCCTGATTTTTTCATTATTTTAATCTCTATGTTAAATTTATGATACAATCCTGAAGTTCATCTCTGTGTTATTTTGATTTTGGGTGGATTCCCTCAACATAGCTATTTTGAATTCTCTTCTCTGTTTGAATAGCTTTTTTGAATATCTCTGTTTCTCTAGGATTGCTTCCTGGTGGCTTATTTAGTTCATTTGGTGAGGTCATCTTTTCCTGGATGACGTTGATGCTGGTAGATATTCTTTGGTGTCTGGACATTAATGAGTTTGATATTTATTGTAGTCTTCACTGTCTGAGCTTATTTCTACCCATTCTCATTGGGAAGGCTTTTCAACTATTTGAAAGGACATAGGTGTTGTGATCTAAGCTGCATCTGCTTTAATGAGCACCTCAAGTGCAGTAATGCTGTGATTTTTGTAGACTTGTAGAAGTACCACCTTGATGGTCTTGGACCAGATCTCAGATAATTATCTGGATTATTGGGTAGAGATTCTTGTTCTCTCAGATAATTATCTGGATTATTGGGTAGAGATTCTTGTTCTCTCAGATAATTATCTGGGTTATTGGATAGAGATTCTTGTTCTCTCAGATAATTATCTGGATTATTGGGTAGAGATTCTTGTTCTCCTCCCTTACATCCTTCCAAACATACAGAGTCTCTCTCTCTCTCTCTTTCTCTCTCTCTCTCATCACCTAAATCTGGTAGTGGAGTGACAATAGCACCCCTGTGGCTACCACTACTGTGGCTGAGCTAGGTCAGACTTGAAGCCAGCACAGCACTGGGACTTCCACAAGGCCTTTTATAACTGCTCTCTGGCAACTGACTATGTTTGCTGAAGGCCATGGGACTCTACAATCAGCAGGCATTAGAGCCAGCCAGGCCTGTGACCTTGCTTTCAGAACAGCAAGGTCTCAAATGTCCTCGGTGGGCCCAGAAGTGCTCTCTGGAAGTCAGGGACTAGAGTCAAAAACCTTAGAAGTCTACCTGATATTCTGTGTATTGGGGCTGAGTTGGCTCTGATGCCTGCTGATTGTAGGCATCAGACTCTGTCTTTTCCACTCTTCTCTCCCCTTTCCAAAGGCAGGGGAGACTCACCCAATAGCCATCACCACCACAGGTCATAGAAAGTATTTCCAGACTACCACCAATGTTTGCTTAAGGCTCAAAGTCTCTTAAGTTAGCTTGTCCTGAATGCTGCTTGCCCCAGGACTCACCCTTCAGGGCAGTGGGATCCCCTATGCCCCAGGGCATGCTAAGAAATGCTGTCTAAGAGTCATGTCGTAGAATTGTGGATCCCAAGAGCCTGCTTGGTGCTCTACACCCTGTGGCTCTGATGGTACCTAAGATGCAAGACAAAGATTCCTTTACATTTTTCTCTGCTTCTCTCAAGCAGAAGGAGTTTTGCCCCATTGCCATTGAGGCTGGTAATGTGCCAAGTCTAACCTGAAGCCAGAAAATCTCAGAGGCTCATCCAATGCCCTCAATGTAGTACCTGGGTATTGTTGTCATTATTCAGGGTCCAGGGGCTCTTCAGTTACCAAATGATAGATGCTTCCAGGACTGGGTCCTTTCCTTTAAGGCAGTGGGTTTCCTTTTGGCCCAGGTGTGTCTACAAATTTCATCTGGCAGATAGACCCAGGAACAGGGGCTTCATGTCTCTGATCGGTGCCCTATCCTGCTGTGGCTGAGCTGGTATCCTAGATGCAAGAAAAATTCCTTCCCGCTCTTCCTTGTCCTCTTCTCAAGTGGAAGATAGGGGTCTCTTTGAGAGCCATGAGTGGTGCAGCCTGAGGTTAGAGGAGGGTGGTACCAGCACCCCCTTTGCTGCCCAGGTGGTGTCTCAATATTTCATGTCCCCACCCCCAGTGCACTGTCTCTAGAACTTGTCTAAGAGTTGAAGGTCTTATGGCCTAGATTGCCTTTCAAGTTTACTTGGAGACTCAAACTGCTGTATCCCTTGGTGGCAAGGTTTGGAGGCACTCAAGTTTGGACCGCTGGCACTGGTGATTCCCCTCTGGCTAAGGCTGGTTTTTAATGCTCCCTCTATGGGCTCTAATAGGACAGCAGTTAGTTCAATGTCTCACGGTTGCTGTGTTCTCCCTCCCCTAGAGTCCAGATAGACTCTCTGCACTGTGCTGCTATTGCTGCTGCGGGATGGGAGGGGGATGCATCAGTGATTCAAGACTGTTTTTTAACAATTTTTTCAGTGCCTCTTTCAGTTACAATCACCTATTATGAGTGCTCACCTAATTTTTGATTCTTATGAAGCTGTTTTATTTTTTCTGTAGATAGTTGTTCACTTTGTGTCCTTGCATGGGAAACACTGGGTGGAGCTTTCTATTCTGCCATCTTGCTCTGCCTCCCAACAAACGAAATTTTAAAATGTAAATGTTATTTTTTAATTTTTGAATGGCTTATTCTGTAGTGGAGATTTAGGACATTGTTGCTGCTTATCAGGTTGACTATCTCTCACAAAATGATCTTTTGAGCATGTTAAGGCATGAGAAAGGCATCAGAAATTACAAATATGTATACCTGTAAAAATTATGAGACCTGTATTTCTTAGCTCAGAAATTCAGCTTAGAAAACTTAAAGTTTTTGAGAAGCAGTGAAAACTGTTGGTAGAATTTTCAAATTTATTGAGAAAAGATTGTCTGTCTTTAACTTCTTAATATACTCCAACATTTTGACATCAACATATAGGAAAATGAAGACATATATATATATTTTTTAATTAGACAGTTTTGCATAAATTTACTATCAGGAGTGTATGAAACTATCTACAATATGACATAAGAAAGACTGTCCATTAACCTACTCAACTGAAATTATCAACTTCAAATATTCTTACGATAGAGTTACTTTGGGCTTTTTCAAAAACACAGGGAAAAAAGCAGCATCCAAAACAAAAAAGTAATATCACTAACTGAAAATGTACCGAAATGGCTAGAAGAAGTGCATACAAACATCCTCTTCCCATTTTTATACTTCCGTTTTAATGAGAAGAATCACCTTTTTATCAATAGTTAATTTCTTCACAGGTGTCTGAATCACAGTCACTTTTGCCTTCTGAGTAATTTTTTTTAAATTTTACTTTAAGTTCTGAGATACATGTGCAGAATGTGCAGGTTTGTTACATAGGTATACATGGGCCATGGTGGTTTGCTGCACCTAACAACCTGTCATCTAGGTTTTAAGCCCCACATGTATTAGGCATTTGTTCAAATGCTCTCCCTCCCCTTGCCACCCCCCACAAACAGGCCTCAGTGTGTGATGTTCCTCTCCCTGTGTCCACGTGTTCTCATTGTTCAAATCCCACTTATGAGTGAGAACATTCAGTGTTTGGTTTTCTGTTCCTGTGTTAGTTTGCTGAGAATTATGATTTCCAGCTTCACCCATGTCCTCATTCTTTTTTATGGCTGCATATTATTCCATGGTGTATATGTGCAACATTTTCTTTATCCAGTCTATCATTGATGGGCATTTGGGTTGGTTCCAAGTCTTTGCTATTGTAAATAGTGCTGCAATAAACATAATGTGTGCATGTGTCTTTATAACAGAATGATTTATAATCCTTTGGGTATATACCCAGTAATGGGATTCCTGGGTCAAATGGTATTTCTGGTTCTAGATCCTTGAAGAATCACCACATTATCTTCCACGATGGTTGAAGTAATTTACACTGCCATCAACAGTGTAAAAGTCTTCCTGTTTCTCTACATCCTCTCCATCATCTGTTGTTTCCTGACTTTTTAATAATCGCCATTCTAAAAGGTATCTCACTGTGGTTTTGATTTGCATTTCTCTATTGACCATTAATAATGAGCTTGTGTTCGTAGGTTTGTTGGCCACATAAATGTCTTTTTTTGAGAAGTGGCTGTTCATATCCTTCACTCACTTTTTGATGAGGTTTTTTTTTTTTTTATTGTAAACTTGTGTAAGTTCCTTGTAGATTCTGGATATTAGACCTTTGTCAGATGGGTAGATTATAAAATTTTCTCTGATTCTATTGGGTACCTGTTCACGCTAATGATAGTTGCTTTTGCTGTGCAGAAGCCCTTTAGTTTAATTAGATGCCATTTGTCAATTTTGGCTTTTATTGCAATTGCTTTTGGCATTTTAGTCATGAAATACTTGCCCATGCCTATGTCATGAATGGTATTGCCTACGTTTTCTTCTAGCATTTTTATGGTTCTGGGTTTTACATTTAAGTCTTTAATCCATCTTGAGTTAATTTTTGTACAAGGTGAAATGAAGTCCTCCAATTTCAGTTTTCTGCATATGCCTAGCCAGTTTTCCCAGCACCATTTACTGAATAGGAGATTCTTTCATCTCCTGACTTGAAATCTAATGGAGAGATTTCTTTACCCTCATAATGAAAATCAAGATTGTTCATATCCTTATCTCAAGACCCATTACTAAACTAACTTTATTACTGTGCTTTGCCATATTCCTGCTACACTCTTCTCTCTTTTACCTGGGTAAATCAGCTTTTATATCTGATTTTATATCTGACACTTTCTTATGTAAATCTTCTCTAACCTCAGAACTCATAAGCTATTCAACATCCATGCTCAAAATAAGGTATTCAGGCCACTGTATTTTTACATTCTTGCACCCATCACAATTGCAATTCTATTATTATTTTTGTAATTATTGGCTAAGTATCTATAATTTCTGATACATGTTAAACACAAATAGAACAAAAATTAAATTGTTTTTTCATTATTTATATTTCTATGCTTGAATTGTGTCCTGATTATATGAAAAAGGAGTTCTGTAAGTAATAATTAAGATGATAATTGTTTCACATTTACAGCCATCTATAGTTGAATCAGATTCAGTGCAGTGATAAAATATGCACAAATTGATCACAATGTAGTCAACATATTGATCAACACAGTGATCAATTTCAATATTTAAATAAACACAAGGGTAATAATTTGATATTACATAATTTATTATTGGAAAATTCCTGATATTATACAAAGTGTGAATTGATTATTCTTTTACCAAATCTAATTGAATTTTGTAAAAATTACTGACTAAAATTTCAAATCAATATTTGATTTAAATACTGGATACTGGGTGTCATTTTCACTCTAACATTCAAGTATTTAATATACTGGTCAATTATTTGCTCTAATTGTGTTGGCATAAATATTATTTTATAGTCAAAAAGGTGGGTCCTTCATGAAATCTGGTAAATATTACAAATGTATTCATTATTTTTACAACTTATCTCTTGTATAAATAGTGACATTCTTAAGGGTAGATGTGAACGTGCTATTGATGACATGAAAGACATTTTAGAAGCAACAGTTTTGTCTACCTATTGTTTTGCCTCTACAATAAGTCTTCTGCAAAACAATGGTTATAGTCTACTTAGCAGTATCCTTAAATTTTTTTTATCCATATTGAGAAAAATGTATTTAAGTAAATGTATTTAAGTAAATGTTAATCTGTTCAAATTTTGAGGATTAGGAATATACTCATAATAAACAAAGTATCCAAATACCTTACAGGAAGACGATCATGAAAGTTAACCTTTAAAATAAGATTTAACTGTGTTTTTAAATTAAAATTTAAATATTTTGTCATCATGCTTCATTTTTGAAACTATTAATGCCTTAATACATACTGTAGCAACTAATATATGTTGTTTTAATTGACATATTTTTATGTTGATCCTAAGAATTTAATAACACTACAATTCTGGTCTAGTTACTTCAATTTTTATCTGCATATGAATATATAACCCAGAGATAACTACAGAAAACTATAAATTAAATTTTGCTTATATTTCCCTAAATAGAAATCTAATTTATTTAGAAATTTAGCAGCTTTCTTTCAAAAAATATAATTATCAATATCAGTCAGTTAATATGGTTTTGTTCTGTGTCCCTACTAAAATCTCATCTGGAATTGTAATTCCCATGTGTCAAGGGAGGGACCTGGTGGAGGATGATGGGGTCATGTGGGTGGTATTTCCAATGTTGTTCTACTGATAGTGAGAGAGTTCTCACAAAATCTGATGGTTTAAAAATGGAAGTTTCCACTGTGTTCTTCTCTCTCCTGCCACTATGTGAAGAATGTCCTTGCTTCCCCTTTGTCTTTTGCCATTATCGTAAGTTTTCTGAGGCCTCTCCAGTCGTGGGAAACTGTGAGTCAATTAAACTTCTTCTGTGTATAAATTACTCAGCATTGGGTAACATCTTTATAGCAGTGTGAAAACAGGGTAATACAGGAAAAATTGGTACCAAGAGTGGTGCACTGCTATAAAAGTAACCTGAAAATGTAGAAGTGACTTTGCAGTTGGGTAACAGGTAGAGATTGGAACATTTTGGATGGCTCAGAAGAAGACAGGAAGATGTGAAAGTATTTGAAACTTCCTAGACACTTGTTGCATGGTTTTGACCATAATGCTGATAGTGATACGGAAAATGAAGTCCAGACTGAGGTGGTCTCAGATGGAGACAAGAAACTAATTGGGAACTGGATAAAAAGCTACTCTGGCTATGCTTTAGTAAAGTGACTGATGGGATTTTGCCAATGCTCTAAAGATCTATGTAACTGTTTACTTGAGAGAGATGATTTAGGGTATCTGGAGGAAGAAATTTCTAAGCAGCAAAACATTAAAGATGTAGCCTGGCTGTTTCTAAAAATGTATGCTCATATTATTGTAAACAAAGAGATGGTCTGAAATTGGATACTATGTATAAAAAGAAAGTACAGCATAAAACTTTGGAAATTTGCAGCCTGACCATGTGGTAGAAAAGAAAAACCAATTTTCTGGGGAGGAATTCAAGCTGGCTGCAGAAATTTGCAAAAGGTAAGAGTAACCGAGGGCTCTGTTCTGTTCCATTGATCTATATCTCTGTTTTGGTACCAGTACCATACTGTTTTGGTTACTGTAGCCTTGTAGTATAGTTGGAGTCAGGTAGTGTGATGCCTCCAGCTTTGTTCTCTTGGCTTAGGATTGCCTTGGCAATGCGGGCTATTTTTTGGTTCCATATGAACTTTAAAGTAGTTTTTTCCAATTCTGTGAAGAAAGTCGTTGGTAGCTTTATGGGGATGGCACTGAATCTGTAAATTACCTTGGGCAGTATGGCCATTTTCATGATATTGATTGTTCCTACCCATGAGCATGGAATGTTCTTCCATTTGTTTGTATCGCCGCATATCTACAACTATCAGATCTTTGACAAACCTGAGGAAAACCAGCAATGGGGAAAGGATTCCCTATTTAATAAATGGTGCTGGGATAACTGGCTAGCCATATGTAGAAAGCTGAAACTGGATCCCTTCCTTACACCTTATACAAAAATCAATTCAAGATGGATTAAAGCCTTAAACCTTAGAGCTAAAACCATAAAAACCCTAGAAGAAAACCTAGGCATTACCATTCAGGACATAGGCATGGGCAAGAACTTCATGTACAAAACACCAAAAGCAACGGCAACAAAAGACAAAATTGACAAATGGGATCTAATTAAACTGAAGAGCTTCTGCACAGCAAAAGAAACTACCATCAGAGTGAACAGGCAACCTACAAAATGGGAGAAAATTTTCGCAACCTACTCATCTGACAAAGGGCTAATATCCAGAATCTACAATGAACTCAAACAAATTTACAAGAAAAAAACAAACAACCCCATCAAAAAGTGGGTGAAGGACATGAACAGACACTTCTCAAAAGAAGACATTTATGCAGCCAAAAAACACATGAAAAAATGCTCACCATCACTGGCCAGCAGAGAAATGCAAATCAAAACCACAATGAGATACCATCTCACACCAGTTAGAATGGCAATCATTAAAAAGTCAGGAAACAACAGGTGCTGGAGAGGATGTGGAGAAATAGGAACACTTTTACACTGTTGGTGGGACTGTAAACTAGTTCAACCATTGTGGAAGTCAGTGTGGCGATTCCTCAGGGATCTAGAACTAGAAATACCATTTGACCCAGCCATCCCATTACTGGGTATATACCCAAAGGACTATAAATCATGCTGCTATGAAGACACATGCACACATATGTTTATTGCGGCATTATTCACAATAGCAAAGACTTGGAACCAAGCCAAATGTCCAACAATGATAGACTGGATTAAGAAAATGTGGCACATATACACCATGGAATACTATGCAGCCATAAAAAATGATGAGTTCATGTCCTTTGTAGGGACATGGATGAAATTGGAAATCATCATTCTCGGTAAACTATCGCAAGAACAAAAAACCAAACACTGCATATTCTCACTCATAGGTGGGAATTGAACAATGAGATCACATGGACACAGGAAGGGGAATATCACACTCTGGGGACTGTGGTGGGGTGGGGGGAGGGGGGAGGGATAGCATTGGGAGATATACCTAATGCTCGATGACGAGTTAGTGGGTGCAGCACACCAGCATGGCACATGTATACATATGTAACTAACCTGCACAATGTGCACAAGTACCCTATAACTTAAAGTATAATAAAAAATAAATAAATAAAAAAAAAAGTAACCGAATGTTAATAGCCAAGACAATGGGGAAAATGTCTCCAGGGCATGTCAGGCACTTTTACAGCAACATACACCCCCACCATCACAGCCTAGAGGCCTAGGAGAGAAAAATCGTTTTGGGGCTGGGCCCAGGGCCCCATTGAACTGTTCAGTTGTGTGACATTGCACCCTTCACCCCAGCCACTCCAGCTCCAGCTGTTGCTAAAAAAGGAAAAGGTACAGCTTGGGCCATTGATTTTATAGGGTGAAAGCCTGAAGCCGTGGTGGCTTTCACATGGTGTTGGGCCTGTGGGTGTGCAGAAAAAAGAGTTGAGCTTTGGGAGCCTCTGACTAGATTTCAGAGAATGTATGAAAATACCTGAAAGTCCAGGCAGAAGTCAGCTGCAGGAGTGGAGACCTCATGGAGAACCTTGACTAGGGGAATCCAGAGAGAAAATGTGGGATTGGAGCCCCCACACAGAGTTTTTACTAGGGCACTGCCTAGTGGAGCTGTGAGAAGAGGACACCATCCTCCAGACCCAGAAAGTTAGATCCACTGACAGCTTGCACTATGCACCTGAAGAAGATGCAGACCCTCAATGCCTGCCCATGAAAACAGCCACAGGAACTGTACTGTGCAGAGCTACAGGGCTGAAGCTTCCCAGGCTGTAGGAGCCCACTCCTTGCATCAGCATGTCCTGGATGTGAGACACAGAGTCAAGGGATACTTTGGAGCTTTAAGATTTAATGACTGCCCAGCCTGGTTTTTGACTTTCATGGAGCCTGTGGCCCCTTTGTTTAGGCCAATTTTTCCCATTTGGAATGGAAACATTTACCCAATGCCTGTAACCCCATTTTGTGTTGAAAGTAAGTAACTTGATTTGTTTTTACAGGTTCATAGTCAGAATGGACTTGCCTTGTCTCAGATGAGACTTTGTACTTGGACTTTTGAGTTAATTCTAGAATAAGTTAAGACTTTGGTGGACTGTTGGGAAGGCATGATTGATTTTAAAATGTGAAAAGGACATGAGATGTTGGAGTGGCCAGGAGCAGAATGATATGGTATGGCTCTGTGTCCTCACCAAAATCTCATCTGGAATTGTAATCCCCATGTGTCAAGGAATAGACTTGGTGGGACATGTTGGGATCATGAAGGTTGTTCCCCCACGCTGTGCTCATGATAGTGAGGGTGTTCTCATGAGATCTAATGGCTTAAAAGAGGCAGTTTCCCCTGCACACACTCTCTTTCCTGCCACTATGTGAAGAAAGTTCTTGCATCCCCTTTGCCTTTTGCCATGATTGTAAGTTCCCTAAGACCTCTTCAGCCATGCAGAACTGAGTCAATTAAACCCTTTTTTGTTTATAAATTACCAATCTCAAGTAGTATCTTTATAGCAATGTGACAACTGACTAATACAGTTAACAAATGAACTTTCTTCAAGATATAGCCAGAATGTGACAATGACTAACTACATTCCAAACTATCATTTTAGTCCAAGCCTGTGTCATTTCTCTTGTGAGTTATTACAATAGCCTCTTTATTGATCTCAAAATTCTAACCTTTACTTCCTGCAAGCTAGTGTCTAATATTAACTAGAGCAAAAACAATCTTTAAAATCAGCTGAAGTCTTCCAAGACCTATACTTTTATTTTTTCTAGTCTAAGTTTCTACTATCTGTCATTCTTTGCTCACCCATTTTCATTCATTGTTTTTCTTTGATTCCCCTTCACGTGCTTCTGACTTAGTATTTTTGCTGTTCCCTTTTTCTGGAGTACTGCCCTCCCCCAACCCATGTAATCTGTACAAACTGTGCTTCTCCTGTAGGTCTTTGCTCAAACATTACCTTCCTGGTCATGTCATCCCATACAAAATTACATTCTCCCCCATCTGAGAATCAAGAAGAAAGGAATCCTGCTTTCATTATTTTCCTCTGCATCAGTTAAACCCTAACATCATACACGCATACATACAAAGGCACACATTTGCTTGCTAGTCTCTGCCAACTTAATTTCAATTTTCAAATGAGCAGAATTTTTTTCTTAACTGCTATATATTCAGCACCTAGAGCAGTGCCTGACACATTGTATGTACAAAATAAAATTTACCAGTGAATGCAGAAATAAATGAATATAAAGCAGTATTTAGATCTAGTTAATTAGGGCTGAATCGATTGGTTTACAGTATAAGAACATGGCAGCAGCAGAAAAAGCCCAAAATATAACACTTGTTAAAACATGAAATGTGGATAATATTTCATCAAAGTGTAACCATTTCTAATTAAATGAGGAAAATAAGTAGGCATTCTTACCTACCTAATAAAACACACGTGTACATGTGCATAAAATTATGTTGATAAAATAAGGACATAAAAAAGAAATTATTAATATTTAATAAATTCAGTCACCACACTTAACTCTTATAGACAATGCAATCATGAAAGGAATGCTAGTGAAACACCTGACTAGATGACATTTGTTAACTTTAATGATCAAATGTTTGTATAAACAAGTGTTCTAATGCATAAGTAAATGGCAGATTATTGAAATGAGAAATACAAATTAGTAACATATGGACTGACTAAATTTAGTATGATAATAAATGAAGTGAGAAAAGATAAAATATTAGGTGAATAAATAAATACTTTGTCTAAACAGTTGGTGTTCTAAAAATCTATTGTAATTTAGTCTGATTTTTTATTATGTTTTATATCCAAAAACATAAATTCTAACATAACAGTTGGAGTTATCTAATAGAGTAATTTCCAGTGTTATTCCATGGGTGAAATCTAGACTGGTGATATGAAAATCACCTGAGGAACTTAATGAAAATATATATTAGCATGTTCCACTCCTAGAGGTTCTAATTAACAGGTCTGAAGAAAAGTCAAGACTTTAAAAAATGATCATAAAGCTCCCAAAGGGGTTTAGAAAACTCTGCTATCCAGTTTTGAGAACCAATAGTATTTTTCAGAGATCACAAAATGGCTGTCAGTGGCCTGATTTGAACAAATAAACATGATATTTTTGGCCTACAGAGGGTTATCTCCTGATTTCAATTTATATATAAATATTCACATTTATAGCTTCCTGTGAAAATAAATCTAGCAACAGAGAATTTGCATTGTTATGTTACGGTAATGTACTAGAACTGTTAGTAACTTCCTCCTTCATATAAGATATTTATTCATTCATTCATTTATTCAAACTAATAGTTATTGATGGCCTATTCCACATTATATTACTCTAGTTGCTTAGAAAATTAAAGTAAGCAAAGTAGATAAAATTATCTGAAGTACTAGAACTCAAATTCTAGTGGGAGAAACAGAATGTAGGTATGTTCCGTTTTTCACACTGCACCCATCAGTCACCATAAACTTCAGCACATTGGTCAATGTGTTGCTGTCATTGATCAATATACTTGCATGTCTATATTTTTGCAAAGTGTGAAACTTTCTTCCATTTTTTTTCATATTAGTTAAAGCAGAGGTAATTTCTACAATAAAGAAACAACAAAATATTCAGCTCTTAACCCACAATATTTTGATTTCTATTTTATGTTATACTTCAATGTGTGTGTTCTTCCAAATTGTGATTTGGGAATTCATCTTCCTTTTATCTTGTGACATTTAGATCCCCTGGGACTCAGAGATCATCTGTGATCAGTTAGTGGAATGGAAAAGGAAGGGTGTAAGTGCTACAGTTCTCTCATAATTGTGTAACTATGTCATTGCATATTCTGGAAGTGAGGCACACCATTTTTCCTCACATTCCTTGGGTAATAATAAATCTCATGTTGCGTCTAGATGCAAGGGGCCTGGGAAATGAGGTCCTGGCCTGGGATGCTCCTTTAACTCTATGGGATGGAAAAGAGAACAAGAATGTTTGCTAGACAGATAACTTGTGTTTTCCAAACTGTGAAAGTTTAAAAAATGAGATATATACCTAGAAGGCTGCATAATTCAAGAAAACAACAGAAAACATATTTTGTCTCTCTATCTTTTGTTCAATGCAAATAAACAAGTTTTAGTTGGAAAGCTTCTGTGTTTCCTATGTCATTCATTTATACTATACTCTTGTCACCCATTGGCAATTGATTTTTGACTTCTGATCTAGGCCAAACTACCACTATGGAAATAAAAAATAATCAGATAAGGAAATAGAGGTTTTCCCAAAGTCACAAAATAAATTTACAGTAAGGCTAGGAAAATACATGAAATGAGTCTAACTTGAGTCTTATTTCATTTACACTTTTGTTCCTCTGTATTATGATATGACTGCAAAAAATATGTAGAAAAGTATGTGTATGTGTACATATATTATTTTTCTATTTTTGTGTTAATAGATGTTTATTTTTATCTTCACAGTATTTCCATTTCTTCTGGCAAGACCACTACCTTTGGAAACACCACCTCCTATTTTTCATGATTGTTTTGAAGCAGCCTATTGGTATACCCTGCCGTTGTGGGCACATCAGTGAACATGTGATACAACTCTATTAAATCAAAATACATACCCATAGCAAAGATTTGCCCATGAATTTGCATGTGATTAAAAATGGACCCATCACAGTTTTACCTTGAGAATAGAATGAAACAGCAGAAGTGTGTCCGGAATTGGTGGGTTCTTGGTCTGGCTGACTTCAAAAATGAAGCCGTGGACCCTCACAGTGAGTGTTACAGTTCTTAAAGATGGTGCGTCCGGAGTTTGTTCCTTCAGATTTTCAGATCTGTACGGAGTTTCTTCCTTCTGGTAGGTTCGTGGTCCCGCTGACTTCAGGAGTAAAGCTGCAGACCTTTGTGGTGAGTGTTACAGCTCTTAAAGGCAGTGCGTCTCGAGTTGTTCACTCCTTCTGGTGGGCTCATGGTCTTGCTGGCCTCAGGAGTAAAGCTGTAGACCTTCACAGTGATAAGGCCCATAAAGGCGGCCAGGACCCAAAGATGAGCAGCAGCAGTAAGATTTATTGCAAAGAGCAAAAAAAACAAAGCCAGGAAACCTAAGTGGGTTGCCACCGCTGGCTCCGGTGTCCTACTTTTATTCCCTTATCTGGCCCCACCTACATCCTGCTGATTGGCCCATTTTACAGAGAGCTGATTGGTCTGTTTTACAGAGAGCTGATTGGTCCGTTTTGACAGAGTGCTGATCAGTGAGTTTACAGACCTTTAGCTAGACACAGAGTGCTGATTGGTGCCGTTCACAAACCTTTAGCTAGACAGAAAAGTTCTCCAAGTGCCCACCCAACCTAGAAGCCCAGCTGGCTTCACCTCTCAGTGGCACTTGCTGCAGGACTTTGAGGCACCTAGCCCAGGCACTCCAGCAGCCCAGAGGGAGCTCATCCCCAGATCAAGCACAGGAGGGGCAGGCCGGCCTCACAGAGTGTGGGGCCCACAGGGCCCGCAGAGCCCGCGCCCACCTGGAACCCGCGCTGGCCAGCGAGCGCCCCTCGCAGCCCCGGCTCCCGCTGGGGCCTCTCCCTCCACACCTCCCAGTGAGCAGAGGGAGCCGGCTCCGGCTTCCGCGAGCCCCAGAGAGGGGCCCCCACAGCGCAGTGGCGGGCTGAAGGGCTCCTCCAGCGCGGCCAGAGCGGACGCCGAGGCTGAGGAGGCGCCCAGAGCGAGCCTTGTCACCTCTCAGAAGGATTTTCCATCCCTTCTACTTTGCCTTCCTCTTGGTAATGGTAAAACATTTTTTGTGTGTGTGATAACTCTATCTCATTTTCTACAAAGTTTGAGAAGAAAAGAAATCTCTCCCTCCAAATTTGTAAGGGACTGGTGATATCTTTTGTCTGAGATATGTATATCCTCTGAAAGCGTAGAGCTGGGACAATAGAAGTGGCCTGAAAGAAAAAGCATGAACCTGAGAAACATTGTATGCAGGTGGATTAAGGTACATTTCTGTGATTAATGTGAAAACTTTGCTAAAGTTTACTGAAAGCTGAATGGTCATTCCTGTTGGTTACTGGGATATAAGTTCTCTCTCAATAACTGCCCACAATCTCAGCCCAAAATGGCAGCTTGCTGAAGTGGAAACTCCAGAAGCCGAAGTGTGTGGAGTGGACCACATAGAAATGGGAAAATAAAATTAAGCCAGATACAAATTTCCTAAGTTAGAACATTTGACATGACACTCAGAGCAATTAACAAATGTATACCCTCACAAGTGAGTCAGAATTCAAATTTTTGCCACGTGGAGGAAAATGATAACATGTATGGATTAAACAAAAAGCAGCAAGAAACAACAAAAGGAGGACAACAAGAACAAACGCGACAAGTATATGACGTTGTTCACTAACAAGAACTTAAGATAAACAAAGTGAAGAGCAGAAAGCTAATCACTATGGTTAATACTAGAAAAAAAGGGAGTATTTTCTCTTGCTGTCACCTGTGCCCCAATGCTTGGGAAGATGCTTATGGGCTAAACACCACAGAATCCCCAGCATCTTCCTGCAGCCTGTTGGAGCTGCAATTGCAACTATATGTCTAATACTATAGTCATGTAGGAGAGTTTAGGCTTCAATTGGAGTTTCTCATTTCAAAATGTATGGAACAGGGTTTTACTCAGTAATAAACTATTTGTGAAGACAGTACATTGAGTATTAAACAGACCTATCCACCCTTACCCTTTTGCTTTTGTTTTTAGAGCAAGACTGTTTTTTTTAGAAGATACATCTTGTTGTTTTCTTTTTATACCAGTTGCATTTGAATTTATTGTTATATTTCATGAAAAATATAACACATCAACATTCTGCTTTCTAGAACTTCTTAGTTATTTGACCATCTCTTCTGAGACTTTTTGGGAGTCTAGTGACCAATTAGCCTTTCTGGAACAGTGAGCTTTGAAGGAGAGAAAAGGAATGTCTAACATGAGAAAGGGGCTGTGTTCAGTAAAAGACTGTTACTGTTATTTCCGATATATGTATAGTACTGTTTAGTCTGGCCTATTTTTTAACTTTTTATATCACTTATGGTGATTTTCTCTAAGTGTTAAATTAGATAAAATTAAAATTAAAAAATTCCAGTTGTTTCTTTTAGGGTTATGAATCAATCAATGGGATCTGCAAATATCTGAGACCTAATTGTAACAAAAGGGCCACAGCTGGTTATTTGTCTACCAAATTTATTTCTGTCCTTTGACTAAATTAGACTACATTTTTAGTCATCATCGTATTTAGGTATGACTATGTGACTGAGTTCTAGACTGTTGAATGTGGATGAAAATGACACATGACATTTGTACGTTTGGGGCACAAAAAGCCTCAAGCATAATTATCTGTTTTTTTAATGTCCTATTTGCTGGAAAGATTTGGCATATAACAGAGGACTGGAGGAACCTAGAAGAAGTTAGAGCCACAATACAGAGAAGCATGAGCTGCTATATCACTTATGGATGGCTGCCTGCAAAACACCGACACTGAGAAATGTAATATGTAAAGCCACAGAGAATGCTTGTTTGTCTCAGTTCTTCTATTCTTACCAAAAGTGGTTCATATTTTTCCTCCCAGCACTCCTGGGGCCCATAAGAATCACAATATTGTCTAGCCATTTGATTTTAATTCTTAGGCACAGTCAATGGCATGTGAGAATTGTTTCCAAATTTATGACCTGCAGGGTATTGGTTTCCTATGAGCCCACTGAACACCACAAGGGGGCAGAGTTGCCTAAGCCCATCAATTAGCTAAACAAAATTTGTAACTATGACCCATTCAAGATTAGGCTTCTCTCTGGTGATGTGAACTCTTGTTTCTTTATTTCAGATATGTAGCAGCTTGGTGTAAAATGTTTGATATAGGGATATATTCATTGATGTCCTTGCTTCTTCTATTTGTTATTCAAAATTTAGGAACAAAAAAAATTCAGATAGCAAGTATACCTTATTACTACTGGACTCTATATTTCTATTTCTCATTATATAGATATGCATGTATCATTTTATATACTTATGTAGATATATAGAAAATACATATTTTCATAAGTATAAACAAAGATATAAATATACATATGCTGTTTATTTTTACAAAGTCAATGACTGTAGGTAAAAACGGCACTGTTAAGTAATTTAAACTTCCCCAACTTCTGAATACATTGTTTTCAAAAAAGTTTTAAATTACATATGTTCACACATGTATGTATATTAAAGATTTACAAAGTCTAGGCCTTCCCTTAGCTTTGATGAGGCACTTTTTAAAGTGTGCTAATTGGAATTAGAATTTGTACAAAGCTACTACTCAATGTAGTTGTACCTGCACAAGCATCTGACCCAAGTCACCAGTGATTTGAATTGTAGATCAGTGACTGAAATTACAGTACTCCAACATTATGTAACACAAGTTCTGACCCACCTAGACCTAGTTAAGTATTAAAAATTTTGTATGACAAGGTGATAGCAACCACAAAGCTGATAATTATAGAGAGGCAAATGTAGAAGTGAGGAGTAGAAAAGACAGGCGTGAGAAAAGAGAAGAGGGAAGAAATGGGGGAGGAAGAGGAGAGGAAGGAGAAGAGGGGAAATATATAAAAAGAAGAGGCAGAAGAAGTAGGAGGAGGCTGAAAAGGAGCAGGAGAAAAAGAGGAAGAGAAGGAGGAGAAAGAAGAGGGTAAAATAAAAAAGAAAAAGGAGGAAAAGAAGAAGCTAATGGCAGTGGCAGCACAGAAGAAGTAGGAGGAGGTGAAAAAAGAAGGAGAAATTTTCACCCAAAGGCGAGATAGAATACATGGTTTTCTGAGCAGTGCTTAGATACAGCATAAGTAAAGAGAAGCATATGGGGAAATAATATATCAAAATATTGACAAGCATGTTTTATTTTTAACTTCCTTGCATGTATCCTTTATTAATTAAAATGTTTTTGCTTCTGCAGGATTTGCATCACTAATATGGAAATACAAAGCAAAAGAAATGTCAGTATTACACTTTTATCTATAAAAAATAACTTTTTCAGACTGGGGAGATAGATACACAGAAAGAGGTATATCACTATATATATATTTCATTATGTATATACCCTATAAGTAAAATTGTATATATGTAAAGTATATATAGATAAATATACATACATACATAAATAAAATTTTAATTCATAATTCTCACACTGTTAAAAGAACAGGTGTTAACAGATAGTACATTTTTAGAGGCTTACTATTAAAAGAGCATTGAGTATGCTTTTCAGACAAAATTGGAAGAATTTAGAATTCTGTATATTTCATTCTTTGTCAACATGTTACATTTTTGTAAGGCAGAATGATTTGCAAACATTAAGAAAAATTGCCTAAAAAATGCCTGAAATAATTTTAGCTTTTTTCTTCTTCTTTTGTTACAGCATTTTTGGTGTAGGGGTAATAATTCCACTTCTCTTCCACTTTTCTGCTCACCAACTTCTTATAGTGGGTCAGATATCAATGGTACAATAAAAGCTTGACTGAAAAATCTAAAATAAGGGCAACTTTGAATCAATTTAGCACTAAACATGGTGGGTACTATAAATGGCTAAGTGGGAGTTGGGAGAATACACGATCCAAGAAGACATCACAAACCCTCCTTTAGCCCTCTGTTCTAGGTGTGTATGAGAAAAAGAGTTTCTAGGAAGACTACAGTCTTGAATCATATTGTAATTTGTTACAACAAACTTTAATTTTTTTCATTGTTCTTTTTTTCAGGAAATTAGTAAACCTTTCTAAGTTACTTCTGTATCTGTTTTTTTTTACTGTTGTTTCTATCTTTTGACAAAAACAAAAATTGTGGAAGAGTTAGACATGGCAAAACATGATCAGGTTATTTGATTCTATGAAGGTCTGCATCCTTCATGGTCATCAAACTATTTTACAACTTGATATATTCTGGAATTTTGATAGTAATATAAATAATTAACTTTCAGAGAAAGTAAAATTAATGTTGTCGAAAGGAAGTATAATTTATTCTTACCCTCTTCTGTGAATGATGCCAGTTTTGTATGTATTAAATTCATTTCAGCATTCTTCATTGCCTATATATTAATATAATCAGATTATTTTTGATGCCTTTCTAGTTCCCTCATTCTTGAATTAGTTAAATAAAGTATTTGACCTGTGTTCACATTTTATATTTATACAAAAGTTACATTTTTTCCTCTGTTGAATTATCTTTTTACTGTGTCTTATGATCTAGAAAAGATCATCTTTATCAAGGTTGGAGGGGAAATGGCCTTAGGATGGTGAGATTAAAATTTTAACATCTTCAATGTGTCTGATTTTCAAATTAGAGTCGTTATTCTGAGCTATCTGTGATGGCTAATTTTATGTGTCAACTTGACTGAGCTAAAGGATGCCCGAATAGTTGGTAAATTATTATTTCTGGGTCTGTCTCTCAGTATGTTTCCAGAAGAGATTAGCATTTGAATCAGTAGACTGAGTGAAAAAAGATATCCTTCACCAATGTGGGTGAGCATTATCCAATCTTTGTAGGGCCTGAATAGAATAAAACATGGAGAAAAGGTGAATTTCTCTCTCTCTTTGAGCTGGGACATCTTCTGCCCTTGGACATAAGAGATCCTGGTTCCTGGATCTTCAGACTCTGAGACTTACACCAGCAGTTTCCTATTTTCTTAGGCCTTCAGACTAATTATTTCATCAGTTTCCCTGGTTTTCCAGCTTGCAGACAGCATAGAAGGGGATTTCTTGAACTAGATAATAATGTAATGCAATTCCCATAATAAATCTCCTCTTAAAATATAAAAATGTATACATTACATGCCTGTATCAAAATATCTCACATACCCTATAAATATATACACCTACTATGTACCCACAAAAATTAAAAATAAATAAACATATGTATATATTTCCTATTACCTCTGTTTCTCAGGAGAATCCTGACTAATACACTATAAAGTCAGGAACACTTCTCCAAGAACTGTTAACTGAAAACCAAGAGACATATGTTTAGACGAATATTGTTTTATTTAATAAATATCAAGATTAAATAATGTATTAAATTAGTATTATATTATTAGTACAATAAAATTGATATTTTAAAACAAATGTCAATTTCATTGAAAAATTGATTTTAGAAGGTATATTTGACCATTGAAATTAGTCACCACATTCTGTGATTTGTAATTTTCTCAATGTTTTATTACTAATTTATACTCACATGTGTTTATAATTTCCTGAACTGTTCTCACAGAGGTGCTTTATTGCGTCAGCTTGAGATAATCTGTCTTTCCAAAAAATTTTACAATAAACTAATATTTTAAAACCATTTCTTTACACAATTAATGTCCCCAATGGTGCAATGTTGAAAATCCACATCTCTGTGCATTAGTTAACACAGGGCTTCTTCTAAGATAGGTACATTTGTATCTGTATTTATTCCACGTTGTACATACTTTCTATTGTCTTGTCTGTTACATTATTATAATTTATTTTCAGGATTATCTCCTACCACACTGTTAACTCTTTAAAGGTAAGGGCTGTGAATTTTCTTTGTAACATGACTTCTCAGGAGAGTGGTTGACACAAAATAGACACTAACAATTTTTGAAGCTGGTTCCTTCGGGGATATGGTATTGTTTGTGACACACCAGAGTGTTACATCTTCTGAATGAAGTGCTAAGAGTTTTAATTCACTGTTCTCCCAAAATCAGTCCTTCAGGTTTCATTGAGATTTTACCTTCACTTTTCTTTTTGAAGTATCAAAATTTGCTAAGAAAATTATGAGATTAAACTAAATATTTTATAGGCTGTAACACATCAGGATATTTTTCTTTATGCTAGTATTAGACTAAGGGCTGAGTATATATAAAATACTGTAGTGGAACAATTTACTACATACTACCAAGTGCATATTCAATATAAAAGCTGGCAAAACACTTTCATGTATAGAACTATTTAAGAAAAAATTATATCCCAGGAATATGTATTTATTGTTTAAGTCTCAAGTTTTTACATATGCAAGAAGTATCTAGGTCTGCAGTGACCTTTTATATATTGTTTATTGGCATTACTACTATTATTTTATTATTATTACTTTTAATTTTTAGTCTAAATGCATTAATTATATATAGAAAAAATAAGATACCCATTTAGCAACCATGCATCTCAAGCCTCAATAATTTCCTCTATTTGCTTCATAGAATCACATATTCATATATATATATGTATATATATATATACACACACACACAAAATGTAAGGCACACATCCCAAATAATATTAATTTGTATTATTTTCTCCTCACTTAATTAAATCTCTTCTTTTCTCCTTTATTCCAACTGCTTCTACATCTGCCAAGTGTTTTAACTTCATAAAATTAGCGTTTTTCTACATTTTTACTATCTCCATATAGATACATATTTTACAACATTTCTTAATGTTTTAAGCTTTGTATCAATGATATCATAATTCATATATCCTTTTGCAATTTTTTCCAGTTAGACTCATTTTGAGGTGTATCCATGTTGTTCCACGTAGTGAAGTTTTTTTTAATATTCATTTTAGCTGATTCTACCAGTTTAATTTTTTATTCTTCTGTTTATTGACACTTAACCTAGTCTTTTAAAATTTTTGAGATCAATACTGTAGTGAACATTCATGGGCATATCTCTTTATGCATATGCTTGAACATTTCTCAGGGTTATCAAGTTGGGAGTGAAAAAATTGTGTTACAGAATGTGTACATCTTCAACTTTATTTAAGGTGTCCTATAAGGTTTTATATGTTGCTTCAGTATATGGCGATTTTTCTATTGGCCCAGATTTTAGTTTACCTTAAAATAATTTTTTGCTATCTGCTTTTTCACAACAAATATAGTATTTATGTGATTTCCAGGGGAGTAATGAATGTCTTACATTTTCTCCCTTTAGCATAATTCTGCTGTTTTATTGAATTAAAATTAAAAACATGATGTATAATTTTGAAATTACTCTACTTAATAAATGTAAATTAGTATGACTGCATTACAAGAAATATATATCTTTGGGCCAGGCGCGGTGGCTCATGCCTATAAAATCCCAGCACTTTAGGAGGCCGAGGTGGGCAGATCACTTGATGTTGGGAGTTTGAAATCAGTCTGGCTAATGTGGTGAAACCCCATCTCTACTAAAAATACAAACTTAGCTGGGTGTGGTGGAGTGCACCTGTATTCCCAGCTACTTGGGAGGCTGAGGTAGGAGAATCGCTTGAACCTGGGAGGCGGAGGTTGCAGTGAGCTGAGATAGCACCATTTCACACCAGCCTGGGCAAAAGAGTGAGACTCTATCTCCAAAAAAAAAAAAAAAAAAAAAAAAGGAAATACATATCTTTGGCTTTCTCAGTTCATAGTGGGATATCTTCTTTACTTCTACCAATATATTTATTGGAAGAAGTAACCATATTAGAGATCTGTTTTTCTAACATAATTTTGAAAAAGAATAGTAAACACTGATTTTATTTAGGAAAAACAAAATTAAATAGTGAGTGATCCTAACATGGCTGATAATATCAGTTTAGCCACAAAAATGGAAGAAGAATTGGATATACAAATATTTCAAGTCAGAATTATTAAAGACTGAAATAACAAAGTCATTGAACATTAAAGGCGGAATTCAGAAACATTTCTCAGTTACATTAAATGTTATTGATGGCTAATTCAATGGATAAGAAATGTATAATTTTGATGTTATTGTTGAATTTTTCTCTGAGAACAAACACTACAGTTAGTCATTTTGAAAAAGGTATCTGAGACTACAAAGAAAGAGAAAGGCTCCGTTTAACATTTTAATGTTTTAGACATGAAGTCCTTGCCCATGCCTATGTCCTGAATGGTAATGCCTAGGTTTTCTTCTAGGGATTTTATGGCTTTAGGTCTAATGTTTAAGTCTTTAATCCATCTTGAATTAATTTTTGTATAAGGTGTAAGGAAGGGATCCAGTTTCAGCTTTCTACATATGGCTAGCCAGTTTTCCCAGCACCATTTATTAAATAGGGATCTAAAACACCAAAAGCAATGGCAACAAAAGCCAAAATTGACAAATGGGATCTAATTAAACTAAAGAGCTTCTGCACAGCAAAAGAAACTACCATCAGAGTGAACAGGCAACCTACAGAATGGGAGAAAATTTTCGCAACCTACTCATCTGACAAAGGGCTAACATCCAGAATCTACAATGAACTCAAACAAATTTACAAGAAAAAAACAAACAACCCCATCAAAAAGTGGGCGAAGGACATGAACAGACACTTCTCAAAAGAAGACATTTATGCAGCCAAAAAACACATGAAAAAATGCTCACCACCACTGGCCATCAGAGAAATGCAAATCAAAACCACAATGAGATACCATCTCACACCAGTTAGAATGGCAATCATTAAAAAGTCAGGAAACAACAGGTGCTGCAGAGGATGTGGAGAAATAGGAACACTTTTACACTGTTGGTGGGACTGTCAACTAGTTCAACCATTGTGGAAGTCAGTGTGGCGATTCCTCAGGGATCTAGAACTAGAAATACCATTTGACCCAGCCATCCTGTTACTGGGTATATACCCAAAGGACTATAAATCATGCTGCTATAAAGACACATTCACAGGCATGTTTATTTTGGCACTATTCACAATAGCAAAGACTTGGAACCAACCCAAATGTCCAACAATGATAGACTGGATTAAGAAAATGTGGCACATATATACCATGGAATACTATAAAAAATGATGAGTTCATGTCCTTTGTAGGGACATGGATGAAATTGGAAATCATCATTCTCAGTAAACTATCACAAGAACAAAAAACCAAACACTGCATATTCTCACTCATAGGTGGGAATTGAACAATGAGAACGCATGGACACAGGAAGGGGAACATCACACTCTGGGGACTGTTGTGGGGTGAGGGAAGGGGGGAGGGATAGCTTTAGGAGATACACCTAATGCTAAAAGATGAATTAATGGGTGCAGCACACCAGCATCACACATGTATACATATGTAACTAACCTGCACATTGTGCATATGTACCCTAAAAGTTAAAGTATAATAATAATAATAATAAACATTTTAATGTTTAGAATAAAAACTGATTTCAATCTTTAGGTAACTAATTTTTTAAATGAAAAAGAGTGGATACTGGGAGGATCAGCAGAGTTACCCAACAGAGCTCAGTCCTGACTGCAGGTGTATGAGCAAATAAAATGTTTCCTAGACTCAATCAAGGGCCTCATTTTTGGATTGGTTTGTTATTTAGTAATTTATCACTAAACCAAAATCCAAGTGAAAATGTCTAGAAATTAAGGTTTGCTGCTAAAACAGAGTTGAGACCAGGGATCCAGATTAGGGAGAAACCAGCATTTAGAGAAGAGCTGATGCCATTTTAGGAGATAAAATGAGCAAGGGAAGTATTCAGAAAAAAATAAGTTCTAATGGCAGAAAGATAAACATTCCCAACTTTTAAGATTTAAGTAGATATGGAAGATCTACCAAAATAGATTGAGCACTGTCAATAATTTTAAGTTATGAAAACCTACATATAAATTAGTTTGATTGTGTAACAGTGAATTATGATAAATATTTAATTGAATAAAGGTCGAACAGAATTTTTATTTGCAGATCTACTGATTTTGCAATGAGGAAGTCATCAGGGCCTCCTGAAGTAGCAATTTTAATGAAGTGTTACGAGCAGCACGCTTCTTATGCCAGGTTGAGTGGGAACAGGAGAAACAAAGTGGAAGGAAATTGTGTGTGTGTATCTATGTATGTGTTTTGGATAGGAAATTGATCACATTTTAGGTTGACAGTAAAGAAACAGAAGAAAACTAAATGAATAGAAATTTCAGTAAAGATAAGGGAGATCAAAGTGAATAACTGATTAATTATGAGCATATGATTGTTCTTACCTTGGAGAGGAGGAAAGGAGAAAACTCTTTTCTATAAGACAAGAGAAGACTTTTAGAAGTGATGACTACATACACATGCTATTTGAGAAGAAGTATGATAAATTTTAGTTTGCTAATAGATTTACTGTCACGTACTTTACAACCAACATCCTGTAGGTCAGAAATCTGGTATAGGTCTTAATAATTTAAACTCAAAGTGCCAACACAATGCGTTCCTTTCTGGAGGCTCTAGGGGAAAATACATTTCCTTGACTTCTAGATACCTCTTACATTCCTTGGCTTATGGCCATCCTCCTTCATCTTTAATGCCAAGAACAACAAACTGTTCTTTTTCACATCATGTCTCTGATTTCTCTTACATGGACACATCTCTGTCTCTGACCAAGCTGGGAAGGGTTCTCAGCTATTAAGAATTTGTGATTAGACAGGGCTCACCCCAGTAGGACAGATTAATCTTCCCATGTCAAAGTCTTTAATTTAATCACATCTGCAAGGAATTTTTTAGCCAGAGAAGTAACAAATTCATAGGTTCTCGGGATTAAAACATATATATCTTTGGAGAGCCCTTAGTCTGCCTACCACATATCCTTTCTTGATAATAGGTTAGCTTTGTGGTATGTCCTTTGTCAACAGCATATAAAAAGGAGTTACAGTGTAACACTTCTAGGAAAATTCTTTAACAGGAAAAATAGACTCTAAGGTTTCATATGCCCTTTCTGCTTGATTCTGCACCATCTTGCTTTCTGAAACATGACCAAATAAGCTAAGCCTCTGAGAAGAGGTAAATAAATGCTGCAAAAGAGAAAGCTAGAAGTTACTATTCATTCTCCAAGTTGTCTACATCTGAACCTTTTTATATAAAAGAAAAATAACTCAATTTATTTGTTATTATTTTATTAGACTTGTCTTAATAGCTTTTTGAAAAAATTTCTAACCAATATGCTTTATCAGAATGAAGCTGAGTTGGTCATTATAAAAGAGAAAGACCTATGTTGATTGCAAAATGGGTTTTATTTTAATGACTGAATTAGATTATCCATTCAGTAAACTTATTCCTCGGTAGCACACAGACTTTTACCAGTTGAACTGACAAACTATACAGATATGGACAAGCTATCTAGAACTACAATGCAGAGTTGATGTTCTATTAATAGCTTAAGTGTAATTAAGCCAACAGTTAGACATCAATATAAATGTCAGTATTATAAAAAAGTAGATTTTGCTGCTAGGACAATATGGTAATAAATTTAATTAGAATTGTAATTGCGTTTTGAATCAGCAAATCTTAACTGCCATAAAGAAATACTAGTATTTTAAATTTGTCACATATACACTCAATTTTATATCTCACTTTAAAAATATTATATTTTCATGTAGAATATCCAATAAATTGCCTAATATGAGACAACACTGATAATACAAAAGGAAGTAAAAGATCTTTGAGAGTTTAAAATAAAAGCTAAAAATATTCCTTTTAGGTTAATCAAAGCATCAGCTATCTTTACATCGTTCTTTCTGCGTGATCCTCTCGGATTACAACAATCTAAAGTTTTACATTTATGTTTCACTGCGGATTGTTTCATATTTTAAAAAGAAGCAAAGTTACATAGTCGTTGGTTGAACCAAATTATTTTCTAATACTAATGGAGGAATTAAGATTATTAAATCAACAAATCACATATTGTTTGAGCTTATTTTTCATATTTTTAGAGAAGTGCATTTTTGCTTACTTTAGATATGAAGTCAATTCCTAGTAGTATGTGCTCTGTGAACCATTTCTGATAAGTACAGTACTATGTCAGTTCTATTCCTCATATTAGGTTTTGCTACATTGCACACACAATTAATATTATCTGTCCTGATAATATTGGTCTAGTAGCATCTTATTTTGTTATGCATTAATGAATAGGTAATTCAGTTTGTGGCTTAGTCTGTTCACCCATTCTTATTTATCTCTTTTACAAATGAAATGTGTAAGTATTAGATGCTGTATTAATATCATGTAACACACTAAGCACATTCTTAAGAATATGACCGATTTTGTGTTCTTTACTTTTTAAAAAATAATATCAAAATTGTGCCTAAATTATTTTTTTAATGCTGCTGTAGTGGATTGAATGATGACCCAACCCCCAAACTAAAGATGTGTATACAACCAAATACTTGGAATCTGTGAAAGTCAACTTATTTGGAAAAAAAAATGAAGAACATACAGAAAATGAAAAGCAATTAAAAACAAAAACAAAACAACAACAACAAAAACACCAAGAAACAGAGGAGAAGATACTGTGAAAATAGAAGCATACATTGCATTATGCATGTTCAAGCTAAAAAATACCAAGTATTGCCACCAGCCACCAGAGTCTATGAGAGATTCCTTGAGCAGATTCTTCTCCAGAGCTTCTAGAGGGAACATATTCCTGCCAACAAGTTGATTCTGGAATCCAGATCTCCAAAAGTGTAAGACAATAATTTTCTATTGTTTTAATTCATTTAGTTTGTGGTGATTTATTACAGCAGCCACAGAAAATAATGATACAGCTATCATTTGCCAATTATTTTTAATTCTTAAGTACTATTGTTCACTTTATAGTTTTTAAAATCAATTTGCTAAAACTAATATTTGGTTTCATTTTACTAACTAAAAATTGTATATAAAGATTGTCTTAAATTTAGAGGAAATGTAGAGGATTTAATATATACCCTTTATTCCAGTCCCTTGGACCTCCCACTATAATGAAAATAAAGTGTTTTATATATTTGTACCCACAAGGATCAAGAGAATGGGAGACAAAACCTACCATTTGCAACAACATGGATGGAACTGAAGGACATTACATTAAGTGAAATAACCCAGGCTCATAAAACCAAACTTTGCATGTTCTCACTTATTTATGGGAGCTAATAATTAAAACAATTGAATTCATAGATAAAAGGAGTAGAATGGTTACCAGAGGATAGGATGGGTAGTGGTGGTGGGGTGGGATGGGGTGAGGTGGAAGTGAGAATGGTTAATGGGTACAAATGGGTAGTTCAATAGAACGAATAAGATCTGGTGGTTGATTGTAGAGTAGGGCGACTACAGTCAACAGTAATTTACTATGCATTTTAAAACATTTTACATTTATAATAACTAAAAGAATATAATTTGAATGTTTGTAATACAAATAAATGGCAAATGCTTGAGGTGATGAATACCCCATTTACACTGATGTGATTATTATGCCTTATATGCCTCTATCAAAATACATCATATTCCTCATAAATAATATGCCTATTATGTACCCATAACATTTTACTTAAAAGAAAACACACTTTGGAAATCGTAAAGCACAATAAAAATAAGCATCATTGAATTAGTAGATAAGAGAAAATTGAATCCTAGTTCAGCAGTGAGGACATTGAAAAGCAACCTGAATCTTAAGGGAAAATGAACCACAAATACAGAAGATTGGTATAATGTCTGTTTAGAAACATGATCGAATTCCCCTCCTCAATCCCTGAGATCCTTTTCCCTACTCTGGAGAGTATGGCAACTGCCCCTGCATTCAAATGCATGCATGCACACTAGCAGAAGACTAGAGATTTATTCTCTGAAGGAAGAAAAACAGAAATTGTCTTTACTAGAGATATCTAAGCCTTACAGGAGGAGGAGTTTCTACAGTAAATTAAAGAATTTGTGGAAAAATTTATTGACTAAATATTGTGACTGCTGATCTTTATTCTCGGCAAGCTGAATAGTATTCTCTAAGAAGAGTATAGAAAATTCAACTCTGGGGATTGGGCCAAATAAAGAATAAAGATCTGAAAATACTGGCATCAGTGATACTCCATCAGAATAGCCCAACTGGTACATTCCACAGTGAAACCAATAGTCAATAAACCAATCCTCTCCATACACAGGTGCTTTACTCAGTTTCTAGTGTTCCCTTCTTTAACATGAGAAGACAGCTCAAAATAATGACATACTGAGGAACACTTCTAGTGAGAAAGACAAAAATCAAAGCATTATTTAAAAATAAGCAATTTGTGGTGAAATAAAACCATACAGGGAGAATGATACTATATATCCTAGTAACACTTATATCCAAAGAAAAATAAAAAGATAAGTATTCAAAATATTATAAAATTAATTTTAAAAATGAACATAGAACAAGAAAGCAATTTTGATAATTAAAACTTTCTTAACAAAAATGAGAATCTCTATAGAGTTGAAAAATAAATCTGAGAATGAACTCCCTTAAATCATGCACATGTTCATAAACACACACACATACAGAGCAAAAGAAAAATGAAAAAAAAATTTAAAAGTAGAAACATTAGTGATTTGGGTCTGACATCTAACCCATAAATCCTGGGGATCCAGGAAGAAAGAACAGAAAAAGAGAGAAAAGAAAATCATTGAATAAATAATTAAATATATCTCATAGAATTGTGAAATGTAGATTTACAGATTTAAAGCATTCAATGGATTGCCAAGCACAGTGATTAAAAGTAGGCTAATACCAACTCATATTAGCAACAATTTTCAGAATTTGGGGAATAAAAAATGCTAAAATATTAAATTGAAGAAGACCATGTGAAATAATAATCAACAAGTCACTGAATTTTTCAGAGAAAATACTGAAAGCAAGGAGATAATGGAACAAAGACTTAAACATTAGAATGTTATTTCTAACCTAGAATTCTATTTCCAGCTGCATTATCATTTCCATTCAAGTAGAATACAAGTACTATCTTACATATGACATCTCAAAAGCTTTACCAGCATGAATCCTTTTCAAGAGTGCTGATTTTGGAGCGTATTAGTCTGTTCTCATGCTGCTAATAAAGACATACCGTGACTGGGTAATTTATAAAGGAAAGAAGTTTATTTGACTCATAGGATGGCTGGGGAGGCCTCAGGAAACTTACACTTATGGCGGAAGGGGCAACAAACACATCCTTCTTCATATGGTTGCAGGAAGGAGAAGAATAAGCAGAAGAGGGGAAATCCCCATATGAAACCATCAGATTTCATGAGAATTCACTCACTATCATGAGAACAGCATAACCACCCACATGGTTCAATATCCACCCACTGGGTCCCTCCCATGACATGTGAGGGTTATCGGAAAAACAGTTCAAGTTGGTATTTGGGTGAGGACATCGCCAAACAATATCATTCTACTCCTGGCTCCTCCCAAATCTCATGTCCTAAAATTTCAAAACACAATCATACCTTTCCAAAAGTCCCCAAAGTCTTAATTCATTTCTGCATTAACCCGAAAGTCCAAGTGCAAAATTTTATCTGAGATGAGGCAAGTGCCTTCTACCTATGAGCTTGTAAAATCAAAAGTAAGTTATTTAGTTTCTAAATACAATGAGGGTACAGGTATTGGTTAAATACACCTGTTCCAAGTGGGAGAAATCTGCCAAAACAAAGGTGCTATAGGCCCCATGCAAGTCCGAAATCCAACAAGGCAGTACTTAAATCTTAAAGCTCCAAACTAATCTCCTTTGACTCAGTTCCTTACATCCAGGTCACACTGATGCAAGGGGTGGGCTCTCATGGCCTAGGGCAGCGCCACCCCTGTGGCTTTGCAGGGTACAGTCACCCTCCTGTCTGCTCTCACAGACTGGCATTGAGTGCCTGTGGCTTTTCCAGGTACGTGGTGAAAGATGTCAGTGGATCAACCATTCTGGGGTCTGGAAGATGGTGGCCCTCTTTTCACTGCTCCACCAGGCAGTGCCCCAGTGAGGGACTCTCTGTGGGGGATCCGACCCCACATATGCCTTCCATGGTCCCCTAGTAGAGGTTCTCCATGAGGGCTCTGCCCCTGCAGCAAACTTCTGCCTGACATCCATGCATTTCTTTACATCCTCTGAAATCTAGGCAGAGGTTCCCAAACCTCAATTCTTGACTTTTGTGCATGCAAAGTTCCAACACCATGTGTAAGCCACCAAGGCTTGGGGCTTATAGCCTCTGAATCAATGGCCTGAGCTGTAAGTTGGCCCCTTTTAGCCATGGCTGGAGGTGAAACATCTGGATGCAGGGCACCATGTGCTGAGGCTGCGTAGAGAAGAAGGGCCCTGGGCCCAGCCCAGGAAATCATTTTTCCCTTTTAGGCCTCCAGTCCTTTGATGGGAAGGCTGCCGTGAAGGTTTCTGACATGACCTGGAGATATTTTCCCCATAGTCTTGGAGATTAACATTCTGCTCCTTGTTACTTAGGCAAATTTCTGAAGCAGGCTTCAATTCGTCCCAGAAAATGGGGTTTTATTTTCTGTCACATCATTAGGCTGCAAATTATCTAAACTTTTATGCTCTGCTTTCTCATGAATGCTTTGCCACTTAGAAATTTTCTTCACCAGATACCCTAAATCATCTCTCTCAAGTTCAAAGTTCAACAGATCTCTAGGGCAGGGGCAAAATGCCACCAGTCTCTTTGCATAGCAAGAGTCACCTCACTCCAGTTCCCAAAACAGTCCTCATCTCCATCTGAGGCCACCTCAGCCTGGACTATATTGTCTATATCACTATCAGCATTGTGGTCAAAGCCATTTACCAGTCACTAGGAAGTTCCAAACTTTCTCACATCTTCCTGTCTTCTGAGCCCTGCAAGTAACTAGAAAGTTCCAAACTTTCCTACATTTTCCTGTCTTCTTCTGAGCCCTCAAAACTATTACAACTTCTGTCTGTTACCCAGTTCTGAAAGTTGCTTCCACATTTTCAGGTATCTTTACAGCAGCTCCCTACTGCATAGTACCAGTTTACTGTACTAGTTTATTCCCATGCTGCTAATAAAGACATACCCAATACTGGGTAATTTATAAAGAAAAGAGGTTTTTTTTTATTTTTTTATTTTTTTATTATACTTTAAGTTTTAGGGTACATGTGCACATTGTGCAGGTTAGTTACATATGTATACATGTGCCATGCTGGTGCGCTGCACCCACTAACTCGTCATCTAGCATTAGGTATATCTCCCTATGCTATCCCTCCCCCCTCCCCCAACCCCACCACAGTCCCCAGAGTGTGATATTCCCCTTCCTGTGTCCATGTGACCTCATTGTTCAATTCCCACCTATGAGCGAGAATATGCGGTGTTTGGTTTTTTGTTCTTGCGATAGTTTACTGAGGATGATGATTTCCAATTTCATCCATGTCCCTACAAAGGACATGAACTCATCATTTTTTATGGCTGCATAGTATTCCATGGTGTATATGTGCCACATTTTCTTAATCCAGTCTATCATTGTTGGACATTTGGGTTGGTTCCAAGTCTTTGCTATTGTGAATAATGCCGCAATAAACATACGTGTGCATGTGTCTTTATAGCAGCATGATTTATAGTCATTTGCGTATATACCCAGTAATGGGATGGCTGGGTCAAATGGTATTTCTAGTTCTAGATCCCTGAGGAATCGCCACACTGACTTCCACAATGGTTGAACTAGTTTACAGTCCCACCAACAGTGTAAAAGTGTTCCTATTTCTCCACATCCTCTCCAGCACCTATATGGCATACTGCAACAACATTTTTCAGATTGACAGTGTCCAGAAGAAAAAGTATTTTGTAGTTAAATGAGCTTGGAAAATGACATATTTTATTCTTCTCTAGATTTGCAATGCATGTTACCATACTAAACACTCTGAGAGGTTCTGAAGAAAAGAAACTCTTGATTTTAAACGTGAAAAAAAAAAAAAGAAAAAAAGAAAAGAGGTTTAATTGACTCAAAGTTCAGCATACCTGGGGAGGCCTCAGGAAACTTGCAATCATGGCAGAAGGGGAAACAAACACATACTTCTTCATGTGGTTGCAGGAAGGAGAAGAATGAGTGAAAGGTGGAAAAAAACCCTTATAAAACCATCGGATCTCAAGAGAACTCACTTGCTATCACGAGAACAGCATGGAGGTCCCCGCCACCAGGATTCAATTACCTCCTACCAGGTACCTCCCATGATACATGGAAATTATGGGAACTACAATTCAAGATGAGATTTGGTTGGGTACATAGCCAAACCATGTCATGGAGATACTCCCAAAAATTAGAGGGTAAATGAAAAGAGGATGACATAGGATTCAGAATATAAGAGAGGTATTAAAATGTTCCCTGGGATAAAGATTAAGAAAAAAGTTAGATGACAGCTATGAAACAGAAAGTATATATTTTTAGTATATTTCAGATTGTACCTGGTCCAAGAAAATATATGGACAAATGCCTTTTGCATTTCAACATGTTGAATGTAGATTTTAATAATTCCATGGGAAAAGTATTTGTGATTGAACTTACAATAATTACATTAAAGACTAAGCAAATGCAAAATAAGGCATCTATTAATTTTAGGGGAAAACAGGTTGATCAAGAAATGTTTAGATAGCTGAATACAATGGGGCTGGGTTGAAAATGACATGTATGTAGTCTTAATGCAAACAATAAGTAATATTCAATATAAAAAAGTATGAACAAATATAAAATAATACACAAAAACATAAAGTAACAACTTTTAATTTATAGGCTATTAATACTATATAAGCGTGTGTGAATGTGGATGTGTGACTATGAATGTGTCTGATGGATGTGGTGATGCAGTGCAATATATCACACAGATAAACACTTATCCTCCATGGCAGGACATTAAAACATTTGTAAAGCTGATAGTTTTAAGAAGCTGTTATATGATCATATTGTTTAAATTCAAGAGGTAACGCAAAAGGAAACCAACAACAGATAAAAAAGTGGAGAGTAACTGGCTCTGAGACATCAAAATGGACCTATGTGGGGCATAGAAGGTGTTTTATACTGTGTGTGGAGAACGTACTCTAAGGTGACGCATCTCCTTGCATTCATGATCTTGAGTAATCTCCTCCCCTGAGTATGAGCAAGGTGTGTGACTTGCTTATGACCAGTACAATGAAAGTTATGGGAATGCCAGTTTTATGATGTTACCTAAGATTAAACCTGTGTTGGGCCGGGCACGGTGGCTCATGCCTGTAATCCCAGCACTTTGGGAGGCCGAGGTGGGCGGATCACAAGGTCAGGAGATCGAGATAATCCTGGCTAACACGGTGAAACCCCATCTCTAATAAAAATACAAAAAATTAGCTGGCCGTGGTGGCGAGCGCCTGTAGTCTCAGCTACACGGGAGGCTGAGGCAGGAGAATGGCATGAACTCGGGAGGCGGAGCTTGCAGTGAGCCGAGATTGTGCCACTGCACTTCAGCCTGGGAGAGGGAGATTCCTGCCCCACAGAAACTGTAAGATAATAAATGTGCTTTATTTTGAGTCATCAAAATTGTGGTGATATTACAAAACAAAAATAATAATAATTCACTAGGCCTCAGTGAATAATTTGATGTTTAAATAATGTGCATAAAGGACTTCAATAAAAATAAAAACTAAAAGTAAAGAAGGCACAACTTTTTAATACAAATGGCATGGTGTACAACCTCCCAGATACCTTTGGATATGGTTTCCTTAGATTACATTTTGAGCCAAGGTGTCAAAGACTAGTCAGGGCAGCCTAATAAGGATGGAAATAACAATTCATGTAGAGGAGTTATGGGTTTACATTATAGTATTTACTTATGTCTTTCCCAGTCTCCTTAGTGCAGCTATAAATAAATAAGTTTCTGTTCCATTCATGGGTATTTTTTATGACATGTAGAACTAGCATTGTTATCTTAATTATTCTAACAGTGATCATTCCAAAGGCTATTTATTTCTTAATGTGGGAATTACAAAGGCAAACTTTCCTCTGCCTATCTCGGCTTATTTCAAAAGCAATTATTTTGAACTTTATTTTTACAAAGTTTATACCTCCTGAAGATCAAAGAAAAGAAAAAGACAGAAAAGGAAGCTTTTCTAGCACAGAGTTTAAACCGATTAGTAAGCAGGAAAATCAACAATTAGCTAACAAAAATTTACTAAGTGCCCAATAAAGATCACGCATTGCTATACAGTCTTAAGGTGAACAAAACAAAACTGACAGAAGGACTTGTTTTTATGGAGCTTTTCTTCTCTCTTATTGATTAAACTAAAATAAAAAATACTATGAAAAATATGTTGTGAATCTCACACGAAGAAAATATTAAGTCAAAAACACAAATTTCTATTGTTATCGCTTTTTTTATTACTAAATGGACAATATGCTGCATGAGAGTTGTTTCCCACTCAGTACTTGGCTATTATCTTCAATGATTAATAAAAAAATAAAAGCTAAGAATTATGGGCTCTTTCCTTCCTCTAACCACTGTGATATGAATTTTATACATACATTAGTTTATTTAAACTCACAACTATTCTGTGAAGTAGGTAGAAATTTTATCTCTATTTTTCTTATGAGAAACTAATGTTTACATACACTGGAGCAAGTTGTTTTTACTATCTACTTTGTAACTTTTTAATTTAAATTTTATTTTTCTGTTGTTTGTACAGCCACACCTGCATTATTTTGGTTACCTTCTGCGTGGAATACCATTTTTCATCCTTTCACTTTTAGCTCATTTGTGTCTTTACAGCAGGTTTTTTTTTTTAATTCATTATGCCAATCTCTGCCTTTCACTTGGAGAGTTTAATCCATTTAACTTAAGTAATTATCAATAAGGATAGAATTACTTTTGTCAGTTTGTTATTTATTTTTATATGCCTTATAGCATTTTATCTCTCATTTCCTGTATTACTATCTCTTGTTTTTAATGTTTTACAGTAAAATATTTTAATTCATTTTTCATTTTCTTTTTTGCATATTCTTTATTTTATGTTACTATAGAAATTATACTTAATATCCTAAAGATAAACAATTTTAATTTGAATTAGTATCAACTTCAATAACATGTAAAAATTCCACTCGTTTACACCTCTGCCCAGCATTTTCAGTTGTTGATGTGACAAAATTACATCTTTGTGCATTGTGTGTTGAAAAACATAAATTAACAGTTATTTATTCATGAGTCTCTTAAATTATGTAAGCAAAAGGTAGCAATGCAATTTATTGTTACAGTAATACTAGGTTTTATAATTGCTCATATATTTATCTTATCTGAGATCTTTATTTATTCATGTGATTTGAGTTACTATCCAGTGTCTTTTCATTTCAACCTGCAGGACTTCCTTTAGGATTTCTTTCAGAGCAGGTCTGGTAGTAACAAACTTCCTCAGCTTCTGGTTATCTGGAAATGTGTCATTTTTTTCTGTGACTTTTGAAAGATAATTTTTATGCATATAGAATTCCTGGTTGACAGTTTTTTTTCCTTTAGCACTTTATATATGTCAGCCCACTGCCTTCTGGCCAACCAATGTAATGAGAAATCTGCTGATAATCTTTTTGAGGAGTCCTTGGTGTGTGATAAGTTACATTTCTTACTTTGACTTTGGCTTTCAACAGTTTGATTAAAGTGTGTCTTGCTGCGGGCATCTTTGAGTTTATCCTACTCATAATGTGTTGACCTTCTTGGATGTATGTATTCCCGACTTTGATCAAGTTTTAAAAATTTTCTTCCATTATTTCTCCAAATAGTCTCTCTGTTTCTTGCTTTTTTGTTCTGGAATTCTCACAATGTTTAAATGGGTCCACTTGATGAAGTCTCCATGTCTGTTGCTTTTCTTCAATATTTTTTTCTTTTTATTCCTCAAATATGATCATTTCAATTGTCCTATCTTCAAGTTAGCTGATATTTTATTCTGTCTACTCATATCTGGCTTTTTTTTCGCCAAATTTAATTTTAGAATCAGTGAGTAAATGTGCAAGTTTGTTACTTGTGTATATGGTGTGATGCTGAGGTTTGGGGGTACAAATGATCCCATTATCCAGATACTGAGCATAGTACCCAATTACATCTGCCTTTAAATTCTTCTAGCTAATTTTAACATTTTAGTTATTGTTATTTTTAGCTCTATTTTTGTCAGTTTTAAAGGATTTTTATCTCTTTATTAATATTTCCTTTTGTACACAATTTTCTCCCATGATGTTCTCTGTCTTTTTTAAAAAATTTCTTTGATTATGTTTTAGGTAACTACTGTAAAACTCTTTGGCTAATAGGTCTGCCATCTGGTCTTTCTCAGGGATAGTTTCTGTTTTTCTTTTCTTTTGAATGGGCCATACGTTTCTGTTTCTTTGTATTGTTGTTATTATTGAAAGCTAAAAACGTCAATCTAATAATGTGGTAACTATGGAAATCAGATTCTCTCCCTTCTCCTAGGTTTTCTGATGTGGTTTTTTTTTTTTTTTTTTTTGGTTTGTTTGGTTTTGGTTTAGTTTTGATAGGTATAGGCTGCCTCTGTGCCAATGTGTGAACTTAAGCTCTTCTCAGGTCTTTTCTTTTCCTGTACCTTTCCTGTGTATGCATAATGACCTTCTAATTTAGAATTCAAATGTAGTTACTTTTGACTGTCTTAGTCTTTAATGCTTGGATCCCCAAATAAGAAAAGGCATAACACTAAGTAAGGGAGTAGAATACTGCACTTTAACTCCTCTGGATATTGTTTTAGCTTCCGAGGAAGGGGCCTGCAATGAGGGGAAGGTAGTATGTATGTGTGAAATAATGGCTGCCTGCCTCTGTGTTTCAAGCTCCATGATCATAAGCAGAACTCAGTGATGAAAATACAAATCCTCATATATGGAGAACAGGATTTTGTTTTTCACTCAGGTTTCTACAAATTGCATGCAAGTTTCTCCAGGAACACATGCACGGCTGCTTGCAATAAAGCTGTGGGTAGGGAATGGGTAGCCAATTCTGTACTAAGGTAAAATTAATGAAAATTCAGTGCAATTTACTGCCAAAACTTTCTTCTATATATTTAAAACTTTCCATAGACTCCAGATATAAAACATTATTACATCAGATAGATTTTTCCAGTGCAATTTTTACCCAGGTAAAGAAACATATTTCTGGCACTTAGAATTCTCTTACTCAAAAAGTCGTTTTAAGTAATTATTTGAAACACCTATTTGATATAATATAGATACAACATACTGCCTAAAATTAGAAAAAGAAAATTAATAGCAAAAAATACATTAAAAACATGAATACTTTATTTTGATTGATTAAAATTAAATCTCAGGTTTACATATATTTGAAGGACTGATTACACATAGTATAAGGTAGAATCCTACGAATTTAACAGTCAGAATAACTCAAGCACATCATGCTTAAAGCATTTTAGTAACAATAGCTTTTACAAGAACTGATGCCACACATTATATGAACATTTTAAATATTAAATATGAGAAGTGTTTTTCTACAGAGTTTGCACTAATTTACATTATCACCAACAGCATATAAGAGTTCGCTTTTCCCTGCACGCTCATCAGCATCTGTCATTTTTTGTCTTCTTAATAATACTTATTCAGACTGGAAAGAGCACACATTTTTGTCAGAAGTGGGATTCAAACCCATGACTCTGAGAAAGACTGTGACCTAAATACAGGGATTCCTCAAGTAACTAAAAACAATTGAACAACCATTCAATCCAGTAATTCCACTGCTGGATATCTACCCAAAGGAAAAGAAATTGCTACATTAAAAAGATTGCTGTAGTTGTATGTTTATCACAGCACTGTTCACAGTAGCAAAGATATGGAATCCACCTAAGTGTCCATCAGTGGATAAGTGGACAGAGAAAATGTGGTATGTATACAAAGTGAAATACTATTCAGCCATCGCAAAGATTAAAATATGTCTTTTTTAGTAATATGGATGGAACTGGAGGCTATTGTCATAAGTGAAACAACTCATACATGAAAAGACAAATACTGTATGTTCTCATCTATAAGTTGGAACTAAATATTGTGTACACATGGACATGGAGTGTGAAATGATAGACACGGAGACTCAGAAGAATGGGGAAGTAGGAGGGAGTAGATAATACAAAATTACTTAATGGGTACAATGTAGATTAATCAGGTGATGGATACCATAAAAGTCCTGACTTCACCATTACACAATCAGTGCATGTGAAAAATTACACTTGGACCTCATTATTTAAACACAAAGAAGTATGTTATTGTTTGTGTTTGTGTTTATGTTATATTTGTCTGTGATGTAATTTCTCCTATGTTCCTAAATTAGTTAACTTTAGTATTTAGAAGATGAATGTTTAATTGTAAAAGTCCAGTAGATTATAAGTAATACAATAAAAAAGTTTAATATAGTTGAATTAGTGTTTAAATTATAAATAATTCTAAGCATGATTCTTATGTTTCATAAAGATATACAAAGGTATTAGTTTTGCCTAACCCCACACTATGAATATAATCCCAATTTAGTCTGAGTCACTGCTTCTCTCTTTAATGGGAAAATTACAGATGGATTTATCACATGCTATAGATAAGGATCAAGTACATGGGAGCAGGTAATTGTCAACCACTGGTGAGTCCCCTCTCTCACAGCCAGCCCAAAGAGGTGGCTTGAAGAAAATAACAGCATACATAAAATGTATAATGTTTGACTACAAATAATCTCAAACTATTAAATATTCAACTAAATTTTTCCTATTGTCTTTATTCTACTGGCATTTTCCAAGTAGTAGCAACTGCAAAATAAGTTTACTGTTTATCAGACCAGAAAAAATAAGATAAAGTTTTTCATTGACTTAGAAAAAACATTTGATAAAAATAAAATTTGTGTAAGTATTCCCAATACAAGGCAAAACTGTGTTTATATTTTATTTTCTTATAACATTAAATATTTGGTTATAACATTAAATATTATATATGTGTTTCATTTATTTGTGTCTAATATCTTATAAAAATGAAATTTTAAAATTCATTCCAGGATGCATAATGCTTACAAAAAGGTTATGTTAGCAGCTTTCCAGTGTTTTCTGCTACTAAAATAACTCGTTTTGTCCATAAATTGTGAAACTAAATAGCTGAAATCTGTAGTTAAGCCTGTCTCACCAGATGCCTTCTGAAATGATCTTTTTGATAATCTAGAGAAAGCAGACATGTAATTCCACTCTTTAAAAAACCATGATAATTACTTTTAAAATTAAACTTTGAAAATTATGGTCTTGATTTACATTTTCTAAGTAAACAAAATAGTGTTACTTCAAATTCTTCTCAAGTAAATTTTATTTCTGCTGATATTTTGGTTTGAAAGTCCTGGAAGGACATAAAGGTCATTTCTGTGCATTACCATTCCCCCAAAGCAATGGCAACCCTTATTTTGTATTAAACAGATACATATTTTAAGGGGTTTATCCACTTATACATATTTAAGGGTTTTATTCATTTTTCTAGACCTACTATTAAAACGTACCTCCAATTGGGTAGCTTAAACACAGAAATTTGTTGTGTCACTGTTCTGAAGCCTAGAAATTTAAAATTAAGGTTTTCACAGGGTTGGTTCCTTCAAACATTAAGGGAAGAATCATGTTTAGGCCTCTCTCCTTGGTTTGTAAATGCCTATATTCTCCCTGTGTCCATTCACATGGTTAACCCCCATGTGTATATAAGTGTGTGTGTCAAAAATCTCTCTTGTTCATAAGGCACCCAGTCATTGGATTAAGGTACACCCAACTAACATTATTTTCCATAATTACCTCTTTAAGGACCATATTTCCAAAAACGGTTGCACTCTGAGCTACTGAGAGCTAGGACTTCAACATAATAAGGAGATACAATTCAACACATAACAGGAGTAAAATAATTACTTAAGTTATTATTGAAAATATTTTAAGGGCATTCTTGTCTTAACTTATAAGAATAAATAGTTATCTTCTTTCCATTAAGTATTTGGATTTTACTGATTTCTATGGCCATCTTCCTATGGGTTTATATAGTAAGTAGAACTAAATCAAATTCTATCATCTTGAAAAATTCAAAATGATGAGCTCTTTAAAAAATACTGCTTCCAAAACTTACTACTATTTAAAGTAGTCTGACATAAAAAGACTTTAGAAAATGCCATCAATGGAGTAAAATTTAGTTTTGGAAAGACATGTTTTAAATAAAACTACTCATAGCATTTTAATATAAATAAGATACTTTATTTTTGCTAGTCAGGCTGTCATATTCTTAAAAAATGAAAGACTACTTACAAATACCTTATAAAATGAAAATATTTTACCTTGTGTTTTTGATATCTCTTATATTTAAGATAATATTGGAGTTTAAAAATTTGGTTTTACTCATCCCAGTGTAGTCAATTCACCTTAGAAACAACTGACATGATTTTTCAAGCTAGAATATAGAACAAAAAACTGAGGAGACTGTTCAGTAAAAAAGAGACACACACTACCGATTATGATATTTTCCTATCTCAGACTCTGCAACAAGTTGAAAAAAATTCATAAATAGGGATAATGAATACTCTTTAATAGATCAAAAAAGCCTCCACTGGCAGAGTTAAGCAGACCTTCTCTCTTGTGTTCCAGAAATCACTGTACTTATTGTTTCAATATAACACTGTGCTGCATTTTAAATTGTTCTTTTACACATCTGTTTTCCAAAAAGATTGTAAACATTTGCAGAGCAAAAAATGGTATTCCTGGTGCCTGTGCCTCAAAGTTTTAGATACATGAAATACTTTTGAAATGAGTGCAGGCATTTATTTATTTCAAGTCATGGAAGCTTAGAAAAATCCCAATTTTCATATAGATTCTCATAATAAACAATCTGTTACTGCAAGTGATAACAAACCTCCATGTTTATTGAAATTTAAACTTGAAAATATCCCATCTAAAATATTTATTGATTCTTTGTTTGAGAAATGAATTATTTGGTGAAAGTTAACCCATGCTTAAGAGAATAAACTATCTACAAATAAAATGCAAGTGTGCATTTTGAATTAATTGAACACAAGCTGCGACTTCTCTTTCAAAAATTTGAAAACAAGAAGAATAGGTAAAAATCAAGGATAAAGAAGCATTACCAATCAGTTAAATGGTAACTATTAATATGTAAACAAATGTAACATTTGTTGTGTTTAATCAAAACTGAGTTACTAATTAAATCATGTTATATATAGATGCATATTATATATGTATTGTTAAGAATCATATGATTATATGATACATAATATCATGTATAATCATATATGATTATATGATACATAATATCATGTATAATCATATATGATTATATGATATATAATATCATGCATAATCATATATGATTACATGATATATAATATCATGCATAATCACATATGATTACATGATATATAATATCATGCATAATCACATATGATTACATGATATATAATATCATGCATAATCACATATGATTACATGATATATAATATCATGTATAATCACATATGATTATATGATATATAATATCATGTATAATCACATATGATTATATGATATATAATATCATGTATAATCACATATGATTATATGATATATCATATAATCACATATGATTATATGATATATCATGTATAATCACATATGATTATATGATATATAATGTCATGTATAATCACATATGATTATATGATATATAATATCATGTATAATCACATATGATTATATGATATATAATATCATGTATAATCACATATGATTATATGATATATAATATCATGTATAATCACATATGATTATATGATATATAATATCATGTATAATCACATCTGATTATATGATATATAATATCATGTATAATCACATCTGATTATATGATATATAATATCATGTATAATCACATATGATTATATGATATATAATATCATGTATAATCACATATGATTATATGATATATAATATCATGTATAATCATATATGATTATATGATATATAATATCATGTATAATCATATGATTATATGATATATAATATCATGTATAATCATATGATTATATGATATATAATATGTATAATCACATATGATTATATGATATATAATATCATGTATAATCACATATGATTATATGATATATAATATCATGTATAATCACATATGATTATATGATATATAATATCATGTATAATCACATATGATTATATGATATATAATATCATGTATAATCATATATGATTATATGATATATAATATCATGTATAATCATATATGATTATATATATATAAGATTCTTAACAATGTTGAATGGTAATATGGTCCTCATGAAGAAAAAATAAGAAATTTTTAGGTAATGCAATTTGTACTGGAATCAAACTGGCTAACAGCAAATACTAAAAGAAAAAAATTATTATCATTACTTTCCTGAACCACCCCCATTCCACTCACATATAATAAAACATACAAAAATGGACACTTATGTCCTACAATAGATGACAGCATTTTTATTAACAAAGAACAAAATACTTTTTGTGGAAGTGTCATTTAGATATAATAAGGGAGACATCTAAGAGTTCATAGAAAATGAAATTAAAATAGAAAAATAAAATATATAAAGTTTATTTTCAACATAAGCTCCATAAAAGTCAAGACACCTTTATAAGTATGTATGATACCAGCCATTTAGCACACCTTTAAAGAACTGAGAATTCTGGAAATTTAACTGTGCCAAAATAGTTTTTATTTTTATTGTCTGAAAATAATGGGTGTCCTTTACAGATTTTTTTAAGATTAGGGAACAAAAAGTCAGAAGGGGCAAAATCAGGACTGTAAGGTGAATGAATAATAATTTTCCATTTTAAGTCTCACAAAATTGGCCTTGTGTGATGAAAGGGATATGCAGGTGCACTGTCATGGTGGGGAGGGACTCTCTGGTGAAGCTTTCCTGGGCATTTTTCTGGTGAAGCTTTGGCTAACTTTCTCAAAACACTCTCATAGTAATCAGATGTTGTTCTTTTGCTCACCAAAAAGTCAACAAGAAAAATGCCTTTAGCTCCTCAGAAAACTTTTGCTGTGACCATTGATCGTCACCAGTCTGCTTTTGCTTTACTGGACTACTTCTGCCTCCTGGTAGCCATTGCTTTGCTTGTGCTTTGTCTTCTGGATTGTGCTAGTAAAGCATGTTTTATCTCTTGCTACTATTTTTTTTAATAAATGCTTTAAGATCTTGAGCCCATTGTTTAAAATTTTTCATTGAAACTCTGCTTTTGTCTGCAGATCTGCTCTTGTCTGCAGGTACAACCATTTTGGCACCTACCTAGTGGAATGTTTGCTTAACTTTAATTTTTCAGCCAGAATTGTGTAAGCTGAATCAACTGATAGGTCTACCTTGTTGGCTATGGTTTGTACTGTTAATCATCAGTCCTCTTCCATTAGGGCACAAAGGAGATGAATTTTTTTCCTCACAAATTTATACAAATGATCTGTCACTACAGGCTTCATTTTCAAAATTAGTTTACACTTTCTTAAAATGAGTTACCCTTTTATAATCTGCTTATATCTTAGGGTGATTGTCCCAATACACTTTTTATAAAGTATTGATGATTTCACCTTTCATCCACTCAAGCTTCACCATAAATTTGATGTTTATTCTTAGTTTAATTTTAGCAGAACTTATTCTTCCTAGTGCCTCCAACTAAACCTTGTCTAGACATGTTATAACAAGTTAGTATGGATTTATTTTGGTCCAACACATTTTTGAAATCTATGAAATATTTAGCATATGCATTTTTATTAACTTTTTGAAGACATCTTTTAATCAATTTCAAGGAGTAAACATTAAAATTTGTAATTCTCTGGAATATTTTGGAACATTAAGTATGTGTCAATAAATGTTTTATGTACCAACTAGTGTATAATGCTCCTAAGACACAATATCTGACCACAACTCATTTACTGCCTAGTAGGAAATTCAGAGAAGTTAGCAGGCAATTTCAATTAGAAAAAGGTAAGTTTTAAGATAGCAAAACTTTTAAGGAATTATAAGACCTAACAACATTATAAGGAGTAAGAAAACCTTCACAAAACATTATGAGGTCTCAGAGATACCCACAAATTGACTAGGTGAGTGGAGGTAAATTGTTCTAGGCAGTTTAAGCATGTAAAAAAGGCATGAAAGTGAAAGCTCAATGCTTCTAGAACAGTTCATGACTTCTAGCATGCTCATGAGAGTCAACGTAGAGGCCTGGCCCGTGGTAAGGCTGGAGAAAAAGAATACCCAGATGATAGATGTTCTTCTTGGCTATGTTTAGGTATTTGGACTTTTTCTTTTAGGATATGAGAGAAAATGTGAGTATCTTAACATACTGTGGCCTTTCCAATTTTATTTTTTTTTATTATTATTATTTTTTTTAGTATTTTCTTTTTTTTATTATTATACTTTAAGTTTTAGGGTACATGTGCACAACGTGCAGGTTTGTTACATATGTATACATGTGCCATGTTGGTGTGCTGCACCCAGTAACTTGTCATTTAACATTAGGTATATCTCCTAATGCTATCACTCCCCTCTCCCCACTTCCCCCACCCCACAACAGGTCCCTGTGTGTGATGTTCCCCTTCCTGTGTCCATGTGTTCTCATTGTTCAATTCCCACCTATGAGTGAGAACATGCCGTGTTTGGTTTTTTGTTCTTGCGATAGTTTGTGGAGAATGGTTCTTTTTTTGCTATTGCTCCAATATGATAGATTTTGGCTATGAATCTTCTCCACTAACCCCTACTATGCATCCCATACACATAATAGTATTCAATATACTGGCATTAGAAACCAGTTGTTGTATAAATAATATAGTCATGATTCAAGTAAGCAGTCTTTAGCCTTGTCATGGACAAAGAAAAACAAAGACTGGCCACTAAAAGGAAGTATCAAAATAAATTAATTTGGTGGTAGATATACGAGGGAAATGAAATCATAGAGAAATCTGCACTCTCATATTCATTGCAGCATTATTCACCATGGTCAAGGTATGGGAAGAAACCTAAATGTCTGTCAACAGTTGGCTGCATAAAGAAATCACAGTGTACATATACATATATATCTCAGTGTACAGATACACAACTGAATATTCAGCTTTAAAAAAGAGATCTTGCCATTTGTGACAATATGGATAAACCTGAGGGACATTTTGCTAAGTTAAATTAACTAGACACAGAAAAATTAATTCAAGATGGATTAAAGACTTAAATGTTAGACCTAAAACCATAAAAACCCTAGAAGAAAAGCTAGGCAATACCATTCAGGACATAGGCATGGGCAAGGACTTCATGTCTAAAATACCAAAAGCAATGGCAACAAAAGCCAAAATTGACAAATGGAATCTAATTAAACTAAAGAGCTTCTGCACAGCAAAAGAAACTACCATCAGAGTGAACAGGCAACCTACAGAATGGGAGAAGATTTTTGCAGTCTACTCATCTGACAAAGGGCTAATATCCAGAATCTACAACGAACTCAAACAAATTTACAAGAAAAACACAAACAATCCCATCAACAAGTGAGCGAAGGACATGAACAGACACTTCTCAAAAGAAGACATTTATGCAGCCAAAAGACACATGAAAAAATGCTCATCATCACTGGCCATCAGAGAAATGCAAATCAAAACCACAATGAGATACCATCTCACACCAGTTAGAATGGCAATCATTAAAAAGTCAGGAAACAACAGGTGCTAGAGAGGATGTGGAGAAATAGGAATGCTTTTACACTGTTGGTGGGACTGTAAACTAGTTCAACGATTGTGGAAGTCAGTGTGGTGATTCCTCAGGGATCTAGAACTAGAAATACCATTTGACCCAGCCATCCCATTACTGGGTATATACCCAAAGGACTATAAATCATGCTGCTATAAAGACACATGCACACGTATGTTTATTGCGGCATTATTCACAATAGCAAAGACTTGGAACCAACCCAAATGTCCAACAATGATAGATTGGATTAAGAAAATGTGGCACATATACACCATGGAATACTATGCAGCCATAAAAAATGAGTTCATGTCCTTTGTAGGGACATGGATGAGGCCTTTCCAATTTTAAAGCCATCATTCTGCCTTCAGTTTGAAGAAAGAATTAGAAAGGGGTAAAGGCATAAAAGTTAACAATTTGGTTCTTATAATTCATTCAAGAGAAGATTCTGGCCTGACCTAAGGCAGTTGTAGTGGGTATGCAGAAAGTGGAAGCTAAGAAATCAAGAAAAAATAGAGAATGCTCAAGTGTTTATATTGGATAATTTAGTAGAGTGTGCCTCAATTGTGCCCATGGCATTTTTATTTATAATTGACAATACGGAGAAACTAAAGCCATAGAAAAGAGATTTTTCTTATTTGCATTTCCTGAGAGGATGGGGCATGTCACATCATGCAAGGCCACTTAATAAAGCACCAGGTTTTGGCCAGGGCAGAAGCAGGAATGAGAACGCCTAGGCCAGACCCTTTACTGAGGTTTTCATGGCAAAGGCAAAATAAACAGAAGTGAAAGTCTCAAAATAAAAAAAGAAAAAGTAACTCCGGCTATCCTTTTTGAAGTTATCAGCAAGAGTTATTAGGTTGTTATCAAGAAGTTATCAATGAGAGCAGATGGTAGTAAATTGGAAAGATCTCAGCCATAGGGAATAGAGTGAGAAAGCGGCTGAGGGAAGAATCCTCTGATCCTTGATGCAACTGAATACTAGGTAAGTCCAGAGAAATGTGAATTCATTTTTGGGGGGCTATTTTAGACCCTCTGTAATTTGAACATCTTTATATTTAGCACCCTTAGTCAGATATAGGAATAGTCAAAATATATGCTTACATCAATTAAAATCTAATAATAGAGAAGTTTTGCTTTTGTCTTTTTTTTTTCAGAGACATGACTTCACTATGTTGCATAGGCTATACTTCCACACCTGGGCTCAAGATGTCCTTCTACCTTAGCCTCACTGCAAGCAACTGGGACAACAGGTGTGCCAACATGCTGATCTTTTTGTTTTTCTGTTTTGTTTTTAAGAAGGCAAAAATACCTTAATAAGCTATGATTCCTAACAATATACAAGAAAACCACTGTGGGCACTTAGCATAATAAAAATGCTGTATAGATGATTCTAACAAATTTGAATGGGATTGTAAACAAATCCTAGTCTTCTTATCTTCTAAATACACTATATAGTCTTAAAGAGACGCCCAAGCTGATTTTTTTGCACTAGATTTATAAGATATAGTTCACATACATTGTTTGGAATTTTTAACATCATACTCTCTAAAAATACTTAAATCAGCCTATTCTCTAGATATTCTCTCTCTGATCCAGCTATAAATTAGTGGTATACATTTTTGAATAATATTTTGCATTTTTCCACACATATTTCTTCCTATAAGAGAAATAAATTCAACTGATTTTACCTCAAGCTGTCAAACTTTTGAGTGAATAAATTTGATTTAATTCTCCCTATAGCATCCTCATAGTTGTCATAGTGCTTGACAAGTGCATGAAAATTAAAGAACCCCAATATGATTAGCATTTCAATAGAAAAGACAATGCAGCCACTTTGCAGAGATCCTGAGAAATGGTCAGACTTCCTATAGATTTAGGAACTAGAAAAGACAGAAAGTATCAGTGGATTTGGTGTAAAAGTTGAGAGAGGAAACTACCAAAATGATTTTCAGTTTTACAGCTTGGACCTTAAGTGGGTAAAATATGTCACTGATATGGGAAAAAACTGGATCAGGTAGAGCTTCAATAATGTAGGAAAGTGATAATTTCCGTGTGGTACATATGAAGTGTAGATGCTTCAAAGTACTCGGGTGAGATGCAAGGTAGACCTTTCTCAAAAGTAAGCTCTATGTGATATACACTTGAGTGCCATTAGCATATATATATATATATATATATATATATATATATACACATACATATACACACATATACACATATATATACACACACACACACACACATACATATATATTAGAAAGACTGAGCCCACCCATAAAGGAGATATTTGCTAAAAAGCGAAAATGGCCTAGGATGAAGTTTGGAAAAGAAAACTATATTAGAGTAGAACAAAAGGATACTGAAAAACAAATTGAAAAAAATTGTTAGTGAGATCAAAAGAAAATTAGGTGAAGGCCATGCCATGAAAGCCAAGATAAAAAATGTTTCAAAACAATCTTTTTAACTGATCTGAATACTATAAAATTTTAATAAGATTAAAACTAAAAGTATACCTTTTCTTGACAGAGCTAGAGGTCTGAAAGAGTGGATTGAGAGCAGTGGTGGTGGGAACGCTATAGCTTGGAAAGTTAACTGGAAGTGAGACATAAAGCCAATGTGTTTGATAAGTTTGTCAATTAAAGGAAAAGTGAATCATTGAGGTAATGAGTATTTTGAGATCGTATCAAACAGCTCTATAACATTCAGATAAATGTTGCTTTTGTTGTTCTTGCTGTTTTAAGGACTTTTTAAAATTCACTTTTAAAAAAGGTGTTACAAGATCAACTGTTGGTTAATAACAATGATGATTTTAAAAAAAGATTTAGTGACTGTACCCCCAGGAGGGTGTGGGTATAAACAAAGGAGAAATGTCCAAAAGAAGATGAAGAGGACGTGGTTCATAATACAAGTGGAGAGTTTAGCCTTTTCTGGAAGGAGAACACTTTCTTTTTTTGTGATGGAAAGAAGAGGAAGTGGAGAGAAATATAAAGTAGATTTGTAGGTTTGTGGATAGCAAAGTTTCTATTAACTCAGCAAATCATGAGGAAAATCCATCAGCTATTTTTTTCTTGGTTGTGCTTGGCAAGGACTATTAGAGGATAATGTAAAAGACAGGGAATAGTCAGTTGAGAGAGTGAAGAGTGGGGCTTAAGTAGTTATATATAATCATATTACTGAATAGTATTAGCACTCAAAAAAGAATGGCAACCATAAATTTATTATTTGTAATCATGAATTTACAACTATACAACTGGCATACCCAGTTGTATGACTTTTCTCCATCAATATTCAGCTTCAGAGTGGAAAAATATAGCTATATATTTATTCATCCAATGTGGGGATTTGTTATGAGAACACGTTAGAATAAAACTGGAGCTGAATTGGGTAAGTATAATTACAATAAAATGATTTTAATGTTGGTTCAGTGTTCTAACGAAATTAACTAGGAGGAGTATGAAAGCAAATTGATTCAGAGAAGGTGAGACTATCAATGGTTCGAAGCTTTTCATGGATTGAACAATACTTACATGTTAGGGACATAGCCAAGTACAAGTAAACACTTGTGTGGTTTTGGTGAGATTGTTGAACACGAAAATATCTGGTTTGGATTGTAGTGCAGTTTTTAATGACAATATTATTAGGGTTATCAAAAAGTGGATAGCTGAGATAGCCAAGGTAGCTGTGGTAGATATATAAATGAGCACATTAAAAACTTAAGAATGTCTACTTATATATAAAAGTCATCGAAAGGTGATAGCAGAGCACTGATGTTATGACAAAGGTGGTTAGCAAGTAGAGATGGTGAGGCCATCAATGAATAATGTAAGCTTGGAAGAAGTTAGTGTATGACCCTCAAAATACAGAAGAGCTATATGAGTATTAAGTTTCAAAACCAATTTTCTGACATTAACTCAATGCCCTGCAGTTCAATTCAATTCTGACACAAATTACCCAAAGTTAGTGTCGGATCTCACAAAATAAAGAAAACGTCCTTAAGTTCTGACATTAAGTACTCAGAAAAAATGTCGGAACCCACAAGTTGGTGATCTCACAGTTCCCAGCAAGATTGCCCTTACTTGAGATACCAGCTAAGAGAGGGGTCTTCAGGATACTCACACCCCTGCCTGGCTTAGCTGCAAATTCAGGGTTTCCCATGACCATCTTTCAGGTTTGATATTCATCAGAATAATTCCCAGGACTCACTGAAAACACTACACTTCCAGTTATGGTCTTATTATCAAAGATATATTTCACAATAACCAAATGGAAGAGACAAATAGGTTAAATTCTGAGCAGACGGGGCACAGTACCTCTTGTCTGCCTGGAGTTAGGGACAGCTGGTGTTCCTAGCTAGGAAACTTTCAAAGCCTCATTGTTGAGAGTTTTTACAAAAGTTTCACTGGGTAGACATGACTGATAAATCATTGGCCATGCCGTGAACTTGATCTCCATATATCCTCTCCTCCGTAGAGGTCCGAGGCAGGGGTGGTGCTGAAAGTTTAAGCCTCCTTATTAAGTGGTTGTTTTTTCCATTCTGAAGTGATCTTAGGGCCCCACAAGGCATCACCTCATTAAGATACTCAAGTCAGTCCTATCATTCAGGAAAGTCAGGATTTATGAAGCTCTGTGCCAATAACTGGAAACAAAGATTAAGTATAGTTTTTATTCAAGGAGTAGGGTTTGTTATGTGTTTATTTTCAAAATGTCAGTCATAAGATGAATTCTTAAGAGACAGATATTCTTTATTTAATACAGTAGAAAAGTATAATACTATTGCCTTTATTCAGCATTCATGACATTCTTTTGTGTAAATTATATGATATGAACTAACGACAATGATTAGATTTGCTCCTTCAAATAAAGAAAACCACATTTATTGAGCACTAAGTGAAGTAATGCATAGGTGTTAACTCATAGAATCTTTAAAGAAATTTTATATGGGTAGGAAATTTAGACTCAAAGATTTAAAGTGAACATTTAGTGAGCATGAATTGGGTAGATTTCTGACTCTAGAATTCATATTCTTCTTATTAGTTCAATAAACAGAAGCATAGTTAAATCATTAATGATATATTTTTAAAATTTTTAAACAAAAGACTTCCTAGGGGAAATTTCCTTGTTATTTTTAATATGTTCTAAAGTGTCTCCATATGCAGTGCTAATCCATAGGCCCCTGTAATCCACAACATTGATCCTTCCTCCTGGTAAACGATTCAGGCAGAAAGAAAGAGAAAGAAATTCTCTTATCACTATTTCTGCTTCCTGCATACATCTTTAGAGTCAATTTTATTATAGTGGCCATCAAAATGGTCTAACACATCCAATAATTTCAGGAATAATAATACAATTTTTTGTATGTGTGTGTGAGAGAGAGAGAGAGAAAGAGAGGGAGAGAGACTGAGAGGGGGAGAGATTGAGAGGGGGAGAGAGAGAGAAAGAAAGAAACTGTAGAATATTTGGCCAGAAAATGTGGTTATAAAAAAAAGTATTAATTCTTATTGTTATAATTTGTAAGATTTGTCTTTTGAACATTAAATTCAGGTTAATGGAAATAAACAATAGATGTTTGACCTGTAGAATTTGACTTTTACAAATGCTCCTTCTTTTTATGTTCTTTACACTTATAAAGAGTTTCTAAAATCTTGTCTGGTGACTGTTTTTCATGTTGTGTTATCATGCTAAGGTAGTATAAGTTTCAATGTCTCCCAGTGAGGGAAATTTCCTTCAGATTTTCCTCTAGAGTGACTTGAATCAATCTAAAATTGCCACCTAGGAGCTTTCCTGTGGTGACTGGTTCATGGACCTTGCCAGGAGTTTAAATGTTAAGAAAAACGAACAATGACTGATGATGCCAAATTTGTGCAGAGTCAGTAGTTGCAATCTTTCAGCTGTGTGCTCTCCTTCAAGGAATGTAACCCACATAACAACCCACAGGAAGTTGTTGCAGTAGGAAAATAAAATATAATTTGACTATGTCTTTGCACAGAAAGGTTTCCTTTTCAGGCTTCAGAACAATTCTAGGCCATGTAACACCAGTGCGTTAGCTCTTTCTTCCCCAAAGGGTAAGACAAATTTTATATTTCTGTCCCACTTGACCTTCTTTCCTCCACTGTCAGTGTTATAACCTCAATGTAAGTTCACAGAGATAACAGGATTTGTACTTTTCTCAGCCTCTTGTTTTATCGGTGGATTCTTGATGAGAAGTAACACCAGCTGAAAGCTTGCTTTGAATATTTTTCTATTTCTGTAACCCCGAGAGTTTTGCCGTCATATTTATCCTGAGCCAATAGGCCTCTTACTAGATCATAGCCGATAGAAATAATACAAAAAAGCACTGCCAAGCTGTGGCACTCTCCTTAATAAACTATTCATTTAATAGGAATCTTACTGCCAGAATTACTCCACAAACAGTATAACATTCTACACTCCAGGATAGAATTTTTGACCATAATGAAGAACCAATGCTCCTAAGAGTTTATGGATATGGTTGGAGTGCAAAATATTAGAAAGTGGATATGCATTTTTTTCTGAGAAATATTTGTTATTTACAAACTTATTTCTTACAGTTCTCAAAAATAAAGATAACCACACACATCAATCCTAATGCAAAGTAAATTATATTCTAAATATTAATTAATCAATTGGAAGTATTTCTCAGCAAAATTTGACATAAAACAATCATGTATTTAACAATCTACATATATAGACAAAGTGAATAGAAATCTTAGCTATTCCTTTGTCAAGGATGGCAGTAACTTATTGTGAGGATCTGTTTATCATCAGACTTCTAAAAGAGTTAGAATTTATTACCGTATTTAAAATTAGTATAATAGTTATCACAAATGTTTATCAACCATTTATTGATTACATTATACATGTGTAATATCTAGCAAACTGATGAAGAAAATCCTTGCTAAGGCACAATTATCTAAGGGGAAAAGGAAAGAAAGTTGGTATCAGTTAATGTATCTATTTTACCAGTGTGAATATAGCAGATTCGCCATAACTCTGATTCCCATGTTGCAGCTAAGGCAGGCAGCATATTATTGTAGTGTAATAGTCAGGGTTCTATTAGAGGGACACAACTAATATATATAATAATATATATATTATATATAATATGTATATATTATATATATACATATTATATATATAATATGTATAATACATATATAATATATATTATATATTTTATATGTTATATATTATATATATTATATATTTTATATGTTATATATTATATATTATATATTTTATATGTTATATATTATATATTATATATATTATATATTTTATATGTTATATATTATATATTATATATTATATAATATATAATATATATAAAATATAATATATAATATATTGGATATATTTTTATATAATATATAATATATTATATGTATAATTATATATGTATATATGTATAATTAATTATATATAATTATATATTATATAATATATTATTATAGAATACATAATTAATAATACATGTATAATATATATTATATATTATATATATTATATATACTATATAATGTATATAATTATATATTATATATAATATATAATATAATATATAATATAATATATAATATATAATATAATATAATATAATATATATTATATATAATATAATATATAAATAATATATAATATATTATATTATATATAATATATTATATATAATATATAATGTAACAACTAATATATATCCATATATATATCCTTTTACATATATATCCTATTTTATATATATATCCTATTTTATATATATATATATCCTATTTTTTATATATATATATAGAGAGAGAGAGAGGGGAGTTTATTAAGTATTAAATTGCATGATCACAAGGTCCCACAATAGGCTGTCTGCAAGCTGAGGAGCAAGGAGAGCCAGTTCAAGTCCCAAAACTGAAGAAGTTGGAATCTGATGTTCCAGGACAGGAAGCATCCAGCATGAGAGAAAGATGTAGGCTCATAGGCTAGGCCTGTCTTGCCTTTTTCAGGTTTCTCTGCCTGCTTTGTATTTGGTGGCTGCTGATTAGATTGTGCCCACCAGATTAAGGGTAGATCTGCTTTCCGCAGCCCACTGACTCAGATGTTAATCTCCTTTGGCAACATCCTTCGCAGACACACCCAGGATCAATACTCTGTATCCTTCATCCAGTCAAGTTGTCGCTCAGTATTAACCATCACAAGTCCACCCCTTGTCAACTTGAAGATATACACATCTAATAAGATCATACATGATCCTCAAATAAAGACAACAGTAAGGTCATAATTACACATAATGTGATATAATTTTCCTTCGTACAACTGGAAACAAACAAATCCCCAACCCAAATACTATTACATAAAGTTAATAATACTTAAATGCTAATATGAAGTCAATAAATCTTATATCACATGATAAAGGAAAAAGGAAATAAAATGAAGATTTTTTTACTACAAGTGTATACATGCACAAACATGGTTTTAACAAAAGAAGAAGGAAATACTCATGACAATTACAGTCCTCGTTTCTGAAGTTAGTCACGTGGTCATAGCTGTTATTGATGACTACCTTCTTCTACTACCCATTCTGTATTCCCTTTGCCTGCAGCAAGCACCTCAGCAGGTCTTGGTATTTTTTCCTGGTGGAGTAACCCAAACCTTTATTCATGAAGGGTCTGGGTCATTTGCAGTGGATTGGGCTGTTGTATTTTCCCATTGGCCTTCATACTAAGAGATGCCCTAATGGATCTCCTGTATTCCATACATACTCTTCCTTACCTCCATTGTGGAGCAGTAGACTGATTTCATCTTGATAGTCCAGGTCAGTCACTGCAACCAACACTGTAACTCCCTTCTTACCCTGTTGGCTTAAAGGTAAGGGGAGCACAAAGTGTCCAGGTGGCAATCTTAACTTCCATTTTAATGGAATAATTGTTGTGTCTCCTGGTGGCAGCATTCCTCACTCTGGAACTAAGACCTTTAGGCCAGCAGAATGTAATGTTGTGGGAACAAGAAGCAAAAATTTTGCTAGTGGGTTATTTGGGGTCATAGTGAGTGATGCTAGTTTCACTTCCACTCCTTCATTCCTGGACCTGTGAATCCTGGTTATAGGAGAAACAGTATCATATATTGGATGATGATTGAATGCATACACTACCTCTGGAGAACTTTGCCCCAGCCCTGCAAAGTATTGTCACTTAGTTGGTGGTATAATTGTGACTTCGAAAGCCCATTTCACCATTCTGTCAATCCAGCTGCTTCAGGATGATGGGGAACATGGTAGGACCAGTGAATTCCATGAGCATGAGTCCACTGCCACAATTCTTTAGCTGTAAAGTGAGTGCCTTGGTCAGAGGCAATGCCATGTGGAATACCATGATGGTAGGTAAGGCATTCTGTGAGTCCACAGATGGTAGGCTTCGCAGAAGCATTATGTACAGGATAGGCAAACTCATATCTGAAGTAAGTGTCTATTCCAGTGAGGACAGATCTCTGGACTTTCCACGATGGAAGAGTCCCAATATAATCAACCTGCCACCAGGTAGCTGGCTGATCACCCTGATGAATGGTGCCATATTGAGGGCTCAGTGTTGGTCTCAGCTGATGGGAAACTGGGCACTCAGCAGCTGCCATAGCCAAGTCAGCCTTGCTAAGTGGAAGTCCATGTTGCTGAGACTATGCATAACCTCCATTCCTGCCGCCATGACCACTTTGCTCATAGGCCCACTGGGGATGACGGGGTGGCTGGGGAAAGAGGCTGAGTGGTGCCCACAAAATGAGTCATCTTATCCACTTGATTATTAAAATCCTCCTCTGCTAAAGTTACCCATTGATGAGCACTCACAAGGGATATAAATATCTTCAGTTTTTGACCACACAGAGAGGTCCAACCACATACTTCTTCCCTAAATTTCTTTGTCCCCAATTTTCCAATCATGCTTCTTCCAAATTCCTGACCTTTAAGCCAAACCATTGGTTACAGCCCACATATCAGTATACAATCGCAAATCTGGCCATTTATCCTTCCATGCAAAGTACACAATCAGGTGCACTGCTCGAAGTTCTGCCCACTGAAAAGATTTCCCTTCGCTGTTATACCTTAGGGATATCCTAGAAAGGGGATATAGTGCTTCAGCTGTCCCATTTCGGGTGGTGCTTGCATATTTTACAGAACCATCTGTCAAGCAGGCTCTTGTCCTCTCTTCCTCTGTCAACTGTTCATAGGGAATTTCCAATGAGGCCATCAGTGCGGGCTGGGGGAGAGAAGGCAGGGGCAGGAATGGAGACCATGGGCATTTGAACCACTTCCTCATGTAACTTACTTGTGCCTTCAGGACCTGCTCAAGCCCAGTCACATGTATACCACTTCCACTTGCTGATGGAATGCTGCTATGTAAGACCCACTTTATGGCTAGATGGGTCAGAAAGCACCCAGTTCCTGATAAGCAGTTCAGGTTGCATGGTGACTTTATGACCCATAGTCAAACATTCAGTTTCCACCAACCTGTACCAACCCAGTAACAGGCCAAGAGCTGTCTCTCAAAGGAAGAGTAGTTATATGCAGAAGAAGGCAGGGCCTTCCTCCAAAATCCTAGAGACATCCTCTGTGATTCACCCATGGAAGCCTGCCAAAGGCTCCAAAGAGCACCCCTATCTGCCACTGACACCTCAAGCACCATTGGATCTGCTGGGTCATATGGCCCAAGTGGCAGAGCAGTTTGCACAGCAGCCTCGACCTGTTGCAGAGCCTTCTCCTGTTCTGGAACCCACTTAAAACTGGCAGCCTTTTGGGTCAGTCAACAAATGGACCAGAGTAACACATCCAAATGAGAAATGTGTTGCCTCCAAAATCCAAATAGCCCCACCAGGCATTGTGCCTCTTTCTTGGTTGTAAGAGGGTCCAAATGCAGCAACTTATCCTTTACCTTAGAAGGAATATCTCAACAGGCCTCACACCACAGAACCGTGAGAAATTTTTCTGAGGTAGAAGGTCCCTGAATATTAGTCAGATTTATCTCCTATCCTGTAGCATGCAAATGTCTCACCAATAAGTCCAGTGTGTTTACTACTTCTTGTTCACTGGATCCAATCAGCATAATGTCCTCAATTTAATGGATTGGTGTGATATCTTGCAGAAGCGAAAAGTGATAAAGGTCTCTTTGAATAAGATTATGACACAAAGCTGGAGAGTTGATATACCCCTGAGGTAGGACAGTAAATGTATATTGCTAGGCTTGTGAGCTGAAGGCAAATTGCTTCTGGTGGGCCTTATGGACCGGAATGGAGAAAAAGGCATTTGTCAAGTCAATGGCTGCATACCAGGTACCAGGAGATGTGTTAATTTGCTCAAGCAATGAGACGACATCTGGTTAAGCAGCTGTAATTGGAGTGGCCACTTGCTTAAGCTAATGATAGTTCACTGTTATTCTGCAAGATCCATCTGTCTTCTGCGCAGGCCAAATGAAAGAGTTGAATGGGGATGTGTTGGGTATCACCACTCCTGCATCTTTCAAGTCCTTGTTGGTGACACTAATCTCAGCTGTCCCTCCAGGTATGTAATATAGATTTTGATTTAGTAGTTTTCTAGGTAGAGGCGGCTCTGCTGGCTTCCCCTTGGCCTTTACCACCATAATAGCCCTCACCCTACCAGTCAGGGAGCCGGTGTGATGGTTCTGTCAGCTGCTAAGTACATCTATGCCAATTACGCTTTCTTGCACTGGGAAAATGACCACAGGATGAGTCTGGGGACCCACTAGACCAACTGTAAGTCAGGCCTGAGCTAAAATTCCATTAATTACCTGACCTCCATAAGCCCCTACTTTAACTGCAGGATCACAATGAAATTTTGGGTCTCCTGGAATCAACGTCAACTCAGATCCACTTGCCAGTAGTCCCCTAAATGTCTAATTATTTCCCTTTCTCCAATTCCCAGTTACCCTGGTAAATGGCTGGAGGTCTCCTTGGGGAAGGATGTCATAAAGATTCACTGCTTAAATTTTTGTAATATAGTGGGATCCTTCCTTCAAGGGGGTGACCCAGCCTCCCCTTCATTCAAAGGACTCTGGATCTGTAAACTGGCTCAAGTCTGGAAATTGATTGAGGGGCCATGATTCTCTGTTTGTGTAATTCAAGTTGCTCTTTTGTCTATTCAACCTAGAAGTTTTCCATTTGTATAATTTAAGTAGGAATGCAGTAAGCTTCCTATCAATTTTACTTCTAGGAACACTGATTAATTAACCGATGCCAGAGCTCTACACGAGTCAGACTATTCTGATTGCTGCTTTGCCTCTGCTGTCCATTACAGTAGCTACACCCATCTTGCTCACCGTTATGATTGAGTGCTGCCACTTGACCCCTGACACCTCGGAGTCCAATTATTCCCATTGTATTTAAATTTTGTAGTTGAGTGACTGTCAGATCTGACATACGGATAAATGCAATTACAGGGCTCCACAAAGATGCAGGTGCTGCCTTCACAAATCTTTTTTACAAGGCATTGGTCAAGGGTATATCTTCTGGACCCTCACAGCTAGGATGAAAAGTTCTAAAGTGACTAATCCACTCCACTATCCCAATCTCCCTAAGCCTTTGGATCCCTTCCTCTACATTCAAGAGTTTATTGAATGAAGGTGAGTTTGTTTTATCTAAATTATATACAATCCAATCAAGTTGACACTCAGTATTAACCATCACATGGAGTCAACAGCTGCAACAGCCTCTTACTCTGCAAATCATTGCCAATGAGGTATAATAATAAAACTTAAATTTGTAAGCTAGCTTCTCAATTCTCCAGCTTCCTAATTGCAGTAAATTTTGTCCTGAGTTTACCATTCTGGTGGCCTCGCATAGAGTCTACACCTTCAACCCTCCAACAATTTATTAATAATTGAATTCCCTATATTAAATTGATAATTATAATAGCTATAGTAGTATTTGTTAACAACTGAATTATGAATGATTCCTCTACATGAAACCAAGGCATTTCTAGCTCACTCACAGTGGCTCTCTTTTAATCCATATTTCACCTAACCAAGCAAATAAACTATTAGAGCCTTTTTTAACTCCCTGAGCGGCAACATTAAAAGCAGATTCCCTTCCTACTTGGCCCAAAGCAGTAAACTCAGCCTGATCCAACTCTATGTTCCTTTCACCATAATCCCATACCTCTAATATCCTTTCCCATACCTGTTCTCCAGATTGGTGTTTATATAAATTAGAGAATTCAAACACTTCTTTTGGAGTGTAGCGCAGCTCCTCCTGGGTCACACTCTCAACCTCACTTCCAGGGGCCTGCTGGGTCTCTAGTTACATACAGGTCTAGAAGAAAACAGAGGTGTTGGTAGTGGCTTCAGAGGAGAATCAACATTATCTTGCCTGGCAACTGCCTCAGGGAAGACCATCACTGCTGTCTCAGGCAGCACAGGGTTTATCTCCTCAGACAATGATGGAAAGGCTGATGGCAGCATGGACATGAGAAGGATGTTGCCACTACTGGAAATGGGGATGCTGGTCCATCTGGCAAAAAAAGTTCATCAGGGTTTACAAACTCAGCATCCCCAGCTTCATCAGGGTCTTCCCACATGTCCCCATTCCAAGTTGCAGGATCCCAATATTTTCCAGTCAATGCCCTCACTTTAACAGTAGATACCTGGCAAGGCTGTGCATGCACCTTTTGTTTCAGGTCAGCCACTCTCATGATAAGAGCTTGTGTCTGTTTTTCCACAATTTCAGCTCTTTCTCTACAGGAGATAAGACTCTCACACAGGGCAATCTTAGCAGATTTGACCCTCAGTGTCTGCTTCTGAAATCGGGAGACAGAATCCCCCAGTTCATCATTTCCTTTCATCACATTGTCCAGTGAACTTAGGAGCAACCAACCAGCTTCATTATGTTACTTGGTTCTCCACATGTGGTCAAAGGTATTATGTATAGAGTTTCTAAACTCCTTGCCTTTCACAAGTGGTAAATCAGGAGTGTCAAATGCATTTATTTTGCATAACTCTCTAAACAATTCATGCCAAAGACTCTCAGTGTTCTTCATATTATCAGAAGTGGATTCCTAAGCAATTTTTGTTCTAATCCTATTAAGCAGCCTACTCCAGAAACTTCAAAACCAATGAAAGAACTCCATTCTTAATATTCTGTTTCTCTAGAACCACTCCTGGTACCAAAATCTGTATTAGTCAGGGTTCTCTTAGAGGGACACAACTAATAGGATATATATATCCTAATAGGATATCATATATATATGTATCATATATATATATATACACACACACACACATATATATACATATATACATAGATATACATATATAATATGAGTGTATTAAGTATTAACTTACAGGATCAGAAGGTCATACCATAGGCTGTATGCAAGATGAGGAGCAAGCAGAGCCCTGCTGAGTCCCAGAACTGAAGAACTTGGAGTCTGATGTTCGAGGGAAGCATCCAGCATGAGAGAAAGATGTAAGCTCAGAGGCTAGGCCCGTCTCACCTTTTTCAGGTTTTCCTGTCTGCTTTACGTTCGCTGGCAGCTGTGCCCACCAGATTAACGTGAATCTACCTTCCCCAGCCTACTGACTCAAATGTTAATCTCTTTTGGCAACATCCTGGCAGACACACCCAGGATCAATACTTTGTATCCTTCAATCCAATCAAGTTGACACTCAGTATTAACCATCACATGGAGTCAACAGTGGCAACAGCTACTTATTCGATAAATCATTGCCAATGAGGTATAATAATGGAACTAATATTTGGAATGCTAGCTTCCCGATTCTCCAGCTTCCTAACTGCAGTAAATTTTGTCCTGAGATTATCATTCTGGGGAACTGGCATAGAGTCTATGCCTTCAATCATCCAACAATTTATTAATAACTGAATTCCCTATATTACATTGATACTTATGATAGCTATAATAGTATTTGTTAACAACTGAATTGTGAATGATTCAAAAGAGAGAGCAAATTATCCCTAATCATACTATCAAGGTCTAAAATTATACATCATCATTAATGTTGCATTTTCCTCTCTGTTATCTATAGATGTATTATTCTGAATAACATTTTTATTATACTAGAAAAAAAGATTTTTCATACTGTCATTTTGACCAAACTCAAACCTTATTTCCTTATGCCATATAAAGTTTTAAAATTATTAAAAGTTAAAATCATGTTCATTTGTTTTCAATATAAGAGACATTCATCAATATTTGTGTAATCACAATCCAAATTATCTTCCTGTTTTGTGGGAGTTCCTCATTTTGTGTCTGCAAGAGAATCAGAAACCTCCCTTACTTACAAAATCCGAAGGTTATGTGTTGTTTGCTCCTTATACTTCTGACCGATGCATTCAGAAGACATTTCACAACAAAGAACACAAATTCAGGAGAAAGTGGTGAACCAGGAACAACACTGAGAAACCTAAATACATTCAAGATTTTAAACATTTCATAAAATATTTAAAAACCATTAAACAGGGATAGATTTCTTTATTTGAGGCAAATACTTCCACATTGTGCTAAAACATCTCAACTGATCTGTTATATATTATTTAGGAGAAAATTTTTTAAAAAATAAAAATTTACATTAAAAGCAAAGAGGGAAAGTGTGCCATTTAGCATAAGTTTCATGCAGGTAAAACTTTTTTCCAGTTAAAGCAATTATTTGATACTTTGAGTTAGCATCAGCTTGAACTCACGGTGACTGCATTACGTGCTGAATATATTGAAGGTACTGGTAAAGACAAATATAAACTCAGGACTGCTAGTATTAACACGAGACAAAATAGGATTCAGTAGAAAAAATTATTAAATGGAACAAATATTGTCATTTTACAATAATAAAAGTTACATATAAATATCAATGAATATATACCCATTCTTAGTTTTATGCATAATAATCATATTAAAACATATAAACTAATGCTATAAGTGTAAATTTTTGAAAATAATTATTTTTATAAATATTAAAACATTTAATTCAAATACACAACTTATTAAGACTGAATATATTAAATATATAAAGTACTTAATATACATCTCAAAACATTCAGATTGCTGTATAAAAATAATAGCAGAGAATCTAAAAATATGAAATAAATTACATCAGAAAGTACATTTTAAAAATCAAGGAGAGCTGGCTCTGGAGCTCCTGAAATGAAGGGAATCAGGCAGATAGTATAGAGATGCAAAAGGGGTGCCAAAATTCTAATGGTGAGGGAACACCGATAATGCTGCTTTCAGAAAGAGAAATTCCCATTCTCACTGAGAAAATATTGATCGTTGGTAAATCAGATCATATATAGCTGAAAAATTTTAAAAAGGAAGATAGTAAAAAGTTTGCAGGGCTTAAGGTATCAATATCAGGATGGAACTGATTGTAAGGAAGAAGCAGGTAACATGAAAACTGAAGAAAACTCCCCCATAGAGATCTTATGGTGAAAAGAACATAAAAATAAAAATAAAAATAATAAAATAAAAAGAAAAAGAAAAAAAAGAAAGAAAAAATAAGAGTACGTCAAAAATTATTTAAAAAATAAGAAGATTGCCAATTTTTCCCTGCTTAAAAAAAAATGAGCATTACTATTGAAGAATAGTCTATTGTATCGAAATGAGAGAGTGTCTTGAACCAGTAAACCTAATTAGCATTCCACAATATTCATCTTTCTCTTCATATAATGATTACTGTTTATTTAAAAGAATAACATTTACAAAATAACAAACATACTACAGGCTGTATTTTCACAATGCTAACATAGGAAAAACATAGAAAAAAATAAGTGGAATATTCAAAATGATAAGTCTTCCTCTTCCAAATAAAATCAAGCTGACTGAACTATAACATACACTTCAATCTGAATGAACATTAATGATTAAAAATATTAAATATAGAAATGAGCATTTATAGATGTTAAGGCATAAACAACAATAATACAAACCTGATACCAGAATTTCAATATCTAGAATGAAAACAGATTACCAAAGAATATATAAAATGAGAATTGAAAAGATTCAGAAAAAAATATGGATAGAAAAGATAAAATCACCTGAGAAATAAAGATTTATTAACCAAAGGGAGGATAAATTTAAAATTTAATGTGTGATCGCAGAACTGCATAAAAACCAACTTCAAGATGAAAATAAAAATAAATATGAAAGAAAATTCAGAAAGTAAGTAATCTATATAGAGAAAAAGCAAAACAAGAGCCAATGTATATGTAAAAGAATGTAATTGAAGCCCAGGTGTAAGCACACACAGAGATAAATGCACATAATAAAATTAATATTAAAAACAATAATTCAAGATCATTCTCCAGGAAATAAACAAGACCCGATTCTACATGGTGAAAAGTTTCATTATGTATCATTACATAATTGACCAAGAACATTCAAGTCAAGATATGCTGTGGTAAAACTACTATGCTTTAAAAATTTACAAAAGCAGTAGAATTAAAATGAAATTATTTGGGATCCAGGAATTCATAATAAGATACTTACAAATGAAAAAAAAAATCAGACACTGCAAGAAAAAAATACAAAGCCAAAGTATAGTAGAATACAATTTCCAACAGGCTTAAAGAAAGTAATTGTGAGTTAAATTATATATATATACACATATATATGTACATATATGTGTACATATATATGTGTATATATCTATATAGAGAGATAGAGAGAGATAGAGAGCTGCCTTTAAATATCAAGGTTATAACAATACTTTTATATATGCAAGACCTCATGGAGTATTGTAATTATGAACTCTGAGAAGTCAACTGGAGGGTGAGCTTTATTCCACAAATTGATAACTAGCAATTTCTTTAAAAAAGGCTCATGGCTACATTAAACATATTAAATTGTAGATCCAACAATTAATCAAGTTGGAAACATGGCTAAAGATTAGAACAAAATATGATTTGTCACATTGGTAACATATGTATTCAACTAATATACTCATCTGACAACTAGAACAATAAGATGGTTAACTAAAAATAAAATATAAATCTATTTTAAGTATATATATTTTAAATATATTATAAAAGAAATCACTTAAAAAGTACAATTTTTTAAATTTTATTATTATTATACTTTAAGTTTTAGGGTACATGTGCACAATGTGCAGGTTAGTTACATATGTATACATGTGCCATGCTGGTGTGCTGCACCCATTAACTGGTCATTTAGCATTAGGTATATCTCCTAATGTTATCCGTCCCCCCTCCCCCCACCACACAATAGCCCCCGGTGTGTGATGTTCCCCTTCCTGTGTCCATGTGTTCTCATTGTTCAATTCCCACCTATGAGTGAGAACATGCGGTGTTTGGTTTTTTGTCCTTGCGATAGTTTGCTGAGAATGATGGTTTGTAGCTTCATACATGTCCTACAAAAGACATGAACTCATCATTTTTTATGGAAAAATTACAAATTTTTTAAGGTAAAAAAAAAGGTTACTATAGTCTTGTAGGGTAGTTTGAAATCAGGTAGTCTGATGCCTCCAGGTTTGTTCTTTTTGCTTATGACTGTCTAGGATATACAGGCTCTTTTTTGGTTCTATATGAAATTTAAAGTAGTTTTTTTCTAATTCTACAAAGAAAGTCAATGGTAGCTTGATGGGAATAGCATTGAATGTATAAATTACTTTGCGCAGTATGGCAGTTTTCACGATATTGATTCTTCCTGTCTGTGAACATGGAATGTTTTTCCATTTGTTTGTGTCCTCTCTTATTTCTTTGAGCAGTAGTTTGCAGTTCTCCTTGAGGAGGCCCTTCACATCCCATGTAAGTTGTATTCCTAGGTATTTTCTTGTCTTTGTAGCAATTGTGAATGGGAGTTCACTCATGATTTGGCTCTCTGCTTGTCTATTGTTGGGTTATAGGGATGCTTGTGATTTTTGCACATTGATTTTGTATCCTGAGACTTTGCTGAAGTTGCTTATCAGCTTAAGGAGTTTTGGGGCTGAGATGATTTTCTAAATGCACAATCATGTCATCTGCAAACAGAGACCATTTGACTTCCTCTCTTCTTATTTAAATACCATTTATTTCTTTCTCTTGCCTGATTGCCCTGGCCAGAACTTCCAATACTATGTTGAATAGGAGTAGTGAGAGAGGGCATCCCTGTCTTGTGCTGGTTTTCAAAGGGAATGCTTCCAGCTTTTGCCCATTCAGTATGATATTGGCTATGGGTTTGTCATAAGTAGCTCTTATTTTGGGATATGTTCCATCAATACATAGTTTATTGAGAGTTTTTAAGTACCAAAACAAATACATAGACCAATGGAACTGAAGAGAGACCTCAGAAATAACTCCACACATCTACAACCATCTGATCTTCAACAAACCTGACAAAAACAAGCAATGAGAAAAGGATTCCGTATTTAATAAATGGTGCTGGGAAAACTGGCTAGCCATATGCAGAAAATGGAAACTGAAACCCTTCCTTACACCTTATACAAAAATTAACTCACGATGGATTAAAGTCTTAAGTGTAAAACTCAAAACCATAAAAAGCCTAGAAGAAAACCTAGGGGATACCATTCAGTATATAGGCATGGGCAACAAAACTAAAATGCAAAAAGCAATGGCAACAAAAGCCAAAATTGACAAATGGGATCTAATGAAACTAAAGAGCTTCTGCACAGCAAAAGAAGCTATCATCAGAGTGAACAGGCAACCTACAGAATGGGAGAAAATCTTTGCAATCTACTCATCTGACAAAGGTCTAATATTCAGAATCTACAAGGAACATAAACAAATTTATAAGAAAAAAACAAACAACCCCATCAAAATGTGGGCAAAGGATATGAACAGATACTTCTCAAAAGAAGAAAGTTATGTGACCAACAAACATATGAAAAAAAGCTCATCATCACTGAACATTACAGAATTGCTAATCAAAATCACGATGAGATACCATCTCATGCCAGTCACAATGGTGATGATTAAAACATCAGGGAACAATAGATGCTGACAAGGCTATGGAGAAATAGGAATGCTTTTACACTGTTAGTGAGAGTGTAAATTAATTCAAACATTGTGGAAGACAGTGTGGTGATTTCTTAAGAATCTAGAACCAGAAATACCATTTGACCTAGCAATCCCATTACTGGGTACATGCCCAAAAGAATATAAATCATTCTGCTATAAAGACACATGCACACCAATTTTTATTGCAGCACTATTTACAAAAGCAAAGACTTGGAACCAACCCAAATGCCCATCAAAGATAGACTGGATAAAGAAAATGTGGCACACATATGCCACGGAATAGTATACAGCCATAAAAAAGAATGAGACCACGTCCTTTGCAGGGACATGGACAAAGCTGGAAGCCAGCATTCTCAGCAAACTAACACAGGAACAGAAAAGCAAACAGTCAATGTTCTCACTTATGAGTAGGAGTTGAACAATGTGAACACATGGACACAGGGAGGGGAACAACACACACTGGGGCCTGTTAGAGAGCGCGGCCCCAAAGAGGGAGAAGATTAGGACAAATACCTAATGCATGTGGGGCTTAAAACCCAGATGACAGGTTGATAGGTCCAGTGAACCACCATGGCACATGTATACCTATGCAAAAAACCTGCACATTCTGCACATGTATCCAAGAAATTAAAGTAAAACTTTTTGAAAAGGAAATAAGAAAAGAGACCAATAGAGATGTATACATTGATACAAATGTGTGTATGTATATAAATAAAATATAATATTCATTGTAGTTATAATATTAAACTGTTTGTAGTTAATTTTATGTGTCAACTTGACTAGACTAAATGTTGCCCAGACTGCTGGTAAAATCATTATTGTTGGGTATGTCTGTGAAATTGTCTCTGAAAGAGATTTGCATTTCAATTGATAGGCTGGATAAAGAAGACCACCTTCACCAATGTAGGTGAGCATCATTCAGTCTGCTGAGTGCCTAAATAGAACAAAATGGTAGAGAAAGGGTGAACTTGCCCTTTCTCTTTGAATTGAGGTATTCATGTATTCTTGCCCTCAGACTTCAGCACTGCTGATTCTTGGGCCTTTAGACTCAGAATGAGATTATTCCATCAATCACCTTGTTCTTAGGCCTTTAATCTCAGACTGAAATACACCACCTAGCTTTCCTGGTTTTCCAGATTGCAGACAGTGTACTGTGGGGATCCTTGGCTCCCATAATTACCTTAGCCAATTCCTACATTAAATCTCCTCGTGTGTGTGTGTGTGTGTGTGTGTGTGTGTGTGTGTGTGTGTACATTTTTTCTCTCTGTGGAGAACCTAGCCTACCAATACTCTCTTAAATATGAGAGTTGAAACCAAATATATCAGGCATAATAATCAATGTAAACATGCTTAACTCACCTATTTTATTAAGTTTCTAGTTGTTTTTGTTTTACTTTTTAAAATAGATTTATAAAGGGAGTGCAAGTGCAGTTGTGTAACACAGATATGTTGCACAGTGGTAAAGCCTGGGCTTTTAGTGTGTTTATTACCCAAATAGTGTACTTTGTACCCAATAGGTAATATTTCACCCCTTACCCCCCTCCCACCTTTCCATCTTTTGGAGTCTTCAATGTCTATTATTCCACTCTCTATGTCACTGTGTATCCATTGATTATCTCTCACTTACAAGTGAGAAAACAAAGTTTTTGGCTTTCTGTTTCTGAGACATTTCACTTAGGTTAATGGCCTGCAGGTCCATCTGCCTTGCTGCAAAGACATGATTTTATTTTTTGTTTTGACTGCATAGAATTTCATGATGTGTATGTGCGTGTGTGTGTGTGTGTGTGTGTGTCACATTTTCCATATCTAATCATCCATTGATGGACACTTAGGTTGATTCCATGACTTTGTTGTTTTCATGACATTATTAGTGTGAACTGTGCTGTGACAAACATATGAATGCTTGTGTCTTTTTGATATAACAATTTCTTTTTTTGGGTGGGTGGGGGGGGTGGACAACCAGTAGTGAGATTGCTGGACTGAATGGTAGCTCTGTTTTTAGTTCTTTGTAAAATTTCTGTACTGTTTTTTACAGAGATTATACTCATTTGCGTTCCCACCAGCAGTGCATAAAAATTCGCTTCCCTCTGCATCCACACCAACATCTGTTGTTTTTGATTTTTTAGTAATAGCCACTCTGACTGGTGTAATAAAGTGTTTCATTGTGGTTTTCATTTGCATTTGTATGATGATTAGTGATGTTGAACATTTTTTCATATGTTTGTTGGCTACTTATATGTGTTCTTTGAAAAATATCTGTTAATATTATTTGTCCTCTTTTTAATAAAGTTATTTGTTTGTTTCTTTTTGAATTGTTTGAGTTCTTTGCAGAGTCTGAATATTAGCATTTGGCGAATGCATAGTTGGAAAATAGTTTTTTAAAAAGACTTCCAGTACATTTCACAAAGCAGCATCCAAACTTATATAACTTAAAATAGATATATCTAAAACAATGGCTTTAAAAGCTAAACTTAAAAGAATGACAAAGGTAAAACAGGTAAACCAAAAAAAAGAAAAAAAAAGTAGGAGTTAGAAAACTTCTATTAGACAAACTAGAACTCAGCCCAAAACAGTAAATAATCAATGAAGAGCATGCTATAATTGTAAAAGCCACAATTCACTTCCATATAATATATATTAAAGAAATGCAAGATGAAATAGACAGAAACACACTCATAATAAAAGATTTAGTGCCCTATGTTTTAGGCCATTATAAGACACGTGGACAAACGTTAAGGAAGATTTAGAAGGTCTAGATAACATAATCAGTAAGGTCGATGCTGGTAAACATACTCATTACATACTTTGACATTAGAGAATATACCTTTTGTTCCCAAGAACATGTGAAACATTCACAAAGTAAATCATATAATAGCTCATAAGAAATCATCAATACATTCTATGAAGCAGAAAAAATACAGTAACTTTTTTCACAGTTCGATAAAACTAGGACGAAATAACGTTTTAAAAGACTTTCTTCAGGAAATAAAAAGAATAGAAAGCTCCTTGTTTATTTGGTGAGAGTAAGAGTAAGCTTAAAATCTGGGATGGCAGAAAATAAATATAAGCTTAGGATGAAAGGGAAAAAATATACTATAAGGCTATCTGTCTTACAATTTTGTTATGAAAAACCAATTACACAAATGGTGGAATAACTATAGGAAAACACTTGAAATGTATGCAAATGATTAAAGTATAGAAAAACAGTCAAAATTTTTGTTATTTTATATAATTTATTTATTAAAAATGACTTCTCATTTCAGCTCTGAGAAAAAGAGACTTTGGAAGTCATCAATCCTATCTTTATCACAAGGAAAAAGCTTTTTTTTAAAAAAAAAAAAAAGTCTTTCTTTGTACCCATTAGAGAATTGACCTTTCAGGGAAAACCACCACCCTGAAATCAGCAGACAGGAAAAATACAAAGAATTTTGGGAGATATACCTAATGCTAGATGACGAGTTAGTGGGTGCAGCACACCAGCATGGCACATGTATACGTATGTAACTAACCTGCACAATGTGCACAAGTACCCTAAAACTTAAAGTATAATAATAAAAAAATAAATTAAAAAAAAAAAGAATTACAGCTGAGAGTTGATTACCGGGAGTGGAAGTCAATGGAACTATCAACTGGTAGAAACACTTTAGAAATAATTTTCACAAATTACTAAGGCTGCGTTTGAATTAGAATGAGAGTGAGAAACTTCCTGAAGCCAGTCTTAGTGAGTCTCACATCTTTCTGGGTTTTACCTACTGGAACCCTAGGAGATTCTCACAGTGAAGAGCCAAGCCAGTTTTTGTTTCACTCATGGTCTGGGCAAGGGGAGGGTAACGTTTTTGAAATATGATTTCATTCTGCATGATAAAGGCCCACTTTTCAGAGAAAATATGTTTTCAGAGCTTTATCCCACAAAGGGATAAGGCGTTTAGTCAATAGCAACTCTGTTAGACTTCCTATCTTACATAAAGTTGAGGAAAATATTTATGAAATATTTGTGAGGGTCAGAGCCTAGGAAAACAGTCCATCTTGTCTGAATGTTTGTGTCCTCCAGAATGTGTATATTAAAATCCTAATTGTCAGGGTGATGATATTAGAAGGTGGGGACCTACGGAGTTCATGAGGTCTCCATCCTCATAAATGGGACTAGTTCCCTTTTAAGGAAACCCCAGAGAGCGAGCCAGTGTCTTTCATCATGTGAAGACACAGCAAGAAGGAACTGTCTATAAGAATGGGACCTCAACAGACACTGAATCTGCCTGCACCTAGATGGTGGACCTCCCTGACATTGTAACTGTGAGAATTAAATTTCTACTGTTTATCAACTACTCAGACTAAGATATTTTGTTATGGTAGTTTAAATGAACTATGAAAGTCAAGTAAAAATAGAAAATTAAAGCTATTACTTTACATTAATTTATTTCTTGTCTGACACTCTTTCTTTCTCAAAGCAAAATTGAATTTCTGATTTGTATTATTTTCCTTCTTCTTGAAGAACTTCTTTTTACATTTCTTGCAGGACAGGTCTGCTGGATATGAATTTTCTCAGTTTTTGTTTGTTTGGGAAGTTTTATTTTACCTTTACTTTTGAAGGATATGCTTACTGTATACTACATGCTCTTCTTGTTTGCATGGTCTCTGGAGAAGGCCCTCGTAATTCTTACCCTTGTTTCTCCATAGGTAAGGTGTTTCCCCCTCTTTCTGGATTAATCCAAGAATTTGGTTCTGGTTTTCTGCAGTTTGAACATAATATGCTTAGGAGTAGATTGTTGGGTGTTTATGCTGCTTGGTGTTCTTTGAGCTTCCTGTATCTGTGGTTTGATGCCTGTCATTTAATTTGGATAACTTTAGGTCACTATTAATTCAAATATTTATGTTTTGTGTTCTTCTTGTCCTTCTGATAATCCAGTTACACATATGTTACACATTATGCTCCACAGTTCTTAGATATTCTTTTTTATAAATTCTTTTTTCTTTCATTTTAGTTTAGAAGTCTATTAACATGACTTCAAGCTCAGTAATTGATTCCTTCTTTAGTCATGTCTAGTCTACTGATGACCCCATCAAAAATATTCTTCGATTCTGTTACATTGCTTTAATTTTTTATTGGTTATTAATTTGGTTATTTATTTAAAAGTTTATATCTTACTCATCTGGTTGTGTATGTTGTCACCTTTTTCCATTAGAATTCAACATATTTATTACAGTCATTTTATATTTTCTCAATTATTATTCTAAAATCTCAGCTATATCTCAATCTAGTTCTGATGCTTGAATTGTTTAGTTCCTTATAGATTCTGGATATTAGGCCTCTGTTGGATGCATGGTTTGCAAATATTTTCTTTCATTTTGAAGGCTGTCTGTTTAGTCCACTGAAAATTCCTTTTGCTGTACAGATGCTCTTTAGTTTAATTAGGTCACACTTGTCTATTACTGGTTTTGTTGCAAATGCTTTTGTGACTTAGTCATAATTTACTTGCCAAAGCCCATGTCCAGAATGGTATTCTATAGGCTTTCTTCAGGATTTTTGTAGTTTTAGGTTTTACATTTAAGTTTTTTTTTTTTTTTTTTTTTTGTTTTTTTTTTTCAGTCAGGGTATCACTGCAGTTGCCCAGGCTGGAATGCCACAGTGTGATCTCAGCTCACTGCAGCCTCAACCTCCCAGCTCAGGTTATTCTCTCACCTCAGCCTCCCGAGTAGCTATAATTACAGGCACACACCACAGTGCCTGGCTAATTTTTTGGCGTTTTTAGTAGAGACGGGGTTTGACTGTGTTGCCCAGGCTGGTCGTGAGCTCCTGGACTCAAGCAATCTGATGGCCTCAGCCTCCCTGAGTGCTGGGATTACAAGTGTGAGTCACCATGCCCGGCTTACATTTAAGTCTTTAATCCATCTTCACTTAATTGTTGTATATGGTGAAATACAGGGGTCCAGTTTGATTCTTTTGTATACAGGTAACCAGTTATCCCAGCTCACTATATTGACTAGGGAGTGCTTTCTTCTTTCCTTGTTATTATCAAATTTATCAAGGATCAGTTGGTTGTAGGTGTGACACTTTATTTCTGGGTTTCTATCATGTTCAATTGATGTATGTGTCTGTTTTGTACCAGTGCCATACTGTTTTGCTGACAGTAGCTGTATAGTACAATTTAAAGGTGGATAGTATATTGTCTCTAGTTTTGTTATTTTTGCTTAGGATTACATTGGCTATTTTGGCTCTTTTTTTGGTTGCATAGAATTTTAGAATAGTTTTTCTTCTAATTTTGTGAAAAATAACATTGGTAGTTTGATAGGAATATTGTTGAATCTGTAGATTGCTTTGGAAAGTATGGTCACATTAAGAATATTAATTCTTCAAATCCATGCACATGGGATGTTTTTCCATTTATTTGTATCATCTGTGATTTCTTTCATCAGCTGAGAATTTTCCAAATCTTTAAGTTCTCTTTCCTTTTTTATTGTAAATTCTGTCTTTACATTGTTTCTCATTTCTTGCATTTTAGTATAAGCATTCAAGAGAAGCCAAGCAGTTTCTTCAATACTCTGCTTAAATGTTTTCTCTTCCAAATATACAATCCCATCATTCTCAAGTTTTACATTCTACGAAACACTAGGACATGAACACAATTCATCCAAGTTCTTTGACACTTTATAACAAAGATTAACTTTCTTTCAGTTTCCAAAAACATGTTCCTAATTTCCATCTAAGACCTCATCGGAATTACCTTTACTGTCCACATTTTTACCAACATTCTGCTCATGACCAAGTAGGTAATCTCTTAGAAGTTTGAGGCTTTTTCTACAGTTCTTCTCTTATTCTAAGCCTTCAATAAAATCATCTTTTATGGTTCATTCATGCTGTTTCTGGCATGTACTTCAAAATTCTTTCAGTCTGAAACTATTAGAAAGTTCCTAAACGGTCTTCAAAATTATAGGTATTTTTTCATAGCAACACCCCACTCAAGTACCAATTTTCTTCTTGGTCCATTTGGGCTGCTCTAACAAAATACCTAAGAATTGACAACTTATACACAATAGAAATTCATTTCTACAATTATGGATACTGAGAAGTCCAAGATTAGATACTGGCATATTTGGCATCTAGTGATATAGAAGTCAATTCTCCAAGAAATCATATAATACTTTCTTGGAAACACAAGACAACAGATGGTCAGAGGAAGTGAGGCAAAAACTGATAAAACTAAAAAGAGAAGTAGACATGCCCACTATTATAGTTAGAGATGTCATAACTCTTCTTTGGCAGTTGATCAATAAAGCAGGCAGAAAATCCATAATAATGTAAATATTCTGAAAGTACTTTTAATCAACCAAACAAATTTACATTTATAGAATAATTCACTCAACAAAAGCAGACATTACTTAATAAACATTCTTAAGTTACCATGAAATATTCATTGAAATAGATCACACACAGAGTCATAATAAAATACAAATTATACAATGCATATTATGAGACCACAATGGAATTAAAATATTAGGAGAAGAAAGATAGCTAGAAAATCCAAAAATATTTGGAGATTAATCCGAACAGTTTGAAATGATACAAAGGTCCAAGATTTCAAGATAAACTAAAACAATTTTTAAAATAAGTAAAAATGAAAATAAAACTTCTCCAAATTTATGATATGCAGTTAAATAAGCAAACAGAGGGAAATTTATGACATGGAAAGCGTCTTTTAGAAAATAAAATTATCTAAATTAAATAATCTAAGTTTCCACCTGAAGAAACTAGAGAAACAACAGTGATTTAATATCAAAGTAAAAACGGTAAAATAAGTTATAAAAAGTAGACCAGAAATCAGCTAACCTGAAAATGAAAAAAGGATAGAGAAAATGATAATAAAAAATCATTCATTAATTACAGATTCAATAATATTGACAAACTTCTAGCCAGATTCACTAAGAAATAAAAAGAAATTGTCAATAATGCAAGTGAAAGAGGATTTATCACTAGTGACTCTATAAACAGGAGCATGATAAAGGTATACTATGGAAAACTGTATTCAACAAATTTGATGGTTTAGATAAAATATACCAATTACTTGAAAGACATAATCATCTATTGAAATAATTTCAGCAGACACATAACTACCAATAAAAGAAAATTAAATTAATAACTTAAAACTCTCCTCCAAACAAGAAAGCACTAGGCCCAGATGATTTCACTGGTGAATTCTACCAAATATTTAATGAATTAATGATATTATTCTTCCATAATCTCTCTCATGAAACAAAAAGCAGCAGGAACACCCCATAATTCATTCTATGAGGCCATCCTAATACCATAATTATAATGGCATTAATGTGAAGGAAAACTACAAGAAAACTGTTGATGAACTGATGCTAAGTTTAGTTGAAAGGCAGAAGACCTAGAATACTCATTACAATACTAAAGTTGAAGAAGAGAGTTGGAGCATTACCTGACTTGTCAACTGAGATTCGCAAAAAGGACAAAGGCAATTCAATGTAGAGAGGACTGTCTTTTCAACAAATAGAGGGGGCAATTAGACATCTATATGCAATAGATAGATGATAGATAGATAGATAGATAGATAGATAGATAGATAGATAGATAGACAGATAGATCAATCTAGACAGAGACTTCGCAACTTTCAAAAAGTTACCTCAACATGTATCATAGATCTAACCATAAAATTCAAAATTATAACGCTTCCAAAAGAAAACACAAAGGAAAATTTAGGTGAAGTTTGGTTTGGCGTTCACTTTTTAACTACAAAACCAAGAGCAAAATTTATGAAAATGAGCATTGACAAATTGTACATATTATAATTAATTGTTTTTCTACCAAAGAAACTACCATTTAGAAAGTGAGGAAAGCCACAGATGAGGAAAAAAATATATATGTATATCTGATAAAGAACTTCTATCCAAAATATACAAAGATCATTTAAAATGCAGTGATAAAACAAACAAACAACCTAATTTATAAATTACCAAAGATCTGAACAGACACCTCACCAAAGAAAACATACAGAAGAAGAATAAGCATATTAAAAGACGTTGGACATTGCTTTTTATTACAGAATTCAAATTAAAATGACAGTAAGATAACATTGCATACTTATTTGAATTGCTAAAGCAAAACAACAACAAATGTACATCAAGTCATAGTAAGTTCCCAGAACGACAGTAACTTTAATTAATTTCTGGTGGGAATGCAAAAGAATAGAGCCACTGTGAAAAACAATTGTTAGTTTTTTACAAAGATAAACATAGACATTGCATGCTACATATTAATTGCACTTTTAGGAAACAGCCAACTGATTTGAAAACTTGTGTCTACACAAAAGGCTGCACATGATGTTTATAAAAGCTTTGTAATCACCAAGAAGTGGTACAATCCAAGTGGTCCTTGAATAGGTGAATGTATAAAAAGACTATGGTATTTCCATACAAAGGAATATTATTCAGCAACAAAAATAATCTATCAAGGGAAGAAAACATACTGATGGACCTTCAATTAAAATTGCTAAGTGAAAGAGATAAGTATATAAAGATTATATAATGTATGTTCCCAATTATGTGACATTCTAGAAAAGGGAAAACTATAGTTGGGTCTCAGAGTATAAAAGAGGTAATGCACTGAGGAATTTTTAGGATTATGAAACTGTCCTGTATGATACTATAATGGTAAAAACCTGATATTATACATTTGCCAGAGCCCATACAAATTTACAGAACAAAAATCAATTCTTTGAGTATGCAAATTTAAAAAAATAATTTTGGAGGTCCGGGTATCCCAGGAAAAAAATGTCAAATGTGACAAGAAAATCTAACTATATTACAAATATGAAACAACCTCACTGAAAGATGGTGGAAGAATATTGACCTAATTAATATTCAAAATGAATGGAATCTATGACTCAAGACAAATTTAACTGTGCATAAGTACTGTACTTTAACTGATAAACTTATTTCAATAGATTCATAGGTTAGCAATTTTGATACTCCCATAAATATATGCTAGCACTGTGTAATTATGTAAATGGATGGCTAATGGTGGGAGATGAGTTTCTTATTGTTGAAGTGAGAATTTACAGATATTTAAGTGCAGAAGTCTTAAATGAGCCACATGGTGATGGTTTAAACTCAGAGACATATTTATGAATTCACGTTTATATTAACATAAATACAGATGGTTACATACGGAAGTATTTAGTTGGAATACACACAGCATGTATATATAAACTCCTTGTTTTATCAGCTGAGAAGGTCTAATAGCAAAGATGCCCAGAAGCACACATATTGCCAGATATTTGTTTCTAATGCAATTCTATAATGAAAGAAACCAGTGTTCCTTAGAGAAATGGCTAACACTAAGACTGGAAATATGTAAAATCATCCTGGGGCTCTCTTAGTATCAGAAATTAAAGAAATGATTAAATAAGCAAACAAACAAGAAAGAAAATCTCACACTGATGGGGCTATGTCAGAGAGTTGCAAGAGAAAACAGAAAATATCCCCAATGGTGAAATGCTCTCAAAGAGCTCCCAGTAGTCTTAAAGCAGGAGCAATTTAAGAAAGAACATAATTAGAGTAGAATTAGACTTGAATCAAAAGAGTAAAATAAATATCCATGTGCGTATATTGACTCCCAAGATAAAATTTATAAATGAATGAATGAATAAATGGGGAGAAACAATAAATCTGCAATTTAAAATAATTCAGAATAATTTATGAAGAAATCCTTCATTAAGAAGAGGAAGCATAGCTCCTACTTCTTAAGTTTGGGCTGCATTTAGTGACTACTTTTCAAATAATATAATATGGAATAGGACGGGGAGCAGAGTCTTTATAACACAAAAACCTGAAAAATACTACCTCTGCCAGATGGTTACGGTTAACACCTTATGTCTTAGGGATTATTTATTGACCTAGGTATAAACATCTAAACGCTAGAAATCTTGTGGAATGTTTTATGGTAACGCAAATCTTAATCTGGCTCTGGAATGTCTTCTAAAATTTGTTCCACTTGCTGCTTGCCTTCCTCCCTCCCTCCCTCCCTCCCTCCCTTCCTTCTTTCCTTCCTTTCCCCCTCCTCCTCCTTTTTCTTCTTCCTCTTTCTCTCTCTTCTCTCTCTCTCCTCTCTCTCTCTCTCTCACCTTCTGTTATGCCTTTATTTGTCTCTGCAAACTTAAAATTCTACTGCATAAGATGGGACATCTCAATCGAAAAAAAAAACCAGGAAATATTCCTAGAAATAACATAGTTCAAATTTAAACATTAGAAGAGATAAATTATAGGAAGGAAAATTGTGGATATTCATAGAGAAACCAATGACTAAACTTTAAATGTAGAGAAAATAAATTACTTTGATTGAATCATATGTAATTATTAAATTTTCACTTGATAATATTTTGAACAGAACAGAAAATATAGGAAGCTATATTAATAAACTTAGAATCAATCTAAGGTTGAAACAAAACTATTTGAAGGAACAAAATAACGATTTGAAATAAAAATATTATTATTTTAAACAATATATTAAATCACAGGGTTAATATCATTTTTATATGTCTAGAACAATATTGAAATAATCCTTAAATCCCAATACATTTTAAAGCCAATTCAGTGAAATGATCATAAGATATTTAAAATTACTTTTGGCTTAAACATTTTATAAGTTTGTGGTACAATGTAGATTATATGGTCTGATATAGAATAAATACAACCATGGATATACATATACACAGAAAAAAACCCACACATATTTTAGAGATTATATATGCATATTAAAGTCTTTATTATCTTCAATTTCAAATAATTACTATAGTCAGTTTTTAACTGATTGTATATGGCACAGAATTTAAAAGGTAGACAATGATATATGTACACTGAAAGCAAAGACTCTTGGTCTTCTAGTCATCAGTTCTTCTCATAGAAAAAAAGAATTGAAATTATTGAATCAAGAAACTATACACTTTAAATTTTAATTATTTTGACATATTTTGTCAATTGAAGTTATACCAATTTACTGTTGACCCTCAACACATCCTTTTTAATACCAAAAACTTATCAAACTTGTTGATTTTCATAAATTTGATCAATAAAAATGGGCAATTTTGATTTCAAGTTGCATTTCTCTTATAATAAACATGGTTAACTGTTAATATTTAAAACTTAAAATTCACTTTTTGAAAACAGTTTTTTCATGTCTTGGTTAATTTTTCTGGGTTCTTATACTTTTCCTATTGATTAATAGGTTATATTTATATAATAAGGAAATTAACTTATCAAATAATTATAATTTAGTGTACATTTTTAGTTTATCATTTCTCCTTTGTTTCTGATGATGAAATCCCCAAATTTAACATTTATTTTTACACAATTATTGGTCTTTAACAAACTGTGACTCTGAAATAATTATTTCATGTTTTCTCATAACACTATTGTAGTTATATTATTCTTGTTTAAATTTTTTAAATTATTAGGCATTTATTTTGTTTTAAAACCTGTATATATGAATCTTCTTTTGATGGAGGTGAAAAAATGGAATTTTTATGTTTATGTTTTTTTCAACTACCATCCTATTTCTTAACAGCATTTATTAAATAATGTACCTCTACCTCCACTGATTTGCAATACGGCATTTACTGTAAATGTATTTCCAGTAAATATATGGTACTATACAGTATTATAATCTTATGGGACCAGTCTTATATGCAGTCTTCTGCTGACTGATGTCTCACTATGCAGTGCATGTCTGTTTTTCTAAAACATACATACACAGACATAGAGAAACATATATATACACACACAAAATAAATATATACAGAAAAATATGTATATGCCAATATTCCTGTGTAATATTTTCTTTAATAATCCATATCAATATTTTCTTTCAGGAAATAAGCAGGGCATCAAAAGATTATTTTTATATTTACTCGAAACCATTGAACAATTCCATCAACCTAGTTTAAAACACATTGGAAAACACTGCTAATCTTGTTTTTAATTGTATACTTACATAGGTTTTACTAATATGTCACTTACAGTTTTTATATACTCAATGTTTTTTGTTAGCTTTATGTATATATGTGTTTAAAAATGCTAAATATTTCAAGTTTTTATGCCAAAATTATAATTCTTTATAATAATTATTTATGATCTTTCCTTCAGTTTTGAGGCAGTGGGGGTTTAATTTTTATTTGCATTATTAATTCTTTATAAATTCAGAAGTTTCTCCTGTATGAATGTTGGGAAGTAATATATTGTTGGCTTGGGGGATAGGTATGGTAGTTGTCCAACAATTTTACTTAATTTTTAATAATAATTCCATTTCTTCTACGGTTTATGTTAAAATGTATATGTTCCTAATAATCAACAATTTTTAACTCTTATTTAAATTTATATATTTACAATGTGAAATGTAATCTCGTGATTACATTTAAATTCTCTTGTGGATATTTTATATTGATATTTATATTTTGTGTATGTTTCTCCTCACTAGGTTAAGTTTATCTTAATACATTTTGCTCTTTTTTTCCAACGTAATAGCTCTTAGATTTATTTATATGTTCCATCACATTCTATTTTATTTCGTTAATTACATTTTTCCAATTAGATCTATTTTCTACCTGAATTACTGCTTTCTAAGTTGAATGTCTTATCTGTTATTGTAGCTATCTCTTTTGCATTATTACTGTTAAAAAGTGAATAGTTTACTTCAACATTTATCTTAGCTGTATCCTAAAGGTAAGATTAAAGTGTGAGCTAATTGTTCTATGTCGTTACATGTTTTGGTATACTTTACCATTGAATGAAAAATGAAAATTAAATTATTCTTTTGATTTACATTTCTCAGTTAATTTTCTGTAACTTATGACATGGTGTGATTTCATATTTGTGCATACATATTTATTATTTGGTGTTATTTTTGGGATTATAAATGCTCTTCCTTTTTAAACATATTTCCTTTGATATTAAAAGTGCACCCCAAGATTTTAGAAATTGCTTTATTGAGGTAAAATTTATATAAAATAAATTACATTAAAACTGTTCAAAAAAGTTTTGGCACATGTTCATACATGAAGCCATCACAAAAATAAAGGTAATAAACATTTCTATTTCTTACACTGCTTTGTATTTTTTCTCTTCCTTACAGCTGCTACATCCTTTTGCTCAGTCGAACACAAACTTGCTTTAATCACTATATAGAAATCCCTGACTCATAAGGATTTTGTTATGAAAAGTGGTTGTAGAGGAACAGAACATTAAAGATGAGTTTTCTAAGCTGATACTGTTTTTGAACAGGTTAAATGTGAGATGCCTTTTAGACTTCCAGTGTGAATCAAACACATGGATAAAAAATTCTAGTTACAGAGAGAGATAAGAGCTAGATACAAATTGGGAATCAATTGTATCTAGAATACAATAGAAATAGTGTTTAAAACATGTGACTGATGAAATTATGTAAAGGGGAAGTATAGATAACAAAATAGAGTAGTTATTTTCAAGAATGGACGTAACAATCTCCAGAGTAAAAAAAAAAAATACCAATTGGTTATGAAGTTTCGTATATTACACGTGTGTGTTTGTGTGTGTGTGTGTGTGTGTGCATGTGTGTGTGCCTGAGTTTGTGTAGTTGAAGGGATATCGACTGTGTGGAGAGGTAGTTGTAGTGTTTAGTTTTATCCTAATAACAAACATAGCAGTTTCAGTTCTGCCTGTACTTAAGTATCACCTTCATGCATTCTCTATGACCACCTCCATGAAAGATATTTCTGCATGCTTTCTTGTTAAATTTCAGCTCTTATTTTCTTCTCTGGAGTTCAGAGTATCTTCTGCAACCAGCCCTCAGATGCCATTCCCACTGTTAGAAACAACACACTGCTGATTTTTGGTTTTGCCCCTCATGAAGTATCGTTACTTTAGACAACTATTCTGACAGAATTATTTCTGAAAACTGCGATTGCATGGGCCTTTTTTTAGCATCTTCACATACCTCAGTTTAATCTTTAGTGACTTTGACAGCCCTTCCTCATGTGTGCTGGTTTTGGGTTACAAATCATTCACAATTTTAGAGAAGTCAGTTTGCAACTCTATTACGCATTATTCCTGCTGTTTTGATATAATTTTAATACCTTAAAGTTTCGGCTATTATGAGCTTAAACTCTCAATGGTGATTTTTTCTGAGAATAAAAATAAATAGTTTCCTGGTTTATGATAAAAATATTTATTTTCTTTATATTTCCTGGACATATCTGGCCTGTCTTTGTATTACTACTGTAGGACTAACAAATATTAACTTGTGTTAACCTTAGCAACAACTTATAAAAGTGTATAGTATACTTAAATTAGCTTTTATCTGACCTTTATGAGACTTGGGTAAGATGGATTTTTCTGGTTTATTCTGTAGAATTCTTTTTTTGATCCTAGGGTGGCCTTGTAATTCTCCACATAATTTATCAAAAGTAACATTATTAATAATCTGCTGAGCACACTTTTAAAAATAGATTTCTTCTCATTGATTAGTATATTTTCATTATGACTTACAGAGACTTTTAGGTTAGTGATTTAAGCTCCAAGACGCAACCGGTATTGCATTTCTTGACAATTGTTTCATGCCTCAGGTTGTACTAGGCATAGAGCTAAAGAACATTTTTTCCCCACATGACAAATGTTAGGTTTTGTAAAACATCTCTGATTACAAAGTATCTTCTTTTAAATGACTAAAAACAATGAAGACTTAGATAAGAGAAAGTCATGCATTTTCTCCTAGGTCAAAAAGAATTACAACTTAACTGTCAGCTACCATGAGAATCGAGATTTGTACATCTTAGTATCATAATTCATTAAATAATGTGTTTAAAATTTTTTTTTTGCTGTTTTAGCTCAATATTCAAAATATTCCCTAAATTTCTATGCTTATTAATGGCAGATGCATTTTTGAGCTAGCTTTTTGAATCTGCTTATTTTACTAATTCAAAGGGAAGCACAAACAGCTGTGTTTAATCTATAACTTGAGTATTTTGCATCTAATTGGTTGTAGTTGAGTAAATATATACTTGTCCTTACAACGTTAAACACGTAAGCAGCGGTGTTTATGCTATTTATGTGTGATTAACTTGTAAAAAATTCATCAATTGTACTGAGATCTGCACAGCTTATTTAAAAATTATGTATAAAGTTTTGAAGAATAAAAATGGTTTGACAAGTAGGCAGCCCACAAAGGAACTGACACATAAAGGGAAGAGGATCAAACAGGAATATAGCAGGCATATTCACTCTGTAGGCTGCAATGTCTGGCTACACTCCAACGGAGTTGAAAGAACAAGCAGACATGAAATATAGAAAAAGAATAGAGACATGAATCTCAAGGTGGAGAAATGAAAGACCATTTGACATTCAAAAATGATTTTTTAATTTTACATCTTTGACACACAGTCAATAAACTCACCTCGGCTTAACTTAGTTGACAATGCATGCAACTGTTTTTCTAAATCTGAGGAAAGCACACAAAAGCATGTATTTAAAAAATGTTTCTGCTGAATAATGTGAACCTAGTATTTTAGTTTCACCAATTTTCCATAACATAAAAGTTAATCCTAGTGAATTTTGTATGCAAGCCTAAATTCAGAAAATCTTTAAATTTTTAACATTATTTAATATATTTTAACATTTTGTGGCAAGGTCACGTGTTAATTTGATTAAGTGTAAGGTTCTAATTAATCAAGGCATGTAACATGTTGGTTTATAATTTTTATTTATTTTTCAATCATCTATTATTTTAAATTTGAAAACCTCTTTATTTTGGTTTTGTATGTAAAGTTCAAGCCCATCAAACATCTGTATGGCACTCAACTTATCTTCGATTTATTCATTTGAAAATGCTCTTGGGTATAGATATGATACTATGGCAAGTAACTCATAGACAACAAAACCATACTAAAGTGAGAACATCTGATAGTATATCAACTTTTAATAAAAGGTGCTATTTTTTATTTATTTATTTATTTTATTATACTTTAAGTTTTAGGGTACATGTGCACATTGTGCAGGTTAGTTACATATGTATACATGTGCCATGCTGGTGTGCTGCACCCACTAACTCGTCATCTAGCATTAGGTATATCTCCCAATGCCATCCCTCCTCCCTCCCCCCACCCCACAACAGTCCCCAGAGTGTGATGTTCCCCTTCCTGTGTCCATGTGTTCTCATTTTTCAATTCCCACCTATGAGTGAGAATATGCGGTGTTTGGTTTTTTGTTCTTGCGATAGTTTACTGAGAATGATGATTTCCAATTTCATCCATGTCCCTACAAAGGAAATAGTGAATTTTTTTTTAGAATATCCACATGCAAAGTTCACTCAGTTTTCATCCCTGCATGTATAAATCTTAAAGAAATAATGCTATCTGGGTAGGATGGCCATAAATATTAAATTACCGTAATAAGTAAAAAGGAGGTTACTGCTTACTGACATTTCTGTACTTCAGAATTTGTGCTTTCGTATTCTGATAAATGCAGATAAAATGCCCTCCCAAAAGGTTCTTTTGAGTTAAACTTCCTCCACTAGGTATCTTTGTCTTTCTAATGTGCAAACAGTTATAATTTAATGTTGGCTCAATTTGCATGGTCTTGATAAATTTTGAATTGGTAAATATTTTCATTTTTTACTGGCAGCCCATATTGAACTTCTATAAATCAGCTAATATTATTTATTCATGTTTTTGATAAATTGGTTCTTTTCCAATTAATATTAAGTTTTTTGTTTTATATCTTTTGTAGTTATTTTCTTCTAGTCAGTCTTTATGCATTCTGGTTTCCATCTTGCTGTGGAAGATCATCCCCGTTACCATACATGAATTCAATTGAATTTCTATTTATATACCCTGTAAAGTTTATTCTACACATGGATGTATAATCAAACATAAAATATCATCAATGTGCCATGACTTCAATCTTCATTCCTACCCCCTTAAAAAACTGATACTTATGTCTCAGAATTATCTGTGGATTTGTCTGAACCCAGTTTTTCTTCACTGTTACATTGGTTTAAACAGGAGTTACTATTCATGATTTTTATTAAAAGTGTTCATTTACCAAGTCCCATTGATACTACTGTTGTGGAAACTTTAATTTTATAATATCATATGACTTTTCCTAATCTTAATTTTATTTCAATGCCAGGCATCAAATTATAAATCCCTTTTCTCTGGGATTTTTATTTGGGAAACAATTTTTTGGAAGTACATCTTGAAACATTAAGATAATAAGCTATAGGAATTTTATCTCTTCTCTATTGTTAGTTCTCAACATTCATTCTTGAAGTGCAGAGAGAAACACACTAGTATTATTACTATCTGTTAAGAAAGAAATGTTGGGATCTTTGTTTAGGACAGGTAAATAGAAACATTATGGCTTTTAGGGAAAGTTATTATTTTTGTTCAGTGTTAACCATTTTCAGTTTAATTTTCAGTCTGGCTCTTGGTTTACGTGTTCCAAATGGAATTATATGCTGTATTTATAATATTAAACTACAACTCAATTCTGATGGTATTTCAGTGGGGGAACATGACCTATTATATTCAAATGAATTTGTATGTTGTCTTCATATTTCTTATAAACTAGTGATTGTGAATTTAAATATAATTAAAAGTATATTTAGACTAAACAGATCATTTGACATTTAGATATCGTAATCAATCAGAATTTTTGTATTATCTATATCTATACTTTATTTCCTTGTACCAATGTTGTTACCTTCAAGAATTTGCCTTCATAATGTTCTTTTCCAGGACAGTACTAAAGTGCCCAGAATATCATAAAACTAACTTACCAATATGGCAAGAAGAGAGCAAATTCTTGCCATTTAGAGAAGAGAAATTGGTAAATGCTTTGAAATAGTTTGTTCTGTGTTTTATATAGTTAAATATAGACAGGAAACAGAAACATATAGTTCGTGGAAGCTATAGAATATACGGGAGCTACAGGATATTGTACCCCCAAATTTTGCACTCTTTAACTACTTAAACATGTCAAAGGCTAAGATGTCTGTGAATATATCTGAAGAAAGTTACAAACTCTAGATTTTAGAAAATAAGGACAAGTCATACAAAATATAATCTCCATTCTGTTATGTCCATCATCATGATTATTAGAGTAGAATTTGAGGTTCAGTAACAGATTTTTTAACTTTCAGAATGAGAGAATTCTCTGAACCTGAGCAGCAGGTATTCAAAGAAAAAAAAAAAGAAGCCATTTATCATGCTACCTGTAATGAATAATATATTTTTGCATTATCATAAATCTTACATTAATTGTTAACCACAGTAATTTTATTTGTTTCAATGTAAATAAATGTGTGTTTTAATTAACAGCATAGTAAATTATTTTCTCTTCTGTGTAATTCATGTTGATGGACTCACTTTGATAGGTGCTTGCTCTTTGGTTATTCAGAGAAATATGTTCCAATTCTTTCATGCTCAATCAAAGATTTGTTTCCGATTGTCTCCTATTCAGAATCTTCTTTTGTTTTTCTCAGTATTGATTTCATTTTTATCAAGCTTTACAAATAAGAAAATAAAAGGCCCTATCTGTATTTTTTTATTATTCCTGCCCTTCGATAGTGTTTTCACTAAATAAAAACAATCTTTTCTTACCTGAAATTTTTAAGCCCATTATAACCCATTTCCTTGGTATACTTTTGACCTCCCATTTTTTTCTTTGTTAATGATGTTACGGTCTCTTCTACAATGATGTCACCTCCTTGTTTTTCCATCCAACATAATGTTTGCTATAATAGAATCTAAACACTGAACTCTTTTATTATAGATTTTGAGGAGACACTTTGATTAAATTATTGAATTTACTTTTTGTCTTTTGAATAAAGACAAATCTGTGCAGTATTCACATCTACTTGCTTACCAACTGTATAAGACTATCTGTGAAAATTAGAGAAAAGCTCCTAACTTTGCATTTAGTCACTTAAAAAAAATCTAGCTCAATTATAAAGTCTAAAGTGATTTTAAAACACTTTTTCTTGACTAATTTTATTTTTCAAGGCAAACTATGTTTTTATTCTCCAAGAGATGTTTTTATATTCTACATTCAGCTTTCTCTCACAGCCTCCAGAGGTGTACTTTTATTGATTTAAATTCATATCTTCTTTATTCTTTAGCCAAGCAGTTTCAGTTGTATTAAAAGTATTTGTTCTGGGAAAACTGTAACCAACAGCTGAGAACTGCGTCATCTCACTGCTAAATCTGTAAATTGATTTTCTTCTTTCTTTTTTTTTTTTTTTTTTTTTTTCTTTTTTATTGATCATTCTTGGGTGTTTCTTGCAGAGGGGGATTTGGCAGGGTCACAGGACAATAGTGGAGGGAAGGTCAGCAGATAAACAAGTGAACAAAGTTCTCTGGTTTTCCTAGGCAGAGGACCCTGCGGCCTTCCGCAGTGTTTGTGTCCCTGGGTACTTGAGATTAAGGAGTGGTGATGACTCTTAACGAACATGCTGCCTTCAAGCATCTGTTTAACAAAGCACATCTTGCACCGCCCTTAATCCATTCAACCCTGAGTGGATACAGCACATGTTTCAGAGAGCACAGGGTTGGGGGTAAGGCCACAGATCAACAGGATCCCAAGGCAGAAGAATTTTTCTTAGTACAGAACAAAATGAAAAGTCTCCCATGTCTACCTCTTTGTACACAGACACAGCAACCATCCGATTTCTCAATCTTGCATTTATTGAGGGCTCTCCACTGTTACTACCACCAAAAAAAAAAGGCCGGCCACAGTGGCTCACACCTGCAATCCCGGCACTTTGGGAGGCCGAGGCAGACAGATCATGAGGTCAGGAGATCAAGACCATCCTGGCTAACACGGTGAAACCCCGTCTCTACTAAAAATACAAAAAATTAGCCGGGCATGGTGGCGGGCGCCTGTAGTTCCAGCTACTCCAGAAGCTGAGGCAGGAGAATGGCATGAACCCGGGAGGCAGAGCTTGCAGTGAGTCGAGATTGCACCACTGCACTCCAGCCTGGGTGACAGAGTGAGACTCCGTCTAAAAAAAAAAAAACCGAACCACAAACAAACAGGACTGCACACATCATGAACCGCAAACACACAACCAGATTGCAAAATTACAGCTCCTGCCCATCACAGGTTCTTAATCTAATTATCTCATGCATTCCACAAACTATAATGGTGCATGTGCTCTGTGCCAGGACCTGGGTTACTGGCTGGGAATACAAAGACAGACGTATAAAACCTGGTTCTCCGGGAGCTCCTGACCTATGGGAGACAAAAATGTCACAACTACAATTTGGTCTTGAAATGAAAATACTTGGGCCAGCCATGGTGGCTCACACCTGTAATCCCAGCTCTTTGGGAGGCCGAGGCAGGCGGATTGCTTGAGCCCAGGAGTTTGAGACCAGCTGGGCAACATAGCAAAATCCTGCCTCTGCAAAAAATACAAAAAATTAGCTGGATGTGGTGGTACATCCCTGTAGTCCCAGCTACTCACGAGGCTGAGGTAAGAGGATCACTTGAGCCCAGGAAGTCGAGGCTGCAGTGAGACGTGGTTGCACCACTGCACTCCAGCCTGGGCAATGGAGTGACACCCTGTCTCAAAAAGAAAGTATTAAATGCCTTTGAATCACAGAGGTGAGAGTGCCTGGCCCTGTCATACACCAGGCAAGTCTTACTCTACAACTCTCTTTTTTCTAAAGTCTGAGGACAAGCCACAGTTCAGTGTGCGTTACCACTACAGATAATGAATTGCTTCATTCATCCTCCATTAATGCAGTGAGCCCCAGTGTGATCTGTATCAGATTCTCTGCTATGTCTTGGGATCCAGAGGTAAAAGTAGTCTTCCTTAACAGGTCACAAAGCCCATTTTACAGATAATTTTGATGGATTACAGGAGTTGGCTATTTCCCAATGATGGAATGGGAAATGACTTAATCTTATCAGCTAGTGGTGTCCAGACCCCATTCCATACCTGTTACTAATAGAAAATGTTACGGGCTTCGGGCACAGTGGCTCATGCCTGTAATCCCACCACTTTGGGAGGCCAAGGCAGGTGGATCAGGAGTTCAAGACCAGCCTGGCCAACATAGTGAAACCCATCTCTACTAAAAATACAAAAAATTAGCCGGGTGTGGTGGCAGGTGCCTGTTCTCCCAGCTACTTGGGAGGCTGAGGCGGGAGAATTGCTTGAACCCAGGAGGCAGAGGGTGCAGTGAGCCAAGACCATGCCATTGCACTCCATCCTGGGTGACAGAGTGAGACTCCATCTCAAAAAAGAAGAAAATGTTATGGGCTGAACTGTGTTCCTGTCACCTCCAAACTCATATGTTGAGGCCTAATTCCTGGAACCACAGAATGTGACTGTATTGGGAGATCGTGCATTTGAAGATGATGATTAAGTTAAAACAATGCTGTTAGGTTGGGCCATAATCCTATCATACTGGCGTCCTTATACGAGGAAATTTGGATACACAAAGAGGCACCAAGGATGCACTTGCACAGAGAAAAAACCACGTGAGGACATGGTAAGAAGGTGGCCATTTACAAGCCAAAGACAGAGGCCTCCAGAGAAACCAAACCTGCCAACACCCAGATCGTAAACTCATAGCCTCCAGAAAATAAAAATCTCATTTGTTTAAGCATCTAGTCTGTGGTATTTTTGTTATGATAGCCCTAGCAAGCTAATATAGAAAGGAAGCTGCAGTTACTACAGGTCTTCTCACTGCTTCCCAGCCTCCCAGCCTCCAGTGTGGGCCCCTTGACCCCATCCTCCATCTATCTTGCTGCCTCAGTCACCTTTCTTTTTTTTGAGACGGAGTCTCACTCTGTTGCATAGGCTGGAGTGCAGTGGCACGATCTCGGCTCACTGTAGCCTCTACCTTCCAGGTTCAAGCAATTGTCCTGCCTCAGCCTCCTGAGTAGCTGGGACTACAGGTGCATGCCGCCATGCCCAGCTGCCCAGCTGTTTTTTTTTGTTTTTTTTTTTTGTATTTTAGTGGAGACCGGGTTTCGCCATGTTGCCCAGGCTGGTCTCGAACTCCTGAGCTCGGGCAGTCCGCCCGCCTCAGCCTCCCAAAGTGCAGGTATTACAGGCATGAGCCACCACGCCCAGCCATCAGTCACATTTCTAAATGTAAATCTAGATGTGTCTCATCCCTGCTCGAAAGGCTCCAACTGGCCAGGTGCAGTGGCTCACACCTCAGCACTTTGGGAGGTCGAGGCTGGTAGATTGCTTGAGCTCCAGAGCTTGAGACCGGCCTTGGTGATGTGGCGAAACCCTGTCTCTACTGCAAATACAAAAAGTAGCTGGGCACGGTGGCACGCGCCTCTAGTCCCAGCTACTCAGGAGGCTGAGGTGGGAGGATTGCTGGAGCCCCAGGAGGCAGAGGCTGCAGTGAGCCGAGATGGCGCCACTGCATTCCAGCCTGGGTCTCAAAAAACAAACAAACAAACAAACCAACAAACAAAACGCCTCCAACCTTAGAGGCGATGGCTCCCCATCATCTCCACTCTAAGGTTCAAACACCACAAGGTGGTCTGTGCTCTGACCCCCTTCTCCAACTTCATCTGCTACTGCTTCCCGTACTTGGAAGACCCTTGATTCCTGCATTTCACCATCTATGTTGCTCCAGGCATGGAAAGCTCTTCCACTCCAGCACCAAGCAACACCTACTCATCTTTTTTTCAGAGACGGTCTCACTCACTCCTGCCTCAGCCTCCTGAGCAGCCGGGGTTACAGATACGAGCCCCTACTCATCTTTCAGCTCACAGCCCCAGTTTCAGCAGCTCCACAACGCCACCCTGGACCCTGGCCCTCCACCTGCTACACACTGATCACCTTCTTTGTGCCATCATTTTACCTGAAGCATCCTTGCATATTTTTGGGTCTGTCACACGATATTGCAAATATCAATTTCTTCCCTTAGAATGAAAGGTTTTTTTGTTGTTGTTGTAAAAAAAAAAAAAAAAAAAAAAAAAAAAAGTATTTGTTCTGGAATGAGTGAGAATATTTTTAATTTTGAGCTCATAAATTTAGTAACTAAATTTGGAGTCATATTTTTATAGTTATTTTTTGTCAAATATTGTAATTTTATTATTCCCAAAAGTATAAATTAGTTGATAGTCATTTTCAGGCCTCTTAAAAATATAAAATACATGTAACATACTTCTAAGACCATAATTATCTTAACTGTGCATTGAATAATTACTTTGAAGGAAGGTAATGCAACTTTCACTCTTCCTGAGCTATTCCCATTACATTACCTTAGTTTTTGCACATCTTAAATATACATGTTTTAGTTAAGAAGTATTAGGAGAAACATATCTCTCTCTCCATTTTAATTCACTCCAGTCCTCCCCAAAGTTCAATTTCAAGTCAATTTCGAATGTGTGCTCCATTTTCTGAGGAGTCAATAGTCTCATGAGTGGTATATGTGGTTGTCTGTTGGGAGAAATGATCATCTGTGACTTTGGGAGGATAATTTATTTTCATATTAACAGGATGCGAGTATCTGGATCTTCCACACTTTGGCTTTTTCTTTTCTGTCTCTTTTAAATATCTCTCTAATAATGTAAAATGGATTGCAAATACATGCTTATTTGTCGAATGTCCCATTTCATTTCTTTTTCTTTCTTTCTTTCTTTCTTTTTTTTTTTTTTTTTTTTTTCAGAGGGAGTCTCACTCTGTCACCCAGGCTGGAGTGCAGCGCGGTGATCTCTGCTCACTGCAACTTCCACCTCCCGGGTTCAAGGGATTCTCATGTCTTGGTTTCCCGCTAGCTGGGACTACAGTTGTGCACCACCACCTCCGGCTAATTTTTGTACTTTTAGTACAGACAGGGTTGCACCATGCTGGCCAGGCTGGTCTTGATTTTCTGACGTTAGTCAGACACCAAAGTGCTGGCATTATAGGCATGAGCCACTGCGCCCGCCAGGCCTGTTACTATTATTTAAATTACATCAACAGATTTTAAAAGCTGTAACAGATTTACAATCGGCTTTTTTTATTAGTCTCACTTCTTACATTTACTAATATTGCAACTTAGATATACTAAGAAAATATTCAGTTTTTATTTCGTTTTGTTTTTAATCCCCAAGCCACTGTGTTCTTCTTCATAAGCCTTCACTTTTTTTTCATGAATTTTGAGTGACACGTTTTCACCTGCCCCTCACAGTTGCCCATAGTGTACTCATTTTGTTCCCTCTCTAGAACTTCCTACACAAGTGGACTTTTGCGAGTCCACTATCATGTTTTAGGCTTCTCCATCGCCTTGTAGGTAGAGGATAAACCACTATCTCCATTTCAAACTACCATATACATGGGAAAGCCAAACATACGATACTTTCAGTGTTTCAGGATTCTCCTCTGCAAGAGTCCATATTTTAATATAGAGGGCATATGCTCATGTTCTCTGCTTGTTTTGCAGTGAGGGTGCAGGTGTATCATCTAAAGCCCTCCTATCAGTTACGCTATATCTGGGCTGGTATTGGGAGTTAGATGAAAGAATTCCAAGTAGAATATTTGAGTAATTTTTTGCAGCAACAGAAGTTGGAATACCCAGATTTTAGAGGCTGCATTTCCATCAATAGAGTTCTAAGTTTAGTATTCATTGTGCAAGCAACAAAAGTGGTAATGTCAATCTTCTGTAGAACATCAACAATATCTTCATATGAACAGTTCTGTCATGTTACTTCTGGTAATTTTTCATAGCTATGAAGCTTCCAATTCTGGCTCTTTACCCTTTTGGTAAGATTCATGTGCTAACCAATATATTTTAGTAAAGCTTATTTCTTCTTAAATTAGCCAGAGTTACTTGCTGCTATTTCAATTTTTTGATTCAATAAAATATGTGATATGATTTTTCAAAAATTCAAATATTGTTATATTACTGCTTTTTATGTAAAGAGATAGGAATGCAGAAAACTTTCATTTTTATTGCTTATGTTTACACATTTATATAAACAAAATTTAACATAATGTGTGTCTACACCTATACAAAGTTATCCTTTGTACATACTAACCAAAATGTGATAAATAAGTCCCCATTAGAAAAAATCATTCAGAATTAATTAGCTAGTGTCATCAGCAGGAAGATACTTAGTTTTAATATTTGGACAAATAGTAATAAAGATGAAATGTACTTCACAACACTGAGAGAGAATAATAGACTTAGATTTAGGGCTTAATTCTGTCACTACTAAGTTCTATGCCCTTTTGCAAGCCATTTAATCATTTTTGGCCCAATTTATTTCCCTGTAAATGTAGTGAGTTACATGGGGCCCTCATAATACCTCTTCCTCTAAATTTTAGGCTTTGTAATAAAAATTCCTAAAAGAAGTTAAGTAAATATTATGGGTTTAGCACATTTGGAACGTTAAAGTAAGTTTTTAAAGTAAATATTTACAAGTTAATCTGAAATTACAGAACTAGCCAAAGAGCAGTTTTGGAGAGTGGCCATTAAATACAGGGGAACGATACCTTATCTTAATGTTGTAAGAACATGTAGGACTTTATTAAAACTTCCAAAATTGAAAGCCAATTACTTTAAAAACTTTTTCCCTGCACATTCATTGCTAGAAAACAGTTAATCCATCTTTAAAAATACCCCAAAAAAAGTCTAAATTGGCATGTGTCCTGGAAACTGTTTTTGGCAATATTAGTGAGGTAGATTGTGTCTTCACTCAATTTCACTTTTCCCATCTGCACCAGTTTCTCATGTGACAGTTTCTCTCTATAGGTTTCTGGCAACCCAACCAACATCAGTTGCTGTAAATATTATCATAAGAAGGAAAGGAAAGAAAGCTTATTTCTTTAATGTACAACTAATATGTTCAAGTTTTAATTAATATCCAATAACTAACATAAGATAATACTTTTTTTGATAAAGCCACATGAACCTTTTTAAACAATCAAGGATTTGCCTTTATCCTACCAATTAAATCTCAGCTGACTGAATACTCCCTTTTATTTTTCTTAGAAGAATGTACAGATCCTAAAATAGGTACAGATATTTATTTTCTCCAAGGTTATCCTTGTTTTGCTCATTTTGAGTCAGACACCACTTAGATTCCTAGCTGGAGTCATGATTTATTTTTCAACAACTGCAACAAGACTGATAATATGATTTACTCTATTTATTGCATTGGAGTTCCAATTCTCCGAAATCCAAGTCTTGCATTTGCCCCATTTTTGCCATTTCAGAGAGTCATGAAGACAAATTATAACACTAGCCTCTGTACATAATACTAAGAAAGCTCAAGCAGAATTTATACGCAAATGTGGTTACCATAGCAAGTTATATTATAAACCAGTGACAGTCAGCAATGGTGGTACTACTAACTAAAGGTCATTTTATACATTTGCAGGGATTTTCTTGGTTTCCTCAATAACATGAAGCCGCTGTAACACACATTTAATGATGAGGGATCATAGACGTTAGATTTGCTGCATGATGCCTTTTATCTGTCAACATCCATTGTCATTACCACTCACGTAACTCTTCCCACTGCTCTCCCTTCCCCAGTATAGCCAGAATTGAAGGATTAAATCTCAGGATTTCCTTGAAAATAAGTTTGGGTATTTTTATTTAGGTTAATCCAATGAGATTCTGTTGCCACATATTTGGAAGGTGGCCATAATGTGAATGCCATCTTTCTGTGACTACTGTCATTCACTGTTGTTTAAGAAAGTTGTTGTTTTCCTACATCAGATTTCATTGTCTGTTAAGTGGCTTTACATTTGTCAAAAAATTAAAAAAAAAATAAGAAACATAGCTCTGGCTTCTTTATAAGACTCACTGACACCAGCTTTAGGTGTCCACACTGCAGTATTCTTTGCCTAGAGACTGCCATGTCAGTGCTATCATTCCCAGATCTAGACCAGCAGAACTAATCTTAGAAACAGAAACTTTGTAGTAGGAAATTACGGAATTGGGTATGTTTGGAGGAAATACATTTCAACAGGACCAGGCTAGAACTTGTTTCTTCTGTCATTCCAGTGCTTTTGTAAACTCCTAGTTTTCTATATTAAATCCATTGCCATTTGTAATACATTTAATAGTTTATGTTTCCAGTACTAAATTCTTATTTCATTCATATTATGAACAGGAATGCTCATTGTGGTTCATGGTTCACAGAATAAAGGATTCCTCTTTATTGCATGAGATTTTTGGGTATTCTCCAAAACCTTCATTTTATTTTATTTCACTTATTTATTACTTTATTTTTGAGATAGAGTTTTGTTCTTGTTGCCCAGGCCAGAGTGCCATGACACGATCTGAGCTCATTGCACCCTCCACCTCCTAGGTTCAAGTGATTGTCCTGCCTCAGTCTCCCAAGTAGCTGGTATTATGGGCATGTGCCACTGCACCTGACGCTTCATTTTATTTTAAATATATATTTTTATTTGACATGAATATATAGAAAATACAAATCTAAGAAATAGTGACAAAAAGCAAAGCCATTATTACCTGGGGCCCTGGGATGGAGGAATGGTTTCAAGAAAAGCAAGAGAAAATATTGAAAGATGATGGAAATGTGTTCTATTTTGATTGCTGCGGCAGTTATACAGGTGACTAGATTTGTCAACATTTAATGAAATGGATACTTAAAATAGATGCATTTTTATTCATATAAAGCATAATTTGGTAAAATGAATTTGAAATGATTAACTTCTGCATTGTGTCATTTACCAAAACACTTTTTCATATATGAACCGTGTTTAAAATTATGCGTGCCTAGAATTTAACTGTTTAAAATAGACAAATGCTATCTATTTTTGCAGTTTTAATAGAGACAGAATTTTCCAGGAGTACTACTGCCTTAGTTGACAGAGCTTGCTTTGGAACTTTTCCAAAAGTATTTTACTCTTCCTAAATAACATATAAACAGTGGTAACATATTTGTCAATAAAACACGCTAAACTAGTTTTCATCTGTATCTTTCATATTCACAGTGATTCTAAATTTAAGAACAAACATCTGATATTACATCAGGCCTTCTAATGTAATTATGCAAGATTACTTACACAATGGAATTATATAATGTCATAATAAAATACTTTTTATTTATTTCTCCTTTAACAGTAAATTTTTGAGATATACATTTATATTGTGGTAACAGATAGAAAGCTTTGTTTGACTGCTAATCACACCGCTTATTCATTCATTTTAAGAGTATGTAATAAGTATTGTCTGAAGTGCTTAGATTACTGCAATATTATTATTATTAATAATAATAATAATAAAGAAATCCCTGGCTGCACAGATTTTGTCTTCTACTAAGGTAAACTGATAACAAAAATAAATGGAAAGTCTGGGCGTGGTGGCTCACTCCTGTAATTCCAACACTTTGGGAGACTGAGGCAGGCGGATCACCTGAGGTCAGGAGTTCAAGACCAGCCTGGCCAACATGACGACACCCCATGTCTCCTAAAAATATAAAAGAAAAATTAGCCGGGTGTGAGGTCCGCTCTCCTACTGACCACAGTACTCCCTGAGCTATTAAGAACTCTTGACTTTTTGAGTCAGAGTATGGGCATTATTTTTAGTATTGCTCTCTCTTTCTTTCTCTCTTCTCTCCGTTTGGCAATTGGGTATGTAAAAGATTCTTTTGATGTTGCTCAATGTAAGTCTAGATGATAAAATTTATTTTCATTTGTTTATTAAATTCTAAACACTTGCCAGAGAAAAAAGGAAAATGCTGTTTTTAAGAGATTTTATTTCTTTCTTCATCATACCTACAAACTTATCTAGCTCACAGAATCTTCATGAAAATTGCCTAGGCTGATTGTTTAAGATATGCATGCCTCAACTCATCGTTTTGCCAGAGATAATTACTTAGCATTTCTGTGGGCATAGCTTGAGAAGTTGTATTTTTAAAACGAAACCCAGATGTCTTTTTGCACTAGTACCATCATCCAAAAGAAAAGGAGTTTGAATTTGATTGGCCTCTATATGTGCACTCCTGGTCTTTGTGCCTATAGCTAGGATGAAGTGGAAAGGTGCCTGAGCTCCCCACTAAGGGGAAAAATAATACTCATCCATAATTTTGTAACTAGAATATACTGATTTTTCACTTTTAATGTGAATCTGTATTCAATATGTTATTATCTTAATGTTGGTTTCCTTAGCCCTTTATTCATAAGTGAGATTAGACCAGTTTTGAGGGAGACTATATTTGACAGGTTTGTGTTTTAGGGGAGTGATGGTTTTACAAATCATGTGGGAAATACATTTCTTTCACTAAATTTTGGGACAGTTGTGTAACCTGGACTGTATTTGTTCCTTTGCATTTTGAAATAATCTATAAATATTCCCTTACTTTTTTTATAAGAATACCAACAATTTTTGACGGGGTTGTTTGTTTTTTTCTTGTAAATTTGTTTGAGCTCTTTGTAGATTCTGGATATTAGCCCTTTGTCAGATGAGTAGGTTGCAAAAATTTTCTCCCATTCTGTAGGTTGCCTGTTCACTCTGGTGGTGGTTTATTTTGCTGTGCAGAAGCTCTTTAGTTTAATTAGATCCCATTTGTCAATTTTGGCTTTTGTTGCCACAGCTTTTGGTGTTTTAGATATGAAGTCCTTTCCCATGCCTATGTCCTGAATGATATTGCCTAGGTTTTCTTCTAGGGTTTTTATGGCTTTAGGTCTAACATTTAAGTCTTTAATCCATCTTGAATTAATTTTTGTATAAGGTGTAAGGAAGGGATCCAGTTTCAGCTTTCTACATATGGCTAGCCAGTTTTCCCAGCACCATTTATTAAATAGGGAATCCTTTCCCCATTGCTTGTTTTTCTCAGGTTTGTTAAGGATCAGATAGTTGTAGATATATGGCATTATTACTGAGGGCTCTGTTCTGTGTCATTGGTCTATATCTCTGTTTTGGTACCAGTAGCATGCTGTTTTGGTTACTGTAGACTTGTAGTATAGTTTGAAGTCAGGTAGCGTGATGCCTCCAGCTTTGTTCTTTTGGATTAGGATTGACTTGGTGATGCGGGCTCTTTGTTGGTTCTATATGAACTTTAAAGTAGTTTTTTCCTGATTCTGTGAAGAAAGTCATTGGTAGCTTGATAGGGATGGCATTGAATCTATAAATTACCTTGGGCAGTATGGCCATTTTCACGATATTGATTCTTCCTACCCATGAGCATGGAATGTTCTTCCATTTGTTTGTATCCTCTTTTATTTCCTTGAGCAGTGGTTTGTAGTTCTCCTTGAAGAGATCCTTCACATCCCTTGTAAGTTAGATTCCTAGGTATTTTATTCTTTTTGAAGCAATTGTGAATGGGAGTTCACTCGTGATTTTGCTCTCTGTTTGTCTGTTATTGGTGTATAAGAATGCTTGTGATTTTTGCACATTGATTTTGTATCCTGAGACTTTGCTGAAGTTGCTTATCAGCTTAAGGAGATTTTGGGCCGAGATGATGGGGTTTTCTAGATATACAATCATGTCATCTGCAAACAGGGACAATTTGACTTCCTCTTTTCCAAATTGAATGCCCTTTATTCCTTCTCCTGCCTGATTGCCCTGGCCAGAACTTCCAACACTATGTTGAATAGGAGTGGTGAGAGAGGGCATCCCTGTCTTGTGCCAGTTTTCAAAGGGAATGCTTCCAGTTTTTGGCCATTTAGTATGATATTGGCTGTGGGTTTGTCATAGATAGCTCTTATTATTTTGAGATATGTCCCATCAATACCTAATTTATTGAGAGTTTTTAGCATGAAGGGTTGTTGAATTTTGTCAAAGGCCTTTTCTGCATCTATTGAGATAATCATGTGGTTTTTGTCTTTGCTTCTGTTTATATGCTGGATTAAGTTTATTGGTTTTTGTATATTGAACCAGCCTTGCATCCCAGGGATGAAGCCCACTTGATCATGGTGGATAAGCTTTTTGATGTGTTGCTGGATTCAGTTTGCCAGTATTTTATTGAGGATTTTTGCATCAATGTTCATGAAGGATATTGGTCTAAAATTCTCTTTTTTGGTTTTGTCTCTGCCAGGCTTTGGTATCAGGATGATGCTGGCTTCATAAAATGACTTAGGGAGGCTTCCCTCTTTTTCTATTGATTGGAATAGTTTCCAGCCATCCCATTACTTGGTATATACCCAAAGGATTATAAATCATGCTGCTATAAAGACACATGAACATGTATGTTTATTGCGGCACTATTCACAATAGCAAAGACTTGAAACCAACCCAAATGTCCAACAATGATAGACTGGATTAAGAAAATGTGGCACATATACACCATGGAATACTATGCAGCCATAAAAAAATGATGAGTTCATGTCCTTTGTAGGGACATGGATGAAACTGGAAACCATCATTCTCAGCAAACTATCGCAAGGACAGAAAACCAAACACCGCATGTTCTCACTCATAGGTGGAAATTGAACAATGAGAACACATGGACACAGGAAGGGGAACATCACACACCGGGAACTGTTGTGGGGTGGGGAGAGGGGGGAAGGATAGCATCAGGAGTTATACCTAATGCTAAATGACGAGTTAATGGGTGCAGCACAGCAACATGGCACATGTATACATATGTAACAAACCTGCATGTTGTGCACATGTACCCTAAAACTTAAAGTATAATAATAATAAAAAAAGGATACCAACATTTAAAATTTTCTGTTTCATCAATCACATACAAGTAATAATTTCTATTAAATGACATTTTTTCTGCAGACATTTTAATAATATTTGATTACCTACAGTTCTAAAAAATATTATAATCATAAAATATTTATAATTATGAATGTTTTTCCAGAGAAAACCTCTTCTTAATCTGGCTTAAAGTAGAAACATCTTATATACCAGGAAGTTCAGAGGTATTTTAGACTCCAGATGCAATAGCAATTCAATGATATCAACAAGGAAAGGAATTATTTTATTTATTTGCACTGAATCGTCAGTATTGACAGCTAGCCGTAGTTAGCTTCTGGGCTTGTATGCTTCCTTGTTTACATCTAGGAAGAGAGGCGAAACCACTTCCCCAAACATGGAATTAAAAAATCTTGCACTCTGATTGAGCCACATTATGTTCCCTGTCTACTTCTAATCCAAAAAAAGGTTAATAAATAAGTACAAGATATATGGGTTGACTAACTAATAAACATCCTTCTTTAGATGTGGGTATATGTACAAAGTCATTTAAGAGAGAAAAAAGAAAATGGGCCTTTTCCAGGCAACCAAATGATTTCTACAAAATTATTTTTAAATATTTGAAGGATCTTACAAGAACGTTTTCCACTTGGTAGATTATAACTGTGCTTTTAATAAGTAATTCATTATTCATTTAAACATTTTACGTATTTTATATTTATTAAACACCTAAAAATTGGTTTCAAGGAGTGTTACTGATATGTTATAATGTATTTTTCTCATTCTTAAGATCTAACATTAATTAACTTTTCAATATGTTAAATAATAGCTTTTTTTAAAGAATAGTATATTTTTCAGGTTATTGATATGGAATGATTTTTTTCTATTTTTTCAAATAAAATGATAAACTTTAAAATTAATTAAATGCCCAAAGTGTAATAAGTAATATGCTCAAAACATTATTTATTTTCACAATAACCTTATGTGGTATTACCATAATATCAATTTTCTGAGAAGACAACTGAGTATAAAGAGGCTATGCAGAAACTAATAGAAGATGAGTGTTGTCTTAGTAGCGTTTTCTGGTGTAGACTCAAGGCGGTATCAAATTTATTTCTCCAGTGATAATGGTTGTTTGCCTCCTCCTGGTATGGAAAAGGGAAGGAGGAACATCTTCACAAAGAAAAGGTTATACTCTGCCTTGAGGCTTTTGAAAGGGATAGAAAACAAAGTGTCCTGTTTATCAACTGCCTTCAGCTTAAAATAATCCTTATGCTAAATAAGCATATTTTTGGGTGATTTATTCTAATTTCCTTTAACCATAAGCTTAACTTCTAGGCAATACTGTCAAATATACACAAAAAGAGTAACTTCATTTGGATAAAATTCTTAAATTTGCTGTGTATATTCAGAGTTCTATTGACATTTCTTTCACATTTAGTGAGACAGAGAAGTACAATGTCAAACTAATAAATACCTTTTCTTGGCAGCTTATCGTAGGAAATGTAATTTGCAATGTTATTCGGAAAACTTGCAAGGATTTATCTAAATAAGAATTGCTTTTTATTGTGTTTTTTTCCCACAATATAACATAATCCTCTCACTTAAAAAAAAAAGTATTATTGTACAAGAAAGTTTCAAGAACAGCATCAAATTACCCATAATGCCCCCACCCAGATATAATCATTGTTTTCATCTGTTTTTCATCTAATATTTAATTCATTTTTCTATCTTTTACGTACTAGTGAAATAAATATCTGAACATTTCAAAGCCTTTTAAAACTTGTTTTTTAATTTCTTTCCAAAAAAGATAAACTCTCTAGCAATAGAGTGGATGTTTCTCTGTACATGGTTCACAGTATGATCAATGAAAATCAGAATTATAATGTTTTATCTATTTTCCATTTTGTTGCACTTAGGTAGTTCTATTTATTTTTCTTGTATTTATTTTGATAAATTGCAATATTTTTTATATTTAAAGTGATCAAATTTGATTTTAATTTTTATAGTTAATTATATTACCCATTTGTATTTCTGATTCTGCTGTTCTTTTTTTGTGGTCCTTTTTTATATTTTTATTTTGGAAAAATACTTTATCTAGTAGGAACATTTTTTTCTTCAATTTTTGAAAATATGACCCTAAACTATTTTCAGCTGAATACTTGAATACTACAGCTGGGTAACCATTTTTGTTTTTGTTTTTGTTTTTTTCACACACAAACTTCTATTGTCTAACAGATACTTATCTACTGTATCTCTCATAGTTTTCAGACTTAATATGGTATAATGTACTTCCTCTTTCTATGCAGACTGAACCAATTAAGAAACAAGAAACCATGCATTATAACTAGAACTCTTCTATTTTTCATCCATGATGCCAGCAGTTTACTTATTTGGACTATCTCTTCGCAATCTTGACTAGGCATATATTGGTCTTATTGATTGATACTATTTTCCATGAGTTACAGTTTTCAGATGCTTTTGGAGGAAGTACTAATAGGTACAATAAAGGGATATATTTGGCTATCATAAATGAATTATCAGTAGAGTAGAAGGATTGCTATCATGTTTTCTTGTTGACACTGGAAGTGTCTACTGGAGCTTATAATCAAAAGATGCTAGAGGAACCAAGCAGAACTACATCATTTTTCATGTTGATGGTATTTGCACTAAATTTAAATTATTAACCTAATTTAAATTAGCACCATTTTGCTGAATCGAAAATGACTACCTGAGCCAATTAATAGGTTTCTCTGAGGCTAATTTTATTTTATTTTCAGTGAATTTTATCTCATATCTGAAATGCCATAGATTTTTTATTAAAAAGTTGATAGTATTATAGAAAACGTGTTTCTTAGAATGCTTTTTTACCATTTTAAACCACATGCACCAGATTTACATTTTAGAAAGAAAAATGATTAACACAGAAAATTTATGCTAAGAGAATTTATAGATGGGAGATGATATTAATATTCTAAAAGAGAGATAATGAGCACTCTTAGTAGTCTAGGAATGAATAAAATAACCACATATTTAGAATGCCTACCTACTGCTACTTCTTTGAGTGTTGTACTATAAACAATATTAAACTTGATTTATGTAAAATACTAGCGAACTGAATCCAGCAGTATTTTAAAAATATTATACCATGACTAAGTAGAATTTATGCATTATTGTAAAACATCATATAAACAGATTTATAAACTTTACACCATCATTTCAATTGATGCAGAAAAATCATTTGACAATATCCAACATACTTTTATGATTAAAAACCCTCAACAAACAATGAATAGAAGGAATACCTTCAATCTGATAAAGGACATTTACATAAAACTCACAGTTTGTATTACATTTAATGGTGAAAGACTAGATGTTTACCCCTAAAATCGGAAACAAGTAGAGGATGTCTGTGCTTGCCACTTCTATTGAACATTATACTGGGAGCTCTAGCCAGAGCAATCAGTCAAGAAAAAGAAAGAAAAAAGGCATCCATATTGGAAAGAAAGAAGTAAAGCTGTCTTTTTTCTCACAGGGTATGGTCTTGTCTATGAAATCCATTAAAAACATTAGAACTAATAATTTAGTTCAGAAAGGTTACAAAATACAAGCTTAATATACATAGAATTTACTACAATATTAGAACAAATATTTAGAATCCATTAAAAATATTAGAACTAATAAATTCTTAGTAATGTTGCAAACTATAAGATTGATATGCAAAACCATTGGTATTTCTATATATTTTCCAGGGATGACTCAAAAACGAAATTAAGAAAACAGTTTGGTTCATAATAGCATCAAAAGAATGAAATTCTTACAAATATATCTAACTTAATAAGTACAATATTTAACTGTAAAAGCTATGAAAGATTGTTGAAATAAACTAAAAGATTTATGTAATTGGAAAAAACATCTCATGTCAATGGAATAAAGGCTTAACATTTTTAAGAAGGCAATATTCCCAAAACTGATCTGCAGATTCAATGTCATTCCTATATAGAATTTTAACTGACTGCTTTTTAGAAACTGATAAGCTAATTCTAAAGTTGAAAATAAATTGAAGAAAAAAGACAATAATCTTGAAAAAAACACTTTCCAATTTCAAAACTTACTACAGAGAAACAGTAATCAAATCAGTGTAGGCATGTAGATGGAACAAGATTTTGGCTATGATAAATGAATTATCAGTAGAATAGAAGGATTGCTATCATGTTTTCTTGTTGACACTGGCAGTGTCTACTGGAGCTTATAATCAAGGATAGGCATGTAGATCAATGAAATAGAAACAAAAGTGCAGAAATAAACCAATACCTATATGGTTAAGTGAATTTTGACAAGAGTGCCAAGACAATTCAATGGGAAAAAGAATAGGCTTTGAATAAATGGTTGAGTTGCTCCAGTTGGGACAACTGGAAACTGTGTAGTCAAATGCAAAATAAAGTTGGATCCTAAGTCACTCCATATAAAAAAAATTAACTCAAAATAAATCAACAATCTAAACGTAATAACTAAAAGTCTAAGACTCATAGAATAAAAGATATGGTATTTTCATAACCATGGACCTGGCAAAGAATTCTTAAATATGGAACCAAAAACATGAGCTTCAAAAGAAAAAACAATATAGGTAAATTGGATTTCATCAAAATTAAAAATTTTTGTAATTCAAAGGACACCATCAAGAAAGTGAAAAACCAAACCACAAAATGGTAGAAAATATTTGCCAATCATATATCTGACAGACAAATTGTATTTCAAATATATGACAAACACTTAGAACTCTGTAATAAAAAGACAATTTGCCTAACTAAAAAATGGGCAAAGATTCTGAATAAACATTTCTCTAAGGAAAATAAGCAAATATAATAATCTCATGAAAATATGCTCTAGTTGTTAGTCATCAGGGAAATACAAATCAAAAAAACGTGTCACCACTTACCAAACACTAGAATGGCTGAAATTAAGAAGTGAGATGAAAATGCTGGTGTGGACATGGAGATATCAGAACCCTCACACATTGTCAGTGGACAGTAAAATGGTGCTGTCAATTTGGAAAGTAGTCTGGCAGCTCCTAAATGAGTAAATCTAGAGTTACCATATAACCCGGCAATTCCACTTTTAGGTATATACTGAAAAAAATGAATATATATACGCACACAAAAATTTGTACCCAAGTATTTATACAAGAATTATACATAATAGACAATATTTGGAAACAACTCAAATGTTCATCAACAGAGAAAAAAATAAACAAACACATGGTAAATCCATAAATGGGGCTGGGTGCTGTAGTTCATGCCTGTAATCCCAACACTTTGGGAGACTGAGGCGAGTGGATCACCTGAGGTCAGGAGTTCAAGACCAGCCTGGCCAACATGATGAAACCCGGTCTCTACTAAAAATAAAAAAATTAAAAAAAGTAGCTGCGTGTGGTGGCAGGCCCTTGTAATCCCAGTTACTCAGGAGACTGAGGCAGGAGAATCACTTGAACCCGGGAGGCGGAGGTTTCAGTGAACCGAGATCATGCATTGCACTCCAGCCTGGGCGTCAAGAGGGAAAAAAAATCCATAAATGGAATATTACTCAACCACAAAAAGGAATGAAGTACTGAAACATGCCACATCAATAAACCTTAAAAATATTATGCTAAATGAAAAAAGCCAGTCACAAAATATAGCATACTATATGCCATCTAGGAAATAAAGTTCAGAAGAAGGATATCCGTAGAGACAGAAAGTAGATAAGTGGTTGCTTACTGTGTTCCTTAGGAGTATTGAGGGTTTAGAGCAGCAGTTCCCAAACTTTTGGGGGCACAGAGGACCGGTTTCGTGGAAGACAATTTTTCCATGGACAGCGGGGTGGAGAGGGAAGGAATGGTTTCTGTTTGAAACTTCCATCTCAGATCATGCAACATTAGCTAGATTCCCATAAGTAGCACACAACCTAGCTTCCTACTTACACAGTTTACAGTAGGGTTTGTGCCCCTGTTGAGCAACTAATGCCGCTGCTGATTTGACAGGAGCTGGAACTCAGGCGGTGATGCTAGTTCGTCAGCTCCTGCTGTGTGGCCTAGTTCCTAACAGGTCATGGACCAGTACCAGTCTGTGGCCTGGGGGTTGGGGACCCCTGGTTTAGAGGAATGATAGGTAAAGTGTAACAGGCTTTTATTGTGGTGATGAAAATGTTTTAAAATCGACTGTGGTGATAGCTGCACATATCTGTGGACACACTACAAAGCATTGAATTGTACCGTTTTAAAGGGGGCATAATATAATATGTGAATTTTACATAATAAAACTATTGTTAAAATATACTCCTTTGAATTCAGAATGTTCTCAGTGAATAGATAAGTCTGAATTATAAGAATTCTTCATGGTTTGGTAAAGAAAACACTGGTTTATACAAAGACATCATTCATAATCTCAGATTTCTGGTTGTTCAAGTTATTACTTTGATTCTCATTCCCCAAATTTGTATATATTTAAAAACTTTACTTTACTTGTATACCTGGATGAAAACATTGATATTGATTAATTTATTAGGGTTAATTTATTCTTGTCACACTGTGTCATACTGCAAAATAGAATACTAAATGAAATGAATTATCCATATTCAATAAATATATTTCTCTTCCTAAAGTATTTTAATATATTTCCATAACAACAAGCACAAACAAGGAGCAATCAAGCAATATGACCATTCTTGATTCAAAAAGGCTAAAACACCTACTTTACCAATTTTTTGCTCACACGGATAGAGACTGAATTTCAGCTTGTTAGTAAAATATGTCATTCTCTCAATCTTCCAAGTTTATGAATATTTTCAAACATTATTTTGCCTAGTAATTATGAAGGCAAATAATTTGAATGATTAATCACAATTTATATATTTATAGAGATATTACATCCAGCTTTAGCATACAAAGTCAACAAACATTCGTAATTTATTTTCTTCCTCATTATACTAAGGCAATCTGGGGCATCAAGCACCATCTCTGAATGAAAAGCTTTTTCTTTGGTAACCTGACAATAATTGATTGAAAATTATTTTAAATGGTCTATAGACTTGGTTTGCCCTCTTTTGGCAAAGTTTTGAAGTACAAATGTAAAGACACTGCTGACAAATATATATTTTTTCTGGTTTTGAAAAAGGTTACTGTCTTTTATTTTCTTTCATTATCTAGACTTTCAACGTTATACTTCTGAGAACAGAAATTGTTATTGATATTACACTTAATGGTTTGGAACAGCAAATTTAATTAACCTCCAATATTAAAAATGACTCTTCAGTGATAAAAATACAAGTTACATAATTTTCGGATTTTAAATGTTATGAAACTTAATATCCAACCTAAATTTTGAAACTGCACAAACTTAATCATCCATTGATTTTCATAGAAGAAAGGAGAACACTAAAATTATATTATGCTTTCATTGTCTTCCTAGTAAATGGTCAATATTCATTTTTCAATTTAGTCCAAATGGTAGCTGCTGCTTTCTGACCTACCAACACATTGCCATTCTTATTATTTTGGAATTGTAAGCTCATTTCAACATGCCAAATTGTTGTTTACATTCCAAATATTAAAAGAAGATTTTAATTCCATAATTCTCTATTACTTCCTTTCTTAACACATTTTTTTAAAACACAGAATTAACAGTTACAGATCGGTTTTTCTAAGGTAAGAGTTTAGTTTTAAATTAAGAAAGGATAAAACTCTCCTTGATTTCATATTATAATACTTTTGTAGCTGCTTAGAATTTTGATGTAAACAAATAATCATTAAATTTTAGGGGAAATAGAAGCTTAGTAAATTACACTTTGACTGAATTCGGTTTTCTTGTACTTTATGACAAAATTCTAATGTAGACTCTCAAAAAATATAATATTTCACCTTAAGCAATACAATCTTCAGCAGACTGAAACAATTTGTTTGATTCTGTGGCATACCATGAAATTTATTTTATTCTTTCCTTAGTACAAAAATAATTTCTATGCTATATATTTATTCTGCTTTTGAAAAAGGCATTGTATATATTCATTTTTGATGTAATTGCTTTTTTATTTTCTAGATTGTTGAACTTAATATTAGATGTCTTAGTTTTATAATTAGAATTTTTAACTAAAGAATAACAAAATTACTTCAAAGAGCATTAGTCTGAGAAATGTCTTTTAATTTGATCTTTAAATGCACATTCATGATTCTATTTCTTTTTATGGTAAAATTATCTTCCAAAATTATATATGATAAGGGTTAGAGTTGTCCTCCTAACATTAGTGTATATTATATTTGTTACACTTGGATATACTAAATAGTATGCTGATTTATATTACTAAGATAACATAAATCTTCTTAGGTGACCTGAAGTAAATTAGTTAATCTCTCTGCTCTATTTTCACATCTTGGAAAGAAGGATACTAATAATACCTAAAAGTAATATGATGATTAAATTAGATTAATACATGTAAAGTGCCTGGCAAGGTGCCTGGCATAAAATGTGCTCCCAATAAATATTAACTATTATTATTAAAACAGTTAGACCTAGATATAGCTTAATATTAATTAATGTTAGTTATAGATCCTTGGGGTGATGTTAACTGTAGAAGAATTATAAACTAAGGGTCTTTCTTAGAATTTGGTTTATTGCATTGCTAATTTCTTCTTTGTTAAAGAAAAAAACAGGCTTTATGTATATTAAAATGATGTAAAAACAAATGATATTTAAACTAAAAGATTAAACGAGAAATCAAGAAGGAGAAAATACTGTTTAAATAATTAAAAAATCAGACATAGAACTTGAAACAAATATGCTTAAGATACATGCCCAGTCTCATGATTTCCTAAGAAAATTTTTACCTTGAGTAATAAGTAGGCTTGAAGGAAATGTGTCATGTAATTATGTATTCTAGAATGTGATTGGATAGTATATTTAAATAAATGCTTTTTAGTACTACTCAGAAGAGAGGAAGCCCTTGAATTACCTTGAATACAGAAAAGTTCTTCATGATTTCCAAGAAGCTGGGTAGTCTATATTACGCACTACAATTTGCCAATTTGGATTTACAATGAAAAATGAAGAGCAATTATATGTCCAACTTGAGAAACAATTGTCTTTATATTATTATTGCAGAACATCCTCCCTGCATACTGTAAGAGGGAGAAGAGAAAGGCTGTGAATCAGGCTGTACTTTAAAATAAAAAAGATCTATGTGATTTTGATCAAATTATTGGACTACTGTGTTGATTGGTATCTTGTAGATTTTTGGTGATGTTAAGAAATGAAAGAGATGAGAGAGAGAAGGACTGGGGTGGAGAAAAGAGAAGAGTATGGATAGTGAGAATGAGAGGAGAGGCAAGAAAGAGAATAGAAAGGAAATCTGGAAAGCAGTAAACCTCAAAATGCTATTTGAATGAAATAAGATGTCCTTCATAAAGGATTTAAGCACTGTCAGTTCAAGATGGCCAATGAAACAAACACAGTGGCCTCTCCATCCTAGGAAACCAGCATAGAATTAAATTATTAGTGAATCAGAGACTTAAAAAATGCAGATGAATTACTATCTCTCAAATAATAAAAAATAGATTGTTTTTTCTTATGTTCATTGCCTAAGGTAAGCAGAACTAGAAGCTATTTGTACATGTCGTGTCACTACTTACACATTATTTGTGTGGTTTCATTTTAGGTACATATACTATAAATTGACGTTGATTTTAATGATGACTCTATATTTAATTGGTGAATTCATCCTGTTGATCTTCATTGTAGTTTGTGAAATGTTTCTATTTGTTGTGTTTTCTTATTTTTTCTTTTCCATATCATGGTTTACGTTTTATATTCTTCCTCTCTGTACACATTCTGAACCATTCGGTTTTTTTTTTTTTCTGTAATTCAATTATTTATTTTATTTTTATTCCATTTGATAAACACTTCTATTTATGAAAGTTGTGCATTATACATCTATTCCTTCGATCATTACATTCACTTTCAAGTCAGTGTTTCTCTAATCTTAATTTTCACCTCTACAAAATTATAACAATTGTAGGTGAGAATTTTTAAATTGTACACAACTCACCTTGTTTCATTTTTATCCAGAAAACCAATTTTTCTTCAATTATGAATTTACTAAATTATTTTCTCATCATTTCTTGTATCTTATTTCTTGCCCCTGAGTTTACTAAACTTTTCTCAGCAATGTATCCTACAATAGTGGTTACTTTCAGGGGTTTCAAAGGTGATGGATTTTATCAATTTCTTAAAATGTAAAAAAGTTGTAGTTGCTGAGAATCACTTTTAAAACAGTGCCGAGGTGGGTGGATCACGAGGTCAGGAGATCAAGAGCAGCCCGGCCAACATGGCAAAACCCCCTCTCTACTAAAAATACAAAAATTAGCCTGGTGTGGTGTGGAACAAACTTGTAGTCCCAGCTATTCAGGAGGCTGAGGCAGAAGAATCACTTGAACCTGCGAGGTGGAGGATGTAGTCAGCCGAGATCATGCCACTGCACTCCAGCCTGGACAACACAGCAAGACTCTGTCTTAAAAAAACAGAAAACAAACAACAAAAAAACAGAAACATAGAGATGTAATACAATAAAGCCAAGCTACTTATTTCCCAGCTTCAACAATTATCAAAAGTTTAGTAATCTTGCTTTATTTATACATTTCTTACCCATCCCACCACCCCATTTACACAAATTTAAAGTTCTTAATTATCTACAGTATTTTAATATAAATCATGGACGTCATGTAATTTCTGCTATTATTATGTCACTTTAATTGATAGTAATATTGAAAATTATATGGTCACCTGGCTATTATCACATCTAATAATTTTAGGAATAACTACTTAATATTATGTATTATGCAGTTCACATTCAAATTTCCCAAATTGGCTTTGAAGTGTCCCTTGAAATCCGATTTTTAAAATTAAAATCCAGGCCAGGTGTGGTGCCCCATGCCTGTAATCTCAGCACTTTGTAAGGCCAAGAAGGAAAGACTGCTTGAGCTCAGAAGTTTGAGAACAGCGTGGACAACAGGGCAACACAGTGAGACCTAATCTCTACTAAAAAAATAAAATAAAATTAGCTGCGAATGGTGGTGTGCACCTCTAGTCCCAGCTACTTGAGAGGCTGAGGAGAAAGGATCTCAGCGCTGCAGTGAGTTATGACTGCACCCACTGCACTCCAGCCTGGGACAACAGAAAAAACTACGTGTACCAAAAAAGGAATGAAAATTCAAACAAGACCCAACATTCTCTTTGGTTTTCCGTTGCACAATCCTTTTCTATTATCTAACAGTCCTTTTATCTTCCCTTTCTGTCCTATTTTTTACTAATGGAAATAGATAATTTTTTGGGAAGTTTTGCATTCTTTTTGGTATTGTTTAACATAGTTCTATCTCTTTCATTTCCTTCAAACTGATGGGTGATTTGTGCACTTTCTGTTGCATCACATACACAAAATTATAATGATATTTGGTAGCATCCATAGAGTGAAACTAAGATCAATTTGTGATTTTAATTTGTGAACCTAATCCCTCCATTACAAAGCCAATATTTTAGCATCAATTTGTGATAGTTGCAAATATGAATGATAGTTTTGGCTGAACGGCAAACCCTGGAATAAAAGATTTAGTTTTTCAGAATTAAAAGACAATTGTTAAATGTGCTATCAACTGAATTCTAATCTTTTAAAATATTTTTATTTTCCTTTTTATAGAAAGTTTTGCAGTATATATTCCCTACTTTTGGCACTTTAAAATTTAACTATTATGTGTCAAGTTGTGGATTATGTTAATTTTTGTCTGTTTGTTGTTGTGATCTTGACCTTAAACCATTTAAGTCTTTCTTCCATTGGGATAATTTGTTTCTATGATTTCTTTATATATTACTCTGCCCCATTTTCTCTTTCATTATTTTATTTTTTATTGTCTCTCAGTGCTAACTACTGAAAGAATACCTCAATCTGATTTTTTTTATTTTTCATTTTTATTTATTTAGTTAGTTATTTTTTGAGATGGCGTCTCCTTCTGTCGCCCAGGCTGGAATGCAGTGGCACGATCTCGGCTCACTGCAACCTCCGCCTCCAAGGTTCAAGCGATTCTCCTGCTTCAGCCTCCTGAGTAGCAGAGATTACAGGTGCGCGCCACTTCGCCCGGCTAATTTTTGTATTTTTGATAGAGACGGGGTTTCACCATGTTGGTCAGGCTGGTCTCAAATTCCTGACCTGGTGATCCACAAGCCTCGGCCTCCCAAAGTGCTGGGATTACAGGCATGAGCCACCGCACCCGGCCTCAATTTGATTTTTTATAATTACTTTTTATTGGTAGAATTTTGTTATTATTATTTCTTCCTTTTCTTTTTCCTCCCCTCCTTCTTCCTCCTCTTCTTCTTCCTCTTCTTATTCTTATTTTTCTTTTTATTATTCTTACATAATGATGATGGCAAATATTATTCTGCCACAAGAATATTAGCTCATTCATTTATCTGGACTTTCATATTTCTTATTATTGTGGTAGTTTATTCATAGCAGTAGAATATAAAATAAAAATTATATAATATGTGTTGTATATTTTCCCTTTATTTAGAATAAGAAATATATGCACTTCAGTATTTTTTTTTACTTTGTGTTCTCAAAATCTATCAATTTATAGTATATGGTGGATATTCAATAATCTCTGATTAATTTTATTAAAATGCATGAAACAGACTCAGGACTCTAACTAGAAAACTCTCATAAATAGATAATATAACTTATAATTATATGATATAAGGTTGGAACTATGGTAATATGACAAAATTAAGGACATTAAATGGGCTTTGGTGCCTGGGATCAGAGTTTTCAACATATCTAGGATGGCAGCTAAACCCCCCTGGTTAAGTAGTTACTATCTTCCCTTGAGCTCTTTTTCTCCAATTGTTGTCTTACTCTCACAAGGCTGAAGATTGGTAAGGTGGGAGAAGTCAAGATGAAAAGTCCAAATCCTTGGGTGGGCTATTTTAAATGAGCTCAGCTCCAAGGGTTTAAGGAGTAAATTCTGGTTTGTTCTTTTTTAGGTATATCCTGGGGAAAGGATAAGCTGCTTCTGGTTCAAGAAAATAAATTCTTCATATGGTTCTCATCAAGGCTTATGTTTTATAACAAAAATCTTAAAATATCAAGAAAATCAATAATAACAGTGTACATTTGCAGGAGCTTTTCTTCTATTTATTTAAGTTCTAGGAAGGTAGCTTAATGGCTGTGGTTAATATAGATGTCTGATTAATAATGAGTTCCAGCTATATCCACAGTCTTACTCTCATCCCCTGAGCTATGGCTTGCCTTCTATAAAAATAGGAAAGTAGGAAAACCAAATATCACAGAGTTTGGCTTAGGATTCCAAGTACTTGAGGCAGAGGTACAGGACCTATGAACAATAAAGATTTCTGCTTCTTTATTGTCCAGGGAACAATCTAGCTTCATCAAAATATATGATGAGCATGAAAATAGAAAAATAAACTCATCCTTTGACAATAAGAGGTTGAATTTTAACAGTGGTAAGCTTAATTCTGATTATTTGGCAAGGTGATACAGCACTATTGAATATATTGCATAAGCTGGATAAATATGCATTCTATGATTACTACAAAGTCTATAATACCATAGGTGCCTCATTTTATGTTTTATAGTATGGCCATGTGAATTTACTTCTCTGTAGTAAAATAATTTGTTAGCCGCATTGCTTTTGAATGTATTACATAAAAATAGGTGTTTTAGAATACCTAAGTGCCTGTAAAGTTCACTGAAGGTATTAGAAAGATGAGACTTAACTTATGTAAAATGTTTAGAGCAAATTAGATATTCTAAATGTTATTTAAAATGGCAATGAAACAGCTCAATTCAGCAAATTATTGCTTGGTTCAAAATTTATGAGAATTAATTACTATAGAGTGTTGGAAGATAGAGAGAATACCTTACCGTGTACTGTGGGGAGAAGAAATCTGAGCTGGTTCCTGAAACATGGTTCAGATTTATACTGGCTAAGAGAAAAGTGGTGGCAACTGTGGATATGTGAAAGTGGGAAGACTAAAAAGTATGTTCTGAGTTAAGTGATTGAAACTTTTAGCCTGAGTGAATTACATTTTAGAGTTTAGGGACTCTAAGAAGATCATATAGTCTTCATTTTTGAAAGCTTTGAGTGTCAGGCTCAGAGTGCAATTTATCCTGTAGGCAATAGGAAATAACTAAACATTTTTGAGCCGAGATGTGGCATGATAGAAGGTTTATTTTAGGAGTATTGACTTATCACAGTATGAAAAATGAATTGCAATATGGAAAGAGAATGGCTCTTGAAGAAGAAATAAGAAGTTATCCTAGAAGAGAGTTTAGGCTGTACAGGAATGATATAATTCATTTTTAAAACTGCTAAATAAACATTCAAGCATGAAGAGATAACAGTAAAGTACAAAGTAGAGAATGGGGAAATGATTATAATTATAATGGTTAAGACTCAGTCACTAATTAGACTTTTTTTGGGTAAAAGAATCATAAGCCCTCTGGTGGTACCAATAAAAATAAAAATTTGGTTATTTCATCTGATAAATATATAACTACTTTTAAAAATAATAAAATATCTATAATTTTGATAGCAAATTTACAATCTCCTGAATTATATATAGTATGTATATATGTACACACACACATATATACGGCAAAGATATAAAGTTTCTTTCTAAATATTCCTTATCTTGGAAGGAGTCCACATTGCTTCCATATTTTGATATGTATAGAAGCATCCTTTAAGTAATCTATGTGATTTCAAGTGATTAAACATCACAGTCTTCCATTTGTTGAGGGATGAAAAATTATCTTATTTTTGCAATATGAAAAATACTTTCCTCAATGAAGTGAAAACTATTTTTAGTGAGTATGACAGACTTTATGAAGTTAAATATTGCTGATGATTCTAATTCAAGTAAGGAGGAAAAAAACTCTTGTCACAGAATCATTTTTCTATAAGGTCTCCATGGGATTGTCAGAAGGCATGCAAAATATATTAGAACACCACCTTATTTATGACATGGCCCACATCTACAAGAAGGCCAATTGGAGTAGGAAAATATAAAATGCTCAGCATGTTCAGGACATTTATTTCAATGCATATATCACATTCCTTTTTTTTTTCTTGGTGACAAGCTAAATCTTTCCTAGTTCCACTGTCATAATTGCCATGCCGTGGCATCAAAAAGGTGCATGAATTCAGGAGATTCTATCTAAGATTCTTCAATTCTATCATAATATACCTATAAACAGTGCATTAATAGGAACCCAGAATGCAAAATAAAGCCAACAACAGTCAACCTTATACATAATTCAGGAATATCTCCCCTTCCTATGGAGATTTCCCCCCTCAATTGAGCCCTGTAATTGATTTATAGCCCATTTTGCTGTGGTTATCTCTGATTTCTACTTTCAACTTGTAATTAGTTGAGTAACACCTTTTGATTTATCATGCATAGTCTTGCTTAACTCACCCAGATAGGTGAAAATTTATCATATTTATTGTACATATTAATTCCATAAATCAACTCTGAAAATATATCTTACGTTATCATTGCACATGAAGTTTCTGATTTTCGTTGAAGACGGCATTTCAACCATGTATGTGATTTCTTCTCCCTTTGAAAATTCGCATTGAAATGGACAAAGGAATAAATGAGAGGGGACTATTTTAATTTTCATTTTTAAACAAATGTATAAATAGTATACGATAAGATCCACTGGTTAGAGTCTTTGATAAATTGAGTTTTTCTCTTTTCTTTTTCTTCTTAAGATAAATTGCGCTTCAGATAATGATCAAAATTGTCAGTATTTATGTATGTTAAGAAAATAACTTAAAGTGAGTAGATAGAATCTCTAGCAGAATCAAAAATAACCAAACCATCTGAAAGGCAGAGGGAAACTTTAGAACAATTGTGGAAATAAGTCAAACTCAATTATATGAAAAATTTGGAAGAACACCAAGTTCTAACATATGTATATTTCAGGGTCTAAGATGTACTCAAAATGGTACAGCTTCATTTGACATGAATAGAATAGTAAAAAAGCAGGTTCTTGTTACTGAAAGCTCCAAGGACAGATAGTCATCCCAGTTATAGAACTAGGAGTCATAACCTATCTAACCACTAATTGTCACAACAAGTATGAAGAATGAAATATCTAAGATGGTGGTAAGTATATAATGCCCATTTTCCCTGGCATTGTATCAGTTCTCATTTGCAACAAGTCAATGGAATCACATATCAAACATAGATTCATCTGAGATGACAAAGAGTACAGAATAAATTTAGGGGCAGTTGATATGCATATGAATCAACCCTACAGCTGGATTTAGGAATGTGGAATGCTAACACACTTCAAGGTAAATATGGTATGAGAATCTTAAAGAGGGAGAAAACATCTTCTATCACACTGTTCTTTGATTGAAGGTACTCCTTGCTAGGTAGAGAAGTGAGTAGGGTGTAATGACTTATTAATCACAAAAGAAACAAAAAAAATAGTTTGCCATAGGAATAAAACTGCCTGTCTTTATCTCCTCAATTTTCACAGCTAATGAAACTTTGCTGTAGAAAACAAAAAGGAACCTGTGAGAAAATACATTTCTATTGCTTAAGCCACCCAGCCTAAATAGACTAGTACAAAAAGCCTCTCTTACAAATAAAGAATATTCAAATTATTAAATAAAATATTCAATGGAAAAATGTAATCTAAGATATAAGACAAAGTATACCCAATGAAATGGATTTACCACAAAAAAAGCAGAAAATTTGTATGAGAGAATATGGGTGTGTGTGTGTACGTGTGTGTGTGTGTTTGTGTATGTGTATTTAAAAAGCCAAAAAATGGAACTAAAACAGGTAGGACAAAAACTAGAGACAATAATGCAGTAGGAGAAAAACTAAGGACATGTGACATTATAGAAAAACAGATGAATTGAGAGAAAGGAGTAATCAACTGTATGAAATCTTACAGAAAATTTGAGAAAATCAGAGCAATAATTTGACACTAAATTTGTAACACAAAACTTGACTCATTTCTGGCAAAATCATTTTAAATAAAGTGAGAAATATCAAAGCCAAATTGGAGGAACACGAGGAATATCTGGGGCATGTGGAAGTGGAACAGTCCAGAAAACTTTTTTCAAAGCGCTTTTCTATAAAATACACCAGAACAATAAGATTATAGTTGGAGGAAGGCATGATGTCAAAGGATGGCTGTTGTTATTTTAAAAGATGTTGAAGCATTGTATTGAAGGAGATGCTCCAGAAATAGGCTAACATGAGACTGGCCAGCAGTGTGAATTTTTAGTGTCCTTTTGTACCATGGAAGCTGAAAAGCTAAAAACAACATTTCCCACTCTGTCTTATAGACTATTCTGCATGAGAATTGGATTCTGGCAATGAGACGTGCTATTTGAAAAGCAGAGTTCAGGCAGAGGACATTGTCATTCTGTTTCAGCTGTTTTTTACCACCCAGATGGATCACGGAGACATGGATTTTTCTGTGGTAGAGTTCCAGGGTCAGATGATGAGTATCATGGGTCTAGAGAAGCAGTTTCAGGGTTGAGAGCAGTAGCTTTTTGATCCCTAGATTGCATCCATGATGGTGTGTGCTGTGACATGACAGTTACAACAGAAGCTTCTTGATTATCTATTCCCCCATTGTAGCACATGTAGTAACTACCTTTCCTTTGGTTATTCTTGTGGTCTTTTTTTTCTGGGAGTCATTCCTTAAAGCCAAGACAATACAGACTGTTCTCTCAGTCTAAAAGATATTAAAGTAACTTATATTTATTCATGGGTGGATATAGGTTTCATGAAAACTATTTGAAAGTCGACTACAAAGGATAAAATACAAACGTTTGTATATAGAAGTAGAAATGAAGGTAAATATTAGAAGAAGAAAAAATGACAAAATATAAATTTTAAAAACTATAAAACAAGGGAGGTCGAGGTGGGTGGATCACCTGAGATCAGAAGTTCAAGACCAGCCTGGTCAACATGGTGAAAACCCGTCTCTACTAAATATACAAAAAACTAGCTGGGCGTGGTGGTGGGTGCCTGTAATCCCAGCTACTCAGGAGGCTGAGGCAGGAGAATTTCTTGAACCCGGGAGGTGAAGGTTGCGGTGAGCCAAGATCGCTCCACTGCACTCCAGCCTGGGCAACAAGAACGAAACTTCGTCTAAAAAACAAACAAAAAACAAAACTATAAAACAATATCAGAAAGTATAGAAAAATTAATATAACTTAAAAATATGTGTTTTATATACTTCTAAACATTTTCTTTTTTTGGAACCACTAACTTTGATCACTTCTTCATATGACAATAACTTTGTAATATCATTTTATGCAGAGACAATAGAAATAATTTATTTCTGCCTCTAGCATGATTGCTTGACTATTCTTTTTAATTTTGAGAGTTATATGCATAAAACATGATTTTACATAAAGCCACATCCATTGTTTGTAACACTGTTATCATTTTCTGCCTTTCAAAACAAGATTCTGAAATTCTGATAAACTCTATTGGGCACAATTTTTATCTACAATAGATTTATATTACATATATACCATATGTGTGTGTATATATGACAATATATTCATCACACACACAAATTTACATATGTGTTTACACACATGTACACACACATAACATATCTAATTTTATTTGGTGCTTTATATTTCTGACAAGAACTTCTGTTCTGTTTAGACATTGATGAGGAACGCATCGTCACTTAGACTTTTGCACACAATGATTGAAATACTTCTGTGTCTATATACTTCAACTATTATTTAATCCTCTGTTGCAGACATTCTCCCAGTGACAGGAGCCATAGTACTTGTTTGTATCTTGATGTAAATGCTGGCCTTGAACTTTCATAGGGTGAGTTAGGATTTTCGAATGTTGGTGATTAGGACTATTCCTCAATGCCGTTTCTAAACTGAAAGAGTTAGCAAGAATTTAACTTGACTTGGAAATGATTCATATAAATGTATCCCACCAAGGCTAAATAAATGTATGTTAAATTCAGTTTTTCCATAAGTAAATCTCCAAATATGATGGAGGAGAAGGAAGAGAGGAAAGGGGAAAGAGTATTAATATGCAGATAAAATATCTTTATTTGGAAATTTTTAACCAAGAGAATATAATGCAACGTCCTCTCTTAAGCCTTAAAACCAGTACAAATGAAAGCCTCTAAAACAAGCTTCATTAGCCTCATGGCAAGTCGGCCTCTCCATATATTTCTACCATTTCTGCTGAAACTAGTCAGAGTGGTTTCTGCTTCTTGAAAATAAACACTATCATGAGACAGAAATTAACATTATTTTATGTACCCTTCACCTTAATAAAATTAATTTTAAAAACATCAAAGGCTACCTTAATTAGATTGAAACCTTACTTCTCAACATGGCTTAGATCACTCTGCATGTTTCCTGTTCCTTTCCAAACTCCCATGTTGGTACAATTTCAACCATGCTTCCTGTAAGCTACTAACACTGATCTCTCTTCTCTTCCTCAAATGTGGCCAAATAATTCCCACATGAAGAGCTATTGTTCTTGGGCCTAGAGCTGTGCTGTTCCAACAGAGTAGACACTAGCTACTTGGGGTATTTTGAATTTAAATTAATAAAAGACAATTAAACTCTCATTTCTCAGTTAAACAGCCATAATTCTAGTGCCAGGTGGCACATGTTCCTAATGACTAGCATATTGGATATCACATATATTGAACATGTTCATCATTGCTGGAAGTCCCAATGGTTGCTGTTGGCCTAGAATGTTTGGCTGGAATTTTTCATACTGACTCATTGTCATCATTTTCGACTCAGATATCTGGTTGCTGTAGTTATTGTCACCGTCCACTCTAACCATTAGCTTCCAAACCCTATTATTTTCCCTTCTTGCCACTTACTACTAATCTGAATATGTATTTATGTATATGATTATTTATTTGTATATTAATATTTTGTTCTTTGTTTTGATGAGTATATACGTGTGTTTGTATATGAGAGTTATATCCCCAGAATCTTCAAGGATGCTTCCTGGACATATTATATGTACAAAAATACTTGAAAACAAAAGGATAAAGAAAAAAAGATTCAATCTACTGTCATCTTGTTATTCAAAAATAGAAGACATTGCTTTTGGATAAAATACATGATAATTAACAAAAGTGGAGTAACGAAGTATGTATCTGGTACTAGAGAAAACTGAATCAGCCTAAAGGATTCTTATAGGTTAAGATGTGAATTAAAATTCAAACTCAAAACATAGGTCCTGTGCAAATATATCAAGAAACAAAAGAGATTATCATTAATTTTATTCAAGTAATTGCTTTTGTTGTGTTTATTTTACTTGATGAGTTTTATTCAGTGCCTATCACTGTATGCCCATTCCTGGGTAATATTCAGTGAAAAATAAAATAAAATAAATAAAACAATATTTCCTCGTTCTTTTCCACTAAATAATATGCTCTTAAAATACTGCTAGATTCAATCATTTTTCTTTATTAGTATTGAAACAACAGACAAACCCATTTCAGTAGTTTTGTTTTTAACTTGTTTCCAACATTTGGAAAGGTGTTTTTATAAATGTTAAAAGTTGTTTACCCAGTCCTTCTTCCCTTAGCTCACCTAAAAAACTATTAAGCTGTCTCAAATTTTCTTTAAACTCTCATGCCATCTATAACGTGATGACCCGTATTCAGTCTTTTCTATGTGAGACAGATACTGCAGTCAGGCAGTATTTTGCTACTCCATTTACTTATTGTTTTTCTCTCTGCCCTTTTCTACATTAACAACATAATGCTATCCTTATTGTCTTTCAAGGCCAAAATGAAATACCTCCCCAGTGAAACCACCCAGACAGAATAAATGTTTTCTTTAATCTGCACACACAGGAACAACAAGTACATCTGAACTCAGTCTTTTAAAGTATAGTTATTTGTTAGTAAATGTATTCTATTAGATTATAAGTTGCTTAATACTAATGGGGTTATGTTCTACCCATCATTTTCTCAGGATCTTCCCATAGTAAGTTCTTAATTACTACTGCTATATCAAATACTAATGCTTTAGTTTACAATAAATAGAAGGTATTCGTGCAGTTTTAAAACACAAAATGATCAGGAGGATAATTTTACATTTAGTGAACACTTCAATACATGATGTGTTTAATGTATTGAAAATATATTGCATGTGAAAGCTTCCACTGTGTTCACCAAAATGATTTTCTGGAAATGTCTTTGATTACCTTATTTCTATCAGAGACTTTAGACTAAAAGGATTATTTATGTGTTTTTCTAATTACAGAGTCTATTAATAGCATGAAGTACATCCATTTGTCACTGAAAGGTAGGGTAAAACTTCATTCTATCACTTCTTATTTATGTGAATTGCCTTTGAAGTGAAAACTTAGAATACAATATTTGGAAAAATATGGGGGACATAAACACCGTCACCTTGCTGATTCATTGCATAAGAAATTTCATTATAGAACCCATAATTTTATATCATCCATACTTTAGAGAATTTAAGAATGCTATTACACAATGTTTTGAGTTATTTGTTTTTTATTATTTCAATGTAAGCTTTATTTCAGTTTTAATGATCATTAATTGACACTTTAAAAGTTTAGTTATTACTGTAGACAAATTTTTAACATGAAGTTTACAATAACAATTTAATATTTTTAAAAAGACACAGCAAATATATTTTAATATCCAACTGAGATCATCTTGAGTATGATACATTAAATAGCCTGAGATTAAAAAATAAAAATTCGGAAGTTATTTTCATTTTTATTATGGTATTTGTTAGAGTCTGCATTATGTTGCAAAAGGAGGTTGCTACCCCTCAACCTGAATATCAGCGTAGCTGGAAATACAGTTTCTCACGTTTTCTTTTCCTCTGATGATGCACTTTTATTTCTACCACAATTACTGGTTTATATGTCCTAATTCCATTATTTCCTTTACACATTAATAAATCTTTCTACTTTCAAATTTCTTAGGTACTATTCTTCTATTGCATCTGACATTGATAATCCAGAGCTGAAAGCTTTCTTCATGACTACCTGAAGGAGATGGATAATGGGAGAGGAGCTGAAGCAAGACAAAACCCAAACTCATTCATCTTACTCCTTACAAGACAGAGTCATTTTCTCATTTGTGCTTTAATAAATGTAATTTTAATTAGAGTGCATCATTTTATAGAATATGTCTGAAACAGAGATAAAGAATATTCTATTATTTCATTGATTTAAGTAAATGTAATAATAAAAATTATAAAATAAATAATATAAATTGTAACTTATAATCCACAACTTTCTATTTTCATAGTTCCTGACACAGAGTAAGTCCACAATTAAATGTTTATTGAAAAGAAACAAACTAAAAGAAAACATTTAGGAAAAATAAAATAAAATATGATATGAATATTTAAGCTCACTGCAAGCTCCGCCTCCCGGGTTCACACCATTCTCCTGCCTCAGCCTCCCGAGTGGCTAGGACTACAGGCACCCGCCACCATGCCCGGCTTATTTTTTTTGTATTTTTAGTAGAGATGGGGTTTCACCATGTTAGCCAGGATGGTCTAATTTAAGCTAATTGCATGAGAAATACAAATACATTGTTAATTCCATCTGAAAAGAATCATTACTACTAATTTCTTTTAGCAGGTTTTAGGAACTAAATATTATTATCTAGGCATATTATACTTACGGTCAGTTTTTATTATTATACAAGTCTTTATTTGTGTATATGTGGTTGGGGTTGCTAAAACAAACAACATAATATAAACTTTTAAATAATTTTTATAGATGTCAAGCAAAATGTGTCTCCATTGATTAACATCCATTTTATACATTACACACAGTTTCAATTTTATAAGGACACACTTTTCTTAACTCTGTGCACCATTTTACACTTCCACCAATGATGTCCAAACATTTATAGTTATCCATAGTTTCATTAATATTTGGCATCACAAATGACTTAACCTTTGCCAACTAAATGAATTAAATTATATCTCGTTTGAGTTTTAAATTATATTTCCCTGATTACTAATGAGACTGATTATTTTTATGTTTAATCATCATTCATATTTTCTATTTTGCGAAATGACTGCTCATATATTTTGCTCATTTTGTTTTTTGTTATTGTCTATTTAAATATTATGTTTTACAAGAATTTTTTGTATATTCTGGATTTTAATAATTGTCAGTTCATATCAGTTTATTGTGATTTTGAAGAACACAATTTTGGAATTTTGAAAAGCCAATTTTAAATGTGTATATATATATATGATTCTGTGTGTGTGTGTGTGTGTGTGTGTGTGTGTGTGTGTGTTCTGACATTAATAATCCAATACTGAAAGCTTTCCTCCTAATTGACTGAAGGAAATGGATAAGGGGAGAGGAGCTAAAGCAAGACCCAACCCAAACTCATTCATCTTCCACCTTACAAGAGGGCTTGTTATTTTTGTTTAAGAAATCATTCCATAATCAGAGACTGTAAAAAACATCCATCTATATTTTCTTCAGAAAGTTTTAATCTAGCTGAAATTGGTTTTAACATGGTCAAAAGTTATCTTCTGCATATTGATTCTAGCTTCACAGTACCATTTAATATGTAGTTCAATTTTTTCCATTAATTTGACACATATGTATTATGCCAAGATGTTTCTGTATGTGTGGATGCCATCTCCGAGCTCTGTGTTCTATTCCACTGGTCATTTCATTGTATTGATTAACTTTACTATTAATTCTTACATTTGATAAGGGAAGCCTCATGCTTTATTGTTTTTCTTTAGAATTGTAGTTGGTATTCATATACATTGTCACTTCATACATGTTTTAGAATTAGTTTATTTGAAACTCTTTCAGGCATTTATTGGATTACTATTGAATATACAAATTAATTAGGGGAGAACTGACTTCTTTACATTATTAGATTTTTTATTAGTTAACATTCTCAGTACATTTTTTCAATATTTTTCAAAAAAGAATTAAATATTAATCATAACATATTTTAAATATGTTCATCATTTTGAAAATCACAGTTTTCATCTATTTTTTGTTGGTGTGAAATACAATAAAATTAATTTGGAATCTTATCTGTATATCTTAGTAAGTTATTTTTAAAATCATGTATATTATTTTTAATTTTCTATGTAAACAATCATTGTCTACTCAAGATTGAATCAGTTTTTTTCACATTCACATATAATCTACTTATATTACTTGTTGCACTTCCAAAACTTCCAGTATGTTACCGAATAGAAATGTTGAATATATGTATTGAACGTTTCTAAGTTGAATAGTCTTACAAAAAAAAATTGGTAGAAATGCTTGACTTGATTTGATTCTGCAGTTCTTAGGTTTCTTAAAAAAAGTTAAATTATAAATGGTTGTTGAATTTGATCAAATCATTTTTACAGATAATGAGAACATCATATTATTCTTCCTAGATTAATTTTATACTTTATAATATTTATAAACTTTCTAATGTTGAGTCACGCTAGCATTTTTGAAGCAAAATGTGATAAGAATTTATTATATTTTATATGATATTGGGTGACTTTTGCACTAATATTAATATGCAAGAGTAACTTGTAATTTTCTTTTTTATATTCCTCCTGCCTGGTTTTGATACAATGTTGTTCTAGCCTTACAAAGGTAATTTTTAAATTTTTTTATTCTCTGGAAAATTGCATATGTTAGATTGGAAAAACTCACTATAAGCCTGATTTATTCATGGTGGCAAGTTTTAAAACCATTAATTGAGAACTATTCATGCTTTCTATTACTTTATGAATAATTTAATTATTTTTCTAGTATATATCTTTACTTTTGCATTTTCACCAATTATATTAAAAACACATAATGAATAATTCGATTAGAATATTATCAGTGTCCAGGACAGTTCACTAGAAGCAGCTAGTGTAGGTGGGTCTCACAGAGAGGTACAGAAGGGGCCAGTAAATACAGCATCTTCATCTGTAATATCCAGGTACTTGCAATGGGACTAATCAAGGAAATACCTTGACCCACAGAGAATGAAGAAAAGCGAGGCAGGACAATGGCCCACCTGGGAGCAACATAGAACCAACGAAACCTCCCCACCCAGGAAAGTGGTAAGTGAATGTGCGACCCCTGGAAGCCACTCTTCTCTCACGGATCTTCATAACCTTCGGGTCAGGAGATCCTCTTGTGAACCCACTCCACCAGGCCTTTCAGTCTGACATACAGAGTTACATGGAATCTTGCAGAACAGCAGCTCAGACATGCACAGTGACCTCAGAGCTTTAGACACTCGGGCTCTCTAGGCTTCCCAGCAAAAGTAGCTTCAACTCTGGCCATGTGGGAGGTTACACCCCTGTACATACCCCTAAAAAAGAGGCTGAATCCAGGGGACTGAGCAGCGACAGTCGACTGGCTCCACTTCCATGGCATCTAACAGGAAAAGACCCACTGATATCATGTCGGGAATTGGTGGTTTCTTGGTCCCATTGACTTCAAGAATGAAGCCGCGGACTCTCGCAGTGAGTGTTACAGTTCTTAAAGATGGTGTGTCTGCAGTTTTTTCCTTCTGATGTTCAGACGTGTTCGGAGTTTCTTCCTTCTGGTGGGCTCGTGGTCTCGCTGGCTTCAGGAGTGAAGCTGCAGACTTTCGCAGTGAGTGTTACAGCTCTTAAGGCGGCGCGTCCAGAGTCGTTCATTCCTCCCAGTGGGCTCGTGGTCTCGCTGGCCTCAGGAGTGAAGCTGCAGATCTTTGTGGTGAGTGTTACAGCTCATAAAGGCAGTGCAGACCCAAAGAGTGAGCAGCAGCAGGATTTATTGCAAAAAGCAAAAGAACAAACCTTCCACAGTGTGGAAGGGGACCCCAGCAGGTTGCCAAGGGCTGCCTCTGGCAGCCTGCTTTTATTCCTTTATCTGGCCTCACCCACATCCTGCTGATTGGTCCATTTTACAGAGAGCTGATTGTTCTGCTTTACAGAGAACTGATTGGTCCGTTTTGACAGGGTGCTGATTGGTGCATTTATAATCCCTGAGCTAGGCACAAAAGTTCTCCAAGTCCCCGCTAGATTAGCTAGACAGAGAGCACTGATTGGTGCATTTACAAACCTTGAGCTGGACACAGTGCTGATTGGTGTATTTACAATCTTTTAGCTAGACATAAAGGTTCTCCAAGTCCCCACTAGATTAGCTAGATACAGAGGGCTGATTTGTGCATTTACAAACCTTGAGCTAGACACAGTGCTGATTGGTGTATTTACAATCCTTAAGCTAGACATAAGGGTTCTCCAAGTCACCACTAGATTAGCTAGATACAGAGTGCTGATTGGTGCATTTAAGAACCTTGAGCTAGGCACAGAGTGCTGATTGGTGTATTTACAATCCCTTAGCTAGACATAAAGGTTCTCCAAGTACCCACTAGACTGGGGAGCCCAGCTGGCTTCACCTAGTGGATCGCACAACAGCAGGCGGAGCTGCCCGCCAGTCCAGGGCCGTGCATTGGCACCACTTAGCTCTTGGTCGGTCAATGAGACCCGGCACTGCAGAGCAGGGGGCAGCACACGTCAGGGAGGCTCAGGCTGTGCAGGAGCCCACGGTGCAGGGGAGGCTCGGGCATGGCAGGCTGCAGGTCACGAGCCCTGCTCTGTGGGGAGGCAGCTGAGGCCCTGCCAGAATTCGAGCGCAGCGCTGGCGGGCCGGCACTGCTTGGGGACCCGACACACTCTCCGCAGCTGCTGGCCTGGGTGCTAAGCCCCTCACTGCCCAGGGCAGGTGGCGCTGGCTGGTGGTTCTGAGTGCGGGCCTGGAGCCCACGCCCACCTGGAACTCGCCCTGGCCTGTGAGCCACAAGCAGCCCTGGTTCCCACCCACTCTTATCCCTCCACACCTCCCCGCAAGCAAAGGGAGCCGGCTCCGACCTCCACCAGCTCAGAGAGGGGCTCCCACAGCAGTGGCGGGCTGAAGGGCTCCTCAAGGACGGCCAGAGTGAGCACCAAGGCCAAGGAGGCGCCAAGAGTGAGCGAGGGCTGCCAGCATGCTGTCAACCCTCAATATAAAATTTCGGCCAACCAGCAGTAGCAGTATTGCACCTCCCTGGGATGAATATCTTGGGGACAGGGGTGAGTCACCATCTTTGCTGTTTGGGCAACTGAGCCATTCCAGCCTTCAGGCTTTGGAGTATCTGAACCAACTGAGAATGGAAAGAACTCCCATCACCACACAGCTGCTCTATGAAAACGTGGCCAGACTGCATTTTTAAGCAGGTCCCCAATCTTGCTCCTCCTGCTGAGTGGGATTTCCCTACAAGCCACCCCCATCAGTGTTCTCCACCTGACAGGGATTTGAAGCCTCACTGGAATCTTGGGTTGGAGCTGGCAGAGGGAAGGCTGGACCACTGTCTTTGCTGTTTGGTGACTCACACTTTCTAGCCTTCAGGCTTTGTAGAGTCTATGTAAGGCTGACCTGGAGCAGAGGGAGAACCCCAGCAAAGCACAGCTGTTCTGTGAGGATGTGCCAACCTGCTTTTAAAAGCAGGTCCCTGACCCAGTTCCTCATTACCAGGTGGAGCCTCCCAATTGGGGTCTCCAGCCACCCCTGCCAGTGTTCTCTGTCCAACAGAGATTTGAAACATCCCTGGGATGGAGGTCCCAGAAAGAAGGACAGGCAGCAATTTTTGCTGTTTGGGTGGCAGCTATTCCAGCCTTCAGTCTTTGGAGAGTCTAAGGTGATCTGGGGCTGAAGTAGAACTCCAGAACAGCACAGTTGCAGCTGTAGCAATTCTCCAACAAGAGTCCTTAGCAAGGATGAACTAGATGGAATGACAGAAATAGAATTCAGAATATGAATAAGAACAAATATCATCAAGATTCAGGAGGATGGCAAAGCACAATCCAAGAAAAATAAGGATTACCCTAAGGTGATATAGGAGTTGGAGGATGAAATAACCCATATTAAAAAAGAACCTAACGGGTCTGACAGAGCTGAATAACACAATGCAAGAATTTTGCTACACAATCATAAGTATTAACAGCAGAGTAAATCAAGCTGAGGAAAGAATCTCAGAACCTGAAGATGAGTTATCTGAAATAAGACAGTCAGGCAAAAATAAAGAAAGAAGAATAAAAATAAATGAACAAAACCTCCAAGATGTATGATATTATATAAAGAGGCCAAATCTATAAATTATTGACATCCATGAAAGGAAGAGGAAGAAAGAAAGCAACTTTGAAAACATATTTAAGGATATCGTCAATGAAAGCTTCCCCAACCTTGCTAGAGAGGCTACCAATCAAATTCATGACATACAGAGACCTCCTACAAGATTCTACACAAGATTATCCCTAAGATGCATAATTGTCAGATTTTTACAAGGTCAAAATGAAAGAAAGAATGTTAAAGGCAGCTAGAGAGAAAGGGCGGGTCACTTACAAAGGTAACACCATCAGGCTAATGGCAGACCACTCAGCTGAAACCCTGTAAGTCAGAAGAGATTAGGGTCCTATATTCAACATTCTTAAAGAAAAAAAATATTAACCCAAGAATTTCATATCCAGCCAAACTAAGCTTCCTAAGCAAAGGAGAAGTAAGATCCTTTTTCAGATAGGCAAATGTTGAGGGAGTTTTTTACCACCAGATCTGCCTTACAAGAGTTCTTGAAAGGAGTACTAAATATAGAAAGAAAAGAATGCTAATAGCTAATACAAAACACACTTAAACACACAGACCAGTGCCACTGTAAATCAACCACACAAACAAGCTGACATAATAACCAGATAATAACACAATGAGAGAATCAAATCCACACATAACAATACTAACATTGAATGTAAAAGGGTTGAATGCCCCACCTAAAAGACACAAGTAGCAATCTATATAAAAAAGCGATACCCAAAAGGATGCTGTCTTCAAGAGATCTGGGTCACATGAAATGGTGCCCATTCACTCAAAATGAAGGGATGGAAGCAAATTTAACAAGCAAATGGAAAACAGAATAAAGCAGGGATTGCAATCCTAATTTCAGACAAAACAGACTATAATAAACCAACAAAGATAAAAAAAAGACAAAGAAGGGCGTTTCATAATGGTAAAGGGTTCAAGTCAACAAGAAGACCTAACTATCTTAAATATATGTGCACCCAATACAAAAGCACCCAGATTCATGAAGTAAGTTCTTAGAGAGCCACAAAGAGACATAGACTCCCACGCAATAAGAGTGGGAGATGTCAACACTCCCCTGACAGCATTAGACAGATTATCAAGGAAGAAAGTTAACAAAGATATTCAGGAATTGAACTCAACATTTGACTAAATGTACCCAATAGGCCTTTAGAGAAGTCTCCACCCCAAAACAACAGAATATACATTCTTCTTATTGCCTCAAGGCACACACCCTAAAATGGAACACATAACTGAACATAAAACAATCCTCAGCAAATGCAAACAACTGAAATAATACCAAACACACTGTCAGACCATAGTGCAATATAAATAGAACACAAGACTATGAAAATAGCCAAAACCATGCAATTTCATGGAAATTAAACATCATGCTCCTGAATGACCTTTGGATAAGTAATGAAATTAAGACAGAAATCAAGAAGTTCTTTAAAACCAATGAGAAAAAAGATATAACATACCAGAATCTCTGGGACACAGATAAGGGAGCATTAAGAAAGAAAGTTATAGCACTAAATGCCCACATCAAAAAGTTAGACAAAATCTCAAATTAATAATCTAACATCACAACTGAAAAAATAAATAAATAAATAAATAAACAAACAGAAGTAAGAACAAATCAATCCCAAGCTAGCAGAAGACAAGAAATAACAAAATTCAGAGCTTAAATGAAGAAAATGAAGAAACGATAAACAATTTAAAAGATAAATAAATCCAGGAGTTTTTTGCTTGTTTGTTTTGAAAACATTAATAAGATAGATAGGGCTCTAACTAAATTAATAAAGAAAAAAAGTGAAAAAATCCAAATAAACACAATCAGAAATGATAAAGGAAATGTTACTCCTGACCCCACAGAAATACAAGTAACGAGCAGAAACTACTAGGAACACCTCTATGCACACAAACTCTAAAACCTAGAAGAGATGAATAAATTATCTTCAAATACATTCTCTCAAGTCTGAACCAGAAAAAAATTAATTTCCTGAACAGAGCAATAATGAGCTCTGAAATTAAGTCAGCAATAAATATCCTACAAATCAATTTTCTGCATATGGCTAGCCAGTTCTCCCAGCACAATTCATTGAATAGGGAATCCTTTTCTTAATTGATTGTTTCAGGTTTGTTGAAGATCAGATGGGTTGTAGGTGTGTGGTCTTATTTCTGAGTTCTCTATTCCATTCTATTGTTCTATCTATGTCTGTTTTTGTACCAGTACCGTGCTGTTTTGATTACTTTAGCAATATAGTTTGAAGTCACGTAACATGATGAAGGCAATGGAAGCTCCTTTTTGGTTCCATATGAATTTTCAAACAGTTTTTGCTAGCTCTGTGAAGAATGTTGTTGGTAGCTTGACAGGAATAGCATTGAATCTGTGAATTGTTTGGGGGCACTATTGCCATTTAATTATATTGATTCTTCCTTTTTTAATTATTATTATACTTTAAGTTTTAGGGTACATGTGCACATGTGCAGGTTAGTTACATATGTATACATGTGCCATGCTGGTGTGCTGCACCTATTAACTCGTCATTTAGCATTAGGTATATCTCCTAATACTATCCAGGGGAACAACACAGAGTGTGATGTTCCCCTTCCTGTGTCCATGTGTTCTCATTGTTCAATTCCCACCTATGAGTGAGAATATGCGGTGTTTGGTTTTTTGTTCTTGTGATAGTTTACTGAGAATGATGATTTCCAATTTCATCCATGTCCCTACAAAGGACATGAATTTATCATTTTTTATGGCTGCATAGTATTCCATGGTGTATATGTGCCACATTTTCTTAATCCAGTCTATCATTGTTGGACATTTGGGTTGGTTCCAACTCTTTGCTATTGTGAATAGTGCCGCAATAAACATACATGTGCATGTGTCTTTATAGCAGCATGATTTATAATCCTTTGGGTATACACCCAGTAATGGGATGGCTGGGTCAAATGGTATTTCTAGTTCTAGATCCCTGAGGAATCACCACACTGACTTCCACAAGGGTTGAACTAGTTTACAGTCCCACCAACAGTGTAAAAATGTTCCTATTTCTCCACATCTTCTCCAGCACCTGTTGTTTCCTGACTTTTTAATGATTGCCATTCTAACTGGTGTGAGATGGTATCTCACTGTGGTTTTGATTTGCATTTCTCTGATGGCCAGTGATGGTGAGCATTTTTTCATGTGTTTTTTGGCTGCATAAATGTCTTCTTTTGAGAAGTGCTGTTCATGTCCTTCGCTCGCTTTTTGATGGGGTTGTTTGTTTTTTTCTTGTAAATTTGCTTGAGTTAACTGTAGATTCTGGATATTAGCCCTTTGTGAGATGAGTAGGTTGTGAAAAATTTCTCCCATTTTGTAGGTTGCCTGTTCACTCTGATGGTAGTTTCTTTTGCTGTGCAGAAGCTCTTTAGTTTAATTAGATCCCATCTGTCAATTTTGTCTTTTGTTGCCATTGCTTTTGGTGTTTTAGACATGAAGTCCTTGCCCATGCCTATGTCCTGAATGGTAATGCCTAGGTTTTCTTCTAGGGTTTTTACTGTTTTAGGTCTAACGTTTAAGTCTTTAATGCATCTTGAATTAATTTTTGTATAAGGTATAAGGAAGGGATCCAGTTTCAGCTTTCTACATATGGCTAGCCAGTTTTCCCAGCACCATTTATTAAATGGGGAATCCTTTCCACATTGCTTGTTTTTCTCAGGTTTTTCAAAGATCAGATAGTTGTAGATATGTGGCATTATTTCTGAGTGCTCTGTTCTGTTCCATTGATCTATATCTCTGTTTTGGTACCAGTACCATGCTGTTTTGGTTACTGTAGCCTTGTAGGATAGTTTGAAGTCAGGTAGCGTGATGCCTCCAGCTTTGTTCTTTTGGCTTAGGATTGACTTGGCGATGTGGGCTCTTTTTTGTTCCATATGAACTTTAAAGTAGTTTTTCCCATTCTGTGAAGAAAGTCATTGGTAGCTTGATGGGGATGGCATTGAATCTATAAATTAACTTGGGCAGTATGGCCATTTTCATGATATTCATTCTTCCTACCCATGAGCATGGAATGTTCTTCCATTTGTTTATATCCTCTTTTATTTCATTGAGCAGTGGTTTGTAGTTCTCCTTGAAGAGGTCCTTCACGTCCCTTGTAAGTTGGATTCCTAGGTATTTTATTCTTTTTGAAGCAATTGTGAATGGGATTTCACTCATAATTTGGCCCTCTGTCTGTTGTTGGTGTATAAGAATGCTTGTAATTTTTGTACATTGATATTGTATCCTGAGACTTTGCTGAAGTTGCTTATCAGCTTAAGGAGATTTTGGGCTGAGACAATGGGGTTTTCTAGATATACAATCATGTCATCTGCAAACAGGGACAATTTGACTTCCTCTTTTCCTAATCGAATACCTTTTATTTCCTTCTCCTGCCTAATTGCCCTGGCCAGAACTTCCAACACTATGTTGAATAGGAGTGGTGAGAGGGGGCATCCCTGTCTTGTGCCAGTTTTCAAAGGGAATGCTTCCAGTTTTTGCCCATTCAGTATGATATTGGCTGTGGGTTTGTCATAGATAGCTCTTATTATTTTGAGATACGTCCCATCAATACCTAATTTATTGAGAGTTTTTAGCATGAAGGGTTGTTGAATTTTGTCAAAGGCTGTTTGTGCATCTATTGAGATAATCATGTGGTTTTTGTCTTTCGTTCTGTTTATATGCTGGATTACATTTATTGATTTGCATATATTGAACCAGCCTTGCATCCCAGGGATGAAGCCCACTTGATCGTGGTGGATAAGCTTTTTGATGTGTTGCTGGATTTGGTTTGCCAGTATTTTATTGAGGATTTTTGCATCAATGTTCATGAAGGATATTGGTCTAAAATTATCTTTTTTTTGTTGTGTCTCTGCCAAGCTTTGGTATCAGGATGACTCTGGCCTCATAAAATGAGTTAGGGAGGATTCCCTCTTTTTCTGTTGATTGGAATAGTTTCAGAAGGAATGGTACCAGCTCCTCCTTGTACCTCTGGTAGAATTCGGCTGTGAATCCATCTGATCCTGGACTCTTTTTGGTTGGTAAGCTATTGATTATTGCCACAATTTCAGAGCCTGTTATTGGTCTATTCAGAGATTCAATTTCTTCCTGGTTTAGTCTTGGATGAGTGTATTTGTCGAGGAATTTATCCATTTCTTCTAGATTTTCTAGTTTATTTGCGTAGAGGTGTTTGTAGCGTTCTCTGATGGTAGTTTGTATTTCTGTGGGATCAGCGGTGATATCCCCTTTATCATTTTTTATTGCATCTATTTGATTCTTCTCTCCTTTCTTCTTTATTAGTCTTGCTAGCAGTCTATCAATTTTGTTGATCCTTTCAAAAAACCAGCTCCTGGATTCATTAATTTTTGAAGGGTTTTTTGTGTCTCTATTTCCTTCAGTTCTGCTCTGATTTTAGTTATTTCTTGCCTTCTGCTAGCTTTTGAATGTGTTTGCTCTTGCTTTTCTAGTTCTTTTAATTGTGATGTTAGGGTGATTCTTCCTATCCATGAGCATGGGATGTTTTTACGTTTGTTTGTGTCTTCTCTGATTTCTTTAAGCAGGGTTCTGTAATTCTTAATGTAGAGATCTTTCACCTCCCTGGTTCACTGTATACGTAGGTATTTCATTATATTTATGGCAATTGTGAATAGGAGTTCATTCCTGATTTGGCTCTTGGTTATTATTAAAAACTCAAAAAACAACAGATGCTGGTGAGGTTGCTGAGAAAAGAAACATTAATACACTGTTGGTGGAAGTGTAAATTAGTTCAACCACTGTGGAAAGCAGTATGGCAATTCCTCGAAGAGCTAAGAGCAGAACTACCATTTGAAAGAGCAATCTCTTATTTGCAATACAAAAACTGGAGCTCATGAATACTTTGATTTTCTCTGTAGCACAGGATAACCAGTATTAGTGGAGAACACTACAAAAAGTGGCTTGTGGTGAGTTCTTTGCATAGTGGTTTTAAAAACAACCTAGCATCAGAATTAAGAGACTTCTTTAAAACTCACCTCTAAAAAAGCTGTTTAAAGATATATCTCATTAGGAAATTCTATTATGTTTTGTTTGGTTAACAGATAAAATCGCAGACGATTCAACAGTATAGAATTATAGCAGCAAAACTGATTTTAGGTGTTGTGTATAAACATAAAAGCAAGGAAGCAAAGAGTCTCCAAGTGGTGTGATGTGGTAAGTAGATGCCCTTGCACCAAGTCAGTGCATCTTTCTACATCACTAGGCACACGTCTCTACCATTCAGGAACATTATGGCTAAATCTGAATGTTCTAGATATAAATCAGGAGTGCTCATCAATGGTTAGTAAGTTTTTAAGTCAGTTAAATCAAAGAAATTCAGTATTAAGTATACATGCCGAGTCTTGGAAATCAATTCTAACAGTGGTTAGGGAGAAAGAAAAGGAAAACATTCACCTCACAAAATGCAGAGTATAACACAGCAATGAAATACATATGTTAAAAGTACTTCATACAAAAAACATCAAAAGTCTTTTAAAAATTAAATTCTCAGGCACAGGTACTGTTAAAATGTGAATGGCACCCTCCCAAGAATTGAAAACACACAGCTGGATCATGCATCTGGAATGTTTTCTTTTTTATCCAGGAAAGTGTTTTCTCTGACTTCTTGATATGTGCACATCACCTTACACGTGGTGCCCGAGAGCCCCGCCATCGCCATCCCCAGCCCTGCATCTGCATCTGCATCTGCGCCTGCATCCTTGCGATCATCTCTTGCATGCGGCGGAGCTCAGCTTCTTTTTCCAGCAAGATCTGGTCTTTATTCATGTCCTCATTCTCCACTTTCCTGTCGCCTCTCTTGAGTCTCTCAGAACGGAGGTTTTCATAATGAAGGTCCTGGGTCACCTCCTGGAGATCCTGCATGTGGGTGATGAGCATGGTTCTCAGCTTCAGAAAGTCATTGTGCTCTGGGTTCTCCACCTCCACAACACCCCAGGGATAGAGGCGGCCTCTGACCTTCTTTCCTTTGGCTTCAATCAACTGATTGGATCCAACCAGTTTGATCCAATCTCTGAATGGACGGGATGCTAGCCTTGAGAAGTCTAGTCTGCTCTTTAAAATCTTCATTTTCATCTGATTCTGCATCAGGTAAGTGGTAGATTTTGATGTTATGTTCTTCAATTTCATCCAGAATCCTTTTCTTCAGCCGCTGCCGTTCCTTCAGGGTGAGAGTGTCAGCTTTTGCAATGACAGGCACAATAGTCATGAGCTCGTTTTCGTATTGCAAATAGGATTCTTACCTACAAAATGAGATTCAATAAACTATTTTTACTCAACCAAATTAAAATTTTTTTTAAGGAAAATTAGCAGTTGGTCTATTCAGAATCCAACTTTTAATATCTTATACTGCACTTTAGTGTATTTTCTGTAACTGTAGGTATAGAAGATCTGCCTCCCCTGTGGAAATTGGGGTCTGTTGATGGGCGTGCCCTTGAAGCCCGGATTGCGTTGAAAAGTGTTCCTGCCCTAAGGCCTTGGTGCCCTGAACCTCTGATGCCTACCGGGTTCTCCTGATTTGGGTTTCCTTTAAATACTCTCTTTTTGAGTCATTTTCTGTTGGGAGGAAAGTAGCAGTAATCATTTTTTTTGTGTGCAGGCTGTCTCATTTATTTTTAGCCATTGTCATTTCATTCATTTTGTGTAATATAAACTGTGTGTCGTGTCAAAGTGAAAGACATTTCAAATCTGTAGCATAGGCTAGTGGGCAGGTGCGCACAGTTGAAGCCACACCTGGTCTGTTTTCTGTGCACTGTAGCCTTAGTGTCACCTTTCCTCTTGTGTCTCCCTGTGGTGCACTCCAGCGATTGCCTTTTTTATCATTTCTACGGAAGTTGGGAAATCCAACCCCAGAAAGTGACAGATGAAAGGAAACAATGGTTGTGTAGGGAGATGGAGAAAATGCTTAATCTGAGGATGAGACAGGGTTTTTTGTTTTTTGTGGGGGCTAGAAAAAACATAAAATGAGGCAGTTAAGTAATAATAGTTATGAAGATGTGCTACAGAAAATAATCTGGTGTTCTTGCTCACTTTGCCCTTCATTGTTGCTTAATTGTAAATAGCCAAAAGCTGTATGTTATGGCTTCTTGTGTGAAGGTAACTAAGAAAAAGTGTTCCATGACTTCAGAGTACATCCATGCAGAGTCCATTATTTGATTTTGACATTTAATAACTTTGCTGGAAAATCTGCAAAAAAGAAAAACAAGTTTGCTAGTGACAAAGCCCCACATACATGAGTGAAAGTACTTCAGGCACGCTGCCTCCTTGTAACAGCTATGCAGGGAGGGAGGACCGACACTGCTACACCTCTGATCCCCTTTGGCTTTACTACCCAAATCTAAATAGATACATTTGATAATAGATAACTGCTCTTTTACTATGAGATAGTCTCTACCTATAGAAATGTATTTTGAAAGCACTTATTTTACACAGCAATTTTGTATCCATTTAAACTAACCTTTTATCAAGAAAGCACTATTGTTTAGATATTAAAAAAATGAAAAAGCAATCTCATTACTGGGTATATACCCAGAGGAGTATAAATCATTCCACCATAAAGATACATGCATGGAAATGTTTACTGAAGCACTATTCACAATAGCAAAGACATGGAATCAACCAAAATGCCCATCAGTGACAGAATGGATAAAGAAAATGTGGTATATATACACCATGGAATATTATGCAGCCAAAGAAGGAATGAGATTATGTCTTTTGTGGGAACACGGATGGAGCTGGAGGCCATTAGCGGGCAAACTAATGCAGGAACAGAAAATCAGATGTTGCATGTTCTCACTTGTAAGTGGGAGCTAAATGATGAGAACTTTTGAACACAAAGGAGGATACATCAGACACTGAGGTCTGCTTGAGGGTGGTAGGAGGGAGAGGAACAGAAAAGATAACTATTGAGTGCTGGTCTTAATTTCGGATGATAAAATCGCCCAGGTATTCCTGGGCAATGAAGTAATATGTACCACAAACACCCATGACATGAGTTTACCTATGGAACAAATTTTCACACGTATCCACGAACCTGAAATAAAAGTTTGAAAAATTATCAAAATATCTATCATGTCTTCCAATGTCTTGCTTAACTATAATAAAATATTTTTTTCAAATCCCTATTTTTCTAGGAAAAGATGAATGGAATACTTTTTATACTGTTACAGTATGGAATAAACCTGTGAAAATTAAACATTCTATCGTTTAGTAGCTCAGTACTTATATGGAATCCTGCACTTGTTTTTAGCATGAATATTAAATACTATTTTAATTTTCTTTACTTCTCCAAAAGCTACTGTCTTTTATGTGTTTCATTTTTACAGAGATTCTCATCTCTACTCCAAACTTTATAAACCCAAAAGCCTTTTAAATATTTTATAAGGTTGTTTTATTCTGCTTTCTTTAATGCCAATTCATATTTCCTTTCCCCTCTTGGAGTAGTTTGGCTCTCATCTTCATGAAGCTGTAGCTCAGCCTCTGACACTCTCACTCCCAAACATGACAGAAGTCTACTATGAACAGATGCAATTTGTTAAATAAGGAAGTAAGAAAGAAGTCCAATGTTATTAACTAATTTTATCTAGAAACAGATATTTTTAAAGAAATGTTTTCAGAAAGAAAATGTGCCAGTTGATATTCTTAGATAGTATATCATACTCATCTTTTATTTTATATAAATGCAGAGAATTCCACTTCTGGACAAGATGGACTTGTACTGGATTTATCTTACTATGTGAAACAACTAAAATTGTACAAAATATATAGAAAAAATGAGTTACAAGATACTATATGTCAGGTAACAGACAGCAGTGTCTACTGGTGGAAGAGTTTCTTGACTTGGATACAAGGAGAGAGAGTCAAGACTGAGCCTGGAAGATTGCCTGAATTGAGCTGCAGACAGACTGATAAAACCAAGAGGCAAGAATTCTCAAGGGAGAGTATCTCAGAGAAGAGTGGTGGACAAAGAGAGAAATCTGGAGATCTGCGTAAGATCTCCTTCAGGTACTCAACTGACTATTGATTCTTGCACGAATGTACAGACACTCTCTAACATATGGAAAGAAATAGTCAGAAGGATTAGAACTAAAAATGCTTTGTGTTCATACAGGGTCAGAAATAGTGTACGTTTCCACTAGCCAAAATGGAAAGTCTCAAGATTCATGGGACATGGAGTGAAGTACACAAAGACTCTTACCTTAGTAGTTGCAGATAATTAGAACTAGTCTAAGCTCTGCTCCAGACCTGAAGAAAAAATTATCTTAAAGCCAACACACAAAGGATCCAACTATTTCCGTGTGAATTAATTGCATCCCTGAACAAAACTTCAAGTTTAAGGAATATAAAATTGTCCAACACCAAACAAAGTAAAACTCACAGTATCTAACATCCAGTCAAAATTTATTAGGCATGCAAAAAGTTGAAAACACCAAGGTGTCATGAAGAAATAAATCAAAATCAAACCAGAACTGAAATAGATATCTTAAAATCAGATAAGGAAATCAAAATAGCTATTATAAATATTTCATAACTTTTTAAACACATGGAATATTTATAATAACCATTTTGATTTTAGTTATAAATGTAATACTATTTATAATTGTATAAGTATAATCATATAAATTATAATTGGGATATATGTATACACATACATATAAACACACACATATGTATATATCTTCCAAATTAATCTTATAAAGATGAAAACTTCAATGTGTGATGAGAGTGCTCCATGGATAAGATAAACAACTGATTAAATATTGAGTAAGAATTAGTGAATTTAAAAATGTATCAAAATATCTCAAAATACGAAATACTTAAGGATAAATCCGGTATATCATTTCAATATACTTGGACAAATCATTTGACTAAATCCAACACCTATGCCTGTTCAAAATTTTCTATAAGGTAGGAGTGCAAGGGAATGTCCTAAATAAGATAGAGGCCATCTATGTGATGAAAAATTGAATGTTATTAACCTAAGATCAGACAAAGACATATATTCTTATCACTTCTAGTCATCTATTCATACATGTAGGTATTATGTGATATATAAGCATTATATATATAATGTGTGTATATATATTCTATACATAATGTATATATATATATTCTACTGGTAGAATATATGTAGTAGAATATCTACAGTAGAATATATATATTCTACTAGTACATGTGATGTAAACTATGGTAAAATTTAAACCTGTTATAATCAGTCATTCTTGAATTTTGTAACTCAATATATTATGGTGATTATGATTCCTACTATTCAAATAATTATAATGGTAGCTAGATTTAGAAAGAAGTGAGCATCAAAAAAATTTCCAGATATAATGTTGAAATATTATGGTACCTGCAGTCAAAACATTGAGGCAAATTGATAGCAAAAATGAAAGAGATGTTCAAGAGTGACTTTTTCTGCAAATATATTAAAATCTTTGTCATAAATGTCAAAGATTGAAAGTTTAAATTATACAAAATCTTACTTTAAAATCTTTCTTTTTTCCTATAAAAAATCTTTTTTTCCATATGTTAGATATTGTCCGTACATTCATGCAAGAATCAATAGTCAGTTGAGTACCTGAAGGCGATCCTATGCAGATCTCCAGATTTCTACCTTTTTCCACCACTCTTCTCTGAGATACTCTCCTTTGAGAATCCTTGCCTCTTGGTTTTATCAGTCTCTCTGCAGCTCAATTCGTCTATTTCACTTGGTGCATTGTTCATACAAAATATTATTTACAAGGTACTAAACATGATGCAGAGAAATTAAAAGAAACTAACATGTGGTGGTATGTGGGTGGCTTTAGGACTGCTGTTTCAACACTCAAAGACAATTTCTGGAGTTCCAAAATTACCTGGCAATATATCCCCTTCCTATCTTACATAAGTTCTGTTGGGTTCAATATAGTTTTGTGATTTGTACACAGATATTATGTAGCATAAATAATGACAAAATAAACATATAATGGATCATATAACTTTCAAATTATGAAAAGTTTTTAAAAATTCAATAAGCTTAAAGATGCATGATTTATTTATAATTGTACAGGCAGACCCTATTCTTAGGTAATAAAAATAGAAAACTTCAGTTAGCAAATACCTTTAAATTACTTAATGAACTTCTTTCAAAAGTTTCTGTAACCTATAAGTTGACTTGCTGGAATATTTGGCTGAATAGGTAATAGTAAATTCATGTGAGAGTATTACTTAATTTGGAAAATAGATTTTTTGTATCAAAATAAACATAAAATATGTATTGTTTTATTTTGATAACTCATGTTCAAACACCTTGTATCTGGAGAGAAGTCTAATCAATAAATATGTTGTAATGATTCGTTGGAAGCACAAGGCAATCTGAAGAACTAATGGAATGTTGGGTAAATGACAGCTAAAAAAACAAATTGGAGCTGTCAGCATGGTGGTGATAATGCAACTGCAAGCTAACATGGAAAAGGTCAGGTAAGGGTTACAAATAAGGGCAGCGAGTAAGCCCTATTCAGATTTAGATACAATAAAGTGTCACTTAGCAGAGTTGGAAACATGCTTTGATGTGAGGTTACACAGCATACAGAAAGAACAAGTAAAAAAAATTGCCTGGTCATGGGTGGAAAAAATAAGAGTCCTTCTTGTTAACTAAAACTGTTCTCTGGATCATCTCTAGATCTGATCTTCACGATGGAAGAAACATAAAATATAGCTTTAAGTAGTCAGAGTTTCACACAATGAGAAGCATAATAGATCATATAGCCGTAAGTACAATTACTTAGTAATGCCACGAGCTTCAGCTATTGGTACTTATACTGGAAGTAGAGCCAGGTTTTATTTTAATTTTGGGGGTGGTTGTTGGTCTTATTAAGCCTAAAAGGTCAATATAATAAAAAGACAGAATCAATTTTCATATTAATGAATATAATATTTAAAACTTTATGCTATGTTTCAAAAGATTGTGTAGTTTCATTTTGTCAGTTATAACCTCTTACATAAATTTTTTCCTCTGCATTAAACACTGAATTGATATTTGATTATATTTGTGATTAGATAGAAAGAAGAGGAATAGGAAGACAAGGGTGAGAAAAATTGATTTACTTTGTCATCATGTAATATAATGATTATATTATAAAAATTAAAATGTACATAATATATTTTCTCAAGTTGGCTTGTTTGTGCTGCTTTAAAAATATAACATTTCAAATTTTAAAATCTTAAAAGAAGAGGCAGTGAAAGTCTTTGGTAATTGACATTAGTTTAAAAAGTGTAGTATAGTAGACCCTTTTAGAAAAAATTAAAGTGTCACTGGATAAAATATATGTAAATAGGAAAAATATATTGAAAAAGATGCTATAATACCTGGGGGTAGCCATGAAAGTAAAAAGGAAAGCTGCAAATAAAAACACAATTTATACGGTTATCTTTTTCCTGTTGATTTCTAAACAACAAGCATTTGCTTAGGACTTGTTTCAGTTGTGTAACAACCATCCCACTTCTTGATGATTTAGAGTGATGACTTACTGTTTGTCAGCCTCATGTGGGTTTACTGGACTGTTCTGTTCCATGTGGACTTAGATGGGACTTTAGGGCAATTGTATCCAACCTTAGGCTTGACGGAGGGTTAAGCTACTGCTGTTGACCAGAGAGGCTGGATTCTCTTTCAGTGGCCTCTTCTTCTCATTGTTGGAGAGTCCTGAGAGCATAAGGGCTGGGTACCAAAAAGCAACCTTCAAGGAGGGACCATTTCAAGAGTAAGAAAGTGATAACTGCCAGGCCAAGTAAAAGTCCCATTTGGGAAAGAAAACTTGCCAAGGGCCAGGATGCAGAGATGCATGGTCACCAAAGGTCTTCATATAGAATTTTGTATATAGACAATGACAGCCAGTGGTCATCTTTAAAAATGATTTAATTTTATAAATATAAATGTCCTGAGACTTGGTTTGATAAATATAAAAATGACCAATGCAAGGAATACCCATTTAAAAAACAGGGGAAAGAGGTTGGCAGAATAGCAGAATGATAAAATAAAGAGACTGATTTCTACTTTATTCTAAATTAATATATACAAAATATTCTAGCAATTGACTGGCTTTTTGAGATTAGTGTGTAATCTCCCAAAGTATTTTAAATCACCAGTACCCAACATTTTGGGCACCAGGGACCAGTTTCATGAAAGACAATTTTTCATGGGATAGGGGAGGGAGGTGTTTCAGAATGAAACTGTTCCACCTTAAATCATCAGGCATTAGATTGTCATAAGGAGCAGGCCATCCAATCTCTCACATGCACAGTTGACAATAGGGTTTGGGCTCCTATGAGAATTTAATGCTGCCTCTGATTTGACAGGAGGCAGAGCTCACCTACCACTCACCTCCTGCTGTGTAGCCCGGTTCTTAACAGGTTACAAACCAATACTAGTCTGTAGCCCAGGGAATGGGGACTCCTGCTTTAAATTATAAAACTTAATTACATGGTAAGTTTTAATGCATATATTTAAAACTTTTGTTTTGGAATGTGTGTGTGTGCAGATATACTATACAGTGATAATATGTTAAATGTAATCTGCTAATATTAAAAACTCACAACTGTATAGATGGATATCAAGACAATATACAGCACCATGCAAATTAAGCAGTGTATAAAACATATTTAAAACCAACTGAGAAAAACATCAAATTTCTAGTCATGTCACTTACTAGGGGTGTTAACCAGCATTTACGGTTGAACACATGAGAAATCTGACTTAAGCATTAAAAAAAGCATTTACCAATGCAGAAATGCAAAGAAACCTGCAGAAATGGGCATGGATGATAAAACAGGAAGAAGAGATGGCAAAACATCAACAGTCACAGCAAACATACTCCAGGACTTTCCAGTGGGGCCACAACACTTTTGATCATAGAGATTGCAATGCTGTAACCACAGGCATTGGCTTTGGCTGACAATTGTCAAGTTTGCTTGTCAGTGCTGCCACTGCCTCTCTGAGGACATAATATTGCCTCATTGCTACTCTATCTTCCTTGAAAATGATTGCAGTGTGGTCCGTGCTTCTGGTTGTCACTGGCTCCCAATTCAGTCTGGTTTCCTGCTCCTAGCTACAAGTGGTAGTGGACCCTTTTTTTCCTACCAAGACTTTATAGGAAGGAAATAGGGCTTTATGGCTTCTTCTTTTCCCATCCTTCCTGATGTCCCTCTTTCCTTGGACCAAACAAACAAAAACATATTTTGAAAAACTGAACTATTTTTCTTTTCTGAAAACACATTTTGGTAGTCTAAAATGGATTTAAAATTCTTTACTAATTCAATTACAATGCATAGATTTATTTTATAAATTATCGATTAATATAATGAATAGATCAATGGAAAGATCACATTAGCTGAACATTCCTACGTGTTTTTTATAGTAACATTGAGGTTCTGTCTCAAACCTACAAAAGCAAGAAGTAACATACAATTCAGAAACAATGAAAATATAGTAAAATAGAAATACAGCTATTATATTCCACAGAGTGGAAAATTTAATAATGAACAAATAGAATTCCCTTAAAATCCCAGTTATTAAGTAGTTTATTCTTAATGGAGTGCAGTGGCTCACACCTATCAACTCAGTTAATTAGGATGCTTAGGCAGGAAAATTGCTTGAGTCCAGGAATTTGAAACCAGCCTGGACAACAAAGGGAGGCCCCATCTCTAAAAATATGCAAAATAAAATCATTTTGTGGATGTTGTGGTGCACACCTGTAGTTGTAGCAACTCAGGAGGCTGAGTTGGGAGGATTGCTTGAGCACAGGAATTGGATCAATCACATCCCAAACCTCAGCATCACACAATATACCTATGTAACAAACCAGCACATGCACACAATGAATATAAAAAAAGAAAAAAGTGAAACAATTGTTCACAATTTGAAAAAAAGAACTTTTCCTTTATACTATTTTTTCACTCAAGCAAATTTAAATGAAATGGCAAAATGCAATAAATTATTAGTCTTGTAAGTGAGCTTCAAGGTAGTTAAATATGAAATAATGAAATAACACATCATAAAATATCTAAAAATAAAAGGCACAAAAATGTATAACCTGAATTTTATCATGAGGAATAATTAAATAAAAACAGAGGGACATTGTACAAAATAACTGGCCAGTGCTGTTCAGAAGTGTCAACATCATGAAAGAATAAAAGGACTGTGGAATATTCCAGAATAAATGAAGCTAAGAAGATATAACAATTAAATGAATTCAGACACAGAAGAAAAGACAGTAGAAAGAGAAAATGACAAAATGAGCATCCCATGTGTGGATTAATCACTTTACAGCTTCACATCAGTTCTAACTTCCCAGTTTTGAAAATTGTACTCTTGCTATGTAAGATGTTAACATATGGGGGAGCTGAGCATATGGCATGTGAGAATTCTTTGTCCTGATTTTGCAACATTTTATAATTGCAAATTAAAATTAAAACTGTTTAAAAATTAAGTTAAATAAGTCAAATTTTATAAATTAAATAAATGAACAAGCAGAATAAATATAATTGAAATCATGCACCTCTATAGACAGCTTTTTTCTAACTGGGTTAAATATATCTGGAATTAGACTTTACTTAAACACTCTGTGTATTGATATAAACCTTATTCTTGGTGTCTCAAATATTCACAGAATTCCAAAACAAGTAGATGCATTTAATGGGTGTTCTGTACACAGACAGTTTAAAGTATATTCAACACGAAATTGAGATAAATAAAGATTTTTAATTTATACTTTTATTTTCTTAACTATATAAAATAATGAATAACAGGCTGGGCTCAGTGGCTCACGCCTGTAATCCCAGCACTTTGGGAGGTCGAGGTGGGCGGATCACGAGGTCAGGAGATCGAGACCATCCTGGCTAACACGGTGAAACCCTGTCTCTACTAAAAATACAAAAAATTAGCCAGGCACGGTGGTGGGCGCCTGTAGTCCCAGCTACTCGGGAGGCTGAGGCAGGAGAATTGCGTGATCCCGGGAGGTGGAGCTTGCAGTGAGCCGAGATCGCTCCACTGCACTCCAGCCTGGGCGACAGAGAGAAACTCCATCTCAAAAATAAATAAATAAATAAAAAATAATGAATAACAAATCATGAGCCTTTTTAAAAGGCTAATAAACAAAACAAACATATTTTATTTATATTCTTCATTACCCATAAAACAAATTGTAAACTCTGAGGTTAAATGGTGCAAACTTGTGGATGACATGAGGTTTTGGAGGCCTGAATGAAAGCAACTGCTCTTAAGATGCACACAAAGGACTAATAAGGGGAATATTTAGGGTGCAATATTTCAGAAAACCATGTTTTCCCTAGAATAAAAGAAATAAAACAGTTTGCTCTTCACCCCCAATCTATTTAGAGCAATTTGTGCCATCCCACTGCTGATATTTCAGTCAAATTTTGTGACTTTTTGCTATTTTTGTTTGTTAAAATTTAGGGTGTTAATCTATATCCAGTTCACAACTTAGTCAATGTAAATTTAATCTTCATATGAGGATTGTCTTGCTTCTTGAAGGTTCTTCCCTCTCCCTCCTTTACCTTGGATTGGCATCCAAGTCTGAGCAAAATTGAGACATTACTGATGGCAGAGGCGGCCTGTCTGCACAGGCCACTGCCATGAGGCCAGGTGCAGTAGGGGAGGCGTGGCTGGGGCTGGATCCCGGACCTGGGAACAGAGGGGAGCCCCACCTGCTTCTGAGTTTGAGGGGCAGCATTCCCACCCTCTTGGGCACAACTGCAGCTGCCTATTGGCGGCTGCAGACCTAGGCAATTCTGCCTCATGGGGACCTGTGAAGCTCACCTCCCCCTATAGGATCAGAAGTGCCTGATTCCACTAACCTGGCCTCTCCCAGCTCTCAACACCCCTCTGATTTCGGAACAAAGTTGAGGCTAAGCCCAGGTGCTGTCACAACCCAGCCGGCTGTGTGCGCACTTGGGAAAGTGCTAACACACCATCCCCCTGCCTCACTGGCCCTCCCTAGACATTGATTGGTTGTCGAAGAGCATGGGAAGGCCATGGGGGCACTGAGGGCAGCTCCACGTGGGCCTGCAGGTGCCCCTTGGCACCAACAGCCAGGGAGCTGTGGGCATTGTGGACGGCAGTTTGATGGTGGCAAGACGCAGATAGGCTCCTGGGTGGAAAGGGGTGGGTCCAGGTGAAGCTCCACCTTCAAGCCAGGGATGACCTGAATCCTGGGGACCAGGCTGCCAGTTCCAGGCACCAGAGTGAGAACTTACGGTGTTTTGTCTGGTCCCACCATGGCCGCCCATGGACCAATCAGCATGTACTTTTTCCCCTCTGAAGCCCGTAATAGCCCCAATCTCCACTAGACTTGGGTAGACAATTGTACGACCTGCCTGTGGATAGGAGCTTCGCACTTCAGGTCTCCACTTCCCTGAGGGCTGCATAGATGATGGGATAACCTGTCTGAGAATAGGAGCTATGAACTCCAGGTCTCCTTTCTGCTGAGGGCTGCACAGATGTGGGGATAACCTGCCTGCAGATAGTAGCTACCCACCTTGAGTCTCTTGAGAACTCTTTGAATAGGAGCTACCCACTTTGGGTCTCCTGAGAGCTGTTCTACCTCTCAATGAAGCTCCTCTTCACCTTGCTCGCCCTCCAGTTGTCTGCTTACCTCATTCTTCCTGGACATGGGAGAAGAGCTCAAGACCCAGTGAACAGCAGGACTAAAAGAGCTATAACACAAACAGGGCTGAAACACAACCCCCCATACACACTTGCCACATTATGGGTGACAAGGAGAGAAGAGCTGTGGCTCTTTGGGGAGCTCAGATGTAGGGGCTCCCCAAGCCAGGCCTGTGACACCCTCTTTGAGGTTCTGCAGTTCCCGGCATCTCCAAGCTTCTGGTGTCACCCCTTCCCCTTATCCAGGTGCAGGTGCCCACAGCCCATGTGCAATATACCTAGTGTAGCTGCAGCCTCGCATGGAGCTGGAACCTGTCACAGTGCCTGGAACTGCCTGCCCCAACTCAGCAGCCAGCACGCCTGGCTGTGACAGTGGCTGAACACCTCACTCACTCGCCTACACACCCTTTGCCACTCTGCACCTGGACTCGAGCAGAAGGTGCTGCCAGCCACAGAGGCTTCTCTCAGGCAAATCAACACTCTAAGGATCCTGTGACATTACAACATAAGGTAATGGTCAGTGTGTTTTGGTCCCTATTTTCTCTCTGCAGATTGCCATCATTGGCTTATCTTGTTGCATTCTGTTTTGTGAAAGACCTCCAAACGTTTCCTTAAAAAAGCTGCACAGTCTGATATAGATTATGTTTGGCAGAAATCCCTCTGTGTTGATGATACCCCTGGGAGACTCAGCTACCCCTTCTTTTTGAGACTGTCAGGCAGAATCATGCTCTCATTCCTTCGATGGCTCTGTTTTTTTTGTCTCATGTTGATATTCTCTGGCAAGCAGACAGACCCACTCTCATGTAACTTCTGTGCTTTCATTGTCCAGAGAAATTGTTACTATCCTGTTTCACATTATTTGAGGACATACATAAGAAAATTAGGGGAAAAGTGGTGACTGCAATCCTTCCTCTTCCACATGGCCACAACCTCTACCATTTCTCTCTCGTTATTGTGTCTCCTCTTTCCCTTCATCTTATAGAGTATTTCCCTTTCATTCAAAGAGACTGCCTATTACTGATTTCTACTCAGGAAAGGAAAAGTAGCAGATCCTTCTTTTTCCTTAGATATAAAATCACTTAGTAGGAAATCCTCTCATTCCCTATCCAGCACTCTATCTTGGCTAAATAATGAAACTTTCATGTGTCATGAATTCCCACTTTACATTTCATACTAATGTGTTCCAAAAAAAGGATAATAATGTGGCCTGGTTCAATTAATACTTAGTGAAAGTAACTTCTGACTTTAAATAATAATCTATAATCTATTAGTGAGGTAAAATGACAGCATGAGTTCCCCTGAATATTGTTGAGAATTGTAGATTTATCGGAATATGATTTCCTATTACTGTGACTTCCTATCTTTCCCCTCATTGGTACTCTGATTGGATTCCCTTATCTTGTCTTCTTACACAATGACATGAAATAATCAAGGGATGTCCTACTCTTTGAGGTGTAGTACCCCACTTCAGCTTGCATCAGCTGATATTTAAAAGTAACAATCTGGAAATATCAGAGATATGGGGCAGGATTGCTAATGGTTAACCACCATTAGTAGTTTTATCTGGCAGGCGTTTGTTCTCACAGAAGCTGAGTTTTATTTAGTTTTGACTCATTGAGCCTGAAATGCTTAGAGACACTTCAGGGAACTTAGCTACCTGCTGTTCAAATGGCAGGGCTCTGTAAATGAGTTCCTTAGGTAGATGCCAGCACATGCTGCTTTAGATTGTAAGATTACATTTTAAAATCTACCAAAAAATTATAGGACCAGGTTTTAAAATGAAAAGGAGTATTAGTGACTGCCCTGAGGTCCTTATAATTGATGGAGATTTATCATAAAGACATTTAGGATTCTTAACCCTTCCATATTTTTATTCTTAATGTTTCAATATTTTGTTAATATCACCACATCTGTATATATTATGACATACTGGTTTATTCAGAATTAACAAAAACAATGCAATATCATAAAATAATTAATATTTTAACAGCTGATGGTAACAAATGTCACCTTCTTGAGAATGTCTAAATCAATATGCAAGTTTTAGCATTGCCTACATTTAAAAAGAAAAAATGCTAGATATATAATTAAAATGTACAGCAAATATAAATATCTATGAAATTTTATGCCATGGAATTTAAAAATTCAATTAGAAACATGTTCTCAATGAAAATCAGAAAAAATCCCCTCAAACGTATATATTTTAAAGCATACATCATTTTGCCTCGTTGAAATGGGAAGTAGAATAAGATGTTTACATAGATAAATAAGTAAAATTATTTGAATCACATGTATTTCTTAAAAGTTTTTTAGTCAACATTATTGTGGTATAATTGACATTTAATGAGCTGCATATGTTTAAATTGTACAATTTGACATTATGGCATACATATACACCATGAAACTATTACCAAAATACAGATACTCAATGTGTGTATTACTACATGTGTTTCCTCATGTCCTGTGTAATTATTCCTTCTCTGCCACAACTATCCCTGTCATCAAATGTCCAGGAAACCACAGATCTTTCTTTGGCTATGCAAGAGTTTGCATTTCCTAGAATTTTATACAAATGAGGTCACAGGGTATGTACCTTTCTTTGGATTGTATCATTCAGCATAATTAGATTTCACATAAGCAACAGCAGTGTTTGAGTTCCTCCATTCCAAAAATTAATATAAACGGTCTTTTAATTTTTAGCCATTGAAGTAGTTGTACAGTAATATCACACTGCAGTTTTAATATGCATTTACCTAATGACTAATAATGTTGAGCCTTTTTTCAGGTGCTTACTTGGCATCTGAATATCATCTTTGGTAAAATACGTGTTTTTATCATTGAACAATTTGATTTTTTAATTGAATTATTTTCCCTTTATTGACTGTTTTTTATATACTCCACTTATGTATATTATTAGATACTTGATTGGCATTTTACTAAAACAGTTTAAACTTTTTTTCTTATTTTAATGAGGTTCATTTTCGTAATGTGTTAATTTCCTAGTCTAATCCAAGGTCACAAAGGTTTCTCCTATGTTCTTTCAAAAGTTTAGAACTTTAGCTCTTATTAAGGTATGTGTTCCAGTTTGAGTTAATTTTTTATATAGAGTGAAACATGTCTGAGTTTGTTTAATTTTAGTTTTTACATATGCATTTCCAATGGAAAATTCTCTGCCTTTTAATTGGTGTATTTAGACAATTTACATTTAATGTGGTTATTGATTTGATTAGGTAGAAATTTATCATCTTGCCATTTGTTTTACATTTATCTTACTTCACTTCTTTTTTCCCTTTTATTTTTGTGTTTTAGTGATTAATTCAATAAATTGTATGCTTCTACTTTATCTTCTTTGCTGGTTTAGCAACTATAACCTTTTGTTTTATTTTAGTGGTTGCTTTTCTATTTATAGTATAGATTTCTTATTATTATAAGAAATCTTCAGGTAATATTATAACACTTAGCCTATAGGTTCATACTATAAGTAAAAAAGTTTCATTTCTCTCCATTAGACTTTTGCGGTAATATTGATGTGCACTCTACACAATACATTGTTAGTTTTATTGTTTAAATTGTTGATTATATTTGATAAATATTTATATAGCAAGATAATGTATTCATTTTATCTGGATCTCATATATTTACCAAGGAAGCTGTCATTTCTTATTCTGTCCTTGGAGTAGATCCATATTCCCATCTTGAATCATTTTGCATTTTCTTAAAGGAATTCCTTTAACATCTTAAAGTTGGGTCTGCTCATCACAGATTATTTCAACTTTTGAACGTCTGAAAGTCCTTATGATGCCTTAATTTTTGAAAGATATTTTCTCAGTATAGAACTCTTATGTTCACATAAAGTTTTTTCTTCCAATACTTTAAAGAAGTTGTTTTCATACTTTAAAGAGTTTGTTCTATTCTCTTTTTACTTGCATGCCTTTAGTAAAAATTTTCTCATCACCCCTATTTTTGTTTCTCTATATTTTTTTCTTTGGATGCTTTTACTATCACCTGATTATAGGTTTTGAATGATTTATTATGATATATATTCATTTAGTTTTCTTGATATTTCTCTTGTGCTTGAAGTTTGAATTTCTACAAGTCTTGAGTTTATAGTTATTATCCAATTTGTAATATTTAGAGTTATGTTATTTTAAAAATATGCTGTTCTTTCTATAAAAACTAGACATTTTAGGATATTACCAAGTCTTAACTAAGAATTTGGTGGGTTTGATGAGAAGTGTACCATGGAGTATTTAAAGACTATATTTCCTGATTGACTTGAAGAAAGAAGGGTGGTTGAATGTAGTCTTGAAGTGTACACTATAATAAATTAGAAAAATAAACTAGCTTTGGTTATGCCAAATTTGAAATATTTTGTTAACAATGGAAACCATTTAAAAATGTATGTCAAAACCATAATTAACTCAAGGCACTCAGAAAGAATTCTAGGACTTGATGGGAAGCAATTTTTAAGAGGAAAACCTGAAGTGCAGTCTGGATAGGAGGATGAAAATGTGTGAAAGATTTTATGATATACTTAACTCTTTTGTTTTTTCACACACCTGATTCAATTCATCCAGAAATTATTTTGACCATGGCTTAAATATAACCAGATTCCAACCACTTAATACCTCTAGGGCTACCATTCTGAGCCAAGTCACCCATTAACTTTTATTAGGAAATACTCTAACTCCATACGTTATCTCTCTGCTTCTGCTCTTGCTTCAGTTAGTCTCTTCTAAGCATAGCAGCTACACAAATCATTTACAAATTCTAAGCCAAATATTACAATTTCCTTATCAACATCCAATTTATTTAGTGTAAAATCCAATATTCTTACACTGGCCTATTAGCCAGGCCATGGATCTAATTTTCCATTCTCATAGAAAATCTGCTCCTAGAATACCTGACTCAGTTCTCATAGAATATCTGCTCCTAGAATACCTGACTCCAGTATTTCCTCTGTCTAAAATATAGATCCCCAGTATCACTAATATAATTCTTATCCAAATGTTTTCTTTTCAATAGACTACCTACTAGCCTATTTAAAATTATTTTTATACTTTGATTTTCTATAAAATATGTAGCTTTCTATCATACTATATAATTTATAAATTCATTTACCAAGAAGAGGATTTTGGTTTTGTTCACTGATATTTTTTATTTTTTACTTTAATTTTAATTTTTTATTTTTGTGGTTACATAGTGGGTATATATATTTATAGGAAACATGAGATGTTTTGATACAGGCATGTAATGTGAAATAAGCACATCATGGAGAATGAGATATCTATCCCCTCAAACATTTATCTTTTGAATTACAAATAATCTAATTACACTCTTTAGTAATTTTAAAATGTACAATGAAGTTATTACGGACTATAGTAGGTCTTTTTTATTCTTTCTATTCTTTTTTCTGTACCTATTAACTATCGACATCTCCTCCCCAGCCCCTTACTACCCTTCTCAGCCTCTGGTAACCATCCTTCTATGCTCTATATCCATGAGTTTCAATTGTTTTGATTTTTTAGATCTCACAAATAAGTGAGAAAAGTCAATATTTGTCTTTCTGCGCTGGCTTTTTTCACTCAACATAATGATCTCTGCTTCCAACCATGTTGTTGCAGGTGACTGGATCTCATTCTTTTCTGTGGCTGAATAGTACTCCATTACGCATATGTACTATATTTTCTTTATCCATTTATCTGTTGATAGACACTTAGGTTGGTTTCAAATCTTAGCTATTGTAAACAGTGCTGCAACAAGTATAAGACTGCAAATATCTCTTTGATATACTGATTTCCTTTCTTTGGGGTATATACTCAGTAGTGGGATTGCCGGATCCTAGGATAACTCAATGTTTAGTTTTTGGAGAAGTCTCTAAAGTGTTCTCCATAGGGGTTGTTATAATTCACATTTCCATCAGCAGTGTATAAGGGTTTCCTTTTTCTCTATATCCTCATCAGCATTTGTTTTTGCTTGACTTTTGTATATAAGCCATTTTAACTGGGGTGAGATGTAATCACCTTGTAGTTTTGATTTGCATTTCTCTTATGTTCAAAGACATTGAACACCTTTCCAAATGCCTGTCTGCGATTTGTATGTCTTCCTTTGAGAAATGTCTAATCAAATATTTTGCCTGTTTTTTAATCAGAAGACTGAAACCGGACCTCTTCCTTACACCTTATATAAAAATAAACTCAAGATGGATTAAAGACTTAAATATAAAACCCACTTTATTAAATATTTTTCTATAGAGTCATTGGAGCTCCTTATATATTCTGTTTATTAATTCTTTGTCACATGGGTAGTTTGCAAATATTTTCTCCCATTTTCTGAGTTGTCTCTTCACTTTGTTGATTGTATCTTGTGCTATGCAGAAGTTTTTTAACTTGATGTGATCTCATTTACCCATTTTTGCTTTGGATGCCTGTGCTGTAGGGTATTGCTCAAGCAATTGCCCAGATCAATGTCTTGGAGATTTTCCCCGATGTTTTCTTATAGTAGTTTCATAGTTTGAAGCCTTAGATTTAAGTCTTTAATCTATTTTTATTTGACTTTTATATATGGCAAGAGATAAGGGTCTAATTTCATTTTTCTGCATATGGATTTACAGTTTTTCTAACACCATTTATTGAAGAAAAGACAATCCTTTCCTCAGTGTATGTTCTTGACACCTTTGCTGAAAATGAATTCCCTGTAGGTGTGTGGATTTGTTTCTGGGTTCTCTATTCTGTTCCACTGGTCTATGCGTCTGTATTTATTCCAGTGATATGCTGTTTTGGTTACTATAACTCTGCGGTGTAATTTGAAGTTATGTAATGTGATTTTTCTAAAGAAAAATTAAAAAGAATAATAAAAAGAGAGGCAATCAACAGTAATAGAGAACTATCAGAAAAAACAGATCAAATAATTAGAAGTATTGTGAGAAAATAAATATAATGTGTAGAAAGTTCATATTTTATATTGCAATAAAAGTTAATACTTAACATATGATGACTTTAATATTCAATACAAAATATATAAAAGAATGTAACTAATGGAATGAAAAATAAACACATGATTATATAAAAGATAAACAAAATCTGAAAATAGAAGCTAAATATTAACAAATAAGAGACTATGTACTAATAGTTTAAAAGTGCATACAAATAAAGAACACTAAAATAGTTAATTTTAGTAAAAATAAAGACTTAAAAACAATTACAATTAAATAAGTCAAAGTAAAAAGGAAATTATTTAAATCAAATAGCTTTGGCATTAGGGTCAATAAGATTGAGCAAAAATTCAGAATTTTAAGTCTTCAAGAAATAGATTTAATTTTCTAAGCCTTGGATTCTCACATGTAAAGTAGAATAATTTTTCACTTTTTAACTTAGAGATTGTTAGGAGTAAGATAATGCACTTCATGAATGTAACATGGATCTTAGCACATAGTAAATTGTCAACAAAGGATTGTTATTTTTATAGTAGAACAAGCTATTCTAGAAAATGAGCCTTGGAGAAGAAGTGGATTGCAAATACCAATAATAATTTGGCATCAAGAAATTGTTGAAGGTATGTTAAAATGTTAAACCATATAAATTTTTGTATAAGTTTATGCAAGTATAGGTGTATATAATTTAAAACTGAAAATACAAATTAAATCTTAGCAATCAGAAACTAGACCTACTGAAACCCTAAAAGTGTATAAAATAAAACACATTAAATGGTACTTGTATCTTATCCCCTATGCCAAAGGGAGCCACCTCATCAACTACCAAGAGGTGATCTAACAATAACGCTCAGCTTTAGCACTCCTCCACAGCCCATTAATAGAAACTATTATTTATGCTCCCAGTTACCTTCTCCCAATAGTCATAGTCACCTTCCTCTTGAGTTAATTGTTGTGTCCTATTTCTTGAATAGTCCTTTATTTCTTGCCTTTAAGTATCTGCATATATTTAGCCATTACAGCCCATTTCCTGGGAGGACTATCATTGCATTCTAAAATCCTCTAGTGATTCATAGCACTATCACTATCTGCAAGTTAGAATTGCCTAGGCAGCTGTAATGAATCAAAAAAAAAAAAAAAAGGAAGCAAACAAGCAAAGCAAATGAAATAATCCACAGATTGCCAGACTACACCACAGGTCAATTAAGTCAGAAACTCAGTGAATTCATTCCAGAAAATATGTTCTATATCTCCTCAGGTGATTTTCAGCCTACATTGAGAACAACCACTTTGCATCACGTATAAAACACTCTTGATGGATATCTTATTTTAACATTTGATTTTAGATAGGGTAATTATTTCTCTTTCCATTTGCTCTTTATTGTCAGAGTTTCTTTATCCAAATTTTGTACATAGTTTCTATTTTTTTAGACTATGCAAGAAAATATTGCACCGTTCAATTTAATCTTCAAAAAGCCCAGCAGAGCAGGTCTAATCTAATACACATGGTGTTTCTTTCTTTCTCAAATAGCAGAGTGTGACCCATCAAAAAATATCTCCAAAATACTATTTTTTTGTTTATTTTTGCATTCCTATGCTTATACTTATATAACCTTTGGTGCCTGATTTCAAGTAGCAATTTTACTCAAATCTCTCACCATGTGCATTTAATACATGAAAAAAAAATATTTCAGTGATCCAAATGGATGCTTTGAAAAATGTATTGGGAGGAGGGAAGGACCAGTTTACAATGAGTATTTATGTGAATCATAGGAAATACAGCAAAACAGTTATTTGCTGATCTACTCTACTATTATGAATGCATTTATTTGTGCATGTGTATGTATATGTGAACCTTTAAATTAAATGTGACACTACCATTCTAACCACAGTTCTAGAAAATCAGAAGCAATTACTTAATTAGATAAATCTCAATAATTTTTAGAAACTTCACATTTCCCGCAAGCATAACTTCTCAATGTTGAAAATATAGAGTGCCTCAGTTTTAAGTTGTGGTAAAATAATCTGGGCACCACTCTAGAATTTACCTTCTAAATTTGGCATTCTAATTTCACCTCATAGCCCTGCCTACAAACATGGTTTGAAAGTCCCTGCCTTTGTATCGTGGTCCTTAGTCTTGACTTTATATTAAATCACTTGGGCTGCCTTAAAAAGAATACTATGACACTATTATGGATTAATTAAATAAGAAAATGGGAAATGGTGGAATCAGTGCATCATCATTTAGTGGTTTTTCCTTGAATTTTTGCTTTTTTAAAAAAAATAGTATATTTACTTCTATTATTAAAATGTTCATCCAGGACAATATTATATGAAATGGTTAAATTAGAGTAAACATGGTAAGAATTCTAGGATATTCCTTTTTTTATAAGAGCAAATCACGCAAGTGCTTGTCCAAGTTATTGGGAGGATCTACATGCTGGAAGAGACAACCTCAATATTTTCTTAATGGAGGGTATGGGAATATAAATAAATTTCCATAATTACAGTCCTGGTAACATGGATACAGAAAGCTGGAATCATCCTCTCCAGAAGATTGATGGGAAAAGTAGAAGCAATTATGAAGAAAAGGTCAGTAACACTAAGCAACTCTCAACAGCACTGCTAGAAAAGCCAACTTTATTTAATTCTCATAACTATTGAAAAGGTTGGTAGTGAGTATGGATTACAATAGGTATGCAGTAGATTTCTTCAAAAGATTAAAGAATAACTGTTGTTGCTTTAACTGGGCTTCACAGACACGTAATATTTAAAATACTTCAAGTTGACCTTTCAATGGAAGAACAAAGCTGAAATGCCAACCAACTAATCCATTCCATGTGTTCTATGTTCCTATTTATAAGAGGAAATCCTTAGAAAAATTATTTCAAAGTCAATAAAGAAACTATTTCAGAAACAAAATATTTAGAGTAATATTTACTGAGTGTGTATGTAATTTATTTAAACTTATACATTATTATTTTAATTTTACAACTTTGTTGCTCAAATACTGCTTTCAGTTGCACATTTAAATATTTCTGTTGAATTGTATGTCAGCATTTTAGGACAAGATTACGAGTAGCTTGTGAAACTTATTAAGTTCAGAGCTGTGGTTCATAGGTCGACCTCACTGATGATAGCTTTACAAAGGACACTTTTCTATGAATATAATCTATATTTGCTATTATAAATATTGGGTCACAGACCAAAATATGATGAATGTAAATTCCAGGAAAAACTTGTTAATTACAAACAAGTTATTTATTGGTTAGTAGCAACAGAATCTCTCTACTATCAATCTGTCTATCATCTATCTATCTATCTATCTATTATCAGTCTCTATATTCTCCCAGCAGATAATGACTGAAATGTCATTTTATTCCAGAAATATAATTATTTTCCACATTGTAAAGCTTATTTAATTATAATATACCTAACGAAAATGACAAAAATCCTAAAAGTGTATAGCTAAATATATATTTTTTAAAAAACTAAATAAGCCCATCTAAACAGCATCCAAATCAATGACACCACATAACTTTCAACCCAGAATTTCTGAATATGCCTTGTTTTAATTATCTCTTGTCTTCTACCCCATAATTCTCAGGAGTAGCCATTTTACTATCTTTTAAAAGGATAGGTAGGTTTGTCTGATTTTTGCATGTTATAGAAATTCATATGGAACAAAAAAAGAACCCATATAGCCAAAGCAATCCTAAGCAAAAATAACAAAGCCAAAGGCATAATACTAGCTGATTTTAAACTATACTATAAGGCCACAGTAACCAAAACAGTATGACACTAGTAAAATACAGATACATAGATAAATCAAACAGAATAGAGAACCGATAAAGTGATACACCTGCAACCAGTTGATCTTTGATAAACCTGATGGTAACAAGCAATGGGTAAAGGATTCCCTATTCAACAAATTGAGCTGGGATAACTAGTTAGCCATATGCAGAAGAATAAAACTGGACCCCTTCCTTTCACCATAAACAAAAAGTAACTCAGAATGGATTTAAATGTAAGACTTCACATTACAAAAATACTAGAAGAAAACCTAGGAGATATCCTTCTTGATATCAGCTCTGGCAAAGAGTTTTTGGCTACTCCTCAAAAGTAATTGCAACAAAAACAAAAATTGACAAATTGACTGATTAGACTGAAGAGCTCCTGCACAGCAAAAGAAACTACCAACAGAGTAAACAATCTACAGAATGAGAGAAAATATTTGTAAGTCATGCATCTTATATGGTTTGGCTGTTTCCCTATCCAAAATCTCATTTTGAATTATAATCCCCACATTCCCCACGTGTCACGGGTGGGACCACAGATGAAGGTAACTCGATCATGGGGATCATTCCCCAGTGCCATTCTCATGATAGTGAATGAGTCACACAAGATCTGATGGTTTTCTAAGCGCCTGCCATTTCCCCTGTTTGCCCTTCTCTTTCTTGCTGACCTGTAAATAAGGTGCCTTTTTCCCCTTTGCCTTCTGCCATGATCGTAAGTTCCCTAAGGCTTTCCTAGCTGTGCATAACTGTGAGTCAATTAAACTTCTTTGTTGTATAAATTTCCCAGTCTTGGGTATTTCCTTTTAGCAAAGTGAGACAGAACTAACACAGCATCTAACAAAGGTCTGATGTCCAGAATTATTCAACAATCCATTTCATTATTATTTACTAATTAATGAATTAAACAATTCAATAAGCAAAATACAATTCCAATGAAAATCAGCAAAGGACATGAACAGACACTTTTCAAAAGAAGACATATGGCCGGGCTCAGTGGCTCACACCTGTAATCCCAGCACTTTGGGAGGCCAAGGTGGGCAGATCACGAGGTCAAGAGATCGAGACCATCCTGGCCAACATGGTGAAACCCCATCTCAGCTGGGCGTGGTGGTGCACACCTGTAGTCCCAGCTACTCAGGAGGCAGAGGCAGGAGAATCTCTTAAACCTGGGAGGCAGAGATTGCAGTGAGCCAAGATCGTGCCACTGCACTGCAGCCTGTCAACAGAGTGAGACTCCATCTAAAAAAAAAAAAAAAAACAAGTGCAACAAACAAGAAAAAAATTTTATAATCATTAACCATCAAACAAATCCAAATCACAATGAGATATCTTCTCACACCAGTAAGAATGTCTGTTATTAAAAAGTCAAAAAATAACAGATGCTGGCAAGAGTATGGAGAAAAGAGAATGCTTATACACTATTGGTTAGAATATAAATTAGTTCAACCACTATGGAAAGCAGTTTGGAGATCTCTTAATGAACTTAAAACAGAGCTACCTTTCAACTGGGAAATCCCATTCTTGGGCATATACCCAAATGAAAATTAATATTTCTCCTAAAAAGACACATGTACCTGTATGTTCATTGCAGTGCTATTCACAATAGGAAAGGCAACTTAGATGCCCATCACTGGTGAATTGGATTGAAAAATGTGGTTCCTGTAGGCCATGGAATAATACACAGCCATACAAAGAATGAAATCATGTCCCTTGTGGCAACATGGATGCAGCTGGAGGCCATTGTACTAAGCAAATTAATGCAGGAACAGAAAACCAACTACTACCTGTTCTTACTTACATATACAAGTACACATGGACATAAAAATGAGAGCAATAGACTACTAGAGGGGGAAGGGAATCAGGGAGGAATGGGCTGAAAAACTACCCATTGGGTACTATGCTCACTGCTTGGGTGATGAGATCAACCATATCCTAAACCTCAACATCACACAATATATCCATGTAACAAACCTGTGCATGTATCCTTGAATCTGGAATAAATATTGAAATTATTAAAAACATAATGTTGCATATCATAAATATGTATTGCCATTTTTCAATTAAAACTAAATTTTAAAAGGGAAGAAAGAAATCATATTGTATCATATGTATTATTCTGTGTCTTTCTTTTCTTGCTCTACATTAAGTTTGTGAGGGTCATCATAATTTTTTGCTGCAATTGAAGGTTTTCCATTCTCATTGCTGTTTAGTATTCCATTGTATGAATTATCACAATGTATTTATTAATTTTGCTGTGGATGGATATTGCATCTTTTAAAAAATAAATCCAATTAAGTCAAATCAGCATTAATAACACTCAGTATTACATTAAATCAGTGTTTACACTGCTGAGTTATTGGTGATTGCAAACTACCAAAGAAAGGCTATTGAGAATAGCATCCCTGTAAGGCTTCTAATGTAGAAACCATATTTCTTAGTAAAACCATATTTCAATAACAAAATATAGCACAGATTAATCAAAAGTGTTGAAGAAATGTATTCATTATGTGTATGTATGTCTATATTACAACAGTAGTTGAGCGGGACAAAATGGATGTACTTATGAACCAGAACGTGCCGACATCGTCTCAGATAAAGAGAGAAACTCACTGAAAGAATATGACTGAAGTAAGAATCTGCTGTGAAGAAATAAGGTAAGTGTCTTTTTCATTGAAGAGAAAGGATATTTGGGTTGATAGAATGACAAATTTTGAACCAAGGGCCAAATATGTTACCTTTGGGTGTTCAATATATATTAAAAGGCATGAGGCAGGTTCAGCATTTTGATAGTAAGTCAAAGTTGGGAACTACACATTGGAAAAGTGGAGGAAGTATAAGTTAGTGTTAAGCAGGCTGGAGATATTTGTGACCATTTGTGAAACTGAGACAGGGGTGGAAGAGATGGTAAGAAAACTCAAAGTATAATAACTAGAATTAGAAATTAGCAGAATGTTCAAAAAGAGTGTTGAAGAAGAGGGTAATATCAAGCCAGATTTAAGGGTTATAATTAGATACAAGGAAACAAACATGGGGTAGAGTTCATAGGATTGTAAGAAGTGGTGACGTAATAGTTTAACTAAAGGTATGGCACTTCATTCCAGAATATAGTATTTCTGTTCACTATTTTATGTTTAAAATGCCTTCCTGGAATGAGGAGACAAGATAAAGGGATTTTGACTCTTACCTTATTTGACCCATCAAATCTGAACAAGGGAAATAATTTTAACAGAAAGCTAAAATTTTGGAAATTTTTATTTTAAATCTACTTGTGCTAGTTTATTAAGGTAGTATATTTTCCTTAAGAATGAGGAAATGCTTATTTAAATGGGCTACCTTTCATGATGTTCCCTAAACCCAAAGTAAGTGATGTATTTTCTTCCCTACTTCTCTATACTGTCTTCCCTTCTTCTCCAGTATATTGGAGAGAAAATGTTGGGAAGAAACAATAACATTTATTTAACTGACGGCTGTACTTCACTCTTGGTTACCATGGCTAGCTACTCTGATGAATTCTGTTTTTTAACATTTCTGAATTATTCCAATACATACCTATGTAGAATAAAAATACATAAATAACACCTAAAAATGTGCATTTTACCCCCCTGGCATTGTAGTGTCATTAAATTTTCTAGCGTCTCTCTTATACACAGATATAACTGAATTTACTTAATTTTAGGAACAATCTAAGTCATTACCTAAATTTCCTCAGATAGCCGTATTTCCCAGAAGTCTGGAATATATCTGAGTATTTTTTTTCACTTACATTTTCTTCATTAGAAAGAGTGATAGCTTTTCTCTGTCTCCTTATCAATTAACATTTTCTTTAATTTCTCTAATTTTGAAATCATTTTCTTTTACATTAGTTGTGACTGTATTATTTTGATTTTTATTTTGTTTTCTGTCCTTGTAAACTCACTATTTAAAATCTGATTTCATTATATTATTGCCTTGTCTTGGTGCTCTTACTTTACAGAATCATTATGGTTATTATGTTCTTCAAAGCATGAAACGGGTGTCTTCCCCTTAATTTTTCCCTTAGTATCTTCAGATTCTTAAACTCTAATTTCTACTTTTATTTTTTATTGTAATATATTTGCCTATTTTACATTATTTGCTGTTGTTAATATTGCTGTTGCTGTTTACATTCAATTTGAGTGGCTCTGTTCAAACCTTCTCTTGGCTTTAATCAAGTGTGAGTACATTCCTGTCTCCCATTGCACCAAATCTGACCATTATACTTGTTCTTTTTTGAGTGAGATTTTGAAATCTTTGGTTTGAATTCCCTCTCATTTTAGTAGCCTAGAATAACCAGTCAGGGGTACAAAGAGACTTCTGATACATCTATGTCCAATATTTTTCTTGAAATCTGAACTCTGCTATTTCTTCAAAAACTTTTTTTTTAATCACCTGCATGAGCATACATCCTGAGAATGAGTGGTCTATTCTATTCTGGGGACACCAGGTTTCAGATAATTTGTTTTTGACATTGACAAATTTTGTTTTTCCTTCCTCTGCTAAATCCTGCGATGGAGAGGGATAATAAATTGAGTTGTTTATCCTCAGGAGTTTTACATTATATTTTTCCCATGTTGGCTACACACTCTCTCACTCAGTCTTCTTTTTTCCATATTAAGAGTAATTAGGAAAATATTAGAGATTTTTTCTGCTCATCTACATTCCCCTTTCACCTTCCATAGAAAATGGCTGCCAGTCTAGGAGTCATTTCATTCAATGTAAAGCCACCAGAAATATTAGCTACTGGACATACTCTTGCTGTGTCACACTCATAGTCACTAAAAAAAAAGTCCTTAAAATTGCATAATCTATTTATAAATATGTCAAAAGTCAATTTTTTTTCCTTTACCACAATGACTACATATTCACTACCCTTTTTAAACTTAAGACCCTTAATTCCCACATCTTAGAAGATGGTCCTGCCTCCTATTTCACAGAAAATAATGACAGCCATCAGGAGAGAACACCTTTAACTTCTTTGCAACTAAGTTACCAGCATGTACAACATGCTTTCCTCCTGTATTCTTTATACCAATAGAAGAGCTGTTTCTTTGATTAGGGTCTCTTTTTTCACCTACACCCTGGAGTTCATGCCTTTTTAACTCTTCAAGGAACCTGAATCCAAATGTATCTTTCTCGTTTGTATCTTCATCTCATCCTCTAATTTTAATAACTTTATTGAATCAGTATTAAAATACTTCAATAATTAATTCATCTTTAAATGCATAATCCTCTCTTTTATTACTCCTGCCAGGAGCCACTCTATCTCCATGCATAGAGTAAAAGTTTCTTAAACAGTTGTCTAAACTTTTAGCTTTTATTAAATCTACTATCTCTCTTAATCCAATAAACCACTAAGCAGTTTTAATGCTATGTCATAAATACTTCTAAATTCAATCTAATTTTGCCGTTTTCACTGAAAATATATTCATCTGGGCTACAACTTTTTTAAAGAAAATTACCTTAGTTGAATCTTTAAGCTAACTCACTTTCAAACTACAGCCATATCACTTAAGAATGGGGATACATGCTATACAATTGAGGTTTGTGTAAGTAAAACACATCATTAGGAAATGTAATTATGCTTCAAGCATCATAGAGTATACTTACACAAACCTGGATGATATAGCCTACTACATTCCTAGGTTTTATATATAGCCTACTACACTTGGGCTATAAACATGTATACTATGTACTGAATAGCACAGGCAATATGGCAGTTTTTTACCATTGTATATCTAAACTTATCTAAACATAGAAAAATACAGTACAAACATGGTATAAAGGATAAAAATGGTACACCTCTATAGGGCACTTACCATGAATGGAGGTTTCAGCACTAGAGGTTGCTCTTGCTGACTCAGTGGGTGAGTAGTGAGTGAATGTGGGGACCTAGAACATTACTGTACACTACTCTAGACTTTATAAATGCTGTACACCTGTGCTATCCTAAATTTATTATAAAAATAAAAATTGCACTATTATGATGTCTACAACATAACTAAGCAATAGAAAATTTTCATCTTCATTGTAGTTTTATGGGACCACTGTGTTACATGTAATCTTTTATCACCAAAATGTCTTTATGTGGCACGTGACTATAATCAAAGCAATCAGACTGGACTTCCAGTAATGCAAATATATTAGCATGTCTCCTTTTAATGGTTCATTCACTTCTTGTTTTCCTTACAATGGAATTCAACCCTTAAACACAATAAGCAAGGTTCTACAAGATCTGTTTTGTAGACTTATCTAGCCTTAGCTTCTTCTCCTTTACCATATGCTTACTATGCATTAGCTATAATATTTCCAGTGCTTCCCAAATACAATGCATCTTATTTCCATTATGACACACTCTTCCTTTATCTCTTCTAGAACAAAAGTGCCTACTGGTAGCTACTGCTCCTCTTTTGTACATGTAAGTTAAAAATTACATCCAAAGGGCATTTTTTTCCTTAATTATTGAAATAAAGTTTTTGCTCTGTTTTTAATGATGTCTATCTTTTCTCTCTAATAGCTTTAATTATACTTTATTGTTATGACTTTTATAATGAACATTTTTGCAAACTATAAATGCTCTGGAGGTAAAAATCATACTGCCTTTTTTTCAGTAAATCCCTATAGCTACTACAGTTGCTGAATCCTAATATATGTTTCTTTTCTAATGAAAGAGAGAAGAAAGTGGGTATGAATCTAAGCAGGATGCTGATCACATTTTCAGAGATTATGATATGAGTACTGGAGAATGAATTAGCTTCCACTGAGAGTGTTTGAAAAGAAATTGTACCTTAAACAAAAGGTGAAGATGTTGTAAACATTTGGAGAAAACATTTAGAGATAAAGTTATTAAAGACTGTAGGGAATTCCAAAGAATGAAGCAGAAATATAAAGAGTAGAGTAAAGAAAATCAGGAGAAAAGAAAATGGAATAATGACTCAGAGGAGAAGAAATAGTGAATAGGAGCAACTGTACAGTATTAAGAATACTGTGTTCTATGAGTTCTCTGCTTCATTTTTCTATTTTCAGATACACACACATGCGCGCACACACACACACATACACACACACGCAGACATTATGGTATAGAAAACTCTTAGGTTAGCTGAAATATCCTGATTCCTTCCCCACAGTCTAAATCATTTTCTTGGATTTGTATTTCTTTAGGTTTTTCTAGGATACCTGGTTAGCTTACTTGAATTCTGATACTTTAATTTATAGTTTAATGAGCTAATAATTCTTTACATTATATTTGAATTTTAATAATTAACAGTATTTTTCACACTAATAAAGTGGATGTAAATTTTTCTGAAAGTCTACAAACTAAAAATATTAAAAGTAGAATTTTTTTCCTGTCCTTTCTTGATTCACATCGCAGGCAGCAGTCTTTTGTGCATACATACAAAATTGACCTTGGAGAGAAGGAACATAAACAAAATTAAGTGGCTATTCAAGAAGGCACTTCTCTTCAACCCTCATAGTTTCTAAAGGCTAGTATTTAAAAGCTGTCTGCTAATTTTCTCTGGTCATTTCCCTAAGCCAGGTCCGCATTTTAGCATAGCATAATCACAAATTCATTGCAATGTTTAATTCTCTTCTTTCTTGAATGGAAAGTTAGAGCAGGTGAGTAGTGAATTTTCTGAAGGCAGATAGATCATTGTGCTTTAGGCTCAAATAATATGCTACTGTATTCTATCAGTCCCTTAAACTACAGATGAGAGTGAAGGGAGTAATGGGATGGGAAGCAAGGTAGAGCTTCCTTCCACAGTGGTGACCTCCTGAGCATGGAGGGAAAATTGAACTGACTCATGCTTGGAACCAGATGATGAATACCTGAGAGGAAATCCTCTGAGTGGTGTTTATTTTCCACGCTTTATGCTGATCTAAAAAATGTTCCAGTTCATATTCTCCATGGGATGTTCACAGGTGCTGAAATTACTGCAATTCGCAGGCCATATTATTCTTGGGGAATAAAGCTCAACAAACTATAGAGCATATTGGCCAGACATTAATATTAGCATATTAATGCAATCAGAGTGACTCTAGAAGGAATCTGAAAGAGAAAAATAAAATGATTGTATTTTACGTGACCTTTCCTTTAAATAAGCATAAGGAAATAGTTGTGAGAACATCTGTGAATAATTTCTAAGATCTATATCAATTCTCAATCACAGAGAGAAGATATTTATCCTTTCTCTGAACTATTCAAGGTTTTAAAAGCTTTATGTATTCCTTTATATATATATATATGTATGTATGTATGTATGCATTTATAGGGGCAGTTACTCAAGTGTGTGTAAGACACTGGCTAAAATTTTGACCTGAGTTTTCTAGAAAAGCACCCTATATTTTAGTTAACTTATCTAGTTAATCAATTTTTCACATTAGTTTTTATTTTAATGAGTATGCACACATTATATCTATCTCTGTAATTATGCATGCAGGTATAAATATATATATATCATCTGTCTATACACATAGAGAACATCATGAAATTCTAGTTTCTGATAGCTTTTGTTAACAATTTTATGTTTCAACTTTTTGTATTTAAAATGTTTCTATCTTTCAAACATGAAAAAGTGTCTTAGAGCTCTTTAGGAGCTTTTTAAAACATCTCACCATTTTATAATTTTAACCATTCTTTAGAACTTATTTTCAAATATATTCTATAATTATACCTATAATTTATTTAATCAAACACTTTTTATTAGAAATTTTTTTCATTTTTAGATGCTTCAGAATTATAAACCTGGGAATTATAGGTATATTCTTAAATAAATTTGACGACAGGTTGTCAATTATTTTCCTAGAAACTACTGAAAAGTGTTTATCATATTATACTAAATTACCCTCTCAAACTGTAAGTTCTTTTTGTACACCCAGCAGCGCTGTGCAATATTGCTAATTTCTTTCCAGAAATTAGAAATTATAAAAGACATACATACACACACAAAGAAACTAATATTGCTATATTATTGAAATTTTATCTTTCAGTAAAATCGCTCTTTTAATTTGCATAGCTTTGGATGTTAGTGATATAAACTATTTCTTCATTATTAATTAATTATCACAAAATTATTTTTATTTGTATTTTAAATTTATGTGAAGTACTTAAATATGTTTACTATCTTCTTTCTGATTTCCAGACTTTCATTCCCAATTCACTGTTTGCCTTTGAGTTCTGAAAAAAAAATTCTAAACAATATTTCTACTTTTATGTAAATAAATATATTGTCTTTTCTCCTTCATGCTTGACTTTTAGAAAGTTTGTTTCCAGTAGAAGTCACAGTTATATTAAATAAGTCACTAGTAAGTCCATTTACGTGTTTTCAAATTACCGATATGTAAACAGTGATCACTGTTGCTGCTAGCATAATCCCGTTTTCTGTATAAATGAAGGTATTTACAGAAATGTCAGATACGTTTCAGGAAGGGGAGCACACCACAACTGAATTAGCCAGCTGGCAGGGAAGGTTAATAAAACTCTTATGACAAATGTTATCACATAAAAAAAGAACTTATCAATGTTATTTAGACATGGAAACAGGATTCAAGATCCAAAAAGACTGGTGGTTCTAACTTATAGTGTGGGAGCAACCACATTCACCTATCTTCTCTCATCTTACCTTGGCAAATGTATGTACCCAGGTTAAAAAAATTATATAAGGATGAACAAACTGAAAGCCTCAGACCTGTAGTTTAGGGTAGGATTAGAACCAAAAATCAAACTACTTGGTATGGTAAGCAAGTATAAGCATTGTTCTCGTTCCAATATTAAAAGAGATAGCTAAAATAACCAGTATTTTATTTAGGCAATGACGGAAGTCTGAGTAGTCTTCGATAGGTGTGTTGATTATTCTGGCTATAGCAAATGAGAGTTCATTATTATTTTTCGGTGTAAATATCAGATACAGTAGCCTCAAAATTGTAGTTTTACTTACTCCCATATCCACTGAATATTTATTGGGGCAGGTAAGACATATTATAAAGTTATTTCTAAAAATTGTTTGAGAAGCAGATTCTTTAAGAAACTTTGATTTTGTAGATTGAGACTCCAAGTAATCACTTAGCAGATAAAATCAATGCCATTCAGGTAATATGTATTTAAACAATAAATTTATCCAGATTATTAAAAGCTGTAGGTTAAGGTAGGATTAGAACCAGGAAAAATTATGTAATAAAAGTGATAAAGAATTTCTGAGGACATAAAGTATGTGTAAGTGGTCTAAAATGCTAAGGAGAAGAGGACTAAACCGTCAATTGGATCTAACAGTTGGACTAAACCGTCAATTGGATCTAACAGTTTGTAAACAAGATGAAATACAGACAGTTCCTAACTTACGATGGTCCAAGTTACATTTTTTTTTACTTTACGATGGTGCTCATATACCCAATCTGTTTCTCATTTTTAGTACAGTATTCAGTAAATTCCATAAGATATCCAACACTTTGTTATAAAATAGTCCCTGTGTGAGATGACTGTGTACAACTGTATTCTAATGAAAATGTTCTCAGAATGCTTAAGTTAGGCAAGGCTAAGCTATGTTGCCTCAGTAGGTCAGGCATAGTGAATGCATTTTTGACTATGATAGACACTATTTCCAATTGGCTTATTAGAATGTAACCCCATTGTAAATCAAGGAGCATCTGTATATTGTTCCAATAGACTGGATGCATCAGTGATGGTGAAAACATATGGAATATAGATGCAAATGTCCATTATATAATATAAAAGGAGAAAAGAAAAATGTTAAGACTGAAGACATCCAATAGCAAGTTGGTGAAAAAGAATCAAATATGGTGTTATCCATGAATGAATGCAATTCTAGGCACGTGGTACTTAATAATAGAACATAGTAAAACTAAGATACCCTCTAAGAAATTCTCTGTATTCCAAATATAATCTTCCTCACCTGTACTGTGGAGTTGTTGTTCAGTTTCTCCTTGTTATTCAGGATCACTGACCTCAGCCAGCACAGTAACTTCCTTTTTTGCCTGGTGATTCAGAGGCATAAGGATCCCTGAGTAGACGGGCAGTACTATTAACCTTCAGTTCAATAGAAGCACTGTTGCGTCTCCTGATGGAAGCATTCTTTACTTTGGAACTAAGATCTCTTGGTCAGTAGACCATAAAGGCGCAGGAACAGAAATCAAACATTTTTCTAGTGAGTCACCAGGGATAAGAGTGAGTGGTGCCAATTCCCTTTGCACACTTTGATTCTTGAACCTGTGAGTCCTGGCTACAGGAGAAACAAAACCATGTATCGGATGCTGATTCTGAGCATATACAACATTGTGGGGACTCTTGCCCTTGCCCTGCATGTTATTGCCACCTCATTGGCATTGTAACTAAATATTCAAAAGGCCAGCCTTTGCACTGTTCTGTTGAGCCAGTTGTTTCAGAACAGTGGACTACATGGTAAGGCCAGTGAATTCCATGAGCATGGGCCCTTTGCCACACTTCATTTGCTGTGTAGTGAGTTCCTTGCTGTGTGAAATACAAAGATGGTAGATGTGGCATTCTGTAAGTCCACAGATGGTAGTTTTTGGCAGAAGCATTGTGTGCAGAGAAGGCAAATCCATATGCAAAGCGTTTTTTCCAGTAAGAACAAAATGCTGTCCTTTCCATGGCGGAAGCAATCATCCTTTCACGGTAATCACCCAAAGGAATGGTGTGCCATCAGAGACTCGAATTTGGGTTTTGCTGCTGGCAGATGATGCACTCAGCTGTGGTTATTTCCAGGTCAGCCTATGGGTATGGAAGTCTACGTTGCTGGACGCCTGTGTAACCTTCCTATCTGTCAACATGGCTACATTTTTCATGAACCCATTATGGATGACAGGGTTGGTTGAGGAAGAAAGCTAAATGATATACACCGAACGAATGATGCTATTCAGTTTATTATTAAAATCCTCTCCTGCAGAGGTCAACTTTTGAAAAGCATTCACAAGGGACATAAATAACTTCATTTTTTTTACTTTTGTATATTCATAGAGGTTTATCTGCCCCTCTTCCCCATATTTCCTTGTTACCAGTTTTTGAATAATGTTCCTTCCAAATCACTAGCCATCCAGCCAACCACTGGCTACAGACAGTGAATTAGTATCTCATCACCTGTTTGGCCATTTCTCCTTCAAAGCAAAGCGAACAACCAGTGATAGATATCAAATGAAAAAATGTCAAAAACTTGTAAGTCTCTATAAACAGAACTTTGAGTAACTAAATGATTCCATTCTCATATAAAGGCTTACTATACCACAATTAAAAACATTTTATACATAAATATTGATTAATATTAAAAAGTATTTTTGTATGTCTTCATATATATCAACTGTGATTTATCAATTATTTTACATAAATATTTTCTGACATTTCTATGAATATTAATTTTGTAATTAAAAATGTGAAATATAAACAACAACTAGTTCATCAATCCAGTATCCCCCTTCATTTCTTGCCTCTTTCCCTTCTGGTTCATTGCTAAACTTCTTTAAAGTATTTTACATACTCACTGCTTCTACTTTACCTTTTAGGCACTCTCAACCCCACAGAAATCTGTCCTGTGTTTACATGAAGTCTCTGAAATTTTTCTAAACATGTATACTACTAACCTCTTGACATTAAGTATTCAATGGAGAATGCTTAATTTACCTGATTTCTTTTTTTTAATTTTATTATTATTATACTTTAAGTTTTAGGGTACATGTGCACAACGTGCAGGTTTGTTACATATGTATACATGTGCCATGTTGGTGTGCTGCACCCATTAACTCGTCATTTAGCATTAGGTGTATCTCCTAATGCTATCCCTCCCCCTCCTCCCACCCCACAACAGTCCCCGGTGTGTGATGTTCCCCTTCCTGTGTGCATGTGTTCTCACTGTTCAACTCACACCTGTGAGTGAGAACATGCAGTGTCTGGTTTTATGTCCTTGCGATAGTTTGCTGAGAATGATGGTTTCCAGTTTCATCCATGTCCCTACAAAGGACATGAACCCATCATTTTTATGGCTGCATAGTATTCCATCATTTACCTGATCTCTTAATATGATTCTATACTTTGTGAATTGCCTCTTCTTTTAAATTGTTTATTCCCTTATTTTCTATGAAAGCATATTTGCCTGATTTTCTTTTTACTTTTCAATTTTATTTAAGATTATTTGGTAAACTCTTCTTTCTTTTGTTGGCATTCTCCCAAATTCTGATTTCACTTTTATACTTGCTCTGCATACTTTTGTTATTTCATTTATGCTCATGGTCTCTCTTAAACTTAAATATGTATGATTTTTTTTTCTTACCTGTTGCCCAGGATTTTATCTTGAGCTTTAGATTCCAATTACCCCCAACCCCCACCATTGCATTTGGTTGTCCCAAGGATAACATTAACTTCCTTCTGTCCCCTTACTTTCTTCCCACCAAAATGCTAGTTTCTTCTGGGTTTTACAGTTTCAGCAAATGTAATATCCATTCATTCAGCTATCTCAGTTAGATACATGAGTAAGCTTTGACACTGCTTTATGTCTCTTAAAAACAAAATAAAAACTGTATTTTTTCTCAGTTCACTATTATATCTTAATTAAATTTTATATCTCGTTGATTCCAATCTTAACACATTCTAATGTCTTCTCACCCCACCTTTTGAAATATCTTGCTTAAATTCAATTTGTCCATGCCATATATCATATTGGTCAGGGTTTTTGTTCAGGAAAATAGAAACTACAAATTACTGTAGGCATTTCAATAGAAAGTTGCTTAATCAAATTTAGTGTTTAATGTAGTGCTTAACAAAATGTTTGCAACGGCTGGAGGAAAAATATTGGGAAAATATTTTGCTAGATACAGGGTTTTATATAACTTGCCTAATTCAGAGAAGTTTTAGGAGCACAAGAAAATACACAGAGTGATCATACCTTTCTGGGGACATAAAAATGAGTGAGTGCAATTAAATGCCCAAGAGATGTTACAAAACATAACTTTTCTCAAAGCCCCCAGTTCTGCTCCCTACTGCTGGATGAGCTGTAATGTGACTTCATATGTTCTTCCATCTTCCAAATTTAGCAAAAAATGACTTTTGCACACAAAAGATTTGGGAAGAGGTATTCAAAGTTCAGTTCCTGCAAAGCAAGAGAGAACATAGACGGGGACAAGACTACTGGGTTACTGACCTGCAAACAAAATCACCAATAAAATCTTCTATACGCATATGCAAAACTTGTAATTTTATAGATTTTTAAATAGTTTGATCTAAATGTTAAACCTATATTACAAGATCTTTTAATATCTTGCCTCTACTTAATATTCCATCTTTATTTAATCACTGACTATACTGCCAATTTTTTTAGTAAGCTAATTTCGCAATTTTAAATTTTTTCCTGTATTTTCCTCCCCACATCAAAATTCTTTTCTCAAAGTTTTTTAAATGAAATTTCATTTAAAATAATTTTTCTGCATCTTCATTAACATATTCTTCTACTTCACACATTCCTGAGAATCTGTAATTATACCTGTCAATGCACTTTTAATTGTATGTTGTAATTAGCCCTTTTTATGGGGTTCTACCCAAATTGGTTGCATGCTTCTTGATGACAGGTATTATTTCTTTACAGAATTGCATACCCACTATTTTGTTTATATAAGGCATTAAATTATTATTTGAAAGAATATATTAATGAATGAATTTTAACAATGTCTCTTTAGTGTTGATCCTAAGTTCACTTTTTATTTTATAATTTTTGAAGTTAAAACAAGATTTTGGTTAATACTTATTCAAATAAAGGCAAATTTTGTTTCATTACCTCTTCTTAATATACCTTTTTTGGTCTCCATTTCACAACTATTTTAAAAACACAAGAATCTGTGTTTACCTCTATTAAATTTTGTCTATGTTTCTCCTCATATCACAGGATTATCAAGGTCTTTAAAAATAAGGTTAGTCTAATTTTCTAATGTAATAACTGTCTCTTCTATAGCCTTGATGTCATCTAAAAATTCAGTAAGAAAGTTTTCCAAGCCATCATCCTAGATGCTAAAGCCATTATGGTACAAACTAGGATGGGTAGGTCAGGTCCATGTCCTTGGTGACCTTGCCACATACTCTTCAATTCTAATTTTTAAAAATCCATGAAACATTAATCAGTCATTGAATGGGCAAGACTCCTTTTGTCTCTACTTCTATCCTGCCTATCAGGAACCCTGAGAGCCTTACATTCACAGCCCTGATCCCTCCTGTCTCCTCCATCTGTTGTGGAAAATCTGCCATAAAATTCATGTTCCGAAAAGGCAATACTTTGGAATTTGTGAGAATGCATGGTAGCCTGTACTCTGAAATATGTCCCATTTAATTATAACTAAAGGTGAAATATAGGTTTAATTGGAAGTTGTTTCCAATGCTCCTCCTTTGTGGTTTCAGCTTGAGAAGGCCACTTATACTGCAGCCTTGAAGCTATGGAATGTATTTCAAGATCAGCTGTGTTCCAACGCATGAGCCAGATTTTAGCAAACTTCCATGTTTGTTTTGGTTATATATAAAATATAAAACTTTGAAACAATTTTATGTTACATCTATACATAATAATGATTGAATATAAGTAATATTTGTGCTGCTTTTAATTTAATTTTAAATATCCAATTTCCTCATTTTATCTTATTTTTACTTCATCTTTGATTCTTTATTTCATGTTTTATTTTTGTATTTACTTTTACTCATTTGTATAATTTATAATGTTCTAATTACTTATAAATAATTTTCTTTTAAAAAAGTTTCATTTTGTTACTAATATTTTATTTTACTAATTTTCATCTTTCTTATTATTAAATATTTTTTATTATATGATTAGAAAAAATAATCCCAATAATTAGTTTTTCAGTAAGAAAAACATTTACTTTTAATTACACAAGTAAAACAACCACATCGTACCAAAATAAAGTCAAATACAAAAAGTATAATATGTAAAGCTCATGTACCAACATAATCTCATTCTCTTATTTTTAGTAATTTGGAATATGTTTTTCAGGGTTTAAAAAGTACTTATAAAGTGTAGCATATATAATGACATTTTAAACCGGTCTGTATTACACGATCACCTGAGGTTTTGTCATCCCTGACAGGTTTTACATAATGCCTCATTTGCAGATTTGGATCCAATGAGGACTTGTTAAGAATGGTCTTACCTACTATTAAAAATCAAAAAATAGTGAATGCTGGTGGGAGTGTGGAGAAAAGGGAATGCCTGTACACTGTTGGTGGGAGTGTAAATTAGCTCAGCCATTGTGGAAGACTCTGGCGATTCCTTAAAGACCTAAGGGCAGAAATGCCATTTGACCCAGAAATCCCATTACTGTGTATACACCCAAAGGAATATAAATCATTGTATTATAAAGATACATGCATGCATATGTTCATTGCAGCATTCCTCACAATAGGAAATACGTGGAATCAACCTAAATGCCCATCAGTGATAGATTGGATAAAGAAATGTGGTACATATACACCATGGAATACTATAAAAGCCATAAAAAGGACAAGATCATGTCCTTTGCAGGGACATGGATACAGCTGGAAGCAATTACCCTTAGTAAATTAACACAGGAACAGAAAACCAAATGCTATATCTTCTCACTTATAAGCGGCAGCTAAATTATGAGAATTTATGGACACATAGAAGGGAACAACACACACTGGGGCCTCTCAGAGGGTGGGGATCAGGAAAAACAACTAATGAATACTAGGCTTAATACCTGGGTGATGAAATAATCTGTACAACAAACCCCAATGACACAAGTTTACCTATGTAACAAACCTGAACTTGTACACCTAAACTTAAAATAAAAGTTAAAAAAAAGAAAGAATGGTCTTGGCCTGATCTGTGAATTTTCACAGTCCTTTGCTGCTATGTGCCCCTCTCCTTCATTTGAAGTTTTCCCAGTGGCACTGATGTGTTTCCCTGCTCCCCACTCCCAAACCACCTCCCCTTCCTGAGCTCTCCTCTTCTTTGTTTCTCTGTTTACCTGACGTTGGTTTATAAGCATATGTTCACAAACAAAAAATAATTCATATATATATATATATAATTGTGAATTATTTATCAATTTTTTCTGTTTTCAATTTTCAATTTTCTTTAATGTTTAATAGTTGCTCACATTTTTTAACTGTTAAGCACAAATATTTTGGCATTTACACTTAATTGTTACGTTTTAATTTTTCCTTTGTTTAGGTTTTCCTGGATTTTTCAGACCTTGGGAGAGTATCTTTTTATTTGAAATCTGAATATTTGCATATGAGTTGAAAATAATATCTGAACGCTCATACAGCAGGCCACAGAGCCCTGTAGTTCTCCAACTAAGTCTCAGGGTGCTAGAGGAGTGCTTACATTACATTATATAAATGAACACTGCATTCTACAAATCCATCTGGGTTTTCATATCACCTAAGCACTCAGACTCATATTGGACGCTTACTTCAGGCTTCTTCAGGCCTCTTCTGGACGTTTGGGTAATTAGTGTCTGCAGCTACTTGATTGCTACTGGTTAACTAAAGGAGTACTTATCTTTATTTACCAAAAACAATGTAGATTGGTAACACTTTTTAATAAAACTTTATTGCAGCTGTTGTTGTTTTCTTTTGCCATAACATCAAAGCATACATTTGTAGCCTGGTTACTGGTTTATTCTATCTGTATGAAATTGATCTAATGAATATCAATGCTAAATTTTAGAATATCGTATTGGCTAAACATGTGAACTTTGTATCCAAATTTACCTGTTTTGATATCTCTCTGTATTGCTGACTAATTCTGTGACCATATCCCATTATCCAGTCTCTCTGCATCAGTTTCTATATGCATAAAACTAGAGAAAACAATGGCACTTAATCTTAGAGTTGTTGTGAGAATAACATAAATTAATGTCTGCAATTTACTTAGAAGGGTCCGTGGTAGATGGTAAATAATTGGAACATCCTAGCAGAGATAGTATACAGGCTATGAAAAGGAAAAAGTCAACAGTATCACTTTAATTACTAAGTATTTGCAAACTCTTTATTTTGTTGTCAATTTTAAGTCCTTCTTTTCATTTCATAGGATAAAACTGTTGTAGCATATTTAGTTTCAAACAATGTATTTTTTATGAAAACCAAATATGAGGGGAAAGTTTGTACTAGTGAACAACTGGGAGAAAGTTTGAAGCAAAAAAACTACGACGGTGCTCAGCAAATAAATGCTGTTTTTTTTTCCCTGTAGTATTTAATAGATAGTGACCATCCGTTAATAACACTTTTCACTGAGATTCAAATAGTAGGAGCTATCATTTAGTTGATAAAGATTGATTTTTTTTTTGCATTGTAGAACTTACCTTATATCTAGGGAGCTTGTGTTTAGAATTTTTAATAGTCACTTTTTTCTGGTCTCATTATTGACAGAGTAAAAGTTAGGGCAGGAGAACAAAGGGAAACTGTTTTGTGCAATTATCTGTTTACAAGAACATTAAATCAAATGAGGAGATTAAGAAAATTGATACTGAATTCAGCTGCTTATTGTAAGTTCTATAAAATCTATGTCTTTAATAATCCTTCTTTAGTTGTTTTAAAATCTAGTGTGAAGACCACATAAATAAATATATTTTTGTGGATATCTGTATTTCTTTGAGGTAAGCTGGAATGTCAATGTGTTATATTTGCTTTTGTAAATAGTATGGTGAATATTAGCCAATTTAATGAACAAAGGATATAAAAGTTGCATAGTTGTGTAATTCTTGGGTACAGGAAACTTATCTGGATAGTGTCAGCTTCTTCATATCAAGAATATGTTCCCAGATGTTCTGGGACAGTATCCAGTTAAGGATGAAGCTTCATATTCCAGAATTGAGAGCTCTAAACTAGATGGATTAAAAAGTTGAAACAAAACATAGACTACTATGAATACAATTGTTTATCTTTTGCTTGATTTTTTTGTATTGTGCATTTAAAATGAATAGCCAACATTTAAAACAAAGCATGTATTTAAAATAAGGTGTAACTATCATGTTTTATACATGCTCTGACAGTGTAAATAATATTCCCAGGTTCAGCTAAAATAATCATCATAAAAAGAATTTATTTAAAACATTTAAAAAGTAATGATATTCGACGATAGGCATGATACTCATTTAAATTATTTTAAAATTGGTAGAGTGTTCATTTAAATTGAAAGCAAGAGAAAAGACCCCTGCTCCCCAGATCTCTTTTTATGTGTTGTGAAGGGTGTATGGGCAGAATTAGAGCTGCTTTCAATGATTTGAAATTAATCTTAGATTTTTCCTGGAGAGGTAAATTGTAAGTTCATCACAAAATGATTCAGAGTGCAAATATGTAAGTCCCCCTGAAAGGGACAATGTCATCTGGCTCAAAGAGTCAATTTGTGACTGGTAGTAAATAATGACCTGGGAGATGCAGGATAGTGATACCTCCATAGCCCCTGGTGTGAGAGAAGCAAATCTGGCCTTACCAAGACCTGCTGCTCCCTCTAAGCACAGTTATCCTGCAGTCAAAACATGTAAGAATGTTGAGCTCCAGCCTGGCCTCATAACCATAGATCTTGTTAACGTTTCATCAGTTTAAGCTTCAGAACCCAGGGAACTACTTGATCTCGCTTTGATATTTCTTCTGCATGTGACAGGCTTGGGTTTCAGTATCTATCTAGGCACTGCAGAAATAACTATCCTCAAATGCTCACTCGTAAATTATTCAGATCTTCAAAAGATGTTTCATTTATTCTCTCATGACACTCATATCAAGGTCGTGCCTTTCTTAATAGGGTTAACAAAACACATTATTGCCTTTGGTTACTACTTAAATTTTTATTCTCATTCCTTTATTTCTCAAGGCATTTGAATTGGTCCAGAATTTTTTAATTGCACTATTTTGAACCTATATATGAAAGAAGAACTTAAAATATATCTCTCCTTTCACCCATTTATTAAAAAACAAATATTGTTTCAATATCAGGAAAGACCTGGAAGGGTGGCAGAGTTACATACATTTAAGGTGGGTGGGCAAAGTGTATATTTAAAAATGTTGGACTTCATTGTGTAGGTAATGAATAGTCCCTGATGGTCCATGAGCAGTGGAATGGCTAGAATACAAAGATTACACAGTTTTCATTGCCAGAGTTGAATTAAAAGTAGAAACTGCAGAAGAGAAATTAATCTCTAGATACTGGTCTTAATTCTTCATCTTCAATTCATTCCCTAGCCAACAGAATTCCGGTTTCTAATCTTCTCTTTACAGAATGAACTGTTGTTAAGGTTATCAGTGAGTTCATAACAGCAAAATAAAATGTATTTTCTTCAGTTTTCATCCCATTTGATACAAGTATAGTGTTCACCTTCCATGTGATTTTTCCCTCTACCAGTATTCATTTGATCATGTATTTTTGTTTCATTTCCTGTGTCTTTTTATTTTCCCCTTTCTCTCACAGTTGTTTAAATATTTGCCATCATTTTGTACCCTTAATTTTTTAATTTGACTTTATGTTTTAGAGAAGTTTTAAATTTACAGTTTTCATGTGACATCCCTTCCCCCTAGTATGTACTATTATCAAAATCTTGAAATAATGTGGGTATATTTATTACAAGTGATGAACCAAAATTGATACACTATCATTAAACAAAATTGATAGTTTACATTAAGGGCCACTCTGCTTCATATATTCCATGAGTTTGAAAAAATGTGTAATGACATGTACACATCACTGTGGTCCATACAGAATATTTCATTGCCCTAAAAATCTCCTGTGCTCTACCTACTTATCTCTCCCTGCCCCTAAAGCCCTGGAAACCATTGATTTTTTTTACTGTCTCTGTAGTTTTGCATTTCTATAATGTCATGTAGTTGGAATCTTACAGTATGAAGCCTGTTCAGATTGGCTCCTTTTACTTAGTAAATACGCATCTAAGTTTCCCCCAGGTATTTTTATTTTTATTTTTTTTTTGAGACAGAGTCTCTCACTCTGTCACCCAGGCTGGAGTCCGGTGTGCCATCTCAGCTCACTGCAACTTCCGCCTCCTGGGTTCAAGTGATTCTCCTGCCTCAGCCTCCCGAGTAGCTGGGATTACAGGGACCTACCATCACATCTGGCTAATTTTTGTATTTTTAGTGGAGATGGGGTTTCACAATGTTGGTCAGGCTGGTCTCGAGCTCCTGACTTCTAAAGATCCTCCCACTTAGGCTTCACAAAGGCATGAGCCACTGTGCCTGGCCTCTTCCAGGTATTTTTCATAGCTTCATAGTTCATTTATTTTTGTTTCTGAATTATAATTCATTGTGTGGCTGTACCACACTTTATCCATTTACTTATTGAAGGGCATCTTGCTTGCTTCCAAATTTTAGTATTTATGAATAAAAATAATATTTGCCCCTCTTTTTTAATCACTATATTTTGATGCTCCTCAGAACTACAGATTCATTGCATCTCTTCTCAATTATTTACTGTCCCTTGATAAAGTAATATATTTACCTTTTATCAAGTTTTGTATTCTTATTAGGTTTGCCACAAAGAAGTCATACAAGCATAGCAAAATTAATCTACTTAAGCCAGAATTCATCTTCTTTTAGCTATCCTGACGTCCTCAGTCTCATTTCTCAGATCTACTATGGAACTACCTTATCCCTCGTCACCCAGGATCAAAATTAGACACTCTTTAGCTTTCTTTCCCCTTTCTTATACCATCACCAAATCATTTAACAATATCTGCAAAATATTTTGTTTCTACATTCTTTTTTCACCCTCACAACCTCTGACATAAACTCTCATAATATTCTATCTAAAGACTTGGTCTTCCAGGCTTTGTTTCTTAACTCTGTTAACCCAAAGTCTTTATGTAGCCAGATTTAGCTTCTTAAAGTGTAAATCTGTTCGTGTTATTGCAACAAATGGAATATTTCAATAATGTCTATTTCAAAATAGCCTGTTAAAATTATTAATTTTTGATATAAAGGGCCCTTTATTATGTGACTCTAACTGATCTTTTCAGACCTAATTCTTACAACTGACTCACAGATACACCAAATTTCTATAAATTTATTTATCAGGCCTATTTCTTCCCACTTGTGTTTTTGCATTTGTTTACTTTTATCCCACCCAACTGGAATGTCCTTTATTTTGCCTCTAGTAAAATCTAACTCTTCCATTAAAATTTTAAAGAGACTACTTTTGAGGATTTCCCCTAAATATTTTACATAAAATTTGTATTTCTTTCCTGTGTGATACCATAAAGCTTTTAACATATGTCTCTTTTAGTCTTATCATATGCTGTTAAAATATTTTACATGAATATCTTACTACCCTATAGTGTTTACCTCAAGAACTGAAATCATCACATTTGTGTCTTCTGAATTTGACACACATACAGACTCAGTAAACTGAGTTGCCCACATTAATAAGTGACTGAATTAGGCAATTGAAATGACTCATTCAAGGGGAAATTCACCAGAGTTTATACTAAGAAGGTTGTAAATAACAGATCTATCTTGCTTCATTTTCCTGGTCTGTGGCCCATAAAGACACACCTAGGACTGTTAAATATCAGAGGAATGAGGAATTGATATTCAAATATAAGCATGAGCAATAAATAACATTTCCAAATACTTTATTTACCATTTAATGTCAAGTTCCTGAACTATACAGGTCTACAGAAATCTCTAAAATCATGAAACATTTTCAATCAAGTAATGAATTCTATAATCTATTCTTTGAATTTATTAACCTTAATAAAAATGTGATTATGCATGCATCTATTTTTTTTGCCTAAGACAAAAAATATTTTTTCATTTTGTTAAAGTAAAAGCTGCTTGATTCAAAATTTAAAAATAAATGAATTTTTAAAGGACACTTTAAAATGCTGACAACAGCTGATTAAGTCTGCGACAGAAACCTTTTCCTTATTTTTATTTGGAAAACTCAGAAATCACTATATTTCATTGGTAAGAATGCTGATGTTAAAGTCTTTTTTTTTAGTGTTTTGTAGAATTACTTTACCTGAGTGACCCCACTCCACAGTGATTTACAGACTCACCAGTTTTATAAATTTATAATAACATACATACACACAGTGACGTTATCGGTCATCCCTTTCTTGGAAAAATATTTATGAAAACTGCAGGTCAATAACGTTAATGAATATTTCTACATTCATTGAGAAAACTATTTTTGATTTCAAATAATATACTCTAGTCCATATCTAATTCATCTTTTCTATCTACAACTTACAGATTTATAAAAATAAATAATCTCAAATCATTTAAATGAAAGGCAATGTATGTATGCCTATATCTGTATGTATTCTGGGGCAGATGACTGTCAATAATCCCTTTCTTCTAGAATCATATGTTCAAGATATTTTAAGAAAAGCATATCATGATGAAGTTTTCCCATAGTTTTGTTGAGGCCAACTGGAAGCCCACTTTTGTTCTCCTGACACATTTGTGGGTCAGATAGATGCGTAGGGGCTGGCTACCTAAAACCAACTAATCACTAGGTCTGTTCACAATAAAAAGACATTTTGGGGCACATTTCTGCTATATGAACTCCTGACAATTTTTTCTGTAAGAGTAGCCTCTTTTAAACTACAAATAGTTTCCTTTATGCAGAAAGTGGATATAATGCCAAAGGGAGTATATCATATCTCTCTTTAATTATTACATATAAAAATTTTTATTTACTACTTTCCTTGCTTTCAGTCTCCCAGTCTTGTCTCTGGTTGGATTAAAAAATTTTCAGCTGCAGCCTGGCCAACATAGTGAAGCCCCATCTGAACTAAAAATACAAAAAATTAGCCGGGCATGGTGGCGGGAGCCTGTAATCCCAGCAACTCAGGAGGCTGAGACAGGAGAATTGCTTGAACCTTGGAGGTGGAGCTTGCAGTGAGCCGAGATTGTGCCACTGCACTCCAGCCTGGGCGACAGAGTGAGACTCCGTCTCAAAAAAAAAAAAGAAAAAAAAAAATTCAGCTGTACAAAAAACTGTGTAAATATGGCAATAATAAGGGTTTAAATAAGCATATATATGTATATATATTTATAGATATTTTATATATGTATATATTTATCTATATATTTAATTGTCAATTCTTGGAAAGTCTCTGGATTCCATATCTCCCTACATTTTAAAAACACAAAAATGATTTTATTCATGTATCTATTGTTCCATTTTTACTAGAAAATACTTTTTTCTACGCTGTCAGAGATTTTTACTTGAATCTCGTTTCATTTATTTGTTCTTGGTTTAGTGGTGATAGGGGTTGAATATTTTTATTTATTTTACAATTAAATCTATGTAAAACATAAAGCCTTCAGTGCAGTTGGCTTGTATTAAGACTGTGAGTTATTTTATCAAGTCATAATTTTACTTTCCCCTGAATTGGCCATGCATTAAAATATTGCTTATAAACAAAAAGGCTTTGTTTCTCCTAAACAAATAAAATTCTATTTGTGTTTATATTTTTATATGTGCTGTTATTTCTTGGGTTTTTCAAACGTTCTGAAACTTACTTGGAGACATATTATAATTCTACTCCTTGTGACATTTTGGCATAAAAATTACTCTGTGTTATGGTGATCTTGCCCCTTTAAAGATATTTGCCCTCAAATTGTAGAGACAAGGTCAGTATCTAGATGTATCTTATTAAGATAAAAATAAGAATTGTATCAGAAGTTATCAGGACCTAAAGATGACTGGTGGCAAAATGCATGTGGATAGACGTTTTAGGGAAGCTATCCAGGCAGCAGTGAAACAGTAACTTTGTCACTGTGTATCATTTAGAAATGCCTGCATTTTCTAATATTTCAAAGTTTAATGGACTTTGTTCATTCATTATTTTACAAAACAGTATCGTCTATGAAACAGACAAAGGTGGTACCTCTATTAAACTTGTGTACTACCATGCATTTACATCTTTTTCTGCCTTCCTTGCAGCCTTCCATGACCCTCAACATAGTGGAATTTTGAAATTACTTATTTTGTCCAAACCTTTCATTTTGCCACTGAAGCATAGGAGGATTGAATGACACAGTTCAGTTCTCACACACACAAAAGAATGTCCCTTTCCTCTCTTCTCTGTTTAGACCATACCAAACACCAAAAACCTACCAACTAGCTAAATAATAACAAAGAATAAAACACACATAATAGTCTAGTTCCTAAGTACACAGGCTCTGGAGCCAAACTGCCACTGAAAGACTTTATGACTTTCGATAAATTGTGTCTCAGTTTCATAATCTGTAAACTAGGCTAATAAAAGTACTTTTTTATAGTACAAATTAATGCTATGAAAATTAAAGCTTAATAATCATAAAACTTTTCAGAATATTTTTTAGTTCATTGTAAGTGCTATATGGTGTTTATTAAGTAAATTTATATTGTAAAACATAATATAAAAACGTGCATAGAATAGACACATATAATTTAGTAAACAAGTATAAAATAAACATCCATGTATCTATGTAACCACAAACAAATTCAACAGATAGAAAATTGTCACGACAACAGATACAACCCCACCCCTACCACACATCTTCTCAACGATAAATTCCTTTTTCCTCCTTGTGTATTTCTTGACAAAGAAATGTAGCTATTATTATTATTATTATCATCATGTACTCTTACAGAATCATTTTCTCACTTTCCTTTACATTTTTGTAACTTATGTGTGCAATCCTAAACAATATAGTCCATTGTCACTCTTTCTGAGAGATACATAAAATAAAACTATATTATATCTTCCTGAGGTCTGGAAATTTTATTTCAGGCGTGCATTGCTTATTTTTAATGATAGGTAGAGTCATATTGATATGTAGTATCTATTATAAAATTATATACCATTTTGTTTTTTCAATTTTTCTATTGTTATTAGACATTTGAATTATAACTGGTTTTGCTGTTATAACCAAGGCTGGTGCAGATTTTTTTTTCACATGAAACTGTAGTATGTGAGAATAAGTGAATTTGCTAAGCAATATGGTATGCATATTTTCAACTTTACTAAATAATAGCAGGTTTTTCTAAAGTATCTTTACCAATTTATACTTTCAAAGCAGATATGTAAAAGTGGTTATTGTTTCACATATTACTAGAGAAAAATTTCTCTAAAACTTGGTGACTTAAAACAACCATAGTGATTTATCATCCCTCACATTTTCTGTGGGTCAGGAATTAAGGAGCTTCTCATCTGGGCAGTTCTGGCTCAGAGTTGCTCATTAAGTCACAAGCAAACGTCACCTGGCACTATAGTCATATGAAAGCCTCACAGGGGTTAGAAGATCTGCTTCAAAGTTGATTAATTCACATGGAAGATGAAAAGTGAAAAATGGCAAGCAGTGCATTTGCCAATGGCAGGCAAATTGGTGGTGGCTGTTAACTTGGTGGCCAAGTTCCTGTCCACATGGGCCTCTTCAATGTCCTCATGAATGGCACGACAGGCAGCTGGCTTTCCCCAGACTGAACAATCCCAAAAAGCAAAGCAGAAACTGAAATGTCACTTAAAACCTAGTCTCAAAGGGCATAAATTACTTCTGCTGTATTATATTGATATACAAGCTAGCATGATGCAATTCAGAGGGCATTAAACTAAAGTATTAATTCCAGGAAGCAAGGCTCACCAAGAACCGTCTTGGAGGCTGGATATAACATACTTCTAACTTCTTGTAATGTGAGACTTTTAAAATATTGTATAAGTTTTAATTTGGATGTTTATGATTACTAACTAAATTAAGCATTTTCACATGTTTATTGGCATTTACATATTTTTGGGAAGATTCTTTTTTATATATTTTTTTTATTTTTGTGGGTACTTGGTATATATATTTATGAGGTACATGAGATGTTCTGATACAAACATACAATGTGTAATAAGCACATAATGGAGAATGAGGTATCCCATCACCTCAAGCATTTCTCCTTTGAATTACAAACAATTATACTATTTAATTTATTTTAAAATATACAATTAAGTTATCATTGACTATAGTCGCCCTGTTGTACTATGAAATAGTAAGTCTTATTCATTCCTTCTATTATTTTGTACCCATTAACCAACACCACATTCCCTAACCCTCACACTACTCTTCCCAGATTCTGGTGACCATACTTCTATTTTCCATGTCCATAAGTTAAATTGTTTTGATTTTTAGATCCCACAAATAAGTGAGAACATGGAATTTTTGTCTTTCTGTGCCTGGCTTATTTTATTTAACATAATAATCTTCAGTTGCATCCATGTTGTTGCAAATGACTGAATCTCATTCTTTATCACTGAATAGTTTTCCATTGTGTATATGTACTGCATTTTCTTTATTCATTCATCTCCTGATAGACACTTAGTTATGTTCCAAATCTTAGCTATTGTAAACACAGCTGCAACAAACCTAGGAGTGCAGATATCTCTTCAATACACTGATTTCCTTTCTTTTGGGTCTATAACCAGCAGTGAGATTGCTGGATCCTATGGTAGCTCAAATTTTAGTTTTATTTTTTGTTTCTTTTTTTTTTTTTTTGGAATGCCTAAACTGTTCTCCATAGTGGTTGTTCTAATTTACATTCTCACCGACAGTATAGAACAATTCCCTTGTCTTCACAGCCTCGCCAGCACTTGTTACTTTCTGTCTTTTGGGTATAAGCCATTTTAATTGGGTGAGTTGATCTCTCATTGCAGTTTTGATTTGCATTTCTCTGATCTCAGTGATGTTGAGCACCTTTTCGTATGCGTGCTTGCCATTTGTAGATCTTCTTTTGAGGAATGTCTATTCAAATATTTCACCCTTTTGTATCAGATTATTAGATTTTTTTCTATAAAGTTGTTTGAGCCCTTGAATATTCTGGTTACTAATTACTTGTCAGATAGATAGTTTGCAAACATTTTGAACCCATTCTCTGGGTTTTCTCTTCATGTTGTTGATTGTGTCCTGTGATATGCAGGGGTTGTTTACTTCATGTGATCCCATATGTCCATTTTTGCTTTGGTTGCTTGTGCTTGTGGCAAAATTGCTAAAGAAAATTTTGCCCAAACAAATGTTCTGGAGACTTCCAAATGGTTTCTTGCAGTGGTTTCATAGCTTGAGGTCTTCAAGTCTTTAATTCATTTTGATTTGATTTTTGTATGTAGCGAGAGACAGGGGTCTAGTTTCATTCTTCTGCATATGGATATCCAGTTTTCCCAGCACTATTTATTAAAGAGGCTGTCTTTTTTCCCCACTGTATATTCTTGTTAGCTTTGTCAAAACCAATATTACTGTAGGTGTGTAGATTTGTTTCTGGGTACTCTATTCTGTTCCATTAGTCTGTGGGTCTGTTTTCATGCCAGTATCATGATGTTTGGGTTACTATAGCTCTGTAGTATAATTTGCAGTCAGGTAAAATGATTCCTCCAGTTTTGTTCATTTTGTTTAGGATAGTTTTGGGTATTCTGAGTCTTTTGTGGTTCCATATAAATTTTAGGATTTCAAAAATATTTTTGTGAGGAACATCATGAGCGTTTTGATAGGGATGGCATTAAATCTGTAAAGTGTTTGGGGTAGTATGGACATCTTAAGAATATTGATTCTTCCAATCCATGAACGTGAAATAATTTTTCATTTTTAGGTGATTTCTTTCATTGATGTCTTATAGTTTTTATTATAGAAATCTTTGACTTATTTGGGTTATTTCCTAGGAAGTTGATTTTATGTGTGGCTATTGTAAATGGGACTACTTTTGAAATTTCTTTTTCAAATTGCTCACTGTTGGCATATAGAAATGCTGCTGATTTTTGTATGCTGATTTTGTCTCCTGCAACTTTACTGAATTTGTTTATCAATTCTAATAGTTTTCTTGTGATGGACTCTGTACATTTTTCCAAATACAGAATCATATTATCTGCAAACAAAAATAATTTGACTTCTTCCTTTCCAATTCAGATGCCCATTATATCTTTCTCTTTTTTGATTGCTTTAGCTACAACTTGCAGTACTGTGTTGAGTAACAGTGGTGACGGTGGGCATCCTTGTCGTGTTCCAGATCTCAGAGGAAAGGCTTTCAGTTTTTCCCCATCCAGTATGATAGTAACTGTAGCTCTGTCATCTATGGGTTTTAATATATTGAGATATATTCTTTCTGCATGAATTTTGGAATTTTTTTAATCATGAAAGAATGTTGAATTTTATCAAATGCTTCTTCAGCATCAATTGAAATGATTATATGGTTATTTTACATGTTGTTAACATGATGTATCAAATTAATTGATTAACAAATGTTGAACCATTCATGCACCTTGGGGATAAATCCTACTTAGTCATAATGAATAATCTTTCTAATGTATTGTAGAATTTGGTTTGCTAGTATTTTATTGAGAATTTTTGCATAAGTGTGTATCAGAGATATTTACCTATAGTTTTCTTGTTTTGATGCATGTTTGTCTAGTTTGGTATCAGGGTAATGCCGGCCATGTAGAATTAGTTTGGAAGTATTCGTTCTTCCTCTATTTTTTTGGAATAGTTTAAATAGAAGTAGTATTAATTCTTTAAACATTTGGTAGAATTCAGCAGGGAAGCTATCAAGTATTGAGCTTTTCTTTACTGGGAGACTTTTTATTATGGCTTCAATCTCATCACTTGTTATTGGTCTGTCGAGTTGTTGGATTTCTTCCTGGTTCAATCTGTGTAGGTTTTATGTGTCTAGGTATTTGTCCATTTGTTTTCTAGATTTTCCAATTTATTAGCATATAGTTGCATGTAGTGGCCACTAATGATCCTTTGAATTTCTGCAATATCAGTTTTAAAGTCCCCTTTTTCATTTTCGATTTCATTTATTTGGATCTTATGTTTTTTTCTTACTATGATTAAAGGTTTGTGAATTTTATCTAACTTTTCCAGAAACCAACTTTTTGTTTAATTGATCATTATATTTTTTCATTTCAAATGGACTTATTTCTATTCTGATCTTCTTTTTGATGTCTTCTGATCTTAGTTTTTTCTTCTATTTAACATTAATGATGGGTTTGGTTTGCTCTTGGTTTTCCAGTTCTTTATAATACACCTTTAGATCGTTCATTTAAAGGTTTTCCTATTTTTTGATGCAGCAAGTATAGCTATACAATTGCCCTCTTAGTACTGCTTTTTCTGTATCCCATAAGTTTTGGTATGTTATGCTTTCATTATCATTTGTTTCAAGATATTTTTCAATTTTCTTTTGAATTTCTTCATTGACCCACTGGTCGTTGAGGTATATACTGTTTAATTTCCATGTATCTGTATAGTTTTCAAAATTCCTCATTATTAATTTCTAGTTTTATTGCGTTGTTGTCAGAGAAGATGCTTGATATTATTTCCATTTTTCTTAATGGTTTAAGACTTGTTTTGTGACCTAGTAAGTGTTCTATCTTTAAAGAATAATCAACGCACTGAGGAAAATGATTGCATTCTGCTGCCATTGGATGAAATATTCTATAAATATCTATTAGATTCATTTGGTCTAGAGTGCAGATTAAATCCACTATTTCTTTGGTGATTTTCTTGTCTGGAATACCTGCCCAATGCTGAAAGTGGGGTGCAGTCTCCAGCTATTTTTGTATTATGGCCTATCTCTCTCTTTAGCTGTAATAATATTTCCTTTATAAATCTGGGTGCTCCAGTATTAGATGCATATATATTCAAAATGTTATCTCCTCTTGGTGAGTTGACCCTTTGTCATTATATAGTGACCTTCTTTGCCATTTTTGGTGATTTTTGTCTTGAAAACTGTTTTGACTAATATTAGTATAGCAACTTCTGATCATTTCTGGTTTCTATGTACATGAAATATCTTTTTTCATCCCTTTATTTTCAGCCTACGTGTGTCTTTACAAGTGAAGTGTGTTACTTGTAGAAAACAGATCAATAGGTCTGTGTTTCTATCCATTTAGCCAATGTATGTCTTTTGATTGGAGAGTTTAGTCCATTTGTGTTCACTGTTGTTATTGATGAGCAATAACTTACTCCTGTCATTTTGTTATTTGTTTTCAGATTGTTCTGTGATTTTCTCTTCCTTCTTTCTTCCCTTCCTATCTTCCTCTAGTGCAGATTTTTTTTTTCTTTTTTTTTCCTGGTAATATGATTTAGTTTATTTCTTTTTATTTTCTGTGTGTCCATTGTATGTTTTATGTTTGAGGTTACCATGAGGATTGTAAATACTATCTTATAAACCATTATTTTTACCTGATAACAATATAACTTTATTTACATAAACAAATAGACAAACAAGCAAAAAGAAAACTAATAAAAACTCTATGCCTTAAATTTGTCTCCCTGTTTTTAATTTTTGTTGCTTCTTTTTATATCTTATTGTACTGACTATGTCTTGAAATTTTGTTGTATTTATTATTTTGATTGGTTCATTGTTTAGTCTTTCTACTTAGGATAAAAGTAGTTTACACTCCAGAGTTACAGTTTTATATAATATTTTGTGTTTTACTGTGTACTTAGTATTACCAGTGAGTTTTGTACCTTCAGATAATTATTTATTACACATCAATGTCCTTTTCTTTCTATTTGAAGTGCAACTTTTAGCGTTTTTTGTAGGACAGGTCTGGTGTTGATAAAATTTCTCAGTTTTTGTTTGTCCGGAAAAAACTTTACTTCTTCTCATTTTTAAAGGATACTTTCCCTGGATATCCGAGGGTATTTTTTTTTCCTTCAGCACTTTAAATATGTAATTCCACTCTCTCCTGGACTACACAGTTTCCACTGAAGAGTATCTTGCCAAATGTACTGGAGTTGCATTATATGTTATTTTTTTCTTTTTTGTTGCTGCTTTTAGGATCCTTTCTTTATCTTTGACCTTTGGGATTTTGACTATTAAATGTCATGAGGTAGTCTTCTTTGAGTTAAATCTTCTTGGTGTTCTATAACCTTTTCATACATGGATATTGATATCTTTCTCCAGGTTTGAGATGTTCTCATGTATTATCTCTTTGTATAAATTTTGTACTTCTAACTCTTTGTGTCCTCTTTAAGGCCAATAACTCTTAGATTTTCCCTTTTGAGGCTATTTTCTAGATTCTGTAGGTTTGCTTTACTGTTTTTCTTTTGTTTCCTCTGACTGTGTATTTTAAAATAGCCTGCCTTCCAGCTCACTACATCTTTCTTCTGCTTGATAAATTCTGCTATTAAAGGACTCCAATGCATTCGTATTTTTCAGCTCCAGAATTTATGCTTGATACTTTTTAATTATTTCAATCTCTTTGTTAAATTTATCTGATAGAATTCTGAATTTCTTCTCTGTGTTATTTTGAATTTCTTTGAGTTTCTTCAACAAAGCCATTTTGAATTGTCTGTCTGCAAGGTCATATACCTCTGTTTCTCTAGGATTAATCCTCAGTGGCTTATTTAGTTCATTTGGTGAGGTCGTATTTTCCGGGAGGATGTTGATGCTAGTATATGTTTTTCAGGTTTGAGGCATTGAAGAGTTAGGTGTCTGTTGTAGACTTTGCTGTCTGGTATTATTTGTAGCTGCTCTTCTTGTGAAGACCGCATATGTATGAACAGACTCGAGTACTGTGATCTAAGCTATATCTACTTTAGGGGGCACCCCACGCCTAGTAATACTGTGGTTCTTGTGGACTTGTGTTCGTACCAGTTTGATGGCCATGGACAAGATTCAGAAGAATTATCTGGATTACCCTGCAGATACTCTTGTTCTCTTCCCTTTCTTTCTCCCAAACATACAGAGTCTCCCTTGCTCTGTTCCGAGCCACCTAAAGCTGGGGGTGGAATTACACAAAAGCCCCCGTAGCCACCTCCACTGTGACCGCTCTGGGGTCACACCTGAAGCAAGCACAGTGTTGGGTCTTGCCCAAGGCTTGCTGTAACCACTACCCGGCTAACACCTATGTTTTCTCAAGGTCGTGGGGCTCTACAGTCAGCAGGTGTCAAAGTCAGCTAGGCCTGGGGACATTCCTTCAGGGCAATGAGTTCCCCCAAGCCCCAGGTGACTACAGAATTGCTGTCTGGGAGTCAGGTCTAGAGTCAAAAACCTTAGAAGTCTATCTGGTGTTCTATTGTATTGTGACTGAGCTGACATTCAAGCCACAAGATGTAGTCCTTTTCTTCCCATTTTCAAAGGCAGAGGAGCCTCATCCTTTAGCCACTGCCACCCCAGGCCATGAAGAGTACTGCCAGACCATGCACCAATGTTGTCTTAAGGCCCAAGGGCTCTTAAGTCAGCTGTGATGAATACTGCCTGGCCTGAGACTCATCCTTCAGGGCAGTGGGCTCCCCTCTGGCCCAGGGCAGGTCTAGGAATGCTGTCCAAGAGTCAAGTCCTAGAATCTAGAACCAGAAGAGCTCACTTGATTCTTTTCCCCACTCCCCAACTATCTCCCATGGCTGTGCAGGTACCTGATTTTTAGTTCTTACGAAAGTGTTTTATCTGTATAGATATTTGTTAACTTGGTGTCCTTCCAGGGATGGGGGACAATCAGTGGAGTTTCTATTCTGCCACCTTGCTCTACCTCTCAGCATTTACATATGTTGTTTATGTTTCCTAAAGTATGTATTTTTTGCTTATTTTTCTTCTATGCCCAATTATATATTTTGATGCATGATAAGGTGGCTCCTTCTAAGATTTCTGAACTGGCTTTTAAAAGTGTCACAAGCTCAAATGCCAATTTACTGGTTGAAAGCATGGACTCAACTATAAAAATTTCTAAACATATAGAAAAATACTATTTACTTCTAGAGCTACAGGAATGAAGTAGCTGACAGTAAAACTCAGTTTTTCATTCTGATCACTGAATTAAAATATCATAAATTCATATTTTCTACAGACCTTATATGTAAATGTTTGGGAATTATATAGGAAAGAGAGATTCAAAGACCCGTAATAAATTAATAAATATAAAAAACTAATTCCATGCAAAACAGCAAGTCTCACTGAGCATTTCTTGAACTTAGAAACAGCATGCTGCCTTATCTCAGGATGCTATAACTCCTTCATCTAAGAAAATTACTTTGCAATTGACTTAGAAAACCAATTCTCCTTGCTCTCTATATTCACAACCCATAATTTCCTACATCTCTATTACTAAAAGTAGATGTCAATGTGGTCATTTGGGAAAAAATCTTAGATGATTATTTTCTTTCCATGTCTCCCCTTACTGGGACTATTAGGCTCAAGTATTTTGATTTTGGTCAGCAATAGCAAAATGCTCACTGTCATCTAATATCCACATACATTTTTCTCGGCTACTACTAATAAAAAAAGTCCACGGGGCTATACATCTGGTTTAAGAGAGGGCTTGTAATGCAGCAGCAGGAGATATACTAGGAAGGAGGATGGCATGCTAATGCGACTTATGTAGGCTTTCAGGACATGCGTAAATCTAGCCTGAGAAATATCACGTATTTTAGATGGTGAAATTTTGATGAGCATGCCTAAGTATATGGATAGAGATAAGTTAATAAAGGGTAACATAGGTTTTATTGTGTCTAACAGCCAGGCAGTTAGTTTTTATCAGTGCAAATAGCATAATTGTAGTTTCTTCTCAAAAGAAAATTTTACTTCCTGAGGAAGGAATTGCAATGTTCACAATATCCTAGGAGCCACTACTATGACTCTCACTAAGAAATGGGACAAGATTAAGACATTATACAAATATGCTATTGATATTCCAAGAATATTGGGTACAAAGAAACTGTAGGCCTAAGTGCTGGAGATGTGTATGTGTGTTTCTTTTTACATATATGCATATAAACAGCATCTGGTAGAATAATATGTGCACAACAGGGGCTAGGGTCTGTATTTATTTATTCTAACAAGAAGATTACATTTGGTGCAGTGCATAGTAATCCTTTGCTGTTCTACTGGACCCACCTATCCATGGCATTGTCCAACAAGAGAATGACAGTGGTTTCACTCATGCATCTTTCAAGGCTTTTGTGATGAGGTTACTATTGGAAGTATCCTGAGGAATATAGCATTCATTTCATTTATTATTTTGTTAGCCAAGCTCTAATGACTACCGTTTGATGGTTCTTATAATATTTTCAAGGGCAAAATGTGGAATTCTTTTCAATGCAAAGGATATATATTTCCACTATACACCGAAAAACAGGAAAAATCGTAGACAGATGTTAGAATCCATATACAAGCATGTCTGGATTAAAAACTGTACCACCTGATCCTTAAAACTGATACTCTGTAAGGTAGTCAATGTTAAATACTGTCTTCATGAAAAAGTCGTAGCTCGGGGCTATTGTTGAGTAATTCCTGCAAGGTATGGATAGCTTTCTTTTTTTAGTCCACAATTACTCTGGTGATTAGTAACTAGTCTGTATGGGGAATGCTAAATGGACAAATGCATAGTAAGTATTGAATTACATTTATTTAAGATCCTCCAGGCTTCACTTCATTCAAAGGACTCTGGGGATATAAAATAAGCCAAGCACAGGTATTAAATTATTTATTCTACAGGGATCAAATAAAGCCCTATTCTTTAGAGATCAAGTCAACATATAGGAATTGGGGTGTTCATACTATGAAAATTAAGCATGACATTATAGAGTTTTTGTTTATTTTTGTCCCAAGGATCCCATGATTAATTAAATACTGCCAAATATCCTGGGAATCAGACAGTTTTGTCTGTCACGTAGTCAACTATTTTGTCTCTCAGTTATGTGGCTTTTGTTGACTTCTATTCTTACGAGATACTTCCATACTCAACGAACATTTCCATGTCATGGTACCCTACCAGGGAAGTTTGTTTTAAAATGAGATTATGTTATTTTATGTCTTAAATTTGTTGAGCAGTTGTATTCATTTTTAAAATTGTTTGTATCAGTTTTGTGTTTGAAATCTAATTACCAATAACCTAATAGCTTAAAACACCACAAATTTATTGTCATACAGTTCTGTATTTTAGCATCAAAGATGGGTCTCACTAGGCTAAAATCAAGGTATCTGCAGTGCTGTGTTTCCTTCGGGATGCTCTTGGGGGAGAATCTATTCCACTGTCTTTTACAAAGTCTATAAGCTGAGGCTCATGGCCCTCATGTTCATCTTCAAACCCAGAAGTTGTTTTCCTTCTGACCTTGTTTCCCATCATCGCATCTCCTTGTCTTACTCTGACTTTTTTTGTCTCACTCTGACTTTTTTTGTCTCACACTTTCTCACTAAGGGCCTTAGTGTTTACACTGGTCCTACCTGAATAATTCAGGATAATCTCCTTGATTTAAGGTTATTTTAGTAGCTGCCTTATTTTCATTTGCTACATTAATTCTCCTTTGTCATGTAACTTAATGTAGTCACAGTTTCCAGGGATTAAGACATGGCCATCTTTCTTGAGATTATTATTCTGTCTCCCACAATAGTGTTAATCAAACACTTACCCACTATTAAATAATTACATAACAATATGTATTTTTAGCCAGATGAATATATTTGTGAAGAGTATCAAAGCATTAAACAATACGTGTTGAAGAAATACAAAGAAAAAATTATTGAAAAAATGTAATGGGTAGCAGAGAATTTCTAAGGTGGGTACATGGTCTGGGCTAGTAGCAGACAAATCTTAGACTGACACCCAGTTTTTATGACAAAACCATAACTCACTTGGGGCTGTTATGTTTTATTACATATGGAATACCTCCATGAATATTTCATGTGGCTGAATTGCTATTTGTTTTAAAGAAATATTACCCCAAATGTGGGGTAATTTAATTTATGCTCCCCAAATCTGAGTCAAGGGCCTTCCTTAACCTCTTGCATTTGCTATTAAACTATGAGGATTATAGAGTCTGACTCCTTTACCTCTCCACCTTGTTCTTTCTTTAGTCATTATTAGGCAGAGATCAATAATTCTTTTAAGACATACCCAAATTAAATTGGCCATTCTTCTATTATGGCATTAATCCACTGAATCCTATTTTGTCCCCTATATTTCTCCTATTAATTAGTTCTTTGATCTCTAGAATGATGATTCATCCTTCTTGTCATGTAGCCTAATATCACAGTATGAAGTTAGCAATGGCATAGCTTCTGCAAAGGAATCAGTTTCTATATATAATTACTTAATAGTCAACACAAAAGTAGTACCTGAAATTGAGATATATGAAAAATAGAATATTAAATATTGGTTAAATTGATGTGTATGTGCTTACTGTGTTTACTGGGGTTCTTTGAAAATAGGTAAAATATTTTAAAGTAATTGAGAATATGAAAGAGAGCTCTCAGCATGAGTTGTTCTCTGATTTCTATATACCTTCCTAAGGAAATTCTCTGTGACACCTGCCTGCTATTTTCACCTGACATAGGTTAATATCATTTGAGTTGTAGGGTTAATGAATTTGAACCTTTTTTGAGTAAATGTCATTATCCTGCAATATATTTGAACTCTTTTGAGTCAATTTGTATTATCCTGTAATTTGTATAGTGAAGGTTTCACTTACTAATGACAGAGTTGTACTCATTAAAAGGAAGGGAATCACAAAATTGAAATATTATTATTGATTAAATTTACATTGCTATTTCTAACCAATTAACATTGATTACATCCTGGATCAAATTAAAATTTCTCAAATTATTTCACAGTGGCCTCAGAATGTGGTATAATCTATTTAATTGTTGATGGAAAACTACTGATATTTTCTAAATTGTTATCAGTAAGTGATTTGCATTAGCTTTGCATTTCAGACACCTTCTGAGTCCTTAATTATTTAACTTGTCAAATCAATAATTGGTCCTACAAATGGCACTAAGAATTGCTTTTTCCCAAAGGAAAATAAACAATGTTAACCATTTTATGAAACATTTTAGAAAATGCCTCTAATAACTGAATTCAATTTCCATCTGCATTATATGTAATATGCAATCCTACACATTCACAGAAACACAATAACTTTTATTGACCTAAAATTAACTATTGCACATCTAGGTTCCTCTCCAGAATGTAGAAAGCTAGAAGGAATTCCTGCTTTTACAACAGCAATAAAAAAGCTGAATTAACTTCATGACTTTGTGAGCTCATTAAAAAGCTATGGTCACCAAGTGAACCGATCCAAATTCTAAAGAAAGACACTGCCTGCAGGAAAGAGGAGGTGCTCACGCCGTCAACAATGTTAGATGCAATCACACACCAGTAAGAAATTGTAGAGAGATTGTGGAACTTTTTTGGGCTGCAGAAATGTGGCAAAGTTTGTACCCTCTTATCTGTCATTTCTCCACAAACCCTACCACACCTCACAGAACAGAACCAAAAAGCCCTGAGCTGTGTCGATTGTGGTGCAGACCTGGAGGAGAGGAACAGTGGCCACATAGAAGGGACAAACAACTCCTCCAAGAACCTACCTTTCTAACTCTACACAAAAAAACAATGCATAGAAGGAAGACTAATGCTGCTAGCAGCTAGACCAAATGCATTGGTGAACCCTCATTTTAGCTGAGGGACAGCAAGGAGGAGGGAGAGATAAAGCTTACATCTGGAAGAGGGTAAGGATTAAGCACTGAGCTCAGAACTTAAAGCAGTAGAAGAAAGGAGAACTGAGAAAGCTATACACATGCACAAGGCCAGAGACATTGTGCATGCCTGAGGCTGAGTCTTAAAGAGAAGAACAGATACTCCATTACCCTCACACTACAACCAAACCAGATTACTTGAGTTACAATGACAGCAGCACACTGTTAGGAGATGGCCAAAAGGGAAAGAACATAAAACAATACTGTCTCTGAGTTACAGCAGAAAGTAAAACCTAAAATTCTGAATCTTATGTTAATAAATTGTGCCCCTCTAAAGTACCAACCACCCTAGATACAAGGTTAAAAATTCCTGAACTAAAGGCTTAAGCAAAAGAAAAGTTGTGATGATTTCGCAGCATGTAATTATTACCTCAGTTTTACTATTATTTATTGCTCTACACAACATGTCAGTTTTTAACAAAAATTTACAAGGGAGCTTAAAAAGGCAAAGAAAAAAGCCACAGCAAAATAAAAACAAACAAACAAAAAACATCTTCAAGAGAAAGAACAATTATTATAACCAGATTCAGATGTGACACAAATGTTGAAACTATGTGACTACCAAGCAGGAAATTTAAAATAATAACACATGTAAAATTCTAAAACCTTCAAAAATAGAAGGATAGTGTTCATGATCCAACTGGTTATTTTAGCAAGCCATTGGAAATCATAAGAATAATTAAATGAAATTTATAGAAATTAAAATACATAATGGGAAAGAACCCCTTCTCTAAGCTCCTCAATATAATCAACACAGCAAAAGAAAGTATCAGTGAACTTAATGCTTATTCAATGGGAAATACCCAAGCTGAAACATAAAGAAAAAAAATCTAGTTAGGGAACAAAAGGAGGATATCCAACAGCTGTGAAACAATAGCAAATGTTCTAACATGTGTAATTGTAATTGGAGGAGCAGAAAGAGAGAAAGAGGGAAAATACATATTTGAAAAAATAATGGCTGAGAATTTGTGAAAATTAACGTTGAGAACTTCAATTTTAGTCCAAACTCTATGATTAGTTTTTCAGGTCTGACCACAGGCAATTAAAGGCTTTCCTGGCAGGTGGGAGGGTAGAGGTTGTCTACCCTACATCAGACTTAGTGCATGGCCAGTGCATTTCAGTCTCTGAAGCGAGTTGCCATCAAAAACTAGTGTTCTCCTACCTGGCCATGCTCCTATGCCTACGTGCCCAGACACTTCTCTTTGGAGATCTGCTTATCAGTGAAAGCTTAAGATACTTTTCACAATTTTAAACTATATATATGTATATATATGTATATATATACATATTTTTTGAGACGGAGTCTCGCTCCATCACGCAGCCTGGAGTGCGGTGGCGCAATCTCGGCTCACTGCAAGCTCCACCTACTGGGTTCACACCATTCTCCTGCCTCAGCCTCCCGAGTAACTGGGACTACAGGTGCCCACCACCACGCCTGGCTAATTTTTTGTAATTTTAGAGAGACAGGGTTTCACAGTGTTAGCCAGGATGGTCTCTATCTCCCTACCTCGTGATCCATCCCCCTCGGCCTCCCAAAGTGCTGGGATTATAGGAGTGAGCCACCACTCCTGGCCAACAATATGTATTTTTAATAATATAGTATATATATCCTTCTCTGACATTTTTTTCACTCAGTGTTATATTTGTCAGAATAATACTTGCTTATTCATAAAATTATGTCATTGATTTTTACTTCTGTCAGTTATTGCATGAATGAGTGTACAAAAATTGTCCATTATCCTGTTGATGGTTATTTGAGTTGCTTACATTATTAAACTTACATACATTGTTTTTATGGATATAATTTTACATGTCTCCTTGAGCAAATATGCAAGAATGTATTTAGGGTTTAGGCCTAAAAGGGAGATCCCAGGATCACGAAGTAAGCACAAATTCAATTGTTCTGATAATGCCAAACTGCCTTCTAATGAAGTGTGTCATTACACATCTGATGACGTACACTCACATCATCAAAGTCTGAGCATTCCCACTGATGCATTCTTTTCCTTAACAGTAAGGTTTAACATTTACAATTAAATGTTCTTCATTATTAATAAAATTGGGTGTCTTTTGATATGTGTACAGTCATTTGTGTCTTTTCTTCAGTCTTCTGTTTGTCTTTTAATATTTTCTCTATCTTTAGTATACTGAAGGATCTGCAATCTACTGTGTGCTTGACACTTTTTTATTCACTGCTATTTGAAGATACAGTCATGTGTATAATTTAAAGTTTCCCTGCTCTCATAGAGCATACAATTTGTAACAAGTAAATTAGCAAGCATATAAATAAGACAACTGCAGGTATTTATAAACACTCTCCAGGATTTTTTGTTGTGTGAGAAATTCTGTATCAAGTTTTGTAATAATGTAAGTAGATAAAATATCACATTGTTTTCTATGTAAGTATTTTATACACAGGAAGTTTCAATACCTAGCATGCATCTCTACCTGGACTCTTCCTTTTTGTCTTTTCATTTCTTTAGTGTCACAGTGGGCTGTATATGCCACAGGTTGTGTTTTTCACAAGTAGACACTGAGATGGAATTTAGCATGCATAATGTTTATAAGTGATAAGTATTTGTGAAAAAGATGGGGATGAAGGTATGTGGTTGGGCAGACAAAGAAGTTAAACTATGATGCAAGCTCAACAAAGCCTTGGTCAACCTTATATTGTGAGAACTGGAACACAAAAATCCAGTTAGAATAATCCCACATTGGCCAAAATATAAGGATCTTTGTGCCTCCACCTCAATTAGTCATTGAATATGGACTGCCTTGGTTATCATATGCCATTTTAAGTGGCTCTTTGCAACTAAAGTATGGAACTAAAAACGGGGCTCTTTGCTTGTAGCCCAGCCACTTGACTTCAAAATGCATTTTTTTTTTCCTTCTCTTGCATTTAAAGATACAACCTTGAGGCAAAATGCAGAGCCTTTTTTTTAATGAACCTTAAAATAGACTCCATATCCCTCCCCTTGTCATCATGTATACTCCCTTTACATTTATCTAACTGTGTGCTAGTATCTAATTACATGTCTTCTTAAATGTTCCAGGGACTAATCTGGAGACAGGTAGACCAATTCTGCAGACCCAGCTGCAAAGTTCCAGAGATTGCTTCAAGCTGGCTAATTAACAACCCAGCCATTGTTGACATGCTGTCAGCCTGAGGTCCAGGTGCACTGCAACTCAAGATAAGCAGCTGAAGAAGACACACAGCCATTATACTCATCCCCATTCTTACACGCCTTCCTTATTAAGTTTTCCTTTTTAAACCCCTGCCTTTCCCCCCACGCCCCTAAAAAGTCAAAGTAGTTACTTTGGATGGCAATCCAACTGCTTCCCCTTTGCTAGGTTTGGTTAATAAGTTACTTTCTCCCAGACCTCACTCTTGTTAATTGGACTCTGCAGGCAATGAGCATCCGGAACTGATTTGTTCAGTTGGTGACATGCCCTGTGTGCTCCGGGGGTTGAGCCGGAGGGTCTGGTTTCCATCAAACAAACCATGGGGCTGCCTGCTGCCTGTGAAATACAGCTGCTTGTGGCTAGCTGACCCCTTAGCTGGAACGGTGGGGAGTTTCCTTGAGGCTGTCTTAGGGGGATCCTGTCTTTCTTTTCCTGTTGCAGTGTCTGTTGCCTTCAGTGCTTCGTTGGTTCAAACAAAGTGATCTTCAGAGAAGTGGACAAACTTTGAAACTAGAATTTTGGAACTTTGAACTTCAGAACTGAGTGACTCAGTTGGAGTGCACCCGAACACCCTCTGCCCCCTTTGAACTGTTGCTGGGGCTCTACTCTATTTAGACTTGGCCGCTAGTGAAACCATTTGAGCATTTTATGCGTTTGTATTTGTGGCACCTGTGGGGCTTTTCTCGGTTTGGACTTAGTCGCCCGTGGGTAAGGTGGGGAGGGAAGGCGTTTGAATCTGAGGTGAGGGATTTGACACTCTACCCAGCCTCTTAAACGGGAGTTTCTATGGAGGTGCGTCATTTATTTGTACATGTGAGTGTGAATATGTGCCTTTTGTATGTGGACTTTAATTCATTCTGTCTCTCTCTGTATCTCTCTCTTTCCCCCTTTTCCAACTTAGCCAAAAGCTCCCTCTGCCTGAAAACAGTTCACCTTGACAGGTGACTTGCAGAGGTGGGAGAGATTTGTCCCACACAAGGTGTAGCAGGTCTGGAGTGCTGAGGCTCTCCCTGGCAGGAGAAAAATGAGAGTGGTGGGGGAATTAACCCTACAAGGTGCAATGGCTGGAAGGCTCCCATGTCTCCCGTCCTGTCCTTCATTTTCCTCTTCTTTTCTGTAAAGCCTGACTTCTTTTCTCCCTTCCATTCCTTTCTTTTCTTCTGGCCCTTTCTTTACTTCTTTGTATTACAAACAGTTATAATGGCAATTCGATATTTTCATATTTTGGCAAACTTAGCTAATGCGTGCTTTTCATGGTTTCTGTTTTGTTGTTTTGTAATGAGAGGTGACAGCGTGCTGGCAGTCCTCACAGCCCTCGCTCGCTCTCCGCGCCTCCTCTGCCTGGGCTCCCACTTTGGCGGCACTTGAGGAGCCCTTCAGCCCACCGCTGCACTATGGGAGCCCCTTTCTGGGCTGGCCAAGGCCGGAGCCCACTCCCTCAGCTTGCAGGGAGGTGTGGAGGGAGAAGCGCTAGCGGGAACCGGGGCTGCGTGCGGCGCTTGCGGGCCAGCTGGGGTTCCGGGTGGGCGTGGGCTTGGCGGGCCCCGCACTCGGAGCAGCCCGCCAGCCCTGCTGGCCCCGGGCAATGAGGGACTTAGCACCCGGGCCAGCGGCTGCGGAGGGTGTACTGGGTCCCCCAGTAGTGCCAGCCCACCGGCGCTGCGCTCGATCTCTCACCCAGCCTTAGCTGCCTTCCCGCGGGGCAGGGCTCCGGACCTGCAGCCCGCCATGCCTGAGCCTCCCACCCACTCCATGGGCTCCTGTGCGGCCCTAGCCTCCGCGACGAGCACCACCCCCTGCTCCACGGCGCCCAGTGCCATTGACCACCCAATGGCTGAGGAGTGCGAGCTTACGGCGCGGGACTGGCAGGCAGCTCCACCTGCAGCCTCAGTGCGGGATCCACTAGGTGAAGCTAGCTGGGCTCCTGAGTCTGGCGGGGACCTGGAGAGGCTTTATGTCTAGCTCAGGGATTGTAAATACACCAATCAGCACCCTGTGTCTAGCTCAGGGTTTGTGAGTGCACCAGTCGACACTCTGTATCTAGCTGCTCTGGTGGGGCCTTGGAGAACCTTTATGTCCAGCTCAGGGATTGTAAATACACCAATCAGCACTCTGTATCTAGCTCAAGGTTTGTAAACACACCAATCAACACCCTGTGTCTAGCTCAGGGTTTGTGAATGCTCCAATCCACACTCTGTATCTAGCTGCTCTGGTGGGGCCTTGGAGAACCTTTGTATCTAGCTCAGGGATTGTAAACGCACCAATCAGCACCCTATCAAAACAGACCACTCGGCTCTACCAATCAGCAGGATGTGGGTGGGGCCAGATAAGAGAATAAAAGCAGGCTGCCCGAGCCAGCAGTGGCAACCTGCTGGGGTCCCCTTCTACACTGTGGGAGCTTTGCTCTTTTGCTGTTTGCAATAAGTTTTGCTGCTGCTCACTCTTTGGGTCCATGCTGCTTTTATGAGCTGTAACATTCACAGCAAAAGTTATCAGCTTCACTTCTGAAGCCAGCGAGACCACGAGCCCACCGGGAGGCACAAACTCCAGACTTGCCGCCTTAAGAGCTGTAACACTCACCACCAAGGTCTGCAGCTTCACTCCTGAGCCAGCGAGACCACGGACCCACCAGAAGGAAGAAACTCTGAACACATCCGAACATCAGAAGGAACAAACTCCAGATGCGCCACCTTAAGAGCTGTAACACTCATTGCGAGGGTCTGTGGCTTCCTTCTTGAAGTCAGTGAGACCAAGAACCCACCAATTCCGGACACAATGATAACACGAATAATGTTTTTATAGATATTTAAACATAAATTATTCTGGCTCTTAAAGAGGCATTTTGATGTGTAGACTCCAGTTTATCCTCTATCAAGTAAGTTTTTCTTAATTTCGGAATTATTTTTCGTTGTTTACTTGGTTTAGTAAATTGTCTTTATTTTATAGATTTTGCGTCTTCTTAAATTCTCTTTAGTGCAATGAATGAGGCATGATAGTTGGGTGCTTCCATCATAGAAACTATAGGAGGCTTAAAAATTTTGTTTCTAAACTGTTACTTTCATTCTCAAAATACTGGCTTATAATAGAAGAGAATTTACCTCAGTTATTATTATCACTATAAATGAAATTTAATTGGTTGGTTGGAATGGTTAAGAAACAATACTTGTTCTAAAACTGTTGCAATTTTTTTTTTAAAATCTCAATCACATTTGTGGGAACAAAAGTATATACATATGTATATATATATATATATATATATATATATATATATATATGAGAGTGGTTTCATTTATAATTTGATCACTGATTGCCTTCTCAGGTACAGAATTTGCTGATTCAGTTTGGGAACTGGCTTGAACCGTTCCCACCCCAAAAATCCAGAATTTTATACCCAACTAAAAATAACCTTCAAAATAAAAGTCTTAATAAAGATGTTCTTAGACAAACGACAGTTAATAGTATTAGTCTCCTGTAGAGCAACGCTACCAAAATACTATAGGAAATTCTTCTGGATGAATAAAAATTATCTCAGGTAGTCTAAAGAAGGTATAAGAAGAATTAAGATCTTCAAAAAGGTAAATAAATGAGTAAATGTAAAAGACACCTGTTTAAACCAGTGCATCTCAAATTTTGACATGCATCAGAAACATCTTGTTAAAATAGGGCTTGTTAAAATGCAAATTTCTGAGCTCAATTCCAGAATTTCATAATTTCATGTATGTGTATATATGTCCGTGTGTGTGTATATATATGTGTGTGTTAATATTGTCTATCTAATGTATTGTAAGAAACCGTCTACATTTATTGCTGCAAATGATAACTGTAGTATAAAGACAGTATTATCTTTACCAAATCCATTTCAGTTGTGAAATTTATATATCTAGAAAAAGAGTGATTCTAATTGTTACTAGAATTATTAGTCAAAGTCAATAGCCTCACAGGCTAAATATTTTTAGTTCAGTTTAAGTAGGTTTACGGAGAGTGGTGTCTAATGTGTGTTCCCTGATCTCTTTGGAGACAACATAATTCTGTTTATAGTTCATAAGTTCTTTTCATACAAGGCATAGGACATAAACACAGTAAAAACATATCCAGGAAACATTATTTTTTGATATTATGCTCATCAGTATGGCATGAAATATCTACTTTCAGGACTTAAATCGCTGCCATTTAGAGCCAATATTTAGCTTTACAGGTTATATTTGATCATACATATATTTCCTCTCAGTTTCTACTTTCTTTAATTTTCATAAAAACAACATGCTTTATGGTTTTTCTGCGAAAGAGGGCTTTAAACAATATTTACAAAATCAAATGTTTGCAATACACTTATATTAAATTGTACTAATTACTTTTTTAATAGGTGCCAATAAACACATAAGACTTGAACAGTTCCTTAAAAAAATTTCTTTATTGCAGTAAAAATAATTCTAATATAGGCACACATATAATCATTGAGACTCATAATCAAAAGAAACTAATGTTGCGATTGGTAGCACTTATTTAATTTTCAAGTTTTGGAGGAATTTTAAATATATTACCAAATTTAATCATTCTATTAATATTATGATGTTAGTATTATTCTAATTCTGTTGATGAAAATTGAACCTTAAAATATTAAGTAAATTCTGTTTGAGCTAGAATTTGGGTGTGTGCTTACATTCATTCTCAAGTAAAAGAAATTATTTACAGTAAATTTCAGGGCCCTCTGAAATGCCGTGTTATCTTTGTGTAATAATTCTTAGAAGTATAAACAGGTATTACTACTTAAAAATACAAAATGAAACAAAATTAAGGAATAGAGATGTGCTAATTTTTGTATAATGGTATTACATTTTGTTTTATCGTTTTCAGAGCCAAGGAACTTACAGAAAATTAAATATATTTTACTTGAATATATCATATTTCTTTCAAGAAAATGCATATATAACTTATTGTAGTGTCTTCTGGGATTGGTGGTTCAAAGCCAAACTGCAGTATAGGATAATGAGGCAGTGAGTATGAAGTCATACCATCTTTTCCTGTAAGGAAAGTTCATAACTTTCAATACCTTTTGGGATTGTAAGTAAAGATATCACATAAAATTTCACTAGCAATATTTGAGATTAAAATGAAAGAGAAGTAGTTTTTAAATTAACTTTAAAAATAGTTACTGGTATGAATATTTTATGGAAAGCAGTTCCACCAATTAGCTCCTAGGTGTGCAGAGACCTGATAGCTGGATGCTGCCTAAGGCACATATGACATTAGAAAAATAAATCCGTTTTGAAGAATTCAGAGGACAGGCTGGAACGTGAACATAGATTAAGTCACATGAAAATGAAAGGACTAAAGTTTGAAGTTCTTTAAAAATTTGCAATAAGATTGTAAACTCAATTCTCAGTTGCTCAGTCTGTGTAATTGCTTGGATACATGCATACTAGAAGACTTGAAGCCAGATGTTGATCTTTTATTCTCACCCTATGGATTCTGTCCTCTCTTTGAATTTATTATTGATTCCTTCAAAGTAAATGTTCACTGGGGTTTAGATTAGAGATGAAAACCTGGCACATAATTATGCTTGTGAATCTCACTATCAGAGGATTTGGCAAATGACTGTTTTCTATTTGAGTCTTCTCAAAAATCAGTAGCAGCTTTCATTGGCTTTTGTACCAATTAGCTAGAGAATTGATTTTAAATTAACCCACAGAAGCATTTTATGACTATGGAAATATTTCAGAAGTTTTATGTAACTTGCATTACATTTTAGAAATCATTAGCCCAAGGAAGAGTTGGTTTATGAGATCTGTTTTTGTTTTTTTTCTTCACCATCGCTTTGGAAATTAGAGTTAGCCAGTAAATATTTCTGTTTTATACGTAATTTGTTTTGGTCTGTTAGAATCCTTATGTTTTAAAAATACAGAATTATTCCAGCTTTCCTTACATCTCAAATTACTACTTTTTTATGTCAATACAAATTATAATTTAATATTCTTGGTAGTTTACGTACTGTTCACTCAGTTGCATCATGCTGCCCAACTCTCAAGAGCAACATTAGTCTATGATCTAATGTCAATAGCATCATAAAGTGTAACTACACTAAAGGAGCCTGGCGTGGTTCCTCACACCTGTAATCCCAGCACTTTGGGAGGCTGAGGCGGCGGATCACCTGACATCAGGAGTTCCTGACCAACCCGGCCAACCTGGTGAAACCCTGGCTCTACTAAAAGTACCAAAATTAGCTGGGCATGGTGGTCATGCGCCTGTAATCCCAGCTACTTCAGAGGCTGAGGCTGGAGAATCACTTGAACACAGAAGGTGGAGGTTGGCAGTGAGCCAAGATTGCTCCACTGCACTCCAGCCTGGGTGACAGAGACAGACAGACCGTCTCTACATAAATAAAAAATAAATAAATAAATAAAAATGCAGTGTAACTACCATAATAGTGTCTTTGTTTTTGTGAATATTGTTGGAAAAGGGCATTATAATACAATTGGAAAAACTATGTAAAATGAAATCTAATTCAATTTATATCATAAATATTTTTGAGAACCATTTATCTATTCAGCAATTATTTACAAAACTCTACCACATAACATTTGTGGTATGTGCTAGAAATTAATTTTGAGAAAATCATACATGATTCTTTCATGGACCTTTATGGAATTAAGTTATAGAATTAAAGAGTTAATTAAATAATCTTAAACATATATAACTTTCTGCTCGAATAATTTCTAAAGAGAAGAATTACAGAAAATGTATGTATAATGGACATTTTAAAAATGATAAATAAATGAAAGCTTCTTTTTATAAAGTGGCAGTTGAGCTGAAAATTGAATAAATCAGTTAATGGAAACATGCATATGGGGTCGCTTTTGACAAACATTCCATAAATTGTTTATACTGAAATGAGCTTGGAACAATAAGAAATGAAAGTTCACATGAATGTAGCATAGGGAACTAATAAAATTGTAATAACATCATATCACTCTAGAGGTAGAGTAGAACTGAAGTAGGACATACAATCGAATTCAAGATTTAGATAATTACCTGAAGAGTAACGGTAACCAATTGAATTTTTTAACAGAGGGTTGAATAAAGTTTAAAAAGACCAATCTTTCTGGACACTTCATCAGTTTCCTAATATGCCACTTTTTCTTATTTCTCGTGTGACATTTTAGTTTATGTATATTCACTCATCCTGAGCAAGGTCCATATCTGCTAAGATAATTTCTTATTCTGTATCAATTAAAGTTTTTATATTTTCAGAATGAGAGTCACAGCTAACTAGAAGGAGAGCTAATCTTTTAACTGTATTTACAACAAAACATGATTAAATGATAATCTAAAATTTATGTTATTTCAAATTCCACATGTTAAAACATTAAATATTAAAATCAACATTTCATGCTTATAAATGAGTTTATAGTATCAAAATTTTGATGGTGGTAATTATGGTAGGAAAGAATTTCACAGTCAGTTGTTTTTCACAAAAGTAAAAGTGGAGGTCAATCCAGTATGGGCATATCTTCTCTTGCATGATGAATTTAAAAAATGATGACATTGTGGTTAAAATTTTAGTTTTTAGCTTGAAAATCTGTATCAATAACTGACTTTGCCTGTTTTTGTTTGTTTGTTTGTTTTTGTTTTTGTTTTTGTTTTTGCAATGGAGTCTCGCTCTGTCACCCAGGCTGGAGTGCAGTGGTGGGATCTTGGCTCACTGCAACCTTTGCCTCCTGGGTTCAAACGATTCTCCTGCCTCAGCCTCCCGAATAGCTGAGACCATTTTTAGACATGGTATAATTTATATTTTCCACCAACCCTAGAATATGCTTATTACCCACATTTTTTAGATGAGAAAACCAGATTTGGAGAATTTAAGGTGTTTCCCCAAAGCACAGTGTTAAATAATCTCCGACTGTGTATACCTAAGAATAGATGATCTTGCCATATATTTCCTCCATGTAGATATAGACTCTGTTAATATTTGTGTAAAAATGGGCAATTTATCTCCTTTTCTGTGCCTCTGTTCTGTGTAGTGATAACGAGTAGTTACAGTATTTATGTAGTGTAAAGCATGAGTGTGAGGTAAGAAATAAAACGGATGTGTAAGATGTTAATACCTAATTATCACAGTTTATTTTCCCTTTTGCAGATATATATTCTGCAAATATGTATCTGCAGAATCTATATCTGCAAATATATATCTGAAGAATATATATCTGCAATATATTGTGCAGATGGAGATAGACTATATTCCAAGTATCCCTTGGGGCTAGGTGACCATAATAATAATGTTATAGTCGATGGGATGTGGGCAGAAGTAATATTTGTCTCTCTCTGGCCCAATTCATAAATATATCCAACAAAGTGATACTTTGTATTTTCTCCTCTTTCAGTAACTGGATACCAGTGACAAAGGTGATTTTGGAATTTGTAAATGTTAGACTCTCGTCTCTTTGAACAGAGATAAACTATATTTGAGCTAAAACACTTTTGGAGTCTAAATTTTTCTGTTTTTTTCTTTCATAACATCATGATTCTTTTTTTATGTAAAGTAATTTTCAGCATATCAATGTATATGAAAACCTACAATGATACCAAGAGATTCTTCTGTCATGGCTAGAAAAAACCCTCATTCAGTTAGAACTATGAACACAATGAATATTTATTCAAAGAACATATATTAACATTCACTGGAAAAAGTTAAAAAAAACCAAACTGAATTAAAAATGCATAGTTTTTTTTAAAAAACATTTTTATCATAGGTGGGAATTGAACAATGAGAACACATGGACACAGGAAGGGGAACATCACACTCTGGGGACTGTTGTGGGGTGGGGGGAGAGGGGAGGGATAGCATTGGGAGATATACCTAATGCTAGATTACGAGTTAGTGGGTGCAGCGCACCAGCATGGCACATGTATACATATGTAACTAACCTGCACATTGTGCACATGTACCCTAAAACTTAAAGTATAATAAAAAAATAAAAATTAAAAAATTAAAAAAATAATAAAAAATAAAAAAATTAAAAAATTAAAAATATTTTTATAAAAAGTGAGTTTTACATTATATATTTTCAAAACAGCATAAAAGTATAGGAGGATTTATTATGATAACTGCCAATTCTATCAATGTAGAAGCATTTGATTTAATAAAGGCTCTTTAGTAAAAGTCTTAAACTCTCTCATTGTCTAACTCATTTTTTTACAACCCCCAACTATATTAATAAAATTTTTTAAAGTACCTGTTTTACATTCATTGGAAACATAAATTACTAAAGTTAAATCTGATTTTTATCAATTATTAATAGTGCTGTTAATTCTTAGTTATAAAGATATGTAAATATGAAAAATAGAATTTAATATCTGAAAAAATGATATCCAGAAAGATACAAATCATGTTAGCCTAGGTCAGCAAGATGTCAGAACAGAAATTTCCCAGTTCACATTCCCCAATGGAAAGAAAGATTTAGCAGCCATTCACAGTCGAAAGTGCCTTTGCAGGAGCATTGGAGTCCAGATAGGAGATTGTGAATCCTCAGTGGAGTTTAAAACCAAAACATCCACTATAAGAGGGCAGGCTTGTGCCTCAGTGGCAGGCTTACCAACCATAGACCTAGCTTTAGACTAGAGGCAGCCATATACTTCTGGAAGATCAGCTCTTGTCCTGCTTTGCCATGGTTTTCACACCAGCATCATTAGCTCAGGAACCTGGGAGGACTCATGCCCATATCTACCCCGGGTAAAACGCCCTCTGACATTGAACCTGACTACAGATCCTGCAGCAGCCCTGTAATTTGGCTCCAGCCCCACACTATCACAGTCCAGGGACAGTCTTGCCTGCTCTGGTACCTAATGAGAGATATGCCTCTTTATGCCCATGTTAACAGGCCCACTGACATTGGACTGGACAGTATCCCCTTGAAGAAGCTCAATGGCTCACTCTAGCCCCATGCTATCATGGTCTAGAGGCAGTGTTACCCACTCAAAAACCTGGCAGGAGCCATGCAAATTGTCATTCCCAGTAGAAGCCTGCTGACCTCAGACTTGCCTGTAGACCCTGAAATAGCCTAATGCTCTGGATACAGTCTTGCTCTACTGGGTTCCTGAAGGCAGTCCTGCCCACCCAGGGGTCCACTGGGGACCTTATCAATGAGAGTCTTTTTGGCAGGAGCTGTACCTATATAAGACACTGATTAAAAGGACTGTCATATTCAGACTCAACTGTAGACCCAAAAGTTACCCCACAACCCAACTCTATTCCTGCTCACCTACAGTCACAGATTTAGTCCCACCAGTCTGGGTATCCAGCAGAAGAAGGTCTATATCTGCCAAAATCAGTCTGTAAACACTGATAAAATTATTTGCTCCTTCAAATGTACGGACACTAATGCAAGTCTACAACGATCACCAAGAATCAGAAAAACATGACACCATCAAAAGAAACTAATAAAGGCCTGGTAATTGACTCTAAAAAAATGGAGTTTCATAAACTGCTTGACAGAGAATTCAAAATAATCATCTTAAGGAAACTCAATGAGCTACAAAAAAAAACATGTAGATAATGGAAGAAAAATCAGAAAATCAATACACAAGTAATATTAAATGTGTAACAAACCATACAAAAGAAAGAAATCCTGGAACTAAATAATACAATGACTGGACTTAAAATTTTAACAGGTAGCTTCAACAACAGACTCAATAATTCAGAAGTAAGAATCAGCTAACTATAAAATAGATCATTTGAAATTATCCAATTAGAGAGGGAAAAAAAAGAAAAAAGAAAAAGCAGCAAAAAAAGTATAAAGGATTTATGGGACACCATCAAGAATAACAATGTATTCATTACAAGAATCTGTGAAGGAAAAAAGGGAGAGAAACAGCAGAAAGTATATTTAAAGAAATGGCAGGTGAAAACTTTCCAAATCTAGAAGGAGAAATGAACATCTTGATTCATAAAGCCCAAATTTCCAAATAGATATAATTAAACTGACAAAAGTCAAAGACAATGAGATAATTTTATAAGCAGCAAGAGTAAAAAGACATGCCACATACAATAGAGCCCTCTTAAGATTATCAGTGTGTTTGTCAGCAGAAATTTTGCAGGCCAGGAATGAAATGATACATCCAAAGTACTAGAAAACAAAAGGAAAAACACTTGCCAACAAAGAATACTTTACAGGGTGAGACTGTACATTAAGAATAAAGAAAAGATAAGACTTTCCAAGACAAACAAAAAATAAGAAAGTTTTTTAACCACTAAACCTGTCTTACAAGAAGTGCTAAAGGAAGATTTTCAAGTTTTAAAGTACAGATGCTAAACAACAACATAAAAGTATATAAAAGTAAAAATATAATTTAAAAGATAAACAAAGAAACAGAATATTTTAATCCTGTAATAGTAGAACATAAATCATTATTAAAAGCAGTATATAAACTAGAAGACAAAAGTAGTCAGAATAACCATAACCACGGGATTTTTTAAAATATCAATACGTTGTAGAAAGAAAATGTAACATCATTTACATAAACTGCCTATACAAGAAAAAACATAAAGTGTAGAGTATCTGTATGCAATTGAAGTTATGTTATCAGCTTAAAGCAGACTTCTTTATCTAGAAAATGTTCAATGTGTATACAGTAGATACACAAAAGGTAAAAGGGAAAGAATCAAAGCACATCATACAAAAAAATTACCAAACTACAAAAAGAAACACAAGAGAAGATTAAAAAATTACAAAGAGACAGGAAACAATTAATGAAATGGCAAAAGTAATTCCTTACCTATCAATAATTATTTTAAATGTATATGTATTAAATGGGTTACACTTAATGTGATCCATTTAATCTATTATAAATCAAATCAATTTAATAAATTTTAAATGTAAATGAATTAAACTTACCAACCAAATGAAACAGAGTGGCTGAATAAATTTATATATATAAATATTACATATATATGTATGTTATCTACAATATATTTTCTAGATTCATGGGACACACATAGGCTGAAAGAGAAAGGATAAATATATTTCATAAAAAATAATCACAAAAAGAGAAGAGGGATAGTTATTCTTATATCATACAAAATAGACTTTAAGTGATAACTTGTCTCAAGAAACAAAGCAGGTCATTATATGATGATAAATTGTCACTTGAATAGGCAGATATAGCAATGATAAATACATGTATACTCAATGTCAAATATATCACAAATTGAATATATTCAGCTTTTCATTTGTCAATCATACTTCAATAAATCTGGGAAAAAATAATTATATAAGAAAGAAATAATTTAGTCTCTGTGAGGTCTTTTCTATGGTGATGTGTCATATTCACTTAATGTTTCCTTTACTGAGGTAGTATTCAACTAGGTATTAATAGGAATACTTAACTAGTGTAACTATGTCCTAAGATTACTAATGATAGAGATGTTTAATTATTCTACTCTTTTATCTTTGATCTTTGCTCACACAAACCTAGAAAATAAATATGTATGGCTATATTTTTTCTGATTGATGCTGTAGAATTTCTCCAGTTATGCTCTATGAATAAGTTCTGGAGGTCTAATATACAGAATGTTGACTATAGGTAATCATTCTGTGTTGTATATTTGAAATTGGTTAAGTGTAGATCTTATGTCTTCTCACCAAAAGTTTAACATGTGAGGTGACAAACAGGTTGACTAGGATGATTGTGGTGACTCACAATATATAGTGTATCAAAAAATCAAATTCTACACTTTAACTGTATAAAATTTATATTTATCAGTATAACCCCAATAAAGCTGAGAATAAAGGAATCAGCTTTTGGGAAACAAAAATGAATGATGTTAGTCCAAGCATTTATATATGCTCATAAACTTATTTTAAATTACTTTATTTGGGACTTAGTCCTCTATGTAGAACATTTGAAAGCTGGTACTGGTATATTTCTTTCTTTATGTTCAATCCTTTTTGACTTCCTCTATTACTCCAGTCTATATATCTAGCAGTCTCCCTTCAAACATCTCTACTCTATACAAATATATTCGCTTAATCCATTCCCAAAATTCCAAAATTGACTTTTCTCTTATAAATTTATGTACATGTTTATTCATATTACATTGTTTCTGGCAGTTACTGGCTCAACAAATGATTTTCATTCAGCTCAATGTTCTAAATATGTCACTCACAACAATAAAGAAGGTTTTAAAATATTCATAATCCTTTTCCAGACTATACATAAATAATTTAGTCCACTCTAGACACAATTCTACACAATAATGAAGAAATGCCCCTTTTCCCATTTTCAGTATCTCTCAAGGGCAATAAGAGATAGTATTGACTAGACTATACTCTTTATGTGAACTGAATGAAGTCAGAAAAAGTAAAGAGCATATCTTTAAAACAAAACAATGCACTTGGCAAACAGTGTAGTAAAAATGGAAAATGTTTTAGCATTTTTCAAGTTATACTCTAGTAGTCAACTGCCTGCATGAAGGTAGGCCCTAGGTACATATATATATACATATATATATATACATATATATGTATATATATATGTATATACTAGTTAATGTTAATCATAAAATTGAGGACTTTGCCCATCAAATATCTTAATTACAAATTTTATTGTCATAATACTTCCTGGTTCCCCACATTTAGTGCTGTGTCATAGGATTTATATCTTTTTTTACCCATTTATAATCTTTCGAAAAAGAAAGCAGAATAAGATTAAAAGATGGGCTGTTTCAGACAAGAGATCTAGGGCAGGCATCTTTGATATGGGGCCATTTTATTATTACACTGAATGTGACATCATAGGCATTCAGAATCTGGTGAAAAAATCTTCTAGGAGCAGCTAACAAGAATCCTAATACAGGAGTGTTTATGGTTGGGTTGAGACACATTCAGGAGCTGAGTGATTGACAGCAAGAGGAGCAAGACATGAGGTAGATTTGTATTATATTCTCAGTGAAACGGGATAGCTTTAGAAGCTTTTTAATAAAAAGGATATATGATATAAATTTCCTACTGTAAGTATCATTCTCTGTATAGTAGGGAATGTAAATAGTACAAACAGAGAAATAATGAGAATGCATTTGCTACATTTTATAATAACTCCATTATTTTAGTTTATACTATACAAGTATAAAGGGAACATTGATTATTTTATGATAATTTTGAGAGTTTTTTATTGTAATGAATAGTTTTAGCAGTATCATTAGAGTTCCTTAAGAGTTCCCCAAGAGTCATTATCTTAAATATATTTTATTATGAATATTATAAATTATTTGGCAAAATTGGGGTAATGATATAAAGATTCGTAAGTGGAAGTATTCTATTGATATATAGTCTCTAAACAAAATACCTCAAATACAATATAATAAATATATTTCCAATTATACATGTTCTCAAAATATGTTAGATACATTTTAAGCTAATGTTAGTTTTAACATTATTTTATAGTAAATATTTTATATTTATGTTATTATGCCATTTATGACCCTACTAATAAACCACAAGTAATTTATTCTTGGTTAATTTTAATAGATATATATATATAGTTTACTAAATTAACAACTTTTATTTAAAAATAGACTCTGAATCACAACTCAAATGTTTTCCCCCATCAATTTTGTTGATTTTTACATTTATTAAGCTCCATTAAAATTATAAATTCAGATGCAGCTTGACTTACAATGGAGTTACAACTCAATAAATCTGTTATAAATTGAAAACATTATAAGTAAAAAAGGCATATAATACACCTAAGCTACAGAACATCATAGCTTAGCCTAGCCTAGCTTAAATGTGCTCAGAACACTTACATTAGCCTACAGTTGGGCAAAAGCAAGTAACAAATATTCTATTTTGTACTAAAGTGTTAAATATCTCATGTAATTTATAAAATACTGTAGTGAGAATGAAAAACACAATAGTCGTATAGGTTTTCAAAGTATGATTTTAAATGAATGCATATATTTTTTGCACAGTTATAAAGTCAAAAATATGTTAAATTAAACCATCATTGACGTCAGGGTCCATCTATATATCTTGCAGTATTTACATAAATGGGGCAGAAAAACAGATCCAACTTTTGTATCATTAAAATCAAAGAATAGGGAGGTGAGAATAGAGCTGCAAAATCATTCAATGAAATAATGACTAGAAATGTTCTAAATGTGGTAAAATACATAAATATACAGAGTTAGGAAACTGAGTGAACTAGGATAAATTCAAAGAAACCCTACATATAATAAGGACCCCTCAAAACCCAACAAGACATTTCACAGTGAAATTTCTGAACATTGAAGACAAAGCAAAACCTTGAAAATAGCCAGAGAGAAATGATGCATTACCTACCAATACAAATGACAGCATACTTCTCAACTGACATGATGGTGTCTAGAAAAACATTGCACGATATTTTTAAGTGCAGAAATAAGATAACTATTAACTATGAAATCTATATCCAGTGAAATTTTTATCATGAAGGAAGGGGATGCAAAGACATTCTATATTAAAGAAGTAGTAAAAGAATTTGGGTAGCAGATCTTGAGGACATCATTGAAAAATGGCAGAAGGAAGTTCTTCATAAAGCAAAGAAATTATAAAAGAACAACTCATGGATCACCGGGAAGGAAATACAACTGAAAGAATAGATATGTGGACACATACAATAGACTACCTTCACAAGTTGGATAATTCATTCATTGTATAATTCATGCAATAGACTATCTTCATGAGTTGTATAATTCATATTGATGATTGAAAATAATGACACCATCAGATAAAAAAGAAAATCATAATTAAAAGTCAGAAAGTAAAATATTTGAATGAAAGTCAGTCTTCTACACTGCACTTGAAACGTTAAAATGTTGATACCATTAGACTGTGCTAAGACACATATGAATAATGTAATACACAGAGCAACCACTAAGAAAAATATACAAAGACATACACTCAAAGCATTATGAAAAAAATTAAGATAGAATTCTAAAAACATGTTCAAGTATCCTAGAAGAAGGCAAAAAAAAAAAAAAGAGAAACAATGGAATAAGAAGCAGAGGAAGCAAGCAGAAGATAAATAATAAAATGGGAAATGTTTCTCTGATATAGAATTATTTTTTTAATTGTACATGGTTAAACATATAAATTTAAAGAAGCAATTGACAGAGAGGATAAAATACACAGCCTACCCATATCCTGTTTACTGGAAAATTTACTTCAAATTCTACAACATGCATAGATTTAAAGGATGGAAAAAATATACCATCAGTTATTACTTCAAATGTAAATTACTGGACCATGCCTCCAGAGTCTCTGTTTCAGTAGTTCCAGGATGGGATCTGAAACACTGTATTTTTCTTCATTTTTTAACTTTGATTTTAGTTTCAGGGGTATATGTACAAGTTTCTTATAAATTGTGTGTCGCAGGGGTTTGGTGTACAGATTATTTTGTCACCCAGATAATAACCATAGTACCCTATAGGTAGTTTTTCTATCCTCTTCCTCCTCTCACCGTCCACTGTCAAGTACTCCCCTGCATCCATTGTTCCCCTCTTTGTGTCCATGTGTATCCAGGGATTAGCTCCCACTTATAAGTGAGAACATGCAATGTTTGGTTTTCTGTTTCGGCATTAATTTGCTTAGGCTAATGGCCTCCAGCTGCATCCACACTGCTGCAAAGGACATGATTTTTTCTCTCACTATGGCTGCATAGTATTCCATAGTGTATATGGACCACATTTGCTTTATCCATTCCACAGTTGATGGGCATATAGGTTGATTCCATGTCTTTGCTGTGTGAATACTGATGTGATATACATACAGGTGCATCTTTCTTTTGGTAGAATATTCATTTTTCTTCTCGTATGTATTCAGTAGTGTGATTGCTGGGTTGAATGGTAGTTCAACCCTCAGTTCTTTGAGAAATCTCCAAACTGCCCTTCACAGTGGCTGAACTAATTTACGTTCCTACCAACGTGTGTAAGCCTCCCCTCTTTTCTGCAATCCCCTTTTTTTCTGCAATCCAGCCAACATCTGTTATTTTTTGACTTTTTAACAAAAGCCATTCTGACTGGTGTGAAATGGTATCTCGTGTTTTGATTTTCATTTCTCTGATGATTAGTGATACTGAGCATTTTTCCATATGTTTCTTGGTCGCTTATATGTCTTCTTTTGCGAAGTGTCTGTTCATGGCCTTTGCCTACTTTTTAATGGGATTGTTTGTTTCTTGATTGATTTGTTTAAATTCCTTGTAGATTCTGACTATTAGGCCTTTGTCAGATGTATAGTTTGTGAATATTTTCTCTCATTTTGTAACTGGTGTGTTTGCTCTGTTCATAGTTTCTCCTGCCTTGCAGGAGCTCTTTAGTTTAACTAGATTAAAACTTTTCAAGTTTTGTTTTTCTTACAAGTGTTTTTGAAGACTTAGTCATAAATTCCTTCCTAGAGTTTGTTCTAGGATTTCCCTGTCTTAATTACATTGGGAAAACATAGTTTCAGCATTAAGTACTTATTCAGACGATTACAAATAATAGAAATTAAGAATATGGAAAATTTTGTTCACTTAAATAAATATAATATTGTGTCTTGTAAGTTGACAATTGTCAGGCTATATATTCATACTCTGCCATCATTCAAGTTTATAGTCTTAAATTAAAAACTAGTTAGCAATTTATGCATATATTTAAAAGTGCATTTAATAGGTATTCCTGTGTTGATGTTAGTTTGTGTTATTTTACTTGTATCATTCAAATTTGGACTTCTTTTTCATAAAATCAGAAGCAAAAAAAAATAGGAAAAAAGTCAATAACTAAAATGGTATACGAATATTCTGCTTTACATAGGAGATGAACTTTACTTATCAAATAGAATCATCATCAATGAAACACTACTATAAAGTGAACATTTGTCCCATAAGACTGCTTTTATAAAATAAAATGTTTAAAAATCAAATATCTATTAGAGCTAGATAATGTTTATACAAAAATTGTTTTAGATATGCTAGGACAACTAATAACAATGTTAAATTAGTGATATAAAGATTTATTAATCCCAGCACTTTGGGAGGCTGAGGCGAGCAGATTATGAGGTCAGGAGATCGAGACTATCCTGGCTAACAGGGTGAAACCCCGTGTCTACTAAAAATACAAAAATTAGCTGGGCGTGGTGGCGGGCGCCTGTGGTCCCAGCTGCTCGGGAGGCTGAGGCAGAAGAATGGCATGAACCTGGGGGGCGGAGCTTGCTGTCAGCCAAAATTGTGCCACTGCACTCCAGCCTGGGCAACAGAGCGAGACTCCGTCTCAAAAAAAAAAAATTATTAAAAATATAGGGATTAAGAAAAAATAAATTATACTTACTCTTTCAAAATATATGTATATATAGTTATAGAATGAGAGGTTAAAATTGTGTGCATTCATTCATAGAAGGTTGAGAAAGCTACAAAACTTTGTGTTTAAATAATATACATTTAAACATTGTCACAATTTCCAAAATTAGAGTTGATAACATGCCCCCTTTTTTTTCAGAAAAAAGCTTTAAACTGATTATCATAGTATAATGTTGTCTAATAATTTAAAGTTAGTAACATTCCTTCAAAGAATAATTGTGCTAATAATTTTTAAGCAATGTGTAATCATCAAGATTCACACAAAAATTGTAATTATTTTACATTCCTAGACAGTAGAATAAAATAATTTTGAACAAAGTTAAAGTATGTTTTCAAATTTCACCCAAGACAAACTAAAGGGCTAAAAATTGAAAATATTTTATAAATCATTCTGAATAATATTACTGAATCATCAAGAGTATGATCAAGACCAAACATTTTTCTATATAAATAGGCAAAATGAATACAAATTGTTTCTCACACTATGAAGAACTCAACACTTATTGCAAATTCTAAATTCACAGCAATTCTCCAGGTAGAGGTTGATGGTTTTGTGCTGATTAGAAAACAAATGTGAAGAAGGCTATTTTAAAATAGGTTGCCTATACTCAACATAAGACCAAATCTAAAGGAGGTCAAATAATTTGTAAATGCAGTCATACAACAAAGCATCCGTAGTTCAATTGGCAATAACATCTTCTGCTTAGGTTCCTGTCTATAATTTTTACGAATAAGATTACGTAATTCACACGTGTTTTGTGATTAAATGTGTGACCACAAAAGACTGTAGAGAAACTCAAAATCAAATAATTTATTGAAATGAATACAATTAAATATTATATCTAAAATGATATATACATAATTTCAAAACAATATCCATGTTTTAAAATATAATTTTACATTTTTTATTTAAATAGAGTTATATGGTTTATTTAAGTAATAAAGTATGTCAAGGAATATATAAGGAAGATAGTTAATGCCTACGAATGTAATAAAAATATTTTTAATGCTTTCTCAATATGTTTTGATTCATAGTTATTTAAGAAAGTACCTAAGAATGACATAAATTGAAAATGTAGAATAAATAATAAGACATTCATAATTGTAAATCATATAAATTATAATTATTTGTGACATTAATAAATTATTCATGCTTTTTTAGCTAAATCATTTCTGATATAGCAGTTAATTAACAAAAAGTTACTTCAACCTTTCTGAGGAAAACAATTTGAAACTTTATTATAAATGATATTATTTATCCATAGAAAATAATTCCTTACAACTTCTAAGTGAGCTATAATTTGCAAATTGAAAATGTATGCTGGTATTCATCTAAACCATGTACATTTGTTAATATTTTAATGTCTTACAATATATGGGATAAAACAAATTATAAAATGAAACATTCTAAATAAAGTTCTATGACATTCTGCAGGAGCTGGTGACACAGTTATTATGGAAGGATAACTGATAGTCTTAAGTAAGTTGTTGAATATTTTCCCCTGTAAGTCTGTTGTTTTCAAGAACATAGTGAACTTACAAAATTACTCTAAGCTTCCTTCAATTTTATGAGCTCTTTCTAATAAAGAAATAATCTGATTACCATTCACTGACAATGGATAATACATATTATTAGAATTAATACACCTTACTTAGTTAAATTTTCACATCAAAATTCAATTTTTATTTTTCTTCTGTGTTATTCTACACCATTTCTGGTTAAATTACACTAAATGTTATCTCTACACATGAACTTAATAAGGATTATTTCCATAGCAACTAGTACAAGTTTTCAGTAAATAATAGCTTTGAAAGTGCTGTGTTGTTGGGATTATGTTTTGAGTTATTCTATTAACCCTAAGGGACTTTTATATTTATTTTTTCTTGGAAGGACTTAATTTGAAGAACAAAAGTAAAGATCAGATTTAAGTTAGAATAGGTGTTTCTCTTTTTTTTCTCTCTGAGAAATATCGACAGAGACACAGAGACTTGCTTGCACCCTGTGTTACATAATTGATAATTTAAAACTAAATTAAACCAATTATTTCCAGATATAATTGATATTTCGAAGACATTGTTTCCATTGGTAAAATATATTCATTCACATTTGCTTTCACAATTATTTATTCCTTAGGGATTATACCTATTTTGTTTACAGCCAGAAAATCACATGGGATTTACCCTACAGAGGCTATAGATTATTTAATTTTAATACAATTTAATTTTTATTCTTATTTATTTATAAATATAATTTGATAATAAATAATGGGTAACAATTATTTTAGTTTTTATTTTCTCAATGAACATTTATTAAGTTTTCTAACATGGTAATTATCCAGAAAGACATTGAACATAGACTAGTAAGCAAGCAGACATTGGCCCTGATCCCATGAAGGAAGCATTTAATTAGGTAACATTACAATTTCATATAAGCATAATTTTATCTTCTTATATGAATGCAGAAGACTAAGATAAGTGATAAGACAAAACAGAGTTACACACATTAAAGTAGTAAACATCCATGAATCTACCAAGGTTTAAAGTGCTTCAAACACGTCTTAGGGATAATCCACAGTATATAAAACCAGCATATAAAATGCTACCTTAGTTGAGAGAACAACCTTGAACAACAGAAAATGAACAGTTCTTTTAAGTATTTCTACGTTTCTGGGCCTTTTGATCCCTATTTTCCTGACATCACGTTGCAGATCTGGAATAAGCCTTTTAGTTCTTCTTTTCCATGTGTTTTAGACATTTGTGGTTATTTTTCCAGCTTCTTCATTGATGGATTACATACTGTCCTTTTTTTTTATTTTCCATTTTCTCTAGAGAGCACAGCATCTATATTTATCTGTGTATAGACTGCACTTTGTCATACATTAATTTGATTTTTTTTTTTTAAGATGGAGTCTCATCCTGTCACCCAGGCTGAAGTGCAGTGGAACAATCTCAGCTCACTGCAATCTCCGCCTCCCGAGTTCAAGCTATTCTCCTGCCTCAGCCTCCCGAGCAGCGAGCAGCTGGGATTACAGGCGCCCGCCACCACGCCCAGCTAATTTTTGTGTTTTTAGTAGAGATGGGGTTTCACCATGTTGGTCAGGCCGGTCTCAAATTCCAGACCTCATTTATTTCCACAAAGCCCCCCAGCTCTGCGGATCTTGTAAACAAATCATTGCCTTTTTAAAAAATGTTTCCTTAACTTGGAACAACACTGCTACAGAAACCACTAGCATCAACAAAGACGCTCAGCACACAAAATGCTTAATTGCATCCTTGGAAGCCCTTTATAATCCTAATTTTTGAACCCAAATATATCATTTCATATGTATACAAACACACAGAGAAAAAGTGTATAATGCTAGCATAAAAATAGCACATAACTTGTGTTTCTTATTCATGAAGACTTAGAAATCAATTATACAGAGTAAACATGGATTCATTTCATTGGACTGACTTGCAACCAAAACAAGTGGTATATAAGATAGAATTATGATATAAGTTACTTTTGAAATCTAGGAAGACCCAGGTTTAAAAAATAAATTAAATTCAGGGAGTAGATTACTATTAAATAACAATATGAAAATGTTGAACCTTAATTGTGATAAAGAAAATGCAAAAAATTACTACATAAATATAATTTTATAGCCACTATGTTAATGAAACTTATAGTTTGAAAGTACCAAAAATTAGCAAGTAAAATATACTGGGAAGTTGTGAAATACTAATATTTAAGAGTTTAAGTTTCTTAGCCACATTGGAAAATAATCATGCTTTATCTTGGAAAGATGGATATGTTTACTCAATAACTCCTTATTCCAGTTTTACGTATATTCATTAGAGATACTCACATGCACGCCAAAAATGTTTAAAGTTGCTCATATTAACAATATTTATAGCAGCAAAAACTTAGAAACCTATCAAATATCTATCAATGTGGGAAATGTAAATTTTAGTAATAGAACACTTAGGATCTCAAACGGAAAGGTAGAAAGAAAGCAAAATTTACAGATATATGTAGCAGTTGTTTGTGGTGAGGAAAAATAAAAAAGTTATAACTATGAGATATTTGAATTAAAATATTATATATTATATTTCTAATTATAGTCACTTGTACGGAGGTTAGATTTTTAGATAAAACATTTGTGCTTGTGAATTTAGATAAATTAGTAAACAAGTTTACCAATGAAATAAGTAGCTAATTTATATATTAGTATGAATTGTAAATTTAATATTGGCAATCAATCAATTCCCACTGGATTAAGGGAGTCTTAAGTTATTTGTTTATTCTGCTTCTTGGACTTTTATTCTTGATCTGCTTTATACTTCAAGATTATAATAGAGCAATTTAGATAAGTCGTATTCACTCTCTTGACAGTTTACTTGATATTCAGTCTTACACATTTTCTGTCCCTCAAAAAAGTGTTGCTATTGCAGGAAAGATTTTTTAGGAGTAGGGAGGAGAGATAGGAATAAGAAAAAGATCATGTTGGATGTAATTACCAGTTTATTACTGGAAGAGTTTTCCAGACAAAGTTGAGAAGTGGGAAATAGGAAGAAGATGTGCAATGGCTGCTTTACTTGGTTGCTTATTCATATCTCCAGTTTTTACAATAATCATTAGAGATTCCCAGCATCCCAAAGCTACTGAATTTCTGAACTGCAGATTGATTCTGGTGATTTTTTTTTCTCCATCCTTCTTTTTGTCTAGACTTGAAGATCATTTTGTGAAAAATTTGTGAAGGGTCATTTTTATAAGACTTCATCAAATTTAATATAAATCAGTACTGGTAAATATTAAGCAAGCCTAAAAACCGAACAAAAGGAAAAAATAAGTTTTTAAACTCAGAAAAGGAACCACTATGAAATGTCAGAGCTTTCATCATTATATATATTCTTAACATATTTTGTAAAAGAAGAATAAAATAGTGTTAGTAAGTATCTGATAACTCTTCTCAGGATTTAAGTAGACACTGCTATTATGGCGTTAACATAAGCAAACTTTTCTATGACGTTTTTTACACATGCTATTTGCGAATCTTCATCAGCCACCCATTCCTTAACACACTTCAAGGGGCTGCCTGAATAATTCTTCCAGAACTTACCTGGAGTAAGTTTATTAAAGACCTCATATCATGAATGCAATGAACATACCTTAATCCTAATTTGCCTTGCCCTGACTTTAGTACCCTATAAGGTTGGCCTTGTTTTTCTCTAAAAATATTATCTTGAATTTTCTATTTCCATAAAATGCCATTTTAACGTTTTCCTGCTATTTTTCTGGACATTCTTTTGTAGTCTCTTGTCAGCTTCTCTTCATGTATACATTCATTAATGATTAAAGTTTTTCTGAAATTTATAGTGGACGTTTAAAAAATTTTGGTGTGCATCTACTCTCATTATTTCAGTTGCAATCTCTTTGTGAGGCTCTCATATTCATGTATCCAGTAGGGGTTGCTCTAGGGCCTAAATATGGAGCTTCTTATTGACATCCACTTTGAACTGTCTCAACAGCACTACCTATTTAACACAAATCTCCTCTCCAAACTTATCTATTTTCTGTGTTCCCTAAATCAGAAAATTACACCATGGTTTACATAATGGTTTTCCCTCAGCCCCAAATCTGGAATTATTCTTGATTCTCTTGTCATCAATTATATTACAAATCCAATTTATTCTATATCATACATACCTCTGAAACCCACCCACCATTTTGTTCCTCATTGTCAAGTGGCCATCATTTCTTCTCTGGATTATTGTAATATTCTCTTAAGTGATGTTTCAAAATTAACTCTTCCTACTTTGTTATTTGTTCTTCATTCTTTAAGATCTCCTTTTGTAAATGTAAAACTGATGGCCATCTGATGTATAGAACAATTCAAGGCCTTCCTAGTGATATTTGAACAAACCCAAAATCTAGCCAATAATACCATCCAGGGGTTTCTTTCTGTCTAACTTTCTAGGATCTTTTCATGTATCTATTCCCTTAATTCTCCATACCTTAGCTATATTGACTTTCATTTGGTTCCCTTATTTGTCATGGTTACTTCAAGCTCCAGGTCAGTTTTTCTGTACCTGAAAAGACATTTAACTCTTACTATTCCTTTATATGGGTATTTGCATGAGAACACAAACCTGTATAGATTCTTCTGTTAATTCTTCACATAGAATGCTGAAATTCAATTCTTTATTATAATTGAAATTTATTACATGATAAATATATGTTTGATATGATATTGAAGCTTTCCATTAGCACAGCACTTGTGTTAGTCTTGTTCATCATTATAGTCTAAGTATAGAGCTTGATAAATTGTAGGCATTAAACAAAAAGATATTTGAATAAAAATGAATAAATCAAAAACCTCTATATAAAGAGAATAATTAAAAGTATTTCAATAAAGAAAAAACACAGAGGCCACATTTAATTTAAAAATTTACTAAACCTTAAAAGCAAAAAATGCATTATATTTTATTATTCTGAAATTAAATCTAGTGCAGGTGAGCCAGGGCCCACAGCCAGTGAGGTAAGAATTTTAAAAATCTTGAAGAAATTCAAAATGAAGCAATAATGTTCCCTAGAGTTTAGAAGACTAGTGTTTTTCAGGTGTACACATTTTTGAAATTTTATTTTTGTACTTTTAAAATTATTATTCAGATTTTATTGTACCAAATAAGCTGTATTTATATATTTTTAAGTCTATGCATATAGGCAAATATCTATAAAATTTCTCTTCTAATAAAAATACTTATATATACACATTTAGATATTTTGTGTGTTTATCCAGTAAGTGTATTAATTCTAATCTTATGTTTAGCAGTTATTAATATTCCTTTTGCACAACATCACAGGTGTCATAGACAGGCAGGTCCGGAACTAGGAATCCTATACTGGAAACGCTGTATACTGCCTTACACCGATTATACTTTAATATATTTAAGCAATTTGTTGAATTCTTACTCACTAAATGTTCTTTTCCCATCTTCTAGCCTGGCTCAGTGGGTCATGCCAGTAATCCCAGCACTTTGGGAGGCCAAGGCAGGCAGATCATTTGAGGTCAGTTGTTTGAGAGCAGCTTGGCCAACATGGTGAAACTCTGTCTTTAATAAAAATACAAAATTAGTCGGCGTGGTGGCACACACCTGTAATCCCACCTATTCAGGTGGCTGAGACAGGAGAATCGTTTGAACACAGGAGGCGAAGTTTACATTGAGATAAGATCAGGCCACTGCACTCCAGCCTGCGCGACAGAGAGACTGTCTCAAAATAAATAAATAAAAATATAAAAGTAAATACATTTCCCATCTTCTAGTAAATTCCTGTTTTCAGAATTTATCATAAATCTATACTTTCTGGGCTTTTATCCTTTTAAACATCTTAGCCAATAACTTCTGTACTCCATTTTGTCTAATATAGTCATTGATGAAATGGGCAGTGATTCTCATAATGCTGAATATCTTATTATAATAACTTAGTGTGTTGATCTTACTGCCTGAAATATACTTTTAATCTTCAACTTTCTTGTATGAATTTAAAACATACTTATTGTATTAGTATGACTCTTTTAACATTCTAATATTGTTACATTTTACTCCTCTGATTAATACTGAGTAGGCTACAAAATACATTGTACTTTACACTAACATTTTACATACAGAATAAACATTTTATATACTTCTTTAGAACAAGTTACTAACATTTCTAGAAGCAATACAGTTGAAAGAATATAATGAAGTCCTTAAGTGCAAACTACTTGATTTTAGATGTATTCAATGTTTCATAAAACATTCAATAAAAATGGCATTAATGTATTTTTAAAAGATATTAATACAAAGCCTGGAAATTTACATAGATTAATACATGAGAAGTAACTCACTTTTTGTTTGTAAAAAGAAAAATTATTTTTAAAGAGATAGTTTGGTCCTAAGTTGTGTCTTTTGGCTCATTTCATTGAAATGGTAAGCTTGATTAGCTCTTAAATTAATATTTTTTCAAAGAAGACGTTATATAGACACAACAATAACCAAATACTCTTTTATTTATATATGTTAAAAGTCAAGTAAACAAGGTATACTCCAGCTAAACTGTAATACCTTCAGCGAAACATTTGTCCAATAAAACACTTTGGGTGAAAAGTTTGCTATTTTTTCCAAGTGCCATAACCAAGATTCATTTAATTAATGAAACTTTTAATGTAATTTCACCTTCTTTTCCTTTTTAGGTTAATAATTATCAAATATATGGCAATGCTGGACTTTAGCTGATGATCGTGCTTCTGGAAAACAACAAAAATTGAGATATCTTTTCACCACTTTGTGTGTCCAAGGACCACCTACTTTTTACATGTGACAAGAACTACCCACCTCCACTCTTCAGGTAAGACTTACTGTCACTCTGCCCCATGACTCCCCCACATCTTGGGGATGACTCCCTTGTACCTGAAGCTATACTACTCTAAGCCTCCTTTCTTTTTTTAAGATGTTTGTCATTAATGAATGTTTGCTGTATTGCAATAGCCTGAATAAAATCATCTTCTCAATTGTTCAGTACATATTGTGTGTCACAAAAGAAAGACAGGCATGTACTGATAATTTTAGTCTTTCTATTTATGAATTAGTCTATCTTTCCAAATGCATAATAAAATGCAATTTTTCTTTTTATTTCGAGACGGACTCTTGCTCTGTTGCCCAGGCTGGAGTGCAGTGACATGATCTTGGTTCACTGCAAACTCCACCTCTGGAGTTCAAGCAATTCTCCTGCCTCAACCTCCCGAGTAGCTTGGATTACAGGCGCCCACTACCACAACTGGCTAATTTTTGTATTTTTAGTAAAGATGAGGTTTCACCATGTTGGCTAGGCTGGTCTCGAGCTCCTGACCTCGTAAGCTGCCCATCTTAGCCTCCCAAAGTGCTGGAATTACAGGCGTGAACCACCGCACCTGGCTGTAAAATGTAATTTTATATAAAGTTACAGACATAAGTTTAAATGGTTATAGATATATATATGTGTGTGTGTGTATGGACATGCAACTATACTGTATTAGTCTGTTCTCATGCTGCTAATAAAGATATACCTAAGACTGAGTAATTTATAAAGGAAACAGGTTTAATTGACTCACAGTTCCACATGGCTAGGGAAGCTTCACAATCATGGCAGAAGGTAAACGGGAAGAAAGACACATCTTATACAGCAGCAGGCAAGAAAGCTTGTGTAGGGGAACCCCCTTTGTAAAACCATCAGATGTTGTCAGACTTATTCACTATCCCAAGAACTGAATGGGAAAGACCTGCCCGCACGATTCAATTACTTCTCACCAGGTCCCTCACACAACACGTGGGAATTATGGGAGCTACAATTCAAGATGAGATTTGGGTGGGGACACAGACAAACCATATTATACACACACATTATTCACCTGAATTAAATAAAAGCAAGTAATAGAAAGAAGAGAAATACTAAAGTAATATGGAATAATTTTCATAAACTACATATATGTACACATTTGCAAACGTACACAAACATAGTACATGGTGGCTGCATAAAAAGATTACGTAGAAATAGGTAATTTAAATTTCTTCAACTAAATATAACCATTTAAAAATCCAAAATAGGTTCTTGAAATCTTTATATGTTTTTATTTGGGTTCAGCAAAATCCTTTGACTTTAAAATGTTAGCACCACAAAGCACCTCAGTAAGGGGATAATGAAAAACTTAAAGGTAATAAGTTCAGAAATCTCTCTCCATTTAAAAAGTTATTTATTTATAAAAATTTTATTTTCCTGCCAATAGAATACAGAAATAAAACTCAAATTTTGCTTAGTGACATAGTGAATCCATATTCATGGTATGGATTTTTTACCCTACCAAAGAGGTAATAATGAAGACATGTAGGTTTCCTATTCAGCCTTTGTACTCAAAGTTTAAATTCAAAAAAAGAGAGACCCTGTATCTTAGAATACCTTCCCCTCTCCTAGCAACCGCATTATTGAAATTCAAACTGCTAACATTCTAAAATCCCCTTTTTAAATAAGGATAGAACATGCTGAAGAAAAGAGTTGCAATGAGAAAATATATGGGAACAAAATACCTGTGCAATGCAGAGGTCTGCATAACTGAACCACTCAGAGGAAAAAAGTAAGTTTCCAAAGATCCAATAAAGTCAATTTTTAAAAATGTATAAATCAGTTCCTACGTTTTTGATCAAGTTAAATTTTCTCTGTCCTTAATCATATATTAAGATAATCTAAGATAAATTATCTTATGTTTTGCAAAGCAGCCATAAGTATAAAAAATATTGTAAGAATAATCAGCATATTAAATTCATGAAGAATTTTTAGAACATGAAGAATTTTTAGAAACTATATCTTCAAATAGAGTGTACAAAACATTTTCTCATAATTGTTGCTTGAAACTAAATATTTAAAAATTAATTTTTTAAAATTATAATGGACGCATACTAAAGAATATACCTAAATAAATGTAGAAAACAGTTCATTGTTTTCTACTATCAAAAATAAATGTGTTTATATATTTATTCTAAAACATTGAAATTATATTAAATATGACAAAAATAATAGCCACAGGAGGCAGTTTTTGTAATTTTTTAACGTTTAAGTGAGAACAAAATATTAAATAATAAATTTATTTGGTGAAAAATATATTAAATAGTCTATTGCAGCAGGGTGGGGCACCATTAAAGCCTCAAGTTTAATTTTTTTTTTTTTTTTTTTTTTTTTGAGACAGTTTCCCTCCCAGGCTGGAGTACAATGGCGCGACCTCGGCTCACTGCAACTTCCATCTCCCAGGTTCAAGCAATTCTCCCACCTCAGCCTCCTTACTAGCTGGGATTACAAGCGCCTGACACCAGGCCCAGCTATTTTTGTATTTTTAGTAGAGACGTGGTTTCACCATTTTGACCAGGCTGGTCTCAAACTCCTGACCTCAGTCCATCGGTCCACCTCGGCCTCCCAAAGTGCTGGGATTGCAGGCATGAGCCACCGCTCCTGGCCTCAAGTTTAATTCTTAAGTGAGTCAATCAGTTATAGTCCTGTTCAAAGCTTTCAGTGCACCTAAAATTTCATCCAACATCTATTATCTTTCATCATATGCTAAAACAGCTTGAAGATGTATATGATTTTATAAAAATAATCTATAAAATAAAACAACCAAATTAAGGGTTTACATTTTAAAGCACCAATATTCACCTATAGTTGGTGAATGTACAGTTAGAATGAAAAAAATAGAATTTTGGTGAATTCTGAAATGGTTCCACCCTATCCAAACAAGTTGTATTAATGCATGTATACATTTCTTAATAGATAAAGTACTCGAATTGCTACAAATACAGAAGCTTACAAGTTTCCAGTGAGAATAGGCTCTGTCAAAAACTTTGCTGTGTATTGATTAATTTTGTTACTATAAAACAAAAAGATATCTTTCAATTGAAAAATATCAAATGCAAAGTTTTGAATTATAAAAGCAGCTTCAAGCAAATAATAATTTTTACCCAGCATCAAAATTTACATATTTAAAGGGCATAAGAAAGCATTGGGCACAGATAAAGCATTCTTTTCCCGGAGGATCCCAAAACCAACAGACGGAGCAACAAAAACTCATTTTCCTCCTATATTAACATGTATTTCAATTTTGGATTAAGAAGTTTTGACAATGTGTGCAGAAACACAATTCACAAAAGGAAACTATTATGGTTTTGGAGATTTTTTCTTTTATATACTGTTGATTGCATTGAGAAAAAAATTATTTATGGGCTTCTCCCTATTTTCAAGCCAGCCAGCTATCCTAAATTCATATGTTTTATTTTAAATTATAACAAATCAAGACCATGATATTATCGTCTGCTCCAAACAACAGCCTTTCCCTAGTTTATACTATTAACATTTTATTAATGGTATTTATATTTGGTATTAGTAGGAGGTCATTATAATTTTACAGTAATGTCTAATTGAGATAATTAATTCACTCTTTTATGTTAATACTTTTCTACCTAGCATCACATAAGATAATGGAGGTGTGATTTTTTCAGTAATTTTTGCTAGTTTAATAAATGACTTAACCTCCTCATCCATATTCATTTTGAAATTATACTTAGTATTTTAATATAAAAGAGTAAGATAGCATAATACTGAATCTACTATGCATTACATTTCATGATTCTTTAATATTGTTTTGATCAGAGAATAAAGAAAAATATCTTCGACTAGTTTTGATATCCTGAAAGTTTATCATGTTTTTTTCCTTGCCTAGACTGAATAACCTCTGATTTGGGGAAGTCCTTAATACTTTTACTTTAATCATAAAATTGATCGTAGATTATCTCTTCATATATATATGTGTTTGTGTGTATGCATGTGTGTGTAGTAAATCAAAATAAGTTGAAAAACAATATTCTCTGATAACCTCTAGATATTACAAACTAATTTTTCTCTGGATAATTTATAGAATTTATATTTTCAAATAAATTGTATTTTTCAATTGGCTATACCACCACTGGCAAGCTCAAAATCTCCCCATAAACTCTTCATGGGCCTGTGTGCAATGGAAGATGATATAGAGGCCAATATTTTCCCCTTTGACTGTTGGTAATGGATAGGCAAGAGGCTTGCCAAAAAAAAAAAATCAGATATTATTCCTCAGATCCCAAATCCCATAAATAAACAGATGCTGTCCCAAATATCAATAGGTTGAAATTGAAATCTGAAAAGCCTTTGTGATAAGATGTCTCTAAATTTGTTCCTACATATCTCTATTTCTGGTATTTGTACCTTGTGAAATGTTCTCTTTTTGAGTGTGTCCTGGACTCCTTGAGATGCTAATAAGTAATAAAATACTGCATATATAATGAGACATTACTTGGAAGACTACTTTACAAAATTGACTGTTGACTTTCATCTAAGGTGCTCTTCTTCACTCTCTGGCTTGCTCACTTTCTGGGAAGACATTTGTCATACTGTGAGATACCCTATGAAAAGTCTAAAATTGCAAGAAGTGAGAGGCTCCAGACAACAGCCAGGTAGAAACTGAGGCTGTTCATCCAACATCTTTGAGGACCTAAATATTGCCACGAACCAAATAAATGAACTTGACATTCCACCCTCCCCAGGTTGTCCTTCAGATAAAACTCCAGCCCTGGACAACAGCGTGATTGAAAAAACAAGAAACTTTAGCCAGAGGTATTCAGCTGAGCCACATTCAGCATTCTGTCATTAGAAACTTTTGTTTTAAGGTGATCAATTTGGAGTAAATTGTTATGTAGCAACAGATAACTGATATAATCTTCTACCCATTTTTAGGATATATGGAGCTTAAGGGAAAAAAATGCAATTTTATAGAGATACAGTGAGAAAGTGCAGAACGGCATGCACAGGTGGAAAGTAATTAGGGAATTGGGGCCTGTGAATATAGTTAAACTGTTTGAGTCTTTTAAGTACATATTTGCTTTAATGAGATAAATACATTTTAAAAGTCCAGGATGGCAGAGACATTTATATTTTTTATTCAATTATCTCATATTTTATTTCAGTTTTAACTACCCATCTATGGCAAATTAATTATGCTCATTGGATTATTTTACTTTTATTCAAATTTTGTTATCTGGTACTTATTATATGGAATATGCAAATCGAAGTCCTGTCCTTCAGCAATCAATAAGGTAAAGGAGAGGAAAGACAAAAACGAGTAGAATTTTATGATAATTTAAGATACAAACAGACTTCACTTTGCATGAGAGTGTGAGACCGTAAAAATTTCTATGAAAGCTGAAACTGTGCCAATAAACCTTAATAATCAATGGGGAAAATTATGATTGTTCCATGACCTATAAAATATTTGTTAAAAATTTTAAAATGCTCTTACTGTGGGTGATAAAATATATAGGGAAATAAAAAATAGTAAAACTAATATTTATTTAGTACACTGTAATTTTTAAAATTAAAAAATTGTTTTCTTTGTAAAAATAATCTTATCAAGAATATTTTGAACATTGATTGCCTTGTGGTTGTATAACTTACACCACTAAGCAAGCATCTTTTTGTATGTCTTGGAGAATTGTTATATTCCTTTCTAAATTTGGATCAGCCCCCAATATTTTATTCTTTACACTTTCAACATTAAGAAATATCTTGGAGAGTTATAGGAATGTGAAGTTTTGTGTTGTTTTTACTTCCTGTATGTCATCTCTAGCCTTTTACCGTAATCAGCTTCTTTATTTACATTGATAAGTTCAACTTCACTAAATTACTCTGGCTGCTTATTTAGAGCCTTTCAAGCAGTGGCAGTGTCAACTTTGCCACAATCTGTCATTTCACCTGTAAAATCTATATAGTGTTATACAAATATTATATGTTATATAGAGATTACATATAATATTATAATATATTATATATGTGAAAGGAAAATAAACCTCAGGACCCGCAAATCACTAAGCCAAAGGAAAAGTCAAGCTGGGAACTATGTCAGACAAACACACTTTCCATTATATTTCTAAATATGATTGCTAAAATATAAAAAGCTACATATCTTTCTCACAATTTGCCCACAAGGAAATTCCTTTTGGGCAAAGGACAGACAGAACTCAAAGTCATCCCTCTGAGGCTCACCTGAGACAAATGCATATCTGATTACTTCCTCTACCCTATTGTTTATGTAAAAATGCAGATTCACTGAGCCAGACTAAATTGTGTGTTCATTGGAAGGCTGATCAAGAGCTCAAATTGTGTATTCAGTGGAAGGCTAATCAAGGACTGAAAATAATGCAACCTTTTGACTCTCATCTACTTCTAACTTGGAAGCCCCCACTTAGAGTTGTCCCACATTACTGGACCAAAAGAATGTATATCTTACACATATTGATTAATGTCCCTTGTCTCCCTAAAATGTATAAAAGCAAGCTGTATCCCCCCACCTTGGGCACATGTCATCAGGACTTCCTGCAGCTGTGTCACAGGCATGTCCTTAACCTTGGCAAAATATTAAATAAACGTTCTAAATTGATTGAGACTTTTCTCAGATACTTTTTTGTTTACATAGGCAATACTGTATATAATACAATAATGGTATTATACAACTAATATACACTATACTCTATTAAAATACTATATTATATTAATATATAATGGTATTATGGATATAATATATGGTTTCATTTTTATAAGATGTCATGTAAACTTATCACTAGGAGAAAAGGAAACAACACTACACATTTGTTATCTGTGTGTAAACTGAATCACAAGAAAAGCCGTGATTAGTCATTGATCAGGACATGACTCTGTTGCAAACATGGTAATTTGTGGGCTGCAGAACCAGCAGCAAAGTTTATACTTTATGCAATTACAGTTTACATTTTGTGGTAATTAAAAATTTCACTTCGTTGTTTGGGGAATGGTGTTATTTTCTCTAAATCATGGAAACTGAAATTTGCACATATCAGTTCCATGAAGAGTGAGGTTTTATTTATTTAAAACCTGTACTTTGAGAACATCAACGCCTAAAAAAAAATAGTAGCTCCTTCTATTTAAACTTAATTTTCTGGAGGAAATGGTTAAATCAGCATGTGCAGGTTGCTCAAACTCTACATATTCAGAAAAACAGAGTAGTTTGACAGCTTAGGAAGAAAGATAATCTCTGAGACCTTAGAATATTTTGTTTGTTTGATAAGTGAGTTTATGTATCCCTAAAGCTTTGGTCCTGAAGGACCAGTGTGATCAGGTAGCTTATGCTTACACTGTGATTTATGGTATCTGAATGTATTCATCCTAAGGGACTGGAACCTGAGTAGCTGAAGTCAGTCATGCAGGGACTAGATGCCTATGTGGTAGGCCCCTATATTAGTCCATTCTTATGCTGCTAATAAAGACATACCCAAAACTGGGTAATTTGTAAAGAAAAGATCTTTAATTGACTCACAGTTTAGCATGGCTGGAGAAGCCTCAGGAAAGTTACAATCATGGCAAAAGGAGAAGCAAACACATCCTTCTTCACATAGCAACAGCAAGGAGAAGTAAAGAGCAAAGAGAAAAAAGCCCCTTATAAAACCATTAGATCTCATGAGAACTCACTCACTATCAGAAGAACAGAAGCATGAGGGTAACCATCCCCATGATTCAATTACCTCTCACTTGTCCCTCCCTCCACACATGGGATTATGGGACTACAATTTAAGATGAGATTTGGGTGAGGATACAGCCAAGCCATACCATTTTGTCCCTGGCTCCTCCCAAATCTCATATCCTCATAATTTAAAATACAATTGTGCCTTCCCAACAGTCCCCCAAAGTAATAACTCATTCCAGCATTAACTCAAAAGTCCAAAATGTCATCTGAGACATGGCAAGTCTCTTCCAACTACGAGACTGTAAAACCAAAGGGAGTCCATCACTTCCTAGATACAATGAGTTACAGGCATTGGGTAAATATATCCATTTCAAATGGAAGAAATTGGCCAAAACAAAGAGGCTACAGGGCCCAAGCAAGTTTGAAATCCAATAGGGCAGTCATTAAACCTTAAAGTTCCAAAATAATCTTCTTTGATTCCACATCTCATACCCAGGTCTGGTGAATGCTAGAGGTGGGCTCCCATCGCCTTGAGCTTTGGCTCCCTTGTGGCTTTGCAGGGTACAGCCCCACTCCCAGTTACTTTCACAAGCTGGCATTGAGTACCTGAGGATTTTCCAGGTGCACAGTTCCAGCTGTTGATGGATCTACCGTTCCGGGTTCTGGAGGATGATGTCTCTCTTCTCACAGCTCCACAAGGCCATGCGAGCAGGGAGTCTGTCAGGGATTATCACCTAACTCTGTCTGGGGTTATGACCCCAGATTTTCTTTCTCCACTGCTGTCACAGAAGTTCTCCATGAGGGCTTCATCCTGTAGCAAACATCTGCATTGACATCCAGGCATTTCCATACATCCTCTGAAATCTAGGTAGACGTTCCCAAACATCAATTCTTGACTTCTGTGTATCTGCATGCTCAACATCATGTGGAAGCTGCCAAGGCTTGGGACTTGAACCCTCTAAAGCCACAGCCTGAGTTGTACCTCTACCCCTTTTAGCCGTGGCTGGAGTGGCTGGGACATGGGGCACCAAGTCTCTAGGTTGCACATAGCAGGGGGGCCCTAGGCCCAGCCCAGGAAACCATTTTTTCCTCATAGGCCTCTGAGCCTATGATGGAAGGGGCTACTGTGAAGGTATCTGATATGCCCTGGGGACATTTTTCCCATTGTCTTGGTGATTAACATTCAGCTCCTTGTTACTTATGCAAATTTCTGCAGCAGTTTTGAATTTCTCCCCAGAAAGTGGGTTTTCTTTTCTATCCCATTGTCAGGCTGCAAATTTTTCAAACTTTTATGCTACTCTTGAATGCTTTGCCACTTAGAAATTTCTTCTGCCAAATCCCCTAAATTATCTCAAGTTCAAAGTGCCACAGATAGCTAGGGCAGGAATACAATGCCACCAGTCTCTTCACATAGTAAGAATGACCTTTACTTCAATTCCCAACAAATTCCTCATATCTGTCTGAGACCACCTCAGTTTGGACTTCATTGTCCATATCAGTATCAGCATTGTGGTCCAAGCTATTCACTAAGCTTCTAGGAAGTTCCAAACTTTTCCACATTTTTCTGTCTTCTTCTGAGCCCTCTAAACTCTTCCAACCTCTGCCTGTTACCCAAGTCCAAAGTTGCTTCCAAATTTTGGGGTAACCTTATAAAAGCACCCCACTCTCTATCACAAGAAGAGCAGCATGGAGGTAACTGCCCCCACGATTCAATTACCTCAGACTGGATCCCTCCCACGATATGTGGGGATTATGGGAATTACAATTCAAGATGAGATTTGGGTGGCAACACAGTCAAAACATGTCAGCCTCCAATTTAGACTTTGGACACCCAAAGCTGCATGAGTTTCTTTGATTGACAACACTTTAGCTTTCCATGTGTTGTCACAAGTTGTTGCTGGGAGATCTAAACAGGTCATTGAAACTCTTCCAACAGAAGACACCTAGAAGCTTGAGTCTGGTTTTACTTGGACCTTGTCCCACAGACCTCTTCCTTTTGCTGATTGTAATCTGTATTCTTTCACTCTTAAAAATGTAAGCATGAGTATAACAACTTTCCTGAGTGCCTCTAGTGAATCATTGAGCCTGAAGGTGATCTTGGAGACCCTTGACATACCTGTTTATCTTCTGTCTTATGGCATTCCATCCTCTTCTTAAGCATTCTTTATTTTATATGAGAATAAATATATATATATATACACTTTATGTATATATATAAAAGTATATATGTATATATAATAAAAGATATATATACATAAGACTTAAGACATATATACATAAATATATACATAAATACACATATACACATATATATACATAAAATATATATACACACATAAGACTTAAGAAATATATATACATAAATATATACATAAATACACATATATACATATATACATAGAATATATATACATAAGACTTAATATATATACATAAGACTTAAGACATAAATATATATACATAAGACTTAAGACTATATATGTAGTCATATATATACATAAGACAAGACTATATATAGTCATATATATTTTATGTATATATAAATATATATACATGACTTAAGAAGACTGTAATTATATATTGTATGTATATATATACATACATAAAATATATATATTTTTTTTCTTTTTCAACTTTTATTGTAGGTTCTAAGGGTATATACGCAGGTATGCATGTTTGTTACATGGGTAAATTGCATTTCTCTGGGATTTGGTGCACAAATGACTTCATCACCCATGTAGTGAGCATTGTACCTGATAGGAGAGTTTCTAACTCTCACTCTCTTCCCACCCTGCAAACTCAAGTAGGTTCTGGCATCTATTGTTCTTCTCTTTCTCTTTGTGTCCAAACATATACAAGTTTAGCTGTCACTTATAAGAAAAGAAAACCAAATACTGCATGTTCTCTCTTATAAGTGAATTAGGATAATGGCCACCAATTCTTCTTTTCTTTTTTTTTTTTTTTTTTTGAGACGGAGTTTTGTTCTTGTTGCCCAGGCAGGAGTGCAATGGTGCAATCTTGGCTCACCACAACCTCTGCCTCCTGGGTTTCAGCGATTCTCCTGCCTCAGCCTACCGAGTAGCTGGGATTGCAGGCATGAGCAACCACACCCGACTAATTTTTGTGTTTTTAGTAGAGACTGAGTTTCTCCATATTGGTCAGGGTGGCCTCGAACTCCCGACCTCAGGTGATCTGCCCGCCTCGGCCTCCCAAAGTGCTGGGATTACAGGCATAAGCCACCATGCCCGGCCTCTACCAAATTTTTTTTATAGAAAAATGCAACAGTCATGATCCTTACCCACATGAAGCCTGATGAGAAAACAGAAAATTGGAGTAAACAATCACATTAACAAAAATGTGGTATTATTTTCAACTGGGTTAGTGCTGGCTGAGAAAAATAGAAGTTGATGCAATTTTAGGTAGGGAGGAAACATTTAGGAAAGTATCATGTGAACAGGTACTAGGATAAATTATGGGGACAGTAGGACGTAAGAACAATAACTGAAACAACTCTGAGATGAGGATATTGAAAAAGCCATTGTGGCTTAAGCAGATTTAGTAAGAATCAGATTTGTAGAAAATACGTTTAGAGAGGTAGGTATAGGCCAATCACGGAGGACTTAGCTGAGTATAAAAGCCATTCTTTGTTTTATATGTATGATGAAAGTAACAAAAGTTAATTTACATGTTAAATATATGATTATGGCTTCTCTGTATAGGATAAAATAAGAGAACTGGTTAGCAGTATGGAGATTAAAAAGACAACAAAATTTAAGTGAAGATATCCAGCTACAGTTACAGCTACAACTTGCAAGACTCTGTAATTTCACATATGTCAATAGAGATGTATATGTGGGAATACTTACCATATAATTATATTAAAATGCGCAAGATTATTTTTAAAAAGCATCCAGAATAATTGTGGAGCATGTTCAGTAATAAGAAGTGAAGTTCTTCAACATTTTAAAGGCAAGAAACATATTTAAGTGGAGTTTCCAAAGTGGTAGGAAAGAAACCTTGATTATATGGAGAAATATTTCCAAGTAGAAGGCAAGGCTAACTGTGTCAAAAGCTCTGTGGTGAAAAACATGTCGAAGATTGAAAAGCAGCCATTAAATCACTCTCTGCGGAAAACCTTCCCTCTCAGGTTCATATTCATTCACCCATTCGACGATTATTTCCTGAGCTCCTGTCCTGTGTAGAACCCTGTTCTAGGCACTTAGGCTATATCACTGAATAAAGTATCTTGTTATAAAAGATAACTATATAAGTAAAAGAGAGAAGTACAACTACATGAATAAAAGAAAGAAAGAGTAATATAAATCAGAAGTATAAGTAAAGAGTAATATCCCTAATGTGATTAGTTAAAACCTTCAGTGAAAGAGTAACATGTGAGTAAAGACTTGAAAGAGATGAAGAAGTTACTCATGAAAATATAAAATCTAAGTGTGTTCCAGGAATATTTCTAGTGCATGCATCATAAGGTGAAAGTGTGCCTAGAGTATTGCGGGAGGAGTAAGGATACCAATGTGCTCAGAACAGAGTGAAAGGGGAAATTACCAAGATAGGTCTCAGAGAAGACAATTACAAGATCTGGTATTTACTCTGCATGACACGAAAAAACATTGCAACATTTTGAGCAGAATGACAGTATCACATTTATTTTTCAAAGACTATCTGCAATAGAATCAAGTTTTCTGGGGTAAGAATTAAAACAAAGAGCATTAATTAATTGGCAGCTTATTACAGTAATCCAAGTAATAACTCATGGTGGGTTGTTCCAGGATTATAGCAGTGGAAGAGATAAAGAAGGGTCATATTTTGTTTATGTTCTTAAAAACAGACTCAATACAATTTCCTGATGGACTGAACATGGATTGCAATGGGAGTCAAGAATGACTCCATTGTTCTTAATCTATACAACTGTAAAGGCAGTTTTAGTAAACTGAAGTGGGGGCTGTGGATGGAGCAGGTTTGGGGGTGATGGTCAAAAAGTCAGCTTTTGATTTATTAATGTTTAGGTAATAAAACATCCATTCAAATAGCAAAGTTAATAATGTAGTTGAATATAACAGTCCAGATTTTGGTAGAGAGATTTGAGTTTGAGAAAATAGCATGAATAAGCAGGAATAATATAATTCCATGTTATCATCATTTACTGGCAGTAACATCCATCCTTTTCTTTTCTTCTGTAATGAATGGCATGACCCTTCCCTGAATATAGCCTATTCTTTCCAATATACCCAGCATTCTATCCCCAATCTTCAGAATAATTATTGTGCCAGTTTTTCCACTTACTTTTTATCATGTATTAAAAGGATTTCTCTGGTAGAGATTAAAGCTTCTGGTTAAAAAAAAAAATCAGTTGTTTTACGTCTGTTCCTTGAATCCACTGACAACATCAAAGACAACAAGAAAATGGAGGAGAAATGTTTCTCCTTCTTTGCAGTTAGGAAAAATTTCATAACTCCAATCATGATCCATGAAGCATAGCTGAGAAATAATTTGAAACACGATGCAAAAGAGGAAAGATACTTAGAGCCAACATACATTTTCCTGGGAATACATTCTTGTATCTTGAGCAAGGCAAGTTTTTTTGTTTTTGTTTTTAAGTAAAAACATTTGTTCTTAAATGCCCATCTGTGTCTCAATGTTAGCAGTATGTCTTTTTGGTAGGAAATAACCAGAACATTGCAGGATGTTTAGCTCCTTTGAGTTCACATCCTAAATGTCAATAGTATCAACTTACATTGTCACAAACAAATCTGGCTCTAAGTATTCCTAAACTCATTTGGAGAGCTGTACTCTGTACTGTTCTAAATGTTAAATGGTATTATTTACAGTTACTTGTTTTAGGCTGGTAATTGGCATGTCAAAATGGAAAATGAGATCAGGTTCAAGTTCAATAAGTGGCAGGCTTACTGATAGCAGAGGGAAAACTGTGTAGAAACACCACCCTTATTGTCTATGACATAGGCTCCTAATTATAAGACACTAGAGACATTGACATCTACTTAAAAAAAGGAAGATATGATCACAGAAAAGCTATCACATAAAAGGTCTACAGTATAAAATACATCAACAGTTACGAAAAAACAATGACAGAAAACATGCAAATGTTTATGTTAGTTATTTATAAATAAATGGCATTATAGGACAGTTTAATTTCTCTCTTTATACTTTTACATTTCCAAAATTTCACAGTGTGTGTGTATGTATATGTATTATAAAAAAATAAATTTAGCAAAGTATCTTGTAAATTTAGTGATGAGAATATGTTATTAGAGTCTTTCAGAAGCAACTAATGTTAGTATATATTGTTTAAAATACATTGGTAGATTAAATATATTTGTAATTATAAAATAGAAACATAATGCACACCTTAACCTTAATAACTATAATGTCATCTAAAGAGAAGATTAAGTAAATGTGTTATTGGAATAAATTATTTGATAATTTAGTGAATAAAATGATAGAATTTGCATTTGCAGTTTTTCTGGAACTTAAAACAGTTTAATTAACAGGCTAGCCTTGACACAAGAGTATATATAAAAATAAGTCAAGTGACATTGTAGCAATTAAAGCCAAAAACATTTGAAAAATTAAGTTAATATTAATCACAATATTTTTATTATAAATATGGTACAACCGTGCACTATATAAGAATGTTTCAGTCAATGATGGACTGCATATATGACTGTGGTTTCATAAAGTTATAATATTATGTTTTTATTGGACCTTTTCTATGCTTATATACACAATGGTAAGTACCACTGTCTTACTACAACTGCCCACAGTAGTCAGTACAGTAACGTAATGTACAGGGTTACAAACTAGGAGAAGTAGGCTATTCATATACCTTAGGAGTGCAGTAGGCTACACCACCAAGGTTTGTGTAAGTACATCCTATGATGTTCACACAGTGACAAAAATCTCTTAACAATGAATTTCTTAGAACATATTCCTATCCTCAAGCACAGGATTTTAAAATGACTGCATTTAAAAAATGTTCTAAGTAGTATTTCAACACCAGAAATTATGATCAGGAATGTTGATAAGGAATAAGAAAACAGGTAATAGATTTAAGCAGTCTAATTTTTAATCTCAATCAATACATATGTTGTATAAATCATCTAAGTCACAGAGGTAATCAAATATTCATATTTCATGGGAAGTATGAATAATAACTATTATTTTATATATTCTTGTTTATGCTCTAAATTTATTTGTAAGGAATAAAGATATTGTCAGAATAAAAACATCATTTCAATATGCTTAAAATTCAATTAACTCTCTTTTGGCAGAATCAATGAGACAATAATTGTAAGACACGAGCATACAATAAGCCAATTCTTGAGAAGTGGATTTTATTGTTCTTCAGTCAATACGGAATCAGGATGATTGACAGTGTATTGAAATTTCATTTTTATCACACTTTTAAAACTGTCATTTCTGGAATGGTAGAATTAAAGATCTGCAATAAAATAAAAAAACTACTGTTTACAGCAATCAGAGAAGTAGCATGTATTTTAATCTTAGCACTGTGAAATGCTCTGAGAGCTCATTCACCCATTGCCATTTACAATTTGTGAATCAATTTGTAAACAATAGTGTCTGCCTATATAGTTAGTTGGTTCTGTGAAATTTTACTTCAAGAACATTTTATGGGGTATTTAGGAGATCATACATCCCTTTATTAATTTTGGTCACCATTTTCAAACTTCTATGTTTTTACCCTTCCATTTTCTGCAGATTGCCATTTCAGGACACCTCCTACATCTGAAGAAATATGCATTGATCTTGCAGTACTTTTCTCCTCCAAATAAAAGTCAGTATGATAACAACTACACTATCAGAAGTGAGATTATGACTAGCGTTAACCACCTTGTTTATCATCCAAACTGGGACACTTACGGTACTTCATTGCAGCAGGCATAAATTGAGACTTTTCCGGGCAAACTGAAGTGTTTGTTCACTACATTTATAGCACATTTTAAAAACTGAAAAACAATTACACTGCTTTTTGTCTCCATGTGTCATAAGAGACAATTGACTTGAATCCCAAGGGTTGAGCAACAGCCGACAAATTTGACTTATATTTAGTTATAAAGTTTATGTAACAGGTCATTGGATATTCAAACACGTATTCTAGAACTGGAGAAGAAACTCCACCTTCGTAGATGACATTGAATGCAGCTACTAATTATGGTATCTCTAGCTTGGTTTTAAGAGAATAGTTGGGACTATAAATTGCTTCTCATGGAACATATAGCGAACATATTACATCAACTTATCCTGAAAAAAGGTGTTGTTCAATATCGACGTATTAAGCAATATTGTCCCTTTGTGTTGTTAAAATGTGAAAGGCACCTCAAATTCACATTATTCTGATTATGCCTACACAGTGCTTATGGGTTCTGAGATTCTTCATGTGAAAAATAGTAATAACTTTTAAGGCAGCTACCAGGTAGTAAAATAAGGCAAATACTGATAATTACTACTAAAGCAGCTACTAAGCAGTAAGATAAGGTACATGTGCAGCTATGCACATTTTATAGTGCCATTTGTGAAGATTAAACAAATTTCAAGCATGTAGAATGTTGAGTGAGAAGTCGTAACAATTGAACTATGGTATGTTAAAAAATATTATATCCATAATTTAAATATTTGTTTTGCTTTTATCAAATGACACAAATTGGCCTTTTCTTTGTATGCTACAGTTATGAGTGTAACAGTTCTTAGAGATAAAAAATTGTTTAAATTATGGCATAAAGGGGCTATTCACATTAGACACACATGGGTAGATATTTTCTAAATTTGGGATCATTTATTACAGACAAAGTTGTTACTAAGCTTGTTTTAAGTCAATCTCCAGTGATAATTGAAAATGAGGAGATACACAAAAATTTAAACATTTTTTGCCTAGAAATTAAAATAAATTTAATTAACATTTTGGATTATTTCCAAGTCCACATTTCTAATAAGTAAGAAAACATTAGGCTGGGTGCTGTGACTCACACCTGTAATCCCAGCGCTTTGGGAGGCCGAGGTGGGCAGATCACGAGGTCAGGAGATAGAGACCATCTTGGCTAACATGGTGAAACCCCGTCTCTACTAAAAATACAAAAAATTAGCCGGGCGTGGTGGCGGGTACTTGTAGTCCCAGCTATTTGGGAGGCTGAGGCAGGAAAATGGTGTGAACCTGGGAGGCAGAGCTTGCAGTGAGCTGAGATTGCACCACTGCACTCCAGCCTGGGTGACAGAGCGAGACTCTGCCTTAAAAAAAAAAAAAAAGAAAGAAAACATTTAATGCAGTGACCTTCTAAGTGTTTTTCCAGCATCTTTTAAAGTGTGGACCCAAAAAAGCAAACTCATATAGTGTTTTTCATATGTAACACACTGTTTGACTTTATTTTTTAAGTATTATAAGATTATGTTTACACAGAAAGAAAGTTTTCTATGCACTTAATATTAAGCATTTGTGACTAATTCTCAAAGGATATTATTGACTTTTCTTATGCTTAAGAAATAGTAAATGTAAAATGGAGGAGCAATTTTAAATAACTGGTAGGTTTCATATAATAGGAATACATTTTAGTGGTCTTATAATTTATTTACTGATTTATCTTTGAAGAATTGAAAATAGTAATATTCTTATTTTACATATTTGTCTTTCATTTCTCAGGTCTAAGCCAAAGGACACTTCAGTTATCCAATCTTGCAACAAATACATTTAAGCACTTAATATGGGCTACTGTTGGTACTAGGGGCATTGAGAACTTCAGATTTGATTAACACCCAAGAGCTGCAACCATAAAATAAACTAGGCAGCTACTAGGCAATAAGATGAGGCACATGTGTAAAACTTCTGCTTTTAGCTTGGTGAAGAGTGGGTACACAGCCATTATTACAAAAATTACATTTTTCCACAAATATAGACATCACTTTTCTAGAGAGTATATGCTGCCATTTGCTTTTGTCATTTAAGAAGTGCTCAGTAGAGAATTTAATATAAACTTTTATTAAAGAGCAACAGTGATTTACTATCAAAGGCAATACAGACACGTCATTGAAAAAAAGGAAGATTCTTAAACCTTCTTAGGGACCGTCTAGATGCATTATACTCTTTCATAGTTCATTCTTTCTTTTCCAGGCCTTTCTTCATTTACCACCCTTCCCCTACTGGTAGGAGAGAGATTAGAGGCATTATTTTTTTCCTCCACAGTCAGATAATGTTGTTATTGTTGCAGTAACTTTTATTTGTCTTCTCAAATCCCACTAAGATTTTTTTCAACCTTTTTCAAAGATAAATCAATTATCTGCAACCTCCCAAATATTTTATTTAAACCTATCACATTTATTCGTTTGTTTCTAGCTATTCTGAAACACAGATTATGTTAGTATTTCTGTAACAATTTCTTACACAAAATGTAATACAAAAAATACATATTTAACACATAAAAGGGACTTCTTAATACTTATTAAGACTTCAGTTAATTCTAAACTTTATGTAAACGTTAAAATGAGCTCAAGATGTGTAGACGTATTATGTTTTCTTAGGCTATTGTTTTTTTGCAACATTTAGCAAATGACTAGGATAGTACAGGGCTTTTTCATACTTCTTAAGAATTCTATGTCATTGGCCTTACTTTTCTGGTAACTTGTTTTCTAGTATATTCATTAGCAAACTCCTGGTACAACATATCTGAAAATGCTTGACAATTAAAATAACAATAACAACTTTTTATATGAATTCATAAGCAGAAAAGTACAAAGAAAAGTCAGAGTCCAGAAACTATGGGAAATCATAAATTAAAAATGATTTTCAAACATTAGAGTTGATGCTGCCTCCGGGTCATCTGTCAGTCTCTAAATTACCTACAGCTTACAAATAGAAGACAAAATTTGAGACCATGCAGAATAGTAGATCTTATCAGAGAGTATGCATAAAACCAGGATTAACAAATATAAGGAAAATATACTTCTTCTACAGAAGAAAATGAAATTTCTACTCATTTTTTCTTTAAATTCTAAGTGTGTGTGTCGTACACACACACACACACACAAAATTCTAATAGCAATCTTACCTTCATGTGAATTTGAGGACCTAATTTACACTATCACCATGTTCTAAACAGCTCCACAATGGCTATATAATTTAAATTTTAAAATTACTGCTTTGTCATCATTCAGAAAACTAGCAAACAAAAAATTTAAAAATATTTTAGAGAAAATTATTTTTAAAAATTTAATAATTTTATTTAGAATTAAATTTCCTAAACATCAGTCTCTGAAGCGTAAAGAAACAAAGTACCATGAATGATAGTAAAAATGAACATAGCAGAATCAGACCCACATGAACAGCAGATACAAAAATAAAATAAAAGCAACATGTCTTCAGGTTCCCAGGAGAAACAGATCTATATTTATACACACATATATACAGAAAGAAATGTATTGTAGGATATTAGCTCATGTAGTTATGGAGGCTGAGAAGTCTCAAGATGTGGAGTCAGAAAGCTGCAGAGCCAAAAAAACAAACAGCATAGTTTTATCTGGGTCTGATGCCCTGAGATTAAGGAGCACTGAAGGCTTAAGTTCCAGTCTGAGTCTTAGTCCAAAGGCAAGAGAAGACTCTGATCTCAAGGACAGTCAGGCAAAGGAGGGAATTCTTCCTTACTCATCCTATTGTTGAGGCCATCAATAGGTTAAATGAGGCCTGCCCATGTTGGGAAGGCAATCTGCTTTACTGTCTTTTGATTCAAATATTATTCTCATTAAGAAACACCTTCACAGATACAGCCAGAATAACGTCTCGTCACATCTCTGGGCACCCCATGTCCCAGTCCAATTTACACATAAAATTAAATATCACACAATATTTAATAGAAATAAAGAAATAAAGTAGGAATTGAAAAATGTGATAGGAAAAAATTAGGGTATAAAATATAAAAATGAGGCTATAGGGTAGATTCGATTGAAAATTCAAATCAATAAATAAGAGAAATTTGTAAATTCTGTAGGGGGCATGTGAAATCAATGTGATCACACATCTTGATAAAGTATTTTACATGTGAAAAAAAACACTCATTCAACATAATGTAAATTTGTAAAATAGAAACAATAGATAAAATAACTTGGAACTAATATTCTAGGTAATATCAACATAAGGGAAGATGAAGGGCAATGATACAAGACTGAAACATATATTTGCTTTTTCTATGAGCAGTTAATTAGAAATATGTCCTTTTTCAAAAGTGAAGAAGAGAAAAATTGAAACACTGAAAAAACTTAGAGATTTAAAACATACATGTTGTTAAGAAAATGATTATATTCTGAACAGTATAAACATAAAGGACTACAAATTAGACCAATAAAATTAAAATCATGTTATCTAAAAATGAGAGCAACTTAAAAGCATCAAAAAGATAAGATAGATCACTTAAAGAATAATAAATAGACTTACAGAATACTTCACAAAAGCAGCAATGAAAGTTTAAAAAAGAGAAGGAATATTCTCAACATGCTTTGAGAAATACATGTTAACATTGAATTCTATATCCATCAAAACTACCAATTCAAGGGGGAGACAAAAAATTATATTACTTTCCAACTGAGAGTCACTAGGGGAATTTTTAAAAGGTATAGTTCTGAGATTAAAGAATGGATTGTGAAAAATATGTTTCTGGTTACAATGAGATAACGGGGACAATATTCGGCCTCCCATTTGAAACAACCAAATATGGAAAAAAGAAAATAAATGTCAGTTCTCAAGAAATAGAATTTGAGACAACAAAGGAGAGAAATCTTTAAAGTATGGGAGCAAAGGACTTGAGCCTTATCAACTCACTACATTGACCCAGTTTCCAAGCCATGATGGTAGATTCAAGCAAGTCTGCCAAACTGCCTGAGTTAAAGAGAGAGAGCTGAGTATCCAGGTAGACCAAGACTGCTAGTATTTACTAGCTGGAAAATGCCAGAATATTTTAAAAGAATGATATATCAGGTGATACATGGATTTATCTGAATAGTGTGAGATTGGTTTATCATTACAAAATTACGATGTGCTTCATTATATAAAAATCTAAAAAAAACCCTATTTATCTTAATGTATATAATTATTACATAGTATCCAGAATACATTTCTAATAAAAATCTTAGCAAATTAATAGTAGAAGAGCATGTCTTGATCTGATGATGAACATGTAAGAAAGGCCTACAGATAAAAATATGCTTAAGAATAAAAAATAAAATATTTTCTTCCTAACATCAGAATTAAGACAAGGATTCTAGCTTCTCAGCATTTCTATTCAGCTTTGTAGTAGAGTACTAGCTAGTGTAATAATCAAGAAAATAAGTAGCAGGCATCAAGTGTAAAAGGTAGAAATAACATTGTTTTTATTTGTGGATTGAAAAAATGTGATACAGCATCAAAAACCAAGAAAACTAACAACTGTGTTTATCAAGGTTACAATAGACAATACTCAATTGTATCTTTACATATTGTATATACTACCAAAAAGACTAGAAATTGAAACTGAAAAGTAATACTAATTAAATTACCATCAACAATATAAAATACTTAAGAATAAATCTCTTTCAAATGTGAAAGACCACATCTACTCACGGTTTAAAAAAGAAAAAAAAAACTCTTAATGAACTAGGAACTAAAAGGAAGTTCCTTAACTTGATAAAGAAATCTGTCAGTAAAATAGAAAAATTCAAACATTAAACTAATATTAACCTCATACTTAATTGTGAGAAACTAGAAGTTTTTGCACCAAGACCAGAAAAAAGGCAAGAATGCCCTCTCTCACCACTCCTTTTCAAGACTGTACTTAAAGAAATACCTAATGCAATGCAAGAAAAATAAACAAAAGCCATACATTGGGAATGAAGAAATAAAGCTGCCTTCATTCATAGATGACATGATCATCTATGTAGAATATAAAAGAATCAACAAAAAACTCAAAAAATTATAAAATGATTATAGTGAGATTGCAGGATGCAAAGTTTGTCGCTGTCTTACACGACATCACTCTCTCTTATGTACTAGTGATGACCAATTGGAATTTACAAGTAGAAGCACAATACCCTTTATATTAGCACCCCAAAGATGAAATCCTTAGGTATAAATTTAATAAGCCAAAAGGCTCTTGCAATTGATAAATGATTTCAGTAATGTTTCAGAATACAAAGTAGATATACATAAATATTCATGCTGAGAACAAAATTAAAAACATAATCCCATTTATGATATCAACAAAACACTAAAATACCTAGGAATACATCTAACCAAGGTGGTGAAAGATCTCTACAGGTATGACAAAACTCTACTAAAGGAAATCATAGATGATAGAAACAAATGGAAAAATATTTCATGCTCATGGATTGGAAGAATCAATAATGTTAAAATGGCCATATCTCCCAAAGCAATCTGTAGAATCAACACTATTTTTATCACTTTCCACAGAATTAGAAAAAACTATAGTAAAATTCATATCAAAGTCCAAAATAGCCAGAATAGCTACAAAAAAAATTGAAGCATCACATTACACAACTTCAAACTCTACTATAAGGCTACAGTAGCAAAAAACACCATGGTACTTGTGGTACGAGAACAGATACATAGACCACTGGAACAGAATAGAGAACCCATAAATAAAGCTACACACCTATAGCCATCTGATTGATCTTTGACCAAGTCAACAAAAGTAGGGAATGGAGAAATGACTACCTATTCAATAATTGAGGCTGAGATAGCAGCTAGCCACATAGAGAATAAAAATAGACCCCCACTTTTCATTACATACAAAAATCAACTCAAGATGGATTAAAGATTTAAATGTAAGACTCCAAACTATAAAAATCCTAGAAGAAAACCTAGGAAACATCATTATATACATTGGCCATGGGAAAGCATATATGACTAAGGCCTCAAAAGCAATTCGAAGGAAAACAAAAATTGACAAGTAGGACCTAGTTAAACCAAAGATCTTCGGCACAGCAACGCAAACTATCAAAAGAGAAAACATACAGCCTACAGTATAGGGAAACTATTTGCAAACTAGGCCTTCAGAAAAGATTTAATATCCAGAATCGATGAGGAAATTAAACAATTGAACAGGTAAAAAAACCAAATAACTCCATTAAATAATGGGAAAGAGACATGAACAAACACTTCTTAAAAGAATGCATACGCGCTGCCAACAAATATATCAATAAGTGCTCCACATCTCTATTCATCAGAGAAATGCAAATAGAAACCACAATGAGATACTAAATGGCTATTATCAAATGTTAAAAAATAACAGATGCTGGTGAGGCTGTGGAGAAAAGGGGACACTTACATGTTATTGGTGGGAATGAAAATAAGTTCAGCCACTGAGGAAAGAAATTTAGAGATTGTTCAAAGAACTTAGTACTACTATGTGACTCAGCAATCCATTACCAGGTATATACTCCCCCCAAAATATATATATATATCATACCGACAGATTGTTCTTTTCTTTCTAAATTATTGAATATTTTGTTTTATGGGTGTTCAACAATAGACTCATTAATGGGTCAATAGTTGAATTTATGGATTATGGATTTATTATCATGGATTTATAATTTATAATTTATTATTATGGATTTATCCAGATTTTGGCAATAATGAGCAATGCTGATATAATTATTCATACGCAAGTTTTTGCATGAATGTTACTTACCTCTGTAGGATTAATGTCCACAACGTGCACTGGCATGTTCATCACAGCACTATTCTCAATAGTAAAGACAAAGAATTGGCCAGGCGCCGGTGGCTCACACCTGTAATCCCAGCACTTTGGGAGGCCGATGCAAGCAGATCACCTGAGGTCAGGAGTTGAAGACCAGCCTCGCCAACATGGCAAAACCCTGTCTCTACTGAAAATACAAAAAAGTAGCTGGGCATGGTGGCACACACCTGTATTCCCAGCTACTCAGGAGGCTGAGGAAGGAAAATTGCTTAAACCCAGGGTTTAGAGCCTGGTTTAGAGGTTGCAGTGAACAGAGATCTCACCACTGTATTCCAGCCTGGTGACACAGTGAGACGCCATCTCAAAAAAAATAATAATAATAATAATAATAAATAAATAAATAATACAGGGAATCAACCTAGATGTCCATCAGTGATGGATTGGATAAAGAAAATTTGGTACATATACACTATGGACTAATATGCAGACATGAAAAAGAACAAACTCATGTTCATTTGTAGCAACATGGTTGCATCTGGATGACATAATCATAAACAATTTAACACAGAAAACTAAGTATACATTAACATAGAGAACCATATATTACATGTTCTCACTTATAAGTGGGAGTTAAACATTGGGTACTCCTGAACATAAAGATAGCAACAATAGAAACTGGACACTACTAGAAGGAGAAGGGAGGGAGGGGGGCAAGGGTAGAAAAACTATCTATTTGGGTACAGTGCTCAGTTCCTGGGTGACGGGATCATTCATATCCCAAACCTGTAATGTAATATACACAGGTAAGAAACCTGCATATGTAGTGCCTGAATCCAAAATAAAAGTTGAAGAAAATACAAAATAAATAAAAGAAATAAACAGATTCCTCCAAAAGTTAAACTTTTTAACATAGAAACAGAGATTCACATACAGTTTTAAAAATAAAAAAAGAATTGTCATATACCCATTACTTATTTTTCCCCAATGGTTACATCTTGAAATGTATAATACAACCTCATAAACAAGATAATGACATTGATACTGTCAAGAGCTGAGCCAGCACCACAGGATCCCTCATGATGTCTTTTTATAGTAACACCTATTCCTCCACTCTAAAATGCTGGAAACCACTGATTTGTTCTTTATTTCTGTAATTTTGCCATTTCAAGTTGTGAATGGATTCATGTAGTATGTAACTTTTCAGAATTAACTTTTATGATTCTGTATAATTCCCCAAGATTCATCCAGATTGTTGTGTGTGTCAATAGATCATTATTTTCTTTTCTTTTTAAATTGCTGAGTAGTTTTGTGCTTGTTTGAGACAGAGTATTGCTCTGTCTCCCAGGCTGGAGTGCAGTGGCGCGATCTCGGCTCACTGCAAGCTCCACCTCCCGGGTTCACGCCATTCTCCTGCCTCAGCCTCCTGAGTAGCTGGGACTACAGGCGCCCGCCACCGTGCCCGGCTAATTTTTTGTATTTTTAGTAGAGACGGGGTTTCACCATGTTAGCCAGGATGGTCTCGATCTCCTGACCTCGTGATCTGCCCACCTCGGCCTCCCAAAGTGCTGGGATTTACAGGCGTGAGCCATCTCGCCCGGCCCGAGTAGTATTTTGTTTTATGAATGTTTGACCACAGACCCATTAATGAACATCTAGACTTATCCAGATTTCGGCAATAAAGAGTAATGCTGTTATAATTATTCATACACAAGTTTTTCATGAACATTACTTATTACTTCTGATATTAATGTTCAGGAGTACAGTTGCTGGATTGTACAGTGGTTGCATGTTTACTTTTAAGACTCTGCCATCCAAACTGTTTTCAATAAAAGTTGTAGCATTTTACATTCCTATTAGCAATATATGAGTGATCCAGTTTCTCCACATCTTTCCTAGCATTTGATATTGGCACTTGCTCTCATTTTAGCCAGTGTGATACGTAGGTAATGACATGTCATTGTGATTTTAATTTGCATTTCCCTAAGGGCTAATAATAAAGAACATATTTTTGTGAGTTTATTTGCTAACTATAGATTCTCTGGTGAAATAGCTATTTTTTTTATTTTTGCCCATTTTCTAATGAGACTGTTTTCTTACTGTTATCAGTATTCTTTATATATTCTAGACATTGGTTCTTTACTGAATACTTTTAAAATACTTTCTCTCTTTAGCTTGTCTTTTCATTCTCTCTTAAAAATGTCCTTGGTGGAACAAATTTTTAAAATTTTGATGAATTTCACTTTAAACATTTCTTTGTTGTGCTTCGTTGTTTAGTGTAAGAACTCTCTGCCAAACTGTAGAGTCCAAACTTTGCATAACCATAGATCCCCCAAATTTTCTTTTTCTTTTTTATTTTATTTTATTATTATTATACTTTAAGTTTTAGGGTACATGTGCACAATGTGTAGGTTAGTTACATATGTATACATGTGCCATGCTGGTGTGCTGCACCCATTAATTCATCATTTAGCATTAGGTATATCTCCTAAAGCTATCCCTCCCCCCTCCCCCCACCCCACAACAGTCCCCAGAGTGTGATGTTCCCCTTCCTGTGTCCATGTGTTCTCATTGTTCAATTCCCACCTATGAGTGAGAATATGCGGTGTTTGGTTTTTTGTTCTTGTGATAGTTTACTGAGAATGATGATTTCCAATTTCATCCATGTCCCTACAAAGGACATGAACTCATCATTTTTTATGGCTGCATAGTATTCCATGGTGTATATGTGCCACATTTTCTTAATCCAGTCTATCATTGATGGACATTTGGGTTGGTTCCAAGTCTTTGCTATTGTGAATAGTGCCAAAATAAACATACGTGTGCATGTGTCTTTATAGCAGCATGATTTATAGTCCTTTGGCTATATACCCAGTAATGGGATGGCAGGGTCAAATGGTATTTCTAGTTCTAGATCCCTGAGGAATGGCCACACTGACTTCCACAATGGTTGAACTAGTTTACAGTCCCACCAACAGTGTAAAAGTGTTCCTATTTGTCCACATCCTCTCCAGCACCTGTTGTTTCCTGACTTTTTAATGATTGCCATTCTAACTGGTGTGAGATGGTATCTCATTGTGGTTTTGATTTGCATTTCTCTGATGGCCAGTGATGGTGAGCATTTTTTCATGTGTTTTTTGGCTGCATAAATGTCTTCTTTTGAGAAGCGTCTGTTCATGTCCTTCACCCACTTTTTGATAGGGTTGTTTGTTTTTTTCTTGTAAATTTGTTTGAGTTCATTGTAGATTCTGGATATTAGCCCTTTGTCAGATGAGTAGGTTGTGAAAATGTTCTCCCATTTTGTAGGTTGCCTGTTCACTCTGATGGTAGTTTCTTTTGCTGTGCAGAAGCTCTTTAGTTTGATTAGATCCCATTTGTCAATTTTGGCTTTTGTTGCCATTGCTTTTGGTGCTTTTGGTGCTTTTGGTGTTTTAGACATGAAGTCCTTGCCCATGCCTATGTCCTGAATGGTAATGCCTAGGTTTTCTTCTAGGATTTTCATGGTTTTAGGTCTGATGTTTAAGTCTTTAATCCATCTTGAATTAATTTTTGTATAAGGTATAAGGAAGGGATCCAGTTTCAGCTTTCTACGTATGGCTAGCCAGTTTTCCCAGCACCATTTATTAAATAGGGAATCCTTTCCCCATTGCTTGTTTTTCTCAGGTTTGTCAAAGATCAGATAGTTGTAGATATGCGGCATTACTTCTGAGGGCTCTGTTCTGTTCCATTGATCTATATCTCTGTTTTGGTACCAGTACCATGCTGTTTTGGTTACTGTAGCCTTGTAGTATAGTTTGAAGTCAGGTAGCATGATGCCTCCAGCTTTGTTCTTTTGGCTTAGGATTGACTTGGCGATGCGGGCTCTTTTTTGGTGCCATATTAACTTTAAAGCAGTTTTTTCCAATTCTGTGAAGAAAGTCATTGGTAGTTTGATGGGAATGGCATTGAATCTATAAATTACCTTGGGCAGTATGGCCATTTTCACGATATTGATTTTTCCTACCCATGAGCATGGAATGTTCTTCCATTTGTTTGTATCCTCTTTTATTTCATTGAGCAGTGGTTTGTAGTTCTCCTTGAAGAGGTCCTTCACATCCCTTGTAAGTTGGATTCCTAGGTATTTTATTCTCTTTGAAGCAATTGTGAATGGGAGTTCACTCATGATTTGGCTCTCTGTTTGTCTGTTATTGGTGTATAAGAATGCTTGTGATTTTTGTACATTGATTTTGTATCCTGAGACTTTGCTGAAGTTGCTTATCAGCTTAAGGAGATTTTGGGCTGAGACAATGGGGTTTTCTAGATATACAGTCATGTCATCTTCAACGGGGACAATTTGACTTCCTCTTTTCCTAATTGAATACCCTTTATTTCCTTCTCCTGCCTGATTGCCCTGGCCAGAACTTCCAACACTATGTTGAATAGGAGTGGTGAGAGAGGGCATCCCTGTCTTGTGCCAGTTTTCAAAGGGAATGCTTCCAGTTTTTGCCCATTCAGTATGATATTGGCTGTGGGTTTGTCAAACATAGCTCTTATTATTTTGAGATATGTCCCATCAATACCTAATTTATTGAGAGTTTTAACATGAAGGGTTGTTAATTTTGTCAAAGGCCTTTTCTGCATCTATTGAGATGATCATGTAGTTTTTGTCTTTGGTTCTGTTTATATGCCGGATTACATTTATTGATTTGCATATATTGAACCAGCCTTGCATCCCAGGGATGAAGCCCACTTGATCATGGTGGATAAGCTTTTTGATGTGCTGCTGGATTCGGTTTGCCAGTATTTTACGGAGGATTTTTGCATCAATGTTCATCAAGGATATTGGTCTAAAATTCTCTTTTTTGGTTGTGTCTCTGCCAGGCTTTGGTATCAGGATGATGCTGGCCTCATAAAATGAGTTGGGGAGGATTCCCTCTTTTTCTATTGATTGGAATAGTTTCAGAAGGAATGGTACCAGTTCCTCCTTGTACCTCTGGTAGAATTCGGCTGTGAATCCATCTGGGCCTGGACTCTTTTTTGTTGTTAAGCTATTGATTATTGCCAGAATTTCAGAGCCTGTTATTGGTCTATTCAGAGATTCAACTTCTTCCTGGTTTAGTCTTGGGAGGGTGTATGTGTCCAGGAATTTATCCATTTCTTCTAGATTTTCTAGTTTATTTGCGTAGAGGTATTTGTAGTGTTCTCTGATGGTAGTTTGTATTTCTGCGGGATTGGTGGTGATCTCCCCTTTATCATTTTTTATTGCGTCTGTTTGATTCTTCTCTCTCTTTTTCTTTATTAGTCTTGCTAGCGGTCTATCAATTTTGTTGATCCTTTCAAAAAACCAGGTCCTGGATTCATTAATTTTTTGAAGGGTTTTTTGTGTCTCTATTTCCTTCAGTTCCGCTCTGATTTTAGTTATTTCTTGCCTTCTGCTAGCTTTTGAATGTGTTTGTTCTTGCTTTTCCAGTTCTTTTAATTGTGATGTTAGGGTGTCAATTTTGGATCTTTCCTGCTTTCTCTTGTGGGCATTTAGTGCTATAAATTTCCCTCTACACACTGCTTTGAATGTGTCCCAGAGATTCTGGTATGTTGTGTATTTGTTCTCAATGGTTTCAAAGAACATCTTCATTTCTGCCTTCATTTCATTGTGTACCCAGTAGTCATTCAGGAGCAGGTTGTCCAGTTTCCATGTAGTTGAACAGTATTGAGTGAGTTTCTTAATCCTGAGTTCTAGTTTGATTGCACTGTGGTCTGATAAACAGTTTGTTATAATTTCTCTTCTTTTACATTTGCTGAGGAGTGTTTTACTTCCAAGTATGTGGTCAATTTTGGAATAGGTGTGGTGTGGTGCTGAAAAAAATGTATATTCTGTTAATTTGGGTTGGAGAGTTCTGTAGATGTCTATTAAGTCCACTTGGTGCAGAGCAGAGTTCAATTCCTGGGTATCCTTGTTAACTTTCTGTCTCGTTGATCTGTCTAATATTGACAGTGGGGTGTTAAAGTCTCCCACTATTATTGTGTGGGAGTATAAGTCTCCTTATAGGTCACTCAGGACTTGCTTTATGAATCTGGGTACCCCTGTATTGGGTGTATATATATTTAGGATAGTTAGCTCTTCTTGTTGAATTGATCCCTTTACCATTATGTAATGGCCTTCTTTGTCTCTTTTGATCTTTGTTGGTTTAAAGTCTGTTTTATCAGAGACTAGGATTGCAACCCCTGCCTTTTTTTGTTTTCCATTTGCTTGGTAGATCTTCCTCCATCCTTTTATTTTGAGCCTATATGTGTCTCTGCATGTGAGATGTGTTTCCTGAATACAGCACACTGATGGGTCTTGACTCTTTATCCAATTTGCCAGTCTGTGTCTTTTAATTGGAGCATTTAGTCCATTGACATTTAAAGTTAATATTGTTATGTGTGAATTTGATCCTGTCATTATGATGTTAGCTGGGGATTTTGCTCGTTAGTTGATGCAGTTTCTTCCTAGTCTCGATGGTCTTTACATTTTGGCATGATTTTGCAGTGGTTGGTACCAGTTGTTCCTTTCCATGTTTAGTGCTTCCTTCAGGAGCTCTTTTAGGGGGGGCCTGGTGGTGACAAAATCTCTCAGCATTTGCTTGTCTGAAAAGTATTTTATTTCTCCTTCACTTATGAAGCTTAGTTTGGCTGGATATGAAATTCTGGGTTGAAAATTCTTTTCTTTAAGAATGTTGAATATTGGCCCCCACACTCTTCTGGCTTATAGAGTTTCTGCCAAGAGATCCGCTGTTAGTCTGACGGGCTTCCCTCTGAGGGTAACCCGACCTTTCTCTCTGGCTGCCCTTGACATTTTTTCCTTCATTTCAACTTTGGTGAGTCTGACAATTATTTGTTTTGGAGTTGCTAATTTTCTATCTTCTTAAAGGTTTTATAGTTTTGTGTTTTACATTTAAGCCCATGAACCATTTTGAGTTAATTTTTGTGTAAGACATGAAGCTTAGGTTATATGAATTATATTCCATGCTCGCCATTAAAATTATTTATAACAAGGTGTATAACTCCCAAATCTGATGAGAATAATCATAGATTAAGGTTTAAAAAATCATTACATTAAGTAAGGCAAGAGAAAGAGAAATTGTTGAAAAGAATATATAACAAAAGAAAATGTTTAAAAAGTAAATTAAAATAATTCCAATTATAACTAATCACAATAACATAACATTAAAAACTTGCTAAACACTAGCAATGTGCCACACACATGGTTTCCATTAGAATTCTAATTAAGCCACATTAATAGATTAAAATGTATGATATATATTATTAGAGATAAAAATGGTCACAACCTATTTATAAAGTTTTAATTCAAAGAAAACCATAGAAATTAAATTTTCATACTCCCACTCATGGATTAATGGGTTGTTGGATTAATAGCTTATCAAGGGAATGAAACAGGTGGCTTTAAAAGAAGAGTAAGAGAGACCAGACCTAGCAGACAGCCTTGTTACCATGTGATGCCCTGTGTCAACTCAGGACTCTGTGAAGATTCCCTGCTACCAAGAAAGCCCTCATAAGATGCATCCCCTTGTACTTAGACTTCCCAGTCTACATAATTGTAGGAAATAAATTCATTTTCTGTATAAATTATCCAGTTTTGGGTACTCTTTTGAAGATTGTTGTAAGAACAGGCTGTTTAGGGGCTTGATGCACCTAATTTAAGTACAAGATGACATGTGGTAGCACTATATAAATTAATTGTTGCTGCAAGGCAGTATTTAGGTGGAAATATTCTATACTAAGCAACAGAAAACAGAGTAAGACAAGGTTATTCTTGAATCTTCACCATGAGAACCTGATAGGATTCTTGAAGGTAAGTCACAAAAGTGAAGGGTCCCCTATAATATTATGAATTCCAGCTGTTTCCTTAGCCTTCAGCTACTCATCAAAATTAGTATTTAAGTGTCCATATCAGTTTATGACTTGGTGGCCTGGGGTGCAAGTAAGCAAAGTTCAGCTAGAACTCATATGAACCTGTCGCTCCAAATTTCTGAATTGCAATTTACTCTGAAACCGCAGTTCTCTGATGGGTACAATAAAATTAATTAATTTTAAAGTTGTCCAAACTTTTCTGGTGGTATGATATTGTGTGCTTATTTGGAAGTTTTGTACATGCCAGAAATGAACTGAAAGCCCAAGATAAGCCTTTCACCCAACAAAGGAAGATATTATCTAAGGTCTTATTCTCTAGATCTAACTCATTTCCTAGGGAAAACATGTTAAACAAAGGCCAAGAGAGAATTCCCAGGCTCTCAGTAACTTATAATTGTTGACAAAAAATAGGCTTTTCCTTTATTTAGACTATTTTAATATCAGGAATTTCAGGTGAATGAATTGTTTACTCAGAGGCTCTATATTCTTCAACGAGGCTACATAACTTTGTAATTTTCATATAATTTTGTCTTAAGATGCAATTACTTTATGTTAACATTCATGATTAGCAATTATTGCAAGATTCGGAAAGAATATGACATGTTTCAAAAAATTTACATACCATATCATGAAATACAAGACATTTAATGGCATTTGTCTTTTACATATTAGTACAAGAGTCTTGCCCTGCCAATAAAATCTATTCATTTTATTATAGTCATCCTAGCTGTCAAATTTATTACTATATCCACCTGGCATGTGAATCTACATTCTTAACATTCTCCTTTTATTGAACAGAATTTATGATCACTTTCAAAGCTCAATGAAACAAAATAAACAATTTCCAACACGATTCACCAGCAGAGTAGGTGATAAATTTGTTGATACTGTGCACAGGAGTTTGAGCTTAAAATCACTTTTGAAGATTGTTGTAAGAACAGGCTGTTTAGGGGCATGATGCACCTAATTTAAGTACAAGATGACATGTGGTAGCACTATATAAATTTATTGTCGCTGCAAGGCAGTATTTAGGTGGAAATATTCTATACTAAGCTTATAATTTTAGGAGAAATTTTAGTCAATGTTTGATGTCAAGTGACATTATTCAGCATTGTTAGATTATTGTTTGGAATTATACACAATTTTAGATTGTTACTGCCACTTGAACCTAATGAACTTTAAATGTGTATATAGTGACAGTCCATTGAAATGTCTACAATAATTATGATTGAACTCTGTGTTCCATTCTTCCCATGCCTCTAATTGAAGAAACTTTGCCATTATCTAGATACAGTAGTCATCTCTTTACACAAATGACTGAATCTGAAAATAGGCCCATATCTACATCACTTTATACAGTGTAAGTGTTACTTAAAAGTGTGTGTGCAAGTATGCAAATGAATGCTTTTTGCATGGGTAAGTTTCATTTTAAAGCAAACCAAGACCAACTCGTATTGTTAATCAGAGACTCATTATGTAAAGAAATCTATCATTTATCTATACTGGTTTGCACTATTAAAAATCACTAAACTATCCAGTGACAATGACAATGTCTTTTCTTCTTGCTTTAGGCACTGCCATTCACATTGCTAGGTTAAAAATAAAAGAAGTTAACATTGTTTAACAAATACACTGGGCCGGGCGTGGTGGCTCACGCCTGTAATCCAAAGCACTTTGGGAGGCTGAGGTGGGCAGATCACCTGAGGTCAGGAGTTCGAGACCAGCTTGACCAATATGATGAAACCTCATCTCTGCTAGAAATACAAAAATTAGCCAGGCATGAGGGTGCACTCCTGTAATCCCAGCTACTTGGGAGGCTGTGGCAGGAGAATTGCTTGAACCCGAGAGGCGGAGGTTGCAGTGAGCTGAGATCGCTCCACTTCACTTCAGCCTGGGCAACAAGAGCAAAACTCCATCTCAAAACAAAAAACAAAAACACTCAGCACATTAAATGGACTGTGAATACTGATATACTGTACTGGTTTACCATCAGATGAAAAGATAATGTATACACTTATGAAATATTTATTGAATAAACTAGTTCTATATGTATAAAATAAACATATTTAGTATTACAAACAAAATGGAATAACTGATGTAATAATTAAATAAATTATTTTTATTAAAAGTGTATAAAATTGGTCTTTGGTGAAGTTTTATTCAACAAGCTATTTAAAAGTAAGAACACCTATAGAAATATCTCTCATCTTTCTGACGTCCAGTATATATCGCTCTGCAGGGTAAAGAAGGAATAATGACTCTCCTTCCAGGTCATTTGATGAGGTGGAAATAAATTTACCTCTGATTAGTTTGTGGAGAACTTTCTATTCCAACGCACACACAAAAAAAACGCAATGTTTTGTGTTCACATACCTACATATTTTCTAATTTATTTCTATTACTAACATTCTAGGCCTAAATGCAATGTTGCATATTTTATCTACTTTATATTGCTTTCCTGCTGTAAAATTAGAAATTCTAATCACCAAATGGATACATAAAGTTATTTAGTAATTATAGAAATGTGGCAGGTAGAGCCCTATGGATTTTGTTTTCGTTGTTGAATATAACAATGAGGTAGGTAAGTTAGTAAAAAAGTTAGTAAAATGAAAATAAATAAATATATTAAAGGAAATTTACCAAAAATCAACAGGAAATTTTATACTAAATAACAAAATGCTGAAGCAATTTTCATCAAAATTCCAGTAAAATAAACATTTCTACTATAACAAATATTATTAGCTATGATTGAAGAAAGCTAAAGCTACTGTAATGAAATTATAATTAGCATACTTGTGTTAACACCCAAATCATCAGGAGTTATGAATAGTATAATTGTATGTGACAAAAACAGGAAGACCTTGTAAAATTACTAGAGTTACTAAGATAACTTACTAAGATGGAGGGATAAAAGCATATATATTAAAATAATTGTAATATAATATGTTGGTTCCAAAGAAAATGAAAAGTTATTCTCTGGAAAATTGTAACAAAACCTATGAAAGGTGTTGGAATATACATATCAGAATATATACTTGTTATATAAAATAAATATTATTAAAGATGTAAAGCATGATGACACAAGAGAGAAGTATACAATATTTACTTAATTTTTTTTTACAACAGGAGGTTTTGAGACTAATTTTTTGAGGTGTTAGTCTTTTGAATGTTAACACAAAATAATATAACAATCAGTATAAATTGATTTATGTTTATCTGGCAAACTATTGTATAATCATGAGCAATATTTCTATTCGATGGAAATAGAAGTGTATTCTATTATATGGGTTAAACATATGCTTCTTAAAAAAACACCAATTACTCTTGTGTCTGAAAATAAATAACAAGAAAGCTGGATCATGCACAACTTTTGACACGTCAATAAAAGTGAAATTAAAATAATATGGGAAAATATGGCAAAATAGCAACCAGATAGTTCACTTTCCTAATGTGCTTTGAGCCTCTATATATTAGTAGGTAAAGTATTCAAAAATATGTAAAAAATTATCAAAATATATAAAGACCAAAAATATAGCATCTACTTTGATAATAATTAGAACTTCAAGTTAAATTATTATGATATATCACTATTGTCCATTAGATAGCAAAATATTTGCAAAGAAAAGTGATTTCCACTAGTAGGTACAAGGCAGATAATTCTAATGTGCGTAAAGATTGACTAATTTCTTCAACATTTTAGGAGGGAAATCTGAATTAATATATTCAAATTGAAAAATAAATTTACCTCTTAACATTTCATTTTAAGCACCATGTTGCTGTAAAAGCACTTGCAGTAAAATGAGTTGTCATATAAGCTCTGTATAGAAACATGTTTTTAAGCTTGTTATTTTATTAGCAAAATCAGGAGACCTGAAGTCTCAATAATAGAGAAGACTTTGGTAAACAGCGTGGTATTTGTAACATGCTAATTTGGAGCTCTTAATAAATTTGGACTAGAAAGACTTTAAGAATGTATTCTTTTGTTCCTTTGTTTTTTTTGTTTGTTTGGGGGGGTCTTTTTTAAATTATACTTTAAGTTTTAGGGTACATGTGCACAACGTGCATCAGAGAAATGCAAATCAAAACCACAACGAGATACCATCTTACACCAGTTAGAATGACGATCATTAAAAAGTCAGGAAGCAACAGGTGCTGCAGAGGATGTGGAGAAATAGGAACACTTTTACACTGTTGGTGGGACTGTAAACTAGTTCAACCATTGTGGAAGTCAGTGTGGTGATTCCTCAGGGATCTAGAACTAGAAATACCATTTGACCCAGTGATCCCATTACTGGGTATATACCCAAAGGACTATAAATCATGCTGCTATAAAGACACATGCACACGTATGTTTATTGTGGCACTATTCACAATAGCAAAGACTTGGAACCAAGCCAAATGTCCAACAATGATAGACTGGATTAAGAAAATGTGGCACATATACACCATGGAATACTATGCAGCCATAAAAAATGATGAGTTCATGTCCTTTGTAGGGACATGGATGAAGCTGGAAACCATCATTCTCAGCAAACTATTGCAAGGACAAGAATGTATTCTTAAGTTAAAATAGCAACAACAAGTACAACAAACCAGAATAATTGTGTAGTATACTCTCATTTTTAAAATATCAAGCCATTTGATAACATCACTCACAAAAATATAGCTATACATATTTACCTTCTAGATTAGTGTGCAAACAGAGCAAAGATCAAAAATGTAAGTGAAAACTTTAAAGGCCTCTATCATTAATACTCTTAGGAAATATATAAATTATGTAAGTATTCTTATTAATACAACTTAATTTAATACAACCTTATAATGGAAAGATTAACTGACTATGGTCCATATTATGAGAGAAAGGATTTCACACATACTAAACTAGATGTTTCTATCTCCTTATATTTTCATTTTTCTCCAATTTATTGAGATGTAATTAACAAATTGAAATTGTATATGTTTATGATATATTCTATGATATTTTGGTATATGTATATGTTCTAAGATGATTACCACAATCGAGCTAATTAATATGTCCATCTCTCACATAATTACCATTTTGCCTGTGTGTGGTGAAAACATTTAAGATTTTTACTTTCTTAGCAAAGTACAAGCATGCAATTTAGTCACCAAGCTGTACATTAGATCTTTAGAACTATTCATTCTGCCTAACTGAAACTTTGTATCATTTGACCAACATCTCCCTATTTCCACTACATCCCAGACCCTGACAATGATCATTCAACTCTTTGCTTCTGTGAGACAGATTTTTTTTAGATGATTCCACACACACTGAGATTACGCAGTGTTTGGTATCTGTGCCTGGCTTATTTCACTTAGTATACTGTTCTCCATTCATCCAATTTGTAACAAATAACAGGATTTCCTTCTTTTTTAAGGTTAAATAGTATTCCATCTAACCTATTTTAAGGTTAAAAAGTATTCCATGAAATAGTCCATTAAATATGTGTGATATACAAACACATATACATTTTCTTTTCCTTTTTTTTTTTTTTTTTTTGAAACGGAGTCTTGCTGTTTCGCAGTCTGGCGTGCAGTGGTGCGATCTCAGCTCACTGCAACCTCCGTCTCCCGGGTTCAAGCGATTCTCCTGCCTCGCCTCCCAGGTAACTGGGATTACAGGTGCCCACTACCACGCCCGGCTAATTTTCTTTTTTTTTTTTTTTTTTGAGACAGAGTCTCGCTCTGTCGCCCAGGCTGGAGTGCCGTGGCGCGATCTCGGCTCACTGCAACCACTGCAACCACCGCCTCCCCGGTTCACACCATTCTCAAGCCCCAGCCTCCTGAGTAGCTGGGACTGCAGGCGCCTGTCACCATGCCCGGCTAATTTTTTTTTTTTTGTATTTTTAGTAGAGACAGGGTTTCACCATGTTAGCCAGGATGGTTTCAATCTCCTGACCTTGTGATCCGCCTGTCTCGGCCTCCCAATGTACTGGGATTACAGGCGTGAGCCACCGCGCCTGGCCTAATTTTTGTGTTTTTAGTAGAAACGGAGTTTCACCATCTTGGCCAGTCTGGTCTTGAACTCCTGACACATGATCCACCCTCCTTGGCCTCCCAAAGTGCTGTGATTAAAGGTGTGAGCCACCACACCCAGCCACATTTTCTTAATTTACCTCTAGATGGACATTTATGTTAACTTTGTATCTTTGCTGTGACAAATAATGCTTCAATGTGTTTGAAACTCCAGATATCTCTTTGAGATACTGACTGCAGTTCTTTTGGATATACACCGAAAAATGGGACTCTTAGATTATATAACTTTATTTTTAATTTTTGAGGAACTTCCATAAATTTCTGTAATGCCTGTACCAATTTACACGACGATCAAAACAGTGTACAAAAGTTCCATTTTCTTCACGGTGTTACCAACAATGTTTATCTTTTGACTTTTTATAACTACTCTGACATATAAGAGGTGATAATTCATTATAATTTTAATTTTTCTGTTGATTAGTGACATTGTATATTATACCCTATACCTGTTGGTCATTTGTATGTCTTTTTTTGAGAAATGTCTATTCAGTTCCGTCGCCCATTTTATAACTGGGTCTTTTTTTATATTATTTGAGTTTCTTATACAGTTTGCATATTAATTTCTGATTACATACATGGTTACAAAGATTTTCCTCATCTTTGTAGGTTGCCTTTTTACTCTGTTAATTTTTCCCTTTGCTGAGTTGAAGATTTTTAGTTTGACATAGTTCTATTTGTCTATTTTTGCTTTTGTTGCCTGTGCTTTTGGGGTTATAGCCAAAAAAGAATTCATTGCCAAAACCAATGTCAAAAAGATTTCCCTTGGTTTTCTTCTAGTAGCTCTGCAGTTTCAGGTCTTCTATTTAAGTTTTTAATGCATTTTGAGTTGACTTTTAGATATGGTGTAAGAGATGGGTCTCATTTCAATCTTCTGCATGTAAATATCCAGTTTATTCAATACCATTTGTTGAAAAGACTTCCCTTCCTCTATTATGCTTTCTTGGCAACTTTGACAAATATTAATTGACTGCAAATGAATTATGAATTCTGCTAAAATTGAAGTAAGAACAAATCTTAAATTTACAGTGAACTTTGGGTGGAAGAATGGTGAAATAATCAATGCTTTACCAAAAGTTTATGTGGGAAATGCCCCAAAGAAATCATCAGTTTACAAATACCAACCTCGTTTTAAGAAGAAACAAGATAATGTTAAAGATGGGGTCTGCAGTGGCAAACCATTCACATCAGTTTGCAAAGAAAAATTTTATTTTTTACATGTTCTAATTGAAAAGCACCAATGATTAACAGCAGAAACAATAACCTACACCATAGATGATCTCGATTGGTTCAGCTTACGTAATTCTGACTGAAAAATTAAAGTTGAACAAATTTTCCACTTAATGGGTGCCAAAACTATTGCTCCCAGGTCAGCTGCAGACAAGAGCAGAGCTTTCAATGGAAATCCTAAACAATGAGATAAAGATCCTGAAGCATTTCTTTGAAGAATGATAACGGTGGATGAAACATGGCTTTACCAGTAATATCCTGGTGACAAAGCATAATCAAAGCAATAGCTACCAAGAGATGGTAGTGGTCCAGTCAAAGCAAAAGTGGACTGGTCAGGAGTAAAATCATGGCAAAACTCCCTTGGAGATGCTTAAGGCAATTTGCTTGTTGACTTTCTGGAAGGCCAAAGAACAATAACATTTGACTGTTATGAAAGTGTTTTGAGAAAGTTGGTTGAAGCTTTAGCAGAAAAAAAAATTGCCTGGGAAATCTTCACCTGAGAGTCCTTTTCCATTATGATAGTCTTATGCTCATTCCTTTCATCAAATAACAGCAATTTTATGAGTTTTGAGAATCATTAGGCATTTACCATATAGTCCTGATTTGGCTCCTTCTGAGTTATTTTTGTTTTCTAATCTTAAAAACATATTTAAATATTTTTTTCAGGTTAATAGTATAAAAAAGACTACATTGACATGGTTAAATTCCCAAGAACCTCGGTTCTTTAGGGATGGACTAAATGGCTGGTGTCATTACTTACAAAGGTGTCATGAAATTGATGGAGATTATGTTGAGAAATCATGTTTATATTTTATTTTTTTCTGGTTTAATTCCATTTTTCCACAAACTTTTTGATGTCTCCGTGTGTGTGTGTGTGTGTGTGTGTGTGTGTGTACACAATCTTCTATTGGTTCTGCTTTACTAGAGAACCCTGACGAATGCACACCATTAGATTCCTCAAAAAGGAAGTAATCATGTGATACTTTGATTCTAATTCAGTAATACTAATTGTCTGGTAAGTTTTTATAGCAGCAATTGGAAAGTAATATAGCTTTTGTACCAGGAAACAAAGTGTTGCTGAAGCAATTACCTATAAATATGTAACAATATGTGGCAGGGCACAGTGGCTCACACCTGTAAACCTAGCACTCTGGGAAGCCAAGGCAGGCAGATCACTTGAGGTCAGGAGTTCAAGACCAGCCTGGCGGACATGGTGAAACCCCATCTCTACTAAAAATACAAAAATTAGCTGGGAGTGGTGTTGTGCATCTGTAGTCCCAGTGACTCAGGAAGCTGAGGCAGGAGAATCGCTTGAACCTGGGAGGCGGAGATTGCAGTGAGCCAAGATCCTGCCATTGCACTCCAGCCTGGGTGACAGAGCAAGACTGCATCTCAATAAATAAATAAATAAAAATAAGAATATGTAACAAATACCTGTGAATTTGTTACTTACCTGGGGGGAAGAACTTTCTTGATGTGATTGGGTTAAGGATATTATAATGAAAGGTAATCCTGGATTACCTGAGCAGCCCTAATGTAATCACAAGAGTCCTTTAAAAGTGGAAGAGAAAACCAGGTAGAGATCCAGAGACATGATGGTGTGGAAAGGACTCACTTTGAAGTGACTGGCTTTGAAGATGAATGAAAGGGACTTGAGTCAAAGAAAGTGGGTGGTTTCTAGAAATTGGGAAAAACAGGAAATTAATTATCTTCTAGAGCTTCCAAAAGGAGCACAACCATGTCAACACCTAACCTTAGCCCAGCTACATTCAGGACAAGACTTCTAACCTCCAGAACTACCATAGATTAAATCTGTGGTGTTTTAAGCCATCAAATTTGTAACATTAATAGGGAACAAATAATTCCTTAATACTATAAAATATAATGAGAAACCATAAACTATTCTAAAATGTATTTAAAATTCTAAGATATACACTGTCACTAACAAAAATTATTTCTAATATTTTGTCATTGTATCACACTGTTTTTAACAGACATAGGTTTTCAATTAAGGAATTTTTAAATAGATTTATAATACCTTCTATATTCATTAATTTTAGACTTAATTCTATTTTATATCATAGTAACAATATAAATGACATTTCCATTTTGACATTTTTAGATTTCTTGTATAGATACAATAGTATCAAATTTTTATATGTATTCTCTCAGATAATATGCTTCTGTTCTTTTTCAGAGTCATAACTTAGGAAATTTCTCCTAAATTTACTCTGTCCTGCAGTTGAATTTGTTTGTTCTTCCTGTAGAAATATAGTTTTGATTTTATTTAATAGTAAAATATATTTCCACCAATGATTCTGTTTTATCCTGATAAAGGGAGCAGCTTTCAGTAATAGAATTAAACATGTGAATGAATGTTCCCATATTGATTCTTGCTGAGAAAGGTTCACATAAAGAGGCTGGTGTTTCATACAGCCAAAATGGTATTTAAAACATATATTACCTATTTGTTTTATACAGACACATACTATTAAATTGAGTATGTTGTAAACAAATATGTTGTTATGCTGAATATGTTAATGTTTATGAAAAGTTAAAGGGGTGCCTTACATTTGAGAAAAACATGAAATCTATGATACAGTATACATGGTCATCTTCATGCTTAATGAGACATACCACACGCAAGCTGCTGATATATTGGCCAGTGATCTTTTTGTAAGATAAATAAAGATAAAGAATCATCTATTTTCATTTTAATTATTTTAAATAATATATTAGGTGTATTTAATATATTTTAATTATATACAAAATAATTTATTGGTTTACTTAATTAAAATTTTAATTTAATTATTGTCATGAATAGTTTATTAAAACCTGTAACTACAAATAACTTCCACATTACTTTGCCATTTTAACCAATAGATCTGGGTTAGGGTATTATAATATAGGAGGCTATTAAATTAATAACTGTGTAATGGCATAGATCATGCCTATAGAGTAGTAATAGATCAAATACTATATGGCATAGATCATGCATATAGTACTTTCTCTTGATATCTCTTAAACTTTTCAAAATGTTTTATACATAGTGGTGTGTGGGAGGATACTGATTGTGTGGGACAACAACCAATCTCCCATGATAGTAAGTAGAAGCCGAGAATTTAGGTTAATGCAAGGAAATTATAAGGTACTTGGATGCTCTATCAAGGCATGAGTAAAATACTTCCAAGTCCATTAAGATTGAAAAATAAAAGTAGAAAAGGATAGAGACAGACCTCTTCCACTTCTGCACTCGAAACAGAAAATTTCCTGATAAGATACTAAATTAATATGTGACATAAGCTAAGTTGATGCTCTTTTTATAATTTATATTGATACTTAGTGGTATGAGATGAAAAAAATATGACAACATAGTTGAGGAATGGGAACGACCAGACGTTAGAAATCTAGTTAATGCATCCTGCAAGCATGAGTGGAACAAGCACCATAGGATTATGAAATGGAAACATAGTGAACTGTATCGATTGGATGTCACTGTTGAGATTTTTATTAATGCATACATGTAGAGCAAACTTCACTAAAATTTTCTTGGGAAATAATTTCTTATCATTTGTCTTAGTTATTATTTTATAGATAAGAAAGTAATTTCATGTATATATATACGGTCTTATTTTGACACTCATGAGCCATTTTGTATTTATTTAACTAGTGGTAGATTTGAAATCTTCATAAATGTCACACATGAATGTGTATTTAGCATACATACATGGCTTAGATTGTAGCATGACAAAGCATCTCCATCTACAGGTTATCTGCATCTCAAATTTCTATCAGTACTTGACAGGCAATTTTAATGAAAAAGAGCCAAGATTATTCACAGTGAGCTGGCCTTTCTTGGATCATTTTACTCACTCATGCTTATGAGGATTAATTTTCTTATAAGGTTTCAATATAATATGAATATATAGTTGTTAGACTTCTTGGTAAAGTAGAGTAAAAATATTATTAAGTCCAGAGAAGTTAAGAGCCTGACTAGGCAGTTGTGTATATTTTGTAACGACAATATATATTGTTGTACTTCAATTTTTCAAGTTTGACATGAAATGATGGGAATTTTATCCTAAAGGCAATCATCTTCCAAACAGTATAACAGTGTGAACCAAAATACTGAAAATGTCAACATTTCACACATCATTGATTCTTAATGTTTCTGAAGCTGTTTTTTAGTGTCCTGTGGCCACTGTTTAAAAAATTGACATCCTTTTTGTAGTACTTTTCAATTTCTTAACATCTTTTGAATCAGAGCTAGCAATGTTGTGTTATCTTTGTGTTTTTTTATTTTGTTATAAATTTCATGCCATACCTGTTAGAATTTGTCACTTGTGTTTTGACAAGCTCCATATACAAAAGATGTTTAACATTGAATCTTATAGAGCTTAAAGTAAAATTCTCTGTCAAATTATAAATATAAAATTATTTCTTCCTCATCTTAGAGGAAAAGGTTTTAACTTTTCATCATTGTGCATGATGTTTGCTGTGGGCTTGTTTATATATAGTCTTTATTGTGTTGCAGTGTGTCCTTTTTATACATAATTTTTGAGTTTTTATCATAAATGATGTTGAATTTTGTCAAATGTTTATTCTGCATCTATTGATATTATTGTATGGTTTTTGTTCCTCATCACTAATGTGATATCTTATTTAGTGCTTAGTATATCTTGAGCCATCCTTGCATCCTAGGGATACATCTCACTGGCTTAAAGTGATAGATTGCTGAGGATTTTTGAATCTATGATCATCAGGTATACTGAGCTGTAATTTTCTTTTCTTGTGATTTCTTTGTCTGGCTTTACTTATCAGGATAATTCTTTCCTCATACAGTGAGTTTGGAAGTAGTCTCCTCTTCTCAATTTTTTGGTAGTTTGGGAAGAATTGGAATTAGTTCTTTAAATATTTGGTAGTGTTCCACACTAAAGCTACCAAATCCTGGCCTTTTCTCTGATGGGAGATTTTTTATTACTGATTCAATTTTCTTACTCATTATGAGTCTGTTCAGATTATCTATTTCATTATTTAGTCTTAGTAGGTTATATCATCCTAAGAATTTATACTTCTATTTACTATACTACTGGAAGTCTTAGCCAGAGCAATTAAGTAAGAAAATAAAATAAAAGCCATCTGAATCAGAAGGAAAAAGTTAAATTGTCTCTGTTTGCTGGTGATATCATATTATGTATAGAAAACTATAAAGACTCCACCAAAAATAGGACTAATAAATTCAGTAAAGCTGCAGGATAAAAACAACACATAAAACTCAGTAGCATTTCTATACACTAACAATAAATTGTGCAAAAAAGAAATTAAGAAACTGATCTTATTCACTGTAGTTTCCAAAAAAATACTTATGAATAAAGCTAACAAATGAGATGAAAGATGTATATACTGAAAAAAGAAAACATTCATGAAAGAAATCAAAAAAGGCACAGAAAAATTAAAAGCTCCTCTGTGTTCCTGAATTGTAAAAATTAATATTGTTGAAATGTTTATATTGCCCAAAGCAATCTACAGATTTTATGCAATCCTTACCAAATTTCCATTAAAATGTTTTGTAAAAATAGGAAATAAATCATGTTTTTACAAAACCACTGAAAATCCTGAATAGTGAAAGCAAGCTTGAACAAAAATGAAGTCAGAGGCATCACACCACCTGTACCTGGACTAAAATATATTACAAAGCTATAGTAATGAAAACAGCTTAGTACCAGCATAAAAACAGATACACAAACCAGTGGAAGAGAATAGGGAGCCCAGAAATAAATCCACACATTTACAGTCAATTGTTCTTTTTAAGTTTTTTATCATTTATACATATTAAATATATATACACACACACATATATATATTATTTTTAATGTGCTAGGAATATATATGTATATCAATAATATATATTGTAGGTGTATGTATAGATATATATACACATATATATCTATATCTCTCTGTCTTACATATCAATGTAGGAGATTATATATAGGAGATATAACTCATATATATACATATATATGCAACAAGGTCTCACTGTGTCACTCAGGCTAGGATGCTGTGGCATTATCATAACTCACTGCATCCTCAAACTCTGAGCTCAATTGAGCTTCCTGCATCAGTCTCCCAGGAAGCTGGGGCTACAGGCATGACTGGCTAATTTTATTTTTAGTCTGTGGTCGGCCTATTTATATTTTTAATTGGTAAAAATCATGCCTATTTATCATGAAGTATGAATAAGTTGTGGAATGGCTAAATTAAACTAATTAACATTTGTATTACTTCACAAACATCTTTTCTTTGTGTGTCAATAACACAAAATCCACTCTCTTAGTAGTTTTCAAGAAACAATACATTATTATTAATCATCCCAGAACGTCTTCTCTTATCTAACTAAAATTTTGTGTCCTTGACCAAAACCTTCCCAATTTTACTCCCACATCCAGCTCCTGGCAACCACCATTCTACTCTGCATCTATGAGTTCAACTTTTTTCTATTCCTTATATAAGCAAGATAATGCACTATTTGTCTTACTATGCCTGATTTATTTGGTTAATTGATTTTTTTTAAAAAATGTGTGAAAAATACACAAAGGAGGAGAGAGTCTCTTTGATAAATTGTGTGGAGAAAATGGAATACATACATGCAGAAGAAAATTAGATCTTGACTCACATCCTATACAAAAATAAATCTAAAATGGATTAAAATGTAAACTTAAGATAGAAACTGTAAAACTGTTATAAGAAAACATAGGGAAAGGTATTTTGACATTAATCTGGACAATAATGCTTTAGAAATGACTTCAAAAGCAGAGACAACAAAAGCAAAAATAGGCAAATGGGACTGTGCAAAAATCTTCTGCACTACAAGTGAAAAAATCAACAGAATAAAGAGACAACCTACAGAAGGAAAGAACATATTTGCAAGTCACACTCCTGATAAGAGGTTAATATTCAAAGTATATAAGGAAATCAAATATCTCAATATTAAGAAGACAAACATTTAAAAACATGGTTTAAGGACTTGAATCGACATGCCTCCAAGGATGGCATACAAATGGCCAACAGGTATATGAAGAAATGTTCAACATTACTAATGATCAGGAAAATGCAAAATCAAAACCACAATGAGATATCACCTTGCATTTATTATTACGGCTTTCATTAAAGAGACAAAGATAGCATGTTGATGAAGGTGTGGAGAACAGGGAACACTTGTGCATTGTTGTTATGAGTGTATATTGGTTCAGGCTTTGCGTAAAAGAGTATGAAAATTTCTCAAAAAATTAAAATAAAATGGCAATATGATCCAACAATTCCATTACTGTGAATATCAGAATTCCTATCATTTGTGAAAACAAAGATGAATGTGGAGGACATGAATTTAAGTGAAATAAACCAGGTACAAACAGTTAAACACCATATGATCTCACTTTTTTGTGGGACCTTAAAAAATTTGTACTCATAGACTCAGAGTGGAATGGTGTTTTCCAGTGGCTGGAGGTGGGAGTGGGATTGGGAAGATGTTAATCAAAGGATACAAAACTTCAGTTATAATGAAGAAACAAGATACAGAGAACTATTGTCAACATGGTGACTATAATTAATAATGAAGTAACAGATGCGTAAGGATTGCTAAGAGAGTCAATTGTAAGTGTTCTTACAACAAAAAATGATAAGTATATCAGGTAATGGATATTTTAATTAGCTTGATTTAACAATTTTATTTTGTGCACAATAAATGTATACAATTTTTCTCATTAGAAATAATTTAAAAATAAAATGAAAATTGTTAGCTAAAGAATGTTTCCTGCCCTTTATCTTAAGAAAAAATCAAGATAATAAACCTTTGTGCAAATATATTTTATCAATGACAACAATAGTCCATGCCTGCCTACATAGTCACTTTGTGGGTGAGTCCCCTTCTTCATTATGAAGTATGTGCTTGGTCCTGTGACTTGCTTTTGTCAATTAGCTAGTAACTAATTTGGTTGAAGTAGAGGTCCAAAAAAGAAGCTGCATATTTATACTGTCACTCTTGATTCTCTACTTTCTCCTTCAAAACTTGATTAAGATGGTTCTCTCTTTTGGTTATCTGTTACTATTATGAGAACAAGTCTTGTGTAAGTCGGAGAATTAGAGACCACATGGTGGGGAAAATCTCACATTTAAACTGAGGCTATTCTAGATTATCCAGTCAAGAGCCAACCACACAGATAACCACAGATACGAGAGTAAGCCCACCCAAGGTGAGCCTACCCTGGTCCAAATTAGAAAAACCATCTCACTTATCAATCTATACCAAATAGTAAATTGGGTATTTAAGGCACTAACTTGTGGTATGTTTGTTATTCATCAAAGCTAACTGATACAAGCCTAAATCTTAAAAAAAGTTAATACACTAAAGTAAATCCCCACCATTGAATACTGTGCAGCTATTAAATATAATGTGCATATCTATATGTATATATATTATGTATGCATAAGAGCTTGTATTAAAATAGAATGAAAGATAGAGAAGAAGTTGATAGCAGTGTTATCTGGGTGGAAAAATTAAGTATTGAGACAATGACTGTCTCAATTTTGTTTTTCTGACACTTATCAAATTATTTAAACCTGCAATACATTTGAGTTCTACAACTCTGATTATGAAAATATCTTTGGTTTAAAATGTTTGCTATTGTTTGATTTACCCATGTAATATATTGAAAGAGTAAGAGATAATTTACATGATACAAACATTGGAACAGGCTTATACAAAAACTAATCCCTTATCGGAATTCTATTGTATTAGAAGTTTTTTTAAAGATATTTCTTTGATTTAATGCACTGTCCCTAAAACATTTCAAACAAAGTGTAGTTTTAAAGGAATTGAAAATTTTAGCTGGTTTCACATATGTCATGTATATGTTCCAGTTTTCATCTCTAAAGGAGGTAGAAATAGATACAATTCTTTTGAGGGCTAAATGAGTTAAAATATAAAAGTTCTTAGGGCAGATTGAGTGTGCAGTGGTTACTTAATAAAAATTAGCTTTTATTATGTAGTACTGAGTAGTGCAGTTTGGAGGAAATAATTTGAGAGTCAACACCAAAAATAACGTTTTTAACCTATAGACCTGGTGAGATAAGATCATGAAGGAAGCATATCTAGATTGCTAAGAGAGATGGTCAAGTGTTAGAATTTTGAAGGATATCAAATGTAAGAGTATGCAAAAGTTATTTTCTGATGTCCTGAAATCAACCTGATCTTTACTTACTGCTGATCCTTAATGATGATGATAGCTAGTAAGCTTGGCTGATTTACTTATTTGCGAATACTAGTTGTTCTCTGAATGGACTTGGAAGATCTTCTCTTGCATATGCACACACACACACACACACACACACACACGCTACCCAATAGCATGAATCCAAGATACTATGATTCTGGCTATGAGGCTAGAGAGCCAGTCAGGCTGGAATCGTTTGTCTTGGCATGTGGTGTCAAAAACTGGAAATAGGGGAGTCATTAGAGAGGCCACAGCTTGAGAAAAAGCCAAACTGGGTGTTATGGGTTCAAAGGTCGGTACATATAGCAGTTCCTTTGGAGCAGACAAGGAAGAACAAATCAGAGAGAAGGTTTTATACATAAGTCGAAGTGCCAGATTTGGAAAAATTTTGTGTGCAAAAAAAGGTATTGTTGAATAGAATGCTCCTTACTGTAGGTTTGGGCAGAATATTGGCCTTTAAAAATCAAGTTCAACATGAATATATGTTCACAGTAATTTCAAATCCCTGAAGAAACAAAGCAAGACAAAAAAGTCATTTTCTAAAGAAATATCTCTCTACCACCCTAGCCAAATATGTTTGCTTTTTTATACTGCTTAAACAAACATGACAAAATCATATTTAAATATATTCATAAAATATTAATATGTCTAATACTGTAAAGGCTATTTCTCAAGGACAGACATAATTACCTGTTCTTGTTCTTACTGTGTGCTTCCAAAACTTATTGGTCCAAGTGATGAATTCAGAACAAAGCAGTACACAAGGAGAACTTTCTGGGTGTGAAAGAGCAAAGGAAAAGATGGATGAACTGTGACATGAACTATGAATTTTGCATTAAAAGTAGAACACAGGAACATCAACTGTGCAGTAGTGCCTAAGAAAAGACAACATTAAGAAAAATTAAATAGATTTCCCAAAGGAAAACACGATTGATGAAAGAAAGAAGTAACATTGAAAGCATATTATAAGTGGTTAGGTAGCTAACGTCTTGTGGTAGGTTGTATATACACATATATACACACATATACACACGTATACATATATTCTGATAACTTTCGATATATATTATTCTGCGTATACCTGGGATTGTGAGAAGAAGATAGTTGGCCCTCCTCAAACAATGTTTGTGTAAATGGAAGGAGCCTGGATTTGGCCTGTGGAAAAAAGGTGATGAAGGAAAAAGAAAACAATGGCTTCTTCCTCAAAGACATCATATTTTGACAGCTAAGACTGACATAGTGACAGTGGTCTTATTGTAATCTTTGACTAATCAGAACAGGATTACAACTTCCTCAGGTTACTTAGCTAAGAGTTACATAAATGTACTGAGGTAAAAAAAAATGTGCAATTTAAAAATGTTTTGCTCAGTTATAATAGTGGTTAATATGTAGTGTGATACAAATGGCCTTCTTTTGTAGACAGAAAACATTTGAAAGCACTGCTTGACACTGTTTTGTCAGATATGAATGCTAGACATTTTGTTCATGTATTCTTTTCACAGCAGGAAGTCAAGAAACTGGAAAAATGACTGATTGAAACAGAGGTCTGTGTGCAGAAAATAACTGAGTTATTTTAGTTAATTGTGGGAGAAATCTTAAGTGGGGCAGCAATGCAGCAATGCATTGTTATTAATCTTTTCTCACTCCAAATACAGAACCGGAAACTGGCACATATATGTGCACACACACACACACACACACACATATATATATACTGTTCTTAAAAGATAAATAATTTTCAATGTAAATATTTTATATATAATAATATATATAATAAAACTATATTAGTAGGTAACATGGATTTCAAACTTCTTTCTTTTCAATTTGGATAGACTCTGAATATATAGGTTTTATGTAGTTTCCACATCCTTAGCATAAGATAAAGAGAAAAGAATCTCATAAGCTTTGGTTGAGCTGCTGGTAGGTTTATAATCTAATTTCTTTGGAAGGATAGGAGCAAGATATATGGCTATCTCTTTTGGAAATTAGTTTACATGAGAAAGCAAAGTTGATTTTTCATGGAATATAATAACCACTGGATTCCAAAGTGCTGACAATAAAAGATTTAAAAACTATATGCAAACATTTTCTGTCAACTTCAATGGCTTTTCTTTTTTATTCTGTCTGATAATCATATACTTATTTCTCTTAGGATATAAAAACAATGATAACTATATCTATTTAGGTTATATTGTAGTGTTTTTTATTTGTATTGAAATAGCTGTTATAGTATTAAGAATAATAAAATATAACTATTTTGTTAGGCTCCATTTTATTTAGTGTACTTCAAAAAATACTTGAATATATTCAGACAACAAAAAACTGAGTTTTTCTATTTTATTTATTTTATTACAATCATATAATACAATTGTCATAATTGTTTTATAATCAACGAGTCAAAATATGGTTATTTTGCTTGTACAATATATTATCGGTGACACAAAGGGCAATAAAATAAAATCCTAGCAATTTATAGTCACATTCCTATTGTGTAGTCACCTTGATTCTATTATAGTAATCACGTAAAGCTTTCACAACAATATTTTTCACATACTGTATGCTTACTAGACACTGGGTTAAACATCTTTTTTATACATTATAATAGTCGACTCTCACAACACAGCTATGAAATGGGAGATTTGAATCTGAGAGGACTCAGCATTCTTGAACAAGTTTACAGAATAATAGATTACAGAATAATAACTCTCGGCTGACTCATTCCCAAAGGCCAGCTTTCTTGCCAATAACATGGATTGTCATTACATGTTAAGAGAATTATTAACTAAAGTAAATGTTATTTGTAATTTTACTGGCATTGGTTATGAGTAGTGTCTATGTATACCAACTTTTTCTTAATATAATAACATTTTAAGGTTATCATCTATTTATATAACATGCCAATATAATATAGTGATTGTGTATAAGTACACTTGTTATGAAGACATAGCTATTCCCGAACTTTGGTTTTACTATTCACTAGCTAGTAGACTTAATGGGCTACTATATTAGTTTTAAGAGGAATACATGTGTTTAGATACACAGCTGGAAACATCAGCATGCACAATTCTTACTTCTATTCCCCTGTTCTCAAGGGTTTTCAGCTAACACAGCTCGAGTCTATTTAACTGGCATTGTTTTCCAATCTTTACTGCTTTCTGCCCCATTAAGTAGAAATCTTGTATTATGGAATAGTTAAAATTCTCAGTATGCATCACCAGTAGGGTTATTTCTGTAAAAAGCTTTACTCACTGTTCAGAATTGCACACTTTTTCAACACATTCTTAGCAATCAGTTCCTCAAACTTTAATGTCTCTCAAAGTTTTCCCAAGATTCAGTTTGGAGAGAGAAGAAAGGCTGTAGGGAGGTAGTGAAAAAAGTAAACAAAATTCATTCACATGAATGCTGAAAATATACCATCTGCTGAATGTGTGTAGTAAAGTCTCAACTAAATTCCAAACACTTTATAACTTTTGTCTCATTAGGAGTTGTGTTGACTTCCATATTCAGAATTCTTCCCCAGTTTTGCTATGCATAAGTCTGCTGTGGTAATTTCTCCAGTGTTCAACCAATAGATGAATTTGACTCTTGAGATAAGCTATATCATCTGATTTATCTGTATTGGTAATGAAGATGTCATTTTTGCTATGCTATTTACTTTTTTCACGCTCGAATTTTTAGAATTGGAGTGAAGGATTAAGGAAAATATTTTTGGGGAGTCCTCAGACCTCAATATACGTTATATAATTGGAAGGTATGTGTGTAGATTATGGTATTAATATATTGAAGCTACAGAAAGAAACCAAAGCAATAAATGGAAACATAATGAGTCCTCAACTATTTAAAGAGTAGCCACATGTATGACTGAGCTAAACTAAATTTTGTAAGAGAGGACATGACCAAGTAAAGGGGAAATGTTCATGGCTGTTGTTTCCACACAATATAAGATTGAATTTAAATACTAATTTAAATTTAAATTCTAGCCTTTAATATGTATTGCCCTGGCAAGAAAATTAGGACTTATATTATTTAAATAAAGAACTATTGACCAATTGCTAGATATTTGGTGGAATTAAAATAAATATAACTTACTGAGATCACTGAAAGAGATAAATAAACAATAATGTTTTATCTATTGATCCACTTGTGTGTAAAAGTAATAAAAACTGGTATAGATGTTTTTATGCCACCAGATTGAAAGATCTTTAATTGTAGGGACCGAATTGTATTTATCTCTGTATCTTTAGCACTGCAAATAAATCAAGTAAATACTTTAAAATATTTGATAAAGTCAATTGCACTTCAGTGCAAACTGGTAGCTTATATTATATTTGTAAAAGAAGTTACTGCTAGAAAGCTTTAATCCACCCAAATTCAGAAATACAGCCAGCTGTTCCTCAATAGTTTTGAAACCATTACTTTTTCAAATGTAAGTTCTCAAATGAATATCTTTCTAAATAACACTTTGACTTTGATTAACTAAACAAAGAACAAAATTTAATATTTAAGCCAAATACCATGTGGTTTATAAGATAAAAATACACAGATATCATTTGCACATAAAAAGGTTTTAAACATGGCAAAACAGTTTTTCAAATAACAGAAATATTTAAAAGTAGGCAAAATTGAAATGTTTGTTTCTAACCTATAACAGGAGTATCTGATGTAGAGTGAGCATCACAAAAAACATTCATTTACAGAATTAAAATACTTGAAAAGGTAGTTTATCTAATCACTTTAAATTCTGATTTTCTGTACATTTTATGTATATAATATTTCAGAACAGAGTTATATACATGCATTTATAAATATAGTTGTTGAGAGTTTGTTACCAATTTATTTAGTCGTGTCAAGAGACATCACTGATCTAGAAATTATGTACATAAATGTAAATAAGAATATTTTATTTTTTCTTTTTAAATAAAATTTTTAATCTGCATCCATGGATTCTTAGAAGAGATTCATGAATGGGATAAATGCCTTTATGGATTTCTGATATTATATTAAAATTATCTATATATATTCTTGTTAATTTTGTGAAAGGAGTGTCTATAGTTTTAGTGTAACCTCAAAATAAATAAATACATAATCTGTGAGTAAACAAAAATTGGCAACCCCTATTACAGAGTACTTTTGTTTGGCAGTGGCATCTGGGTACCCATTTATTGCTTCTGCTGCACAATTAAATAGTAACATACAGTGAGAATGTAACTTGTTAAACAGCTAACTGCTCAAAATAGCTCTCTGGGTTTGAGAATGAACTGGAAAATTTACAGTTAGCACTCATTGTTTTAGTAGTTATCTGGGTATTTCCTAAAGGAACAGGTAAAATTAAAGAAAATATGCCAATAACCAAAATTTTAACTTTAGCATTTTCTCTAGTATTTTAACATTCAGTGGCTTCAGTGAGTAGTATTTAAATATTGAAACATTAATCAATCTTATGTTAATTAATTGAACATTATTATAACTGAACATTTCATTCTGCCATCACTCAGCCAGAGTGTTGTAGACTGAGAATATTACCACTGAGTACAGAGGAACTTTGCCATGCAAAAAGATTTATCTCTATCTTGAGTTTCCCAAAGTTTTTATCAAATATAAAATTCATAGTCAAGGAGATAGTGACAGCCCAACTACAGTTTCTCTTTGGTGAACACATTTTAAAATTCTCAAAGTATGTGTGAGACTCTCATATCATTATGTGCTTTTCTGTACTTAATCTCCATTTTATTTTTCCTCCTGCTTACACCTAGGCCAAAGATTTATACTCATGTTAGTTTGCTGCAACCTTCAAACCCCTCTCACTTAAGAGTTCTGTTTTAAAGTAAAAAATGTTTCCTTTTAAGCATAACCTTTATACATGTATATATATCCTCTATTAACTATTCCTGAAATATTTTTGAAGACAGCGAGTAGTTAAATCCACATTTTTCTATCATAATATATTATTATATTTTGTAGAATGGTCATCATAATATTTACTTAGTTGTAAATATGTACATATGAGTGTTACTAATCTCTTTGAATAAAAACTGTTTTGAGCAACCTACCCACCATTAAAAATTCCTCCTGGCCGGGCGCGGTGGCTCACTCTTGTAATCCCAGCACTTTGGGAGGCCGAAGCGGGTGGATCACGAGGTCAGGAGATCGAGACCATCCTAGCTAACATGGTGAAACCGCGTCTCTACTAAAAATACAAAAATTTAGCCCGGCGTGGTGGCGGGCGCCTGCAGTCCCAGCTACTCGGGATGCTGAGGCAGGAGAATGGCGTGAACCCCGGAGGCGGAGGTTGCAGTGAGCCAAGATGGCGCCACTGCCCTCCAGCCTGGGCGATAGAGCCAGACTCTGTCTCAAAAAAAAAAAAAAAGAAAGAAAGAAAACAAAAATCCTCCGGATGCAGTGTGTACAATATTGTGTGTCATTTTGGAAGATGTTAAAGAGAAATTTGAAAGTTTGTTGAAGGAATCTTTAGCAGAACCCATTTTACATCACCCTCATCATTCTAGAGCAGCAACTAGGCACAGGCATTGCAACAGACTGTCAGACAAAAATTAGCAATGCATAGCCATGTTTCTAAAATTTTACAGCTGATCAAATCTCATTTTTTATACTTCATCATCTCAAGTGAAAAGTAAAATTTATTATTCCATTATTAAAATAGTGCTTTTAATACATTTTGCATATCTCATTTTTTTTAGTATCATGACATTTATTTACTTCTTAGCTATTTTAAATTATGCCCTTTGCTTCAAAGCCTCAGAATACAAGCTGGATAAAGCCTCTCATTAAATATTTAAATAATAAGCAGAAACAATCAAACAGCAACATAATAACCCAACAATAATTCCTAGCATAAAACCACAATTCTCATTTATTGAAACAAACTCCTCATTGAGAGAAAAATAATTGTGTGTGGTTTCCTTAGTATTATGCATTACTAATGGAAAAATTGAGAGCAATGAAATCTGAATTTTGTATAGGGATCCCTATCTTCAATAATTAAAAAAGTCAATCAGTTTACCACTTCTTGCCTTCCATCTTACCCAACTTGTTAAATAATTTAGGTATTTTATTAACAAGAGATGATTTATGATTAGATAATTTATACAATTCATTATGATATGCTGAAAACCAGTAGAGCAATCAATCCCTTGAGATAGAGTTTTATATGTATATAGTAAATAATCTTTAGGAGAATTATTTTTTGGTATACTTACCAAAAGGTAGAACTTGTCCTATGACAAACAAGTACAAGAGTAAAAATTATGCATTACTAAAGCATGATTCTCCTCGAATGCGATTTAGACTAACACGATCCACTGTTATGTTAGAAGATAATCACATGTTTCCCTAAAGACTTTCTAGTATTTTTAAGAGTCTTTAGAACACAGCCTGATATGTAGTAGATCCACAATAAGAGTTGACTCTTTTGCATTGATTCAGGAAGGTTTTTTTTTGTAAAATAAGGTGTTTTGATCTTAGTACCTTGTGCGTACTCATTTCCACTGACTCATTTGGTTTATGTCTTAGTCATCTGCATAAACATAGAAACTATATTTAGTTTCATAATTCGAGTTTTCATTAAAAAGTTTTATAATGAATTTATTTTTAATTATTTATCCATTGGTAAAAGTAAGTCATTTGACAATAATGGGTGGTTTTGCTTTTGATTTTAGCTCAGTAGCACACTTCAAGTGGCCAAATATACAGATTATTTATGAAAATTTGCTCAATACTGGTTTTGAAAGTGACAAATGTTCAATCATTCCTCCTCTGACAGAAGATCTCTGGTTTTGAACATAAGAGCTCTATTCACACTCAAACTAATTTAGAGGCAACATGCAATGTATAGCTTAGGGAAGGTTCTCCACTTCATGAAGGACGTTTGGGTACCTGGCATTAGGGCCAAGTGCTCTGAATTCCTTTCAAGAATTCTTATGATTTGTGGAGAAGTAAATAAATGTAATGTTGTTTTATGAAGTACTTTTACATTTTTATTCCTTGAAGCTGTTGAAATAAAGAATCTTGAACTGTGATTTGAAAATTTAGACCATTTTTCCCTAGCTTCATATTGTCAATGAATCTAACAGGGTGTCATTTGTAACAACCTCAATTAAAATCAATTTCATTTCATAGTTTATAATATTTTTCTTTCCTTCAGAAGAGCTTTATAATAAACATATATTTCCTATTTATCTCTAATTATAAAATTTTATCTTATAAAGTATTCCCAAACCAAGATAATTATGGAAAAAAATCATTATTTAATTTCACTTTATGTTCTACACCAAAACATCATTCTTTTAATTTCCAATAAAACCTAAGTTGTATTTCAAAACAATTTTTTCCAACACAAATCAGAATTCTATGTGAATCTATTTAGAAGCAAATGAGACCAATTTTTTTCTCAAAGGAGAAGGAATGGAAGTGCTTTTTAATTTGTCTTTCTTTTGTTTTGCTTTACAATGTAGAGTTCATACTTTTTCTTACAATTCTATGGGAAATAATAATCAGGCAAACACAAAAGCTCAACTAATCTCTTCTTGGACAAAGATGTCTGACCAACTTCCAAATTTTAGTTCCATTTGCAAAGGTATGGTATCAATACTCACTTTAAGTATATTTTAGTATTTATTTTTTCAAATGATTCAAGTGCTACTTTAATTTTCTAGAAATACAATTCTTACTTCTCTTCCTGAAGCTTATATTTTCAATTTTTACATGATAATCTCAGTATTTGGAGGCATGAGTCTGTGGAAAATTTATCTGCTATCACTTCTCCTTCTGCCCTCCCTGCCTGTCTTTAAGGCTTTCTGTCCATAACTAACACTAGGAAAGAGGGAGGTGATGATTTTTTACATAGACAGTTTCCTTCATTATTAGGTTTTCCTGAAAAGGGGGATGAGGTCATAACTTTTTCAGCCAGTATGAATTGCCTGCTTTATTTGATGACACAGGTTTCTGTGCTTTCTGGCCAGCCTAGATTCCATTTCCAAAAGTCCCTTCTAATCCATAGAGCATGAAGCTAGGAAGGTAGACATGACAAAGAAACTTGATCTGGGAATCACTGAAAATGTTGATAAAAGACTGTGCCCCCATATGAAGGCAACAGGATGGAGAGAAGCTGCATTAGTCCCTCAGGAAGAGACAAAAAAAAACATTAATTTGGAAAAGATCAACACAGAAAGAGAAACCAAAGTGCTATCTAATTCATATTTTTCTTGTCTCAGTGCAAGGAAAACAAACTTTTCCTGTATGGATCAAGAGTGAAGCTAATACTGTTCAGCTACCTAGGCCTCCTGAGTAATCTACATGTCTTTCTGGCCAGCTGATATTATTCATTTAAAGGCTTTTAATCCCTGTGTCACAGAAATTTGCAGAAATATTCTGCAGTATGTTTTTAGCTTATAGCCCATGTATGGGGTATGCACTGGCTACTGTATGAAATTCTGCAACTAGAAGAATTTGCTCATTTGGTGGACCAAGCACATCACGGCCCAAAACACCGCAACGTCATGAAGTATTTTGGTTAAGGGGACCCAATTATCCACCACCTCCCTCAGCTATGAAAAAACTAAAGGTGGTAGAGATCCTCAGGAGGGGATGTTAATGGCATTACTTAAAGCCTCTTCATTAAAGATGAGCTGGAAGAAGTTGCAGTTGTGTACTCAGAAGATTGGAGGGACTTCATCAATTTCCATCAGCAGATTGCTGAAGCTTTTTCAAAATTCACCAGACAGATCAAGCTCATGCTCTCATCTTAGAAAACTTGTCTTGGCTTTCTTGCCAACTGTATAAACTCAAGTTAGAAAAAAGGTGGTAAATGGCAAAGAAAGATTATTATTCAATCTTAGCACCAGCTGGTCAGTTTGAGATAATTTAAAGAAAGATGAAGACAAAAGAGGAATTAAAGACTGCTGTATTGGCTGCTCAGTTAAAACTCTTCACTAAAGGGAATTATCCCGACTCCGGCCACCCTTTCTATAAAGAAAATAAAGAAATAGTAATTGTTGCAAAAGGCCAGTCATTGTTGCAAAAAGCCAGTATGTTGAGAGAGGGATTGTAAAAAGACATTCTGAAGGGTAAAGAAATTGTAGAAACATGAGAATCAGGAAAGCCCAAAAGCCTAAGGAATAACTGACAGGTGTCTTAAAATGGATACATTTAGTGTGGCACATATACACCATGGAATACTATGCAGCCATAAAAAATGATGAGTTCATGTCCTTTGTAGAGACATGGATGAAGCTGGAAATCATCATTCTCAGCAAACCATCGCAAGGACAAAAAACCAAACACCGCATGTTCTCACTCATAGGTGGGAATTGAACAATGAGAACACATGGACACAGGAAGGGGAACATCACACATCGGGGCCTGTTGTGAGGTGGGGGGAGCGGGGAGGGATAGCATTAAGAGATATACCTAATGCTAAATGACGAGTTAATGGGTGCAGCACACCAACATGGCACATGTATACGTATGTAACAAACCTGCACGTTGTGCACATATACCCTAAAACTTAAAGTATAAAACAAAACAAAAAAAAAGACAAAGAGAACACATGGACATGGGGAGGGGAACATTCCACACTGGGGCCTGTCACGGGGTGGGGGATTAGAGGAGGGATAGCATTAGGAGAAATACCTAATGTAGATGACGTGGTGATGGGTGCAGCAAACCACCATGGCACATGTATACCTATGTAAAAAACCTGCACCTTCTGCACATGTATCCTAGAACTTAAAGTATAATAAAAAAAATGCAGCTGAATCACTGAAAAAAAAAAATGGACACATTTAGGAAGTCTCAGAGGCGGGAATTGAAGCTACTGCTGCTACTTAGTCTGCAATTTCTCAGATAATTTTGGCTTTTCATTTGGTGAAATTATTGATATTTTGAGTAAGCCTTCTACTTTTTCCTTTTTCTCTACTATTCCCATACAGATAGGTTATCTTGCTGAGGAACATACATTCTTACTTTCTCCTGTTTCTCTTATAAAACTGTTTGGGAAAGACCCGCTTTAAATTGCTGTGCAATTTAAAGGTTACCATATTCTGCACACCAGTGAGTGTCTGTAGAATTCCTTGGGGAAAATGCATCTCATTTGGTTACCATGCACCTTGTGAATGTAAAGGGTTATAGCAGAGAGTTGCAGGCTCATACTGTACTAGAAAATCACCCCAAGCTACATTGTTTTGCGGAATGGCAGAGAGTGGTAATTTCACACCATGTTGGAAAAACACTCCTATCTGGACAAATCTATCTAACACTTTGAGAGCTAGGGACTCTTGATACTGGTGTACTTTGAGATATAGAGCCAATAAAAATATTTCACCAAAAGCAAAGTGCATGCCATATGCAAAATGATATCTGATTTCAAGAGCTCAATCAGAAGAAATAAAGCCTGTTACATAATGGTAAGAAAAGATAAATAATGCAAATAAGCCACCCACCTATAATATTACATTGTTCTTCTAGTAAATTAAAAAGGTATTTTTTCCAGACTTACTGAGGTATAATTGACCAATAAAAATTGTATGTGTGCAAGGTGTGCAATCTGTTTATTTGCTATACCTTTACATTGTGAAATGATTGCTCCAATCAAATTAACACATTGATTCCCTCACCCAGTTACCATTGTGTGTGTGTGCAGGTTTGTTTGAGTGTGTGTGTGATGAAGATACTTAAGATCTACTCTTTTAGCAAATTTCAAGTAAACAATATAGTGAAACTGTGGTCGCTATACTTATATTAGATCCTCAGAACTTATTCATCCTGTAACTGAAAATTTGTATTATTTGGTCAATATCCTCAGCCCCTGTCAACTATTATTCTGTCTGCTTATATAAATTCATATGTTTCATATTCCACATATAAGTGGGATCACACAGTATTTGTCTTTCTGTGTTTGGCTTAGTTCACTTAGCATAATGTCCTCTAGGTTTATCCATGTCATTGCAAATGACAGGATTTTCTTATTTTTCACTACTGAATATATTCCAATTTGTATAATAAATATGATATTTTTAATCCATTTATTCATTCAGCAACACTTAGATTATTTCCATATCTTGCCTATTGTAAATAGCATCACAACAAATATGAGGATTCATATATCTCATATCTCATATATCTCGCTTTAAGACACTGATTTAATTTCCTTTGTATACTCAATAGTGAAACTACTAAATCATATGGTAATTCTGTTTTTAAGTTTTTGAGGAAACTCTAAACCTGATTTTCATAATTGTTGCTCTAATTTACATTCCCATGAATAGTGCACAAGAGTTCCCTTTTGTCCATACCCTCAGCAATATTTGTTATCTCTTGTCTTTTTAATAACCACCAAGTATGAGGTAATACTTCATTGTGAGTTTTATTTGCATTTTCTTGATAATGAGTGATGTTGAACATTTATTTATAAATATGCTGCCCTTTTTTACATCTGAGGAATATAAATTTGATAAAGATGTTTGACCACTATATAGATTTGTACAAAAGCTTAACATTAATTCCTGTATTTCCTAATTATGTATCCTGACTTTTGACCTTGGTATCATTTTCTGAACATATTTATCTATAATTTGTCTATGTTTTAATTTTTGATACTTTATGTTCCTCTAGAGAATGGAACTAGAGTCTTATTTGCTTTCACTTATGGAAGAACCCAATATTTATCACAATTGTTTCCTCAAGGGTTTGGGGATTTTCCTACAATATTTTCTAGTCATTTATAGAACTTAGAGAAATGTTTCCAACCAGAGGGACTTATAATTATTCAAACTATAGATGATTTGCTGGTATCCTCAGAAACTACAGAGCATTGCAAATTGATACTTTAGCTTTGTTACAGTTCTTGGCTTAACAGGAACATAAGGGTTCACCAAGCAAATTGCAGTATTGCACAACTAAGCTCTAATATTTCAGTGCTACAATCCAGGAGTCAACTAATTTTGTAATAAAATGACCTATTACAAAAAAGTAAAAAATAAAGAACATAGACAATTTTGGGGACTACTACAATATTGTAGATAGCAGATTTCAGCTTTTGCAAAGAAAACAAAGTCTCTGATGGAACAATTGCATAATAATTATCTAGATCTTCTGGTTTGGTCCCTAAAATCTGAATTAATTTTTTAAATAAGTTAAACTAGACATAGCTTCTTCCTAACTTTAAAAAATACTTAACATTTTAAATAGAAATCTTTGTCCTTCAACAAAAACTAAACAACCTTATGCAAAATTGATAGCTGATTTTTCAGATATAAACCTTTATAACTGCGTGCTTAAATATTAGTAATTCATTGTAGAGTTCCTTAAAGGCAAAAGGACATTTCCAAAGGTAATAATTTTGCTGATAGGTCTGTAAAAGCTGTTGTTAAAAACACGATATAGTTCAACCTTGTATGCTCCACTTTTAAAACAATAAAAAGTTGTTCATTTTAAAACTATGTAGAGATAAATAAATGGACATATGGATTTAAAAATGGGCTAAAATAAATGTGGTTGATTGTGGGAATTACCTAACAAAATAATTCCAATATCACCGCCTCTATTGGCTTAGGGTTGTTATGCCACCAATAAAACAATCTGAATGAGAGAGGGATTTTAAGGGCACTAGAGTCTTAACGACACCTAATAATAAGATAAAATTGTTCAAAACATAAAAGAGATATGCTATTTGTGAGCAGAATTATTTTCATGCCACACCCAAACTAACTATAGGAAGTTTTCATTTAACAATTTTACTAGAAATATTATGGCAGTTGGATTTCATAGAACAAAAGCTTATAGAAGGTAAGGTGAGATTTTTTGTCTAGTTGTGGTGTGTATAATATCTGGGTGGTCTGATGTTTTCCCCAATTCATGAAACTAATGTTTGGGCAGTGGTAAACGCTCTCTTGATAAATGTAATTTCTGCTCTTGGGATGCCATAGTATTTAAGTCAGACAGAAAAAAAAATATGTTATTTCTATGGTTATCTAGGAATTATGCAAATATTACAGATTCCTGTAAGGCTCAGTCCTCTGGAAAATAGAGCAAACAAATCAAACAAAAAACTCAATTGTCTAAAATTCTGCCACTTCCTATATTAAGATGACCTAGAGCTTTGCCACCACCTTAAAGTTAGAGCAACCTTTACAAGCAAATATGAACTCTTTTCTTTGAATTTCTGTTTGGCAGACTTATGAATTTTGGTACAACTTTTTTTCTGTGCCTGATTTAACTGAATCCTCTCATAATGATGTTTATCACCTCAAATGGCTTCTCTCTTCCCTGGTAACTCTGAGCTAAAAAGTCATAAGAACCTGGTAGGACCCACCAGAAGCCTGCCAAGCCTATTGACCAAAAGATTTCACAAATTAAGGTGTTCTGATGGGAAGAAAGGCTTTTATCTCCTTGAGAAAGACGTTTTTAAATGCTCCCAGTTACCTATAGAGCTATCAAAGTAAAAACAAACTAAGTAAAAATAAAACAAAAGTAAAAAACAGGATTCATACTTTCCATGTGAAGCAAACATCTTAGGAAAACTGGACTGGGGGTCCTACAAAGACTGGAAACTTACGTTTTCTAAAGTAGCCAATTGTACTGAACACAACTGAAAGGAGATATTCTAGCAAATTTATTACTATTCTTACAGATTGCCTCCCATCTTAATCACAGTAGGGTTATTTCAATTTCTTCTTTAAGAATCACATTTTGAACTGGGCATAGTGGCTCATGCCTGTGATCCCAGCACTTTGGGAGTCTGAGGTAGACTGATCACTTCAGTCCAGGAGTTTGAGAACACCCTGGCAATATAGCAAAACTCTATCTCTAAAAAAACACAAAAATTAACTAGGCATGGTAGCATGTGCCTGTAGTCCCAGATACTTGGGAGGCTGAGGTGGGTGGATCACTTGAACTCAGGAAGCAGAGGTTGCCATGAGTCAAGGTTATGTCACTGCATTGCAGCCTGGATGACAAAGCAAACACCTGTCAAAAAAAAAAAAAAAAAAAGAAAAAAGAAAAAGGAAAAAAATCATATTTTACTAGAAAACCAACATGTTGTCTGTTGTACTTCTTTTTTTCTGCAATCCAAGTGTTACGGGTTAAATTGAGTCCCCCAATATTTATATGTTGAAGTCTTAACCCCTAGTACTCCAGAATATAACTTTATTTGGAAAAACAGCTAATGTCAATTTAATTACTTAAGATAAGATAATACTGGAATAGGGTAGACCCCAATTCATTATGAAAGGTGTCGTTACAAAAAAGGAGAAATTTGTACACATAACACACAAGGAAACAAGGTTAAAGCCATGAGGAGATGAAGGAAGAAGTTGGGCTGATGTTTTTCCAAGCCAGGGAACACCAAAGATTGTCAGGAAACCACCAGAAGATAGGTGAGAGGGATTGAACAGAACTAATCTAACTGTCCTCAGAAGAAACCAGCCCTGCTGACACCTTGATCTTGGGTTTCTATCCTCTAGAACTGTAAGACAATAAATTCCTGTTGTTTAAGCCACTCAGTCTGGGGTACTCTATTACAGCAGCTCTAGCAAACTAATACACCAAGTAACAATTCTCACCATCTCATTTCTACCAGTTCTAAATTTTACTTCCAATAAAAACAAGGTCTAGACTCATAAATACAACAGTCTGATTACTGATAGAGCAAAAATGACGTCATTTTCATTAGTAATGTTTGAAAACAACAAAGTAAAATTAATTAATATGCATCCAGACAATTAGAAAGATAATGTAGAAACAAATAACATGTAATAAGTAGACAAACATATATCTGGCATTTACAGATAGAGACTGCAAAAGACATGTCTAGTGTCACTAGGATAAATTGGGATTAAGGGTCTCTCCAATCTTAATATATACAGATAAACAAAAGTGAATACGTATTATTCACAAAGATTTATTTAACTATTATAATAGGATAACTATTGATTCTTTTCTCATGCCAAATGAAAGCAAACCAACAGACCAAAAAGGCTCTTAGAGTTTGTCCATAAGATTTAAAATAGTTACAGCTGTATACATTAACAATAGAAACTTAATCTGTACCTTCCAATAGTGTCTCATAATAAAACTTTGATACTAAAAGATGGCCATGAATAGCTTTGTATTTCACATCAACAAAAAAAATTGGAGAAAATGGAAAAATTGTTAAAAGGCCTAATTGTCATATGATTGTTATGATATTTATGTGATGAACTAAAACTCAGATGTTATTTGTTATCACTTGCAAGGAAAACTTCTCATTAAAAAGTTACATTACCTGGCTCCAGAATCAAGCTATTCCTTGGGTTTGGATGAGACAGGACTTTGTAAAGAACTACTAAATGGTTATTTGGTTAATCATTTGAAAAACACTAAAGACAATAACAATTTGTATAATTAATATATGGCAAAGAAGCACTTTTGTTGCTTGCTAATCAATAATCTGATTTAACCACTCATCATTAGTATGGTATATTCAAAGGTTATCTCCGATATCGTTTGCTGTGTCTCCGCATGAATCTCATCTTGAACTGTTGTTTGTATAATCCCCACCTGCCGTGAGAGGGACTTGAAGGGAGGTAATTGAATCATGGAAGCCATTACTCTTATGCTGTTTTCGTGATAGCTAGCGAGTTTGCATGAGACCTGATGGTTGTATAAGAAGCTTTTTCCTCTTTTGCTTGGCACTCATTCCCTCTCCTGCCTCCCTGTGAAGAGGTGCCTTTAGCCATGATGGTAAGATTCCTTAGGCCACCCCAGCCATGCAGAATTCTGAGTCAATTAAACTTCTTTCCTTTATAAATTACCCTTATTAACAGCATGAGAAACGATGATTACATTAAATTGGTACAAGTAGAATGGGGTGCTGCTATAAGAACACCAAAAATGTGGAAGCGACTTTGGTACTGGGTAACAGGCAAAGGTTGAAACAGTTTGGAGGGCTCAGAAGAAAACAGGAAGATGTGGGAAAGTTTGGAACTTCCTAAAGACTTATTAAATGGTTTTGACCAAAATGCTGATAGTGATATGGACAATTAAATTCAGGTTGAGATGGTATCAGATGGAGATGAGGAACTTGTTGGAAACTGCAGTAGAGGTCACCCTTGCTATGTTTTAGCAAAGAGAGTGGTGGCATTTTGCTCCTGCCCTAGAGATCTGTGGAACATTGAACTTGAGAGAGATAATTTAGGTTATCTGGTGAAAGAAATTTCTAAGTAGCAAAGTGTTCAAAAGGAAGCAGAGTATAAGAGTTTGGAAAATTTGCTGCCTGATGATGCAACAACAACAAAAAAGCCCATTCTCTGGGGAGAAATTTGAGAGGACTGCAGAAATTTGCATAAGTAATGAGGTGCCAAATGTTAACCACCAAGACAATGTGAAAAATGTCTCCAGGGCATTTCAAAGACCTTCATGGCAGCCCCTCTCATCACAGGCCCAGAGGCCTAGAAGGGAAAAATGATTTCCTGGGCCAGCCCCAGGGCCCTCCTGCTCTGTGCAGCCTTGGGACTTGGTTCCATGCATCCCAGCCTCTCCAGCCATGGCTAAAAGGAACCAGTGTACAGCTCAGATCATTGCTTCAGAGACTGCAAGCCCCAAGTCTTGGCAGCTTCCACATGTTGTTGGGCCTGCAGATGTGCAGAAGTCAAGAATTGAGGTTTGGGGACATCCACCTAGATTTCAGAAGATGTATGGAAATTCCTGGATGTTCATGCAGAAGTTTGCTGCAGAGGTGGAGTCCACTGGAGAAACTCTGCTAGGGCAGTGTGGAAGGGAAATGTGGGACTGAAGCCCCCACACGGAGTCGCCACTGGAGCACTGCCTAGTGGAGCTGTGAGAAGAAGGCCACTGTCCTCCAGATCCCAGAATCGTGGATCCACCAACAGCTTGCACCCTGTGCCTGGAAAAGCCACTGACACTCAATGCCAGCCCTTGAAAGCAGCCAGGAGGGAGGCTGTACCCTGCAAAGCCACAGGGGAGGAGCTGCCCAAGGCTGTGGGAGCCCACCTCTTGCATCAGCCTGCCCTGGAGTTGAGACATGGAATCAAAGGAGATCATTTTGGAACTTTAAGGTTTGATGACTGCCCTATTGGATTTTGGACTTGCCTGGGACCTGTGGCTGCTTTGTTTTGGCCAATTTCTCCCATTCAGGACAGGTGTACTTGCCAAATGCCTGTACCCTTATTGTATCTAGAAAGTAATTAACTTGTTTTTGATTTTACAGGCTCAAAGGTGGAAGGGACATGCTTCGTCTCAGATGTGACTTTGAACTGTAGACTTTTGAGTGAATGCTGAAATGAGTTAACACTTTGGGGGACTGTTGAAAAGGCATAATTCTGTTTTGAAATGTGAGGACATGAGATTTGGGAGAGGCCGGGGTAGAATGGGATGGTTTGGCTGTGTCCCCACCCAAATCTCATCTTGAATTGTAGTTGCCATAATACCCACGTGTCATGGGAGGGACCTGGCGGAAGGTAATTGAATCATGAGGGAGGTTACTCTCATGCTGTTCTAGTGATAGTGAGTGACTTCTCATGAGATCTGATGGTTTGATAAGGGGCTTTCCCCCCTTCTACTCAGCATTCATTCCATCTTCTGCCACCCTGTGAAGAGGTTCCATCCACCATGAATATAAGTTTCCTTAGGCCTCTGCAGCCACGTGGAACTATGAGTCAATTAAACCTCTTTCCTTTATAAATTACCCAGTCTCGGGTATGTCTTTATTAGCTGTGTGAGAATGGACTAATACATTCCCCAATGCAAATAAAGTACTGATGTTTTACAAAATCAGTAATTATATTATTTTATCATAATTTTGACGTTGATTTTTTTTCCTATTTTACTATGGACTTGCTAGATATTTGGATGACTGCAATTTGCTGAGAAAGGTAGAGGCAACAATAAAAATAATTAGAAAATAGTAATATTACTACTGTTTAGTAACACAGATAAGAGATTGTAATAGCAAATTCAAATTTAAAATAAAAGGCTTAATTCTCCATGATCAACATAAAGATAACTCACCCTTTTGTAAGAAGATTAACTTGTTAATTATTTTTTCTTTGAAATGTATATACATCTTTTTAAAAGCTAAATAAGACTCTTGCCAGCTTTGTGACCTGAGAATGTTTTTCTCAAGGACTTGAGAAACATCTCTTTGAAATATACATACCACAGAAGAGAGCTTTCTACCTTCCAGTTTTTTTGAGAAAATAGAAACCTAACTTGGGCAGAAGAGCCTCCCTTTAAATTTCAAAACTGCCTTTTATCATAAAGAAACCTGAAGTGTATTTTTCATTTAAATAATGACAAATAGCTAAAACAGATGGTTATCCCAATTACCAAGTGAGTTTAAGATGAACTATGTGTGACAAATGGTGTTATCGAGTTATCTTTTTTCTATTCTTTTTTGAGAACCTGTATTTAATAAATTGTACCTGCTTGGCTATATGAAAGGGTGAAATTTTTTCTGTCCTTGCAAACCTTTAACAGATTGCCTTTCATGCACATCACATTCGGGTTTTATGCTCATTCAAAAATAAAACGTTTTTCTCTTTTCTATCTTTGAGAAGAGATTTTCTGGGTTGGGAGAAGACTTTTTTATATTTTATTTTCCCAACACATTATAGCAAAACTTAACAGAATTATTCCAGAAAAGCAAAGAACAGACCAATCTAACTTATAGACATGTCCACAAAATTCTTCAATAAATGGTTAAACATGAGTGGTAAAATATATACATGGATATGTACTCTTTCACTATTTACAATAACAAAGCCTGCAAAAAATTTAGTCTTCAACTCTCTCGAGAAAACATTACAATATAAACATCTATTTTATTAAGTATGCAGCCAACTAAAAAACATTTTAAAGAAAGGTGTGGAATATCAAAGTTAGTATTCAACTTTTAATTTGTGATTTGATTTTGCCTTTTTGTTTATCCTCATCTACTACTGCCTCTGGCCTGAGTCCACTTGATTTTTTTTTTTTTTTTTTTTTGGACGGAGTCTTGCTCTGTCACCAATGCTGGAGTGCAGTGGCGTGATCTCGGCTCACTGAAACTTCCACCTCCTGGGTTCAAGCAATTCTCCTGCCTCAGCCTCCAGAGTAGCTGAGATTACAGGCGCTCACTAACACACCCGGCTAATTTTGTTTTTTCAGTAGAGACAGGGTTTCATCATGTAGGCCAAACTGGTCTCAAACTCCTGACCTCGTGATCTGCCTGCCTCAGCCTCCCAAAGTGCTGGAATTATAGATGTAAACCACCGTGCCTGGCCCCACTTGATTTTTATATCATACTTTCAATTGCACATAAACATTTAAGTGACTGACACTCAGCCTTTTCTTATGCTGTGTCCTCTACCAAGGCAGAGATGATCTGACTTCATTAAGCCTCTTCTACAGTGTCTTTCATGAAAACATTTTAAAAATAAAACAGGATCAATATTGAGATTATTGGATGATCTACTTGTGACAGAAAAGAAAGTCTAGCAAGACATTTTCACAAAATATAATCACCACACAAAATTTGAAATTTGGTTGGCATTTCTGGATAGAATATCCAGACAAAAAAACTTTCTGAAAAATACCTGAACCACACCTTACCTCCAACCCTTCCAGGATTGAACATGGTCAATACTAATGTCCATTGAAATAAATAGAGACACTGGTAACTGAGTCTTCCACTTTGCTTAGGAAAGATACGTTACCAAGCTGATACTTCCTTTCTTCAACCAGAATACTTTTTATGTAAAACTTTTGCATTTTTCCCTTATTGCCCATGTTATCATATGCAATAGAGTCCCATTTCAAACTGTCTTCATTTCACATTCGCTTATTTAAATACCCAGCATCCCAACCAGAGCCTGCTTAACTTGTTCTCCACAGCCAGTCATAAAAATTGAGCACCCCATATTATCTCTCAGAATGCAAATCACATGGAAGGTCTTTATTATTTGTACAATGGCACTATAAAGTAAGGGAACTTTTGCAGTTCTTTGTTTTTAATCAAATTTACCATTCTATTAAATTCTTGTATTAATACTGATAATTTAAGTACTCATTTTTCATGTCAAACTGAATAGAGTATTATTTGTTGACATTTACTCAATTATTAAATAATTATGTTAAATGTAAAAACTTTGATGATTTTTTAAAATAATATGAATGCTCAAATAAAATACATGAAATGCAAACTATTTCTAAGCAATTGGTTTCTGATAAGTTGTCATCAAAACAAATTTTAGAGATTCATTCTGCTTTCTTTTCTTTTCTGAATTCTACTTTTAATGTCATTATATTTAATGAGCAGGATTTATTATGTGATACTATTAAATATAGATGTAACACTCAAAACAACAATGTGAAACCCTTGTATATCTTCTGTTTCAGGCTACTCCAATTTTCAATGATTTTCTCCTGCAAAGAAAAATTATTAATGCGTATTTCTCATTTTAATAATATATGAATAAATTAATTAAAATTTTGTAATAAAAAGTCTTGTCCTAAGGAATTCAAAAATTAGTTCATGTAACAAATAGTTATTTAACATATCTGACAGGAAGCACAACATGATATTTAAGAACTTGAATGCTGGATATTCAAACAACCTGTGTGCAAAACAGCCATGTGGTCTCCCCATAATAAATGGGATCATCTCTGCACCCTAACTGGGTATGATGTCAAGACTGTTTATGTCACAGCCGCACACACATCAAAAGAATATGGTATTTTGTAACTGAAATCATGAGGTTTTCTTAGGTAAGAAAAGTAGGCATCCAAGCCTGTCTAATGCCTTGAGCTGAAGAGGCCAGTGGCTTTGGTTTATACTGTACTCAGGGTGTGGGCCTGGGTGAGGGTTTCAACAGGCAGGAAGAGAATTGTGCTTTGAATATCCTTCCATTGACAAGAGAGAGAGTACCTGGGTTTTCTTATTGGTTGTCCAGATGTGACACAAGAAGGAATGAAAGACAGCTGGGGATTGAACACTGTCACTGGTCAAGCATCCAAATATTGTCAGACTCTTAATTATAATAACCTAAATCTATAACTTCCTAGCTGTGGCATCTCAAGTAAATCACTTATTTTTACTATATAATTGGCATAGTAGTAATCTCTACTGCATAGATTTGTCTCACGTAACTTCATATATAAAATTGTCATGATATAAATTTTTATTACATAGAATAGTTACAGAGATTAGAGGAATTATGAATATATGTATCTTTTAGAAACTTCTCTGGAACATAGAATCCAGCTCAGAGATGGTTGTTCTGCTTGCAGAACCATTACAAACTAGTCTATGCTAAGCAGAGTATGCGCCAATTGCCTGTCATCAAGAACTGTCATTGTCATTGGAAAGGAAGCTAAAAATAGCTATAAGGTTAGTGCTATAAATTTCATATATAATAAATTTATATGTAACATAAATTATTTATGCTATACATATATTTATACATTGTTTTTTAAATATTTAAATATATGCATATATATATATATATATATATATACACACACACACACGGAGAGAGAGAAAAGGGAGACCTTAACTCTAACTATGGAGCAGTTAAAATTTGAGGTTAACTTTGAAAGCTGAGTAGTGATTCGCACAGAGAGAAATAGATAAAACTATTTTAGACAAATAAAATAACATAAATAAAAGCATTGAGGTATGTAACTGTAAGTATTGAATGAAATGGAAATTAGAGTGCAGGCTTTGGGGGATAACTGGATATTCACAGGACAACCAGTGATGTATAAAATATATATAATTGCCAAATTGTTCATAATAAATTATAAAACTATAAGAGGTTTCAAAAATAGAAGTGAATTACAATGATAACTAAAGAGTCATTCATGGAGGTGATGCAATTTAATATATCTCCAAGTTAGTGGAATTTGCCTAAATCCAGAAAGTTAGTTAAGTGTATTTTATGTAGCAAAGAATACAAAGACAATCTGTCTCTGGGAACGGAAAAGACCTGCCTGATCCAGTTAAAATATATATGTGGAGAAATTGTTATGAATAAATTTTGCTAAACCTTATGGTACCGTATTATAACATTTCAGTGTGATAAGCAAAATGTATTAAAAGTTTAAGGCAACCACACATAAAAGAATGAAAGACACAGAAAAGTTCTGCCTATAAATATAGTCAGAAAGTCAACTACCCATAGATAGAAGCTCTACTTGCTCCTCTATTGTAGGAATAGCTTTATCTGCTAAGTCTACAGCGGTGATCAAGGGAGAAGAGGCCCTGGGTCTCATGAAGTCTATATTTTAATAATGGAGACAGGGCCGGGTGAGGTGACTCACACCTGTAATCCCAGCACTTTGGGAGGCCGAGGCGGGCGGATCACGAAGTCAGGAGATCGAGACCATCCTGGCTAACACGGCAAAACCCCGTCTCTACTGAAAAATACAAAAAATTAGCTGGGTGTGGTGGCAGGCACCTGTGGTCCCAGCTACTTGGGAGGCTGAAGCAGGAGAATGGTGTGAACCCGGGAAGCGGAGCTTGCAGTGAGCTGAGATCGTGCCGCTGCACTACAGCCTGGGCGACAGAGCAAGACTCCATCTCAAAATATAAATAAGTAAGTAAATAAATAAATAAATAAAAGAGACAAAAGATAAATGAATAAATAAATACAATGATTCTAGTCAAAAATTTGACAAAGTAAACAAAACAAGGTAAACTGATAGAAAATGAACTGAGACAGGGCGTAACTTTGGAAAAGTTCTGCTGAAAGTTGACCATTGATCTGAAACTTAACAAGATAAGTTTATTTACGCAAAAATCTAGAGGAAGAATATTCAGACAAAACATAGTTATGGCAAAAATTTGGGCAGTAAATTACAGTTAATTTCTGTCAATATCGTCTCTTAGCTCAGAGACAATTACCATTCTCACTCTCCAGCACTGTAGCAGACAGCAAGGTATTTGTTCCTGGAGCAGCTATCACACAGCTTGCAGGAACCAGAGTGGGCAATAAAGAGCCTGTCTTCAAAATATTGTTGACCTGTGTTCTGATTGTTGATTGCTCTTTCTGACCACAGAGGTGCAAGCACAGTGGCAAGCAGCCATTTTTGCACTCCTTCCTCAGTTCTTGCAAGCCCCTGTCTCTTGTTCTGAAACAAATTCCAGGGGATCCTAAACAGCCAGCACTTTTATCCTCCCTTACATTTTTCTCTCCTTTTATTTTCTTTTTGAGAGCCATACTTTCAACACTAAGGCATTCAAAAGTAACTGCATATACAGGAGAATTAGAAATTTACCACAAATGCACAGGGAATGGCATGGGCTCAGAAAAGATAAGACAAAATTTTTGTTTTACACTTCACACTTCTCTTAGGCACAGAAACAGACTTTAACAATAAAAGAAAAATATCAGAAAATTCTAGGGAAGGAAAGAATTCTGATTACCAGAAATAAAACATTATTTTAAATGTTCAGCTTTGAACAAAAATTGATAAAACGTACAAAGGAGAAAGTATGACTCAAAGAAGCAAAACAAAACAAAATAAAAACAAAACAGAAACTCTCTCTGAGAATGATTGGATGATAGACATACATACTAGACAAAGTCCTAAAACAACCATCTGAAAAATGCTTACAAACTAAAGAAACATGAAGAAAGTGAAAAAAACAAGTATGAGGAAAATAAAAATATCAATAAATAGAAAAGCTGAAATAATACAAAAATTCTAGAGCTGAAAAGTAAAATAACTAAAATGAAAAACTATGTGCAAAGTTTAAAAGGCAGATTTGAACAGAAGGTGGAAGAATCCATGAATTTAAAGATAGAACAATGGAATATACCGAGTCTGAGAAACAGAAAGAATAATGATTGAAGAAAGCGAATGGAGGCTAAGGAACATATGGAACACATCAAGCAGATCAAAATATACACAGCGATGGTTCCGCTAGGAGAAGAGAGAAGAAAGGAGAAGAATTATTTGAAGATCTTTGGCTGAAAATTGTCTAAGTTTGATAAAAGACAGGAATATAAACATCCAAGAAGCTCAATCAACTCCAAACCGGATGAATTCAGAATGATCCACACCAAGATATTGTACTCAAACTGTCAAAAGTCAAAGACAAAAATAATTGTGAAAACAGTAAGACCAAGTACAAGGGTCCACCAGTAATATTATCAGCAGAATTGTCATCAGAAACTTTGGAGTCTAAAAGGAGGCTGAGATAGCTTAAAGTAATTATAAAAAAAACTTGTCAAACAAGAATCTTATATCTGGCAAAACATTTATCTTCAAAAGGAGGGAAAAATTAAAACATGCCAAAGTTAATGAAAGCTCAGGAAGTTTGTTTACACCAGACCATCCTTGAAAGAAATGCTAAAGGAAGTCATATATGTTGAAATGAAAACAAGACAGTAAATCAAAGCCATATAAACCAATTAATATCTCAATAAAGGCAAATGCATTGACAAATTTAAAATCTGCATAGCAAATTTGTAAAAATAACCACACAACCAAAAGCAATCTACAGATTTAATGCAATTTCAGTTGAAATACCATCATCATTCTTCACCGAACTAGCAAAAAAAAAAAAACAGTTGTAAAATTTATATAGAACCAAAAAAGAGCCTGAATGTCCAAGGCAAGACTAAGCAAAAAGATCCAATCTGGAGGCATCACATTACCTGACTTCAAACGATACTACAAGTCTATAGTCAACAAAACAACATAGTACTGGTATAAATAGGCATATAGACCAATGAAACAGACTAGAGGACCCAGAGAAAAAGCCAAACACTTACAGCCAACTGATCTTTCACAAATCAAACAAAAACATATAGTGGGGAAGGACATCCTATTCAATAAATGGTCCTGAGATAATTGGCAAGCCACATATAGGAGAATAAAACTGGGTCCTCATCTCTCACCTTGTACAAAAAACAACTCAAGGCAAATCAAAGACTTAAATGTAAGACATGAATCCATAAAAATTCTAGAAGGTAACTTCAGAAAAACTTTTCCAGACATTGGCTTAGGCAAAAAGTTCATGACCAAGAACTCAAAAGCAAATGCAAAAATAAAACAAAATAAAATAAAATAACAGATGGGACCTCATTAAACTTAAAAGCTTCCAGACATCATAAAAAAATAAGCAGAGTAAACAGACAAACCACAGAGTGGAAGAAAATACTTGCAAACCATGCATTTGACAAAGGACTAATATCCAGAATCTACAAGTAACTTAAACTAATCAGCAAACAAACAAAAAACAAATAATCTCATCAAAAAGTGGGCAAACAATATGAATAGACAGTTCTCAAAAATATACAAGTGACAAACAAACATATTAAAAAATGCTCAACATCATTAATTATCAGGAAATTACTGCCTTACTCCTGTATGAATGAACATAATAAGGAAATCAAAAATTAATATGTTGGCATGGATGTGGTGAAAAGGGAGCAGTTTTTCACTGCTGGTGGGAATGTAAACTAGTAAAACCACTGTAGAAAACAGTATTCCTTAAAGGACTAAATGTAGAACAACCATTTGATCCAACAATCCCATTACTGGGTATCTGCCCAAAGGAGAAGAAGTCATTACGTGAAAAAGACACTTGCACAAACATGTTTATAGCAACACAATTAACAATTGAAGATATATGGAACCAGACTAAAAACCCATCAACCAATGAATGGATAAACAAAATGTGGAATACACACACGTACACACACATATATACACATATACCATGGAATACTATTCAGTCATAAAAAGGAATGAAATAATGACATTCAAAGCAACCTGGATGGCATTGTAAAACTAACGCAACTGACCCATAGACTGCTCTTTTTGATAAACATAGACATTGACCCTTCTGGTCTTGAAAAGCTTTAAACTTGTATTTATTTTTTCTGAGTTTCTTCCTCAGGAAATGTTTAGGTCTCTTACAAAAAGTGTCAAAGAATTGAAAGCAGATCACTTCACCAGATGCTGGAACCCTTATTCATCATGATTGCTTCCTTGCCCCCCTAAGTTTCTGTTTTCTTACACATTGTTACATTTCTTGCCTTTTATATAAACCTTTGGTTTAATCAGGGAGATGGTTTTGAGACTGAGCTCTCATGTCCTCAGCTGCAGCACCCAATTAAAGTTTTCTTCCTTGACAATACTTGTTGTCTCAGTGATTGGCTTTCTGTGCAGGCAGCAGCAGGACCTAGACCAAACTCTTGATGTTTTAGTAAGGGATGGACACCATTATTTCAAAAGACGTAATTCAGAAATGGAAAACCAAATATCACATGTTCTCACTTATAAGTGTGAGCTAAGCTATGAGGATACAAAAACATAAGAATGATATAATGAACTTTGGGGACTCAGGGGGTAGGTCAAGAGAAGGATGAGTGATACAAGACTACACATTGGGTACAGTGCACACTGCTTAGGTGATGGGTGCACAAAATTTCAGAGATTACCACTAAAGAAATTATTCTTGTAACCTAAACCACCTGTTCTCCCAAAAGTATTGAAATGAAATAAAAAATTTAAAAAAGAAATATTAAAAAATACACAATTAAATAAAAAACAGACTCATATTTTGTATGAACATTGATGAAAAAATTTTAACAAAATACTTGAAAACCAAATTCAGCAGCATATAAAAAGAATTATACTCCATGACAAAATGGGATTTATTTCTGAAATCCACAGATGGTTCACCATACAAAAATTAATCTATATAATACACTGCATTAACATAACAAATTAAAAAAAACACACGATTATCTGAGTTGATGCAAAATAACATTTGACAAAATTGCATAATCTTTTACAATAAAAAGTACACAATAAACTAGGAAAGGAAGGAAACTATCTCTACATAATAAAATCCGTATTAGAAATCCACAGCATAGGCCATACGTGATGGTGAGAGATTGAAAGATTTTTCTCTGAGACGAAAAACAATGCAACAAATCCAGCCTTCTCCACTTCTATTTGACATAGTATGGGAAGTCCTTGCCAGAACAGTTAAGCAAAAACATAGAAATAGAAGGCATCAAAATTGGAAAGAAAGGAAAATTTTCTCTGCTTTTAAATGTTTTGTTCTCATACGTAGAAACTCTAAAGAGCACACACATACACATACACACACACACACAACTTTTAGAACCAATAAACAAATTCAGCAAAGTGGATACAAAGTTGACACAAAAATCAGTTTTATTTTTATACATTATTAGTGAGGAAATGAATTTACCAATACAACTTCATTTACTATAGCATCAAAGTGAATTCAATACTTAGGGATTAACTTAACCAAGCAGCCAAAAAACTTGTACAATGAAACATTGTTGAAAAAAATTTAAAAAGACCTAAATAAATGGAAAGACATCTCATTTTTAGAGATTAAAAGACTTAATATTACTAAAATGTCAATATACCTAATCTACAGATTTAATGTAAACCTTATCAAAATTCCATTTTTTTGCAGAAATAATAAAACTTTTCTTAAAATTTGTATGGCATCTGAATAAACCCCAAATAATTCAAACAATCTTGAAAAAGAACAAAGTCGGAAGACTCACACTTTCTGATTTCAAAATTTACAACAAAGCTACAGTAATCAAAACAATGCAGTAGTAACATGAGGACAGACATACAGCTCAATAGAATAAAGAAACAGCTCAGAAATAAACCCTTACATACAAGGTCAAATAAATATCAACAAGAAAGCCAAGGCCTTTTCATGGAGAGCAAATAGTCTTTTCAACAAATGATGTTGGGAAAACTAATTATCTGCATACAAAAGTTAGAACCTAACCGAATGTTACGTCCAGAAACAAACTCAAAATAAATTAAATATGTCCACTTAAGAGCTAAAAGTATATAAGTTATAGAAAAAATAATGCAAAGCTCCTTGACATTGGATTTAGCAATGATATCTAAGATATGAAACCTAAGTCACAGGCAATAAAAGAAAAAAAAAACAAACTAATGGGACTTAAAAACTAAAAATTTTTGTGTGATTGGATAAAAAGGCAACATGTGGAATGGGAGAAAATACTTGTATATCATGGATTTTGATATGACTTTTGCCAAGGGATTAATATTTAGTATATATAGAGAAAACCTGAAACCCAACAATCAAAAGCACTTAGCCCAAATAAAAAATAGTCAAAGTAATTGAATAGACATGACTCCAAAGAGCATGTAAAAGGCTGGGAACAGTTGCTGAAGCCTATAATCCTAGCAATTTGGAAGGCTGAAGTGGGTAAACCAGTTGAGGCCAGGAGTTCGAGACCAGCCTGGCCAACATGGCTGAATTAACATATGATCAAGAATTCTACTTCTGAGTATAAAACAGAATTAACATATGATAAAGAATTCTACTTCAGCGTATACACCCAAAACAACTGAAAGCAGATTTTCAAAGATATATTTGTATACTCATGTTTATAGCAGCCTTATTAATAGCCAAAATATGAAAGTAACCCAAATGCCCATCACCAGATGAATGAATAAGTGAAATATGCAATGAAATATTATTCAACCTTAAAAAGAAAGGAAATTCTGACATACACTACAACATAGATGAACCTTGAGGACATTATCCTAAGTACAACAAGTTGGTCACAAAAAGATAAGTGATTCCACCTATATGAGGTACTTATAGTAGTCAAAATTATAGAGACAGAAAGAAGAGTGTTTTTCAGGAACTAGGGGAGGGGACTGGGGAATTATTATTGAATGTATGTAGAGTTGCAATAGTGCAAAAGAAGAGTTCTGAAGATTGATGGTTGTGATGGCTGTTTCACAATATGAATGTACTTAACACTAACAAAATAGTTAAGATGGTAAATATTATGCTTTTTATATATATATATTTAACCAATATTTTTCTGAAATTGAAACAAATAAGGAGTATAATTATTAAAATGATTCCTAATCTAGGCATTTTCATTTTTCAAAAATGTATTCTTTCAATAAAACTTTAAGATAATTACATAGAGAAAATAATTTAATGGTATTACTTGGTAATATTATTTACCAAAACGTTTTCCACTTTCCTTGACAGTATAAATGGATCCCAATATTCTCCTGTACCATGTGTTTTTTAAATTTCTTAAGGGGTGTGAATGATTCTAAGGGTTTTTGTTTTGTTCTTAGAATAGAGATAAGTCCCCAAGTCTATCATAGTATACATTGGAAATTGTGTGAACTGAATATTTGTGTCCTCCAAAAATTCATATGTTGAAATCCTAACCCCCAGTGTGATGATATTTGCACATGGGGCCTTTGAAAGGAAAGTCAGTCATGCAAGTGAAAAGTTCATGAATGAAATTAGTGTCGTTATAAACAAGACCCCAGAGAGCTCTCTAGCCTCCTTTCTAGTATTTGAGGACAGCAAGAAGACCAATGTTTGTAAACTAGGAAGCACACCCTCACCAGACATTTAATCTGCTAGTGGCTTTATCTTAGAATTCCCAGTCTCCACAACTGTTAGAAATAAATGTTTTTTAATCTATTTAGTATACAAAAATTTGTTATAGCACCCTGAAAAAACTAATATAGAAATTGGTAATGAGAAGTGTGAGTTCTGGTATAATACATACCCCAAATTGTGCAAGCATTTTTAAATGAAGATAATGGAAAAAAGGTGCAAAACATTTGAGGTACATGCTATAAAAATCATAGATTGTAGTGAAAAAAATTGTAAGATAATTCTGTTGAAGGTTCAGAAATAAAAGAATATAGATATAAAGAAAGCTTTGTCTTCTTATAGAAATCTAAGTAATCATGAACAGAATGTCGGCATAAACACAGACAGAGTAAAGGCTATTCTGAGGAGGTCTCAGGTGGAAATGAGAAAGATGGTATTTAGCAATGGATAAAAGGTGATTCTTCTAAAAAAAAAAGGGGGGGAGCTGGGATGGTTAATAATGAGTGTCAACTTGATTGGATTGAAAGATGCAATGTAGTGATCCTGGGTGTGTCTGTGAGAGTGTTGCCATGGGAAATTAACATTTGAGTCAGTGGGCCAGTAAGGCCGACCCACCCTTAATCTGGGTGGGCACTATCTAATAAGCTGCCAGCACAGCTAGAGTATAAAGCAGGCAGAAAAGCGTGAAAAGACTAGACAACTTAGCCTCCCAATCTACATCAATCTCCCATGCTGGATGTTTCCTTCTCTCTAGTATCAGACTCCAAGTTCTTCAGCTTTGGGACTCAAACTGGCTTCCTTGCTCATCAGCTTGCAGACAGCCTTTTGTGAGACCTTGTGATCATGTGAGTTAATACTACCTAATAAACTCCTCATATATGTGTATACATATATATATGTACACACACAAACACATATAAACATATATATGTGTGTATTGTGTGTGTGTGTGTGTATATATATATGTAATAGGATATATATATATCCTATTAGTTCTGTCTCTCTAGAGAACCCTGATTAATACAGATTTGGTACCAGGAGTGTTTCTAGAGGAACAGATTATTATTAATGGAACTCCATTAAGAATGGAGTTCTCTCGTTGGTTCTGGGGTTTCTGGAGTTGTCTGCTCAACATGATTAGACCCAAAAATACTAAGGACTGTACCTGTAATAGTATGGAGAACACTGATAGTCCTTGGCATGAACTGTTTAGAGAGTTATGCAAAATAAAGGCATAAGACACTCCTGATCCCACCGCTCGTGAGAGGCAATGAGTTTAATGACTCTATACATAATACCTTTGACTCTAGGTGGAAAACCAAGAAACATAAGAGTGCCCTGAGTCAGAGTCTTATCTCCTGTAGAAAAAGAGCTGAAATTCTGGGAAAATGAACACAAGCGCTTACCATGAGAGTGGCTGACCTGCAATGAAAGGTGCATGCACAGCCTCACAAGGTGTCTACTGTTACAAAGTGAGAGAATTGGTTGAAAAAGAATGGGAGCCTGAAACTTGGAATGGGGATGTGTGGGATGACCTTGTTGAAGCTGGGGACACTGAGCTTGTAAGTTCTGATGAAACTTTTTCGCCAAAAGAAACAGCTTTTCATCCCCAGTAATGGCAACATCCTCTCCCAGACCCATGCTGCCATCAGCCTTCCACCTTCCTCTGAGGATATAAACCTACCCAGCCTGAGGCAAGAGTGATGGCCTCCCCTGAGGCAGTTGCCAGAGGCATGATAATGTTGGTTCTTCCCAGGAGCCATCCCCAACACCCCTGTTTGTTTCTAGACCTATAACTAGGCTAAAGTCCTGGCGGGCTCCTAGAGGTAAAATTAGGAGTGTGACCCATGAGGAGATGTGCTACACTTGAAAAGAACTGCTTGAGCTTTCTAATTTATATGAGCAGAAATCTGGAGAACAGGCATGGGGATGGATATTCAGTGTGTGGGATAATGGTGGGAGGAACATAGAATTGGTCCAGCCGAATTTGTTGACTTGGGCCCACTAAGTAAGGATTCTGCATTTAATGCTGCAGCTCAAGGAGTTAAAAAAGGTTCTAATCACTCATCTGCTTGGTTAGCTGGAATATGGATTAAAAGATGGTCTGCTGTGAATAAGCTGGAAATGCCTGATCTTTCTTGGTTTAATGTAGAGGAGGGGATCCAAAGGCTTAGGAATTTTGGAATGGTGGAGTAGATTAGTTACTTTAGACCAACTCATCTCAGCTGGGAGCATCCAGAATATACCCTTGACCAATGCCTTGTGAAATAGATTCGTGAGGGCAGCACCTGTACCTTTGAAGAGCCCTATAATTGCCCTTCTCTGTATGTCAGATCTGACCATGGAAAGCTCAGTCATTCAACTACAAAATTTAAATATAATGGAAATAATTGGATCCCAAGGTGCCAGGGGCAAGTAGCAGCACTCAAACATTAAAGACAAGGTGGGCATAGCTACCATAATGGACAGAAAAGGCAAAGCAGCAATCAGAATAGTCTGACACATGGAGAGCTCTGGCATTTGCTAATTAATTATGGCGTTCCTAGAAGTGAAATTGATAGGAAGCCTACTGCATTCCTACTTAATTTGTATAATCAGAAAACTTCCAGGTCGAATGGAAAAAATTCGAATTTGAATCATAGAAACAGAGAATCATGGCCACTCAATCAATATCCTGACTTGAGCCAGTTTACACACCCAGAACCCCTTGAACGAAGGGGATGCCAGGTCCCCTTGAGGAGGGAACCCACTACATTATTGACAGTTTATTCAGTGAATATTTCTCCCATCCTATCCAAGGAGACCTCTGGCCTTTTACCAGGGTAACTGTGCACTGGGGAAAGGGAAATGATCAGACATTTCAGGGACTACTGGACACTGGTGATGAGCTGATGTTGATTCCAGGGGACCCAAAACGTCATTGTTGTCCTCCAGATAAAGTAGGGGCTTATGAATGTCAGGCAACTAATGGAGTTTTAGCTCAGGCCCAACTTACACTTGGTCTAGTGAGTCCCTGGACTCATCCTGTGGTCATTTCCCTGGTGTCAGGATCCATAATTGGCATAGACATACTTAGCAGCTGGCAGAAACCCTTCATTGGCTCCTTGACTGGTAAGGTGAGGGCTATTATTTTGGGAAAGGCCAAATGGGAGCCATCAGAGCTGCCTCTAACTAGAAAAATAGTAAACCAAATACAATATTACATCCCTAGAGGGACTGAATAGATTAGTTCCACCATGAAGGACTTGAAAGAGGCAGGGGCAGTGATTCCCTCCACATCCTCATTCAACTTTCCTATTTGCCCCATGCAGAAGACAGATGGATCTTGGAGAATGATAGTGTATTATCACAAGCTTAACCAAGTGGTGACTCCAATTGCAGCTGCTGTACCAGATGTGGTTTCATTGCTTGAGCAAATTAACACATCTCCTGGTACCTGGTATGCAGCCATTGACTTGGCAAATGACTTTTTCTCCATTCGTTTCCATAAGGCCCACCAGAAACAATTTACCTTCAGCTGACAAGGCCAGCAATATGCCTTTACTGTCCTACCTCAGGGGTATATCAACTCTCCAGTTTTGTGTCATAATCTTATTCAGAGAGACCTTAATCACATTTTGCTTCCACAAGATACCACACTGGTCCATTACATTAATGATATTATGCTGATTGCATCCAGTGAGCAAGAAGTAGAAAACACACTGAACTTATTGGTGAGACATTTTCATGCAAGAAAATTGGAAATAAATCTGATTAAAATTTAGGGACATTCTATCTCAGTAAAATTTCCAGGGATGTAGTGGTGTGGGACCTGTCAAGATACTCCTTCTAGGGTGAAGGATAAGTTGCTGCATTTGGCCCCTCCTACAACCAAGAGGCACAACGCCTAGTGGGCCTATTTGGAATTTGGAGACAATGCATTTCTCATTTTGGTGTGCTACTTTGGCCCACTTATCGAGTGACCCAAAAGACTGCCAGTTTTGTGTGGAGTCCAGAACAGGAGAAGGCTCTACAACAGGTCCAGGCTGCTGTGTAACCTGCTCTGCCATTGGGCCATATGACCCAGCAGATCCAATGGTGCTTGAGGTGTCAGTGGGAGATAGGAATGCTGTTTGGAGCCTTTGGCAGGCCCCTATAGGTGAATCACAGTGGAGGCCTCTAGGGTTTGGAGCAAGGCTCTGCCGTCATCTGCAGATAACTACTTTCTTTTTGAAAGATAACTCTTGGCATATTACTGGCTTTGGAGGAAACTGAACGTGTGACTATGGGTAATTAAGTCATCATGAGTCCTGAACTGCCTATCATGACTTGGGTGATTTCTAACCCATCTAGCCATAAAGTGGGTTGTGTGCAGCAGCATTCCATCATCAAATGAAAGTAGTATATACATGATTGGGCGCAAGCAGGTGCTGAAGGCACAAGTAAGTTGCATGAGAAAGTGGCTTATGTAGTCTACACTTCTGCCACCCTGCCTTTTTTCCCCCAGCCTACACCAAAGTCCTCACTGGGAGTTCTCTATGGTCAGTGGACAGAGGAAGAGAAGACTAGGGCCTGGATCACAGATAGTTCTGTACAATATGCAGACACTACCCAATAGTAGAGAGCTGCAGCACTACAGCCCCTTTCTAGAACATCCCCGAAAGACAGCAGTGAAAGAAAATCTTTCCAGTGGGCAGAACTTCGAGAAGTGCACCTTTTTTGTGCATTTTGCATGGAAGGAGAAATGGCCAGATGTGTGATTATATACTGATTCATGGGCTGTAGCCAATGCTTTGGCTGGATGGTCAGGGACTTGAAAGAAGCATGATTGGAAAATTGGTGACACAGAAATCTTGGGAAGAGGAATGCAGATGGACTTCTCTGAGTGGTCAAAAACTGTGAAGATATTTGTATCCCAAGTGAGGACTCACCAACAGGTGACCTCAGCAGAGGAGGATTTTAATAATCAATTGAATATTATGACCCATTGTGTGGACACCACTCAGCCTCTTTTTCCAACCACCCTTGTCACCGTTCAATGGGCCCAAGAACAAAGTGGTCATAGTGGCAGGGATGGAGTTTATGCATGGGCTTAGCAACACAAATTCCCACTCACCAAGGCTGACCTTGCTACGACCACATCTGAGTGCCCAATTTTCCAGTAGCAGAGACCAACACTAAGCACTCAATACGGCACCATTCCTTGGGGTGATTAGCCAGCTACCTGGTGGTAGATTGATTATACTGGTCCATTGGACCTCTTTCACCATGGAAAGGCCAGAGATTTGTCCTCACTGGAAAAGACACTTACTTCAAATATGAGTATCTATCCTGTACGTAATGCTTCTGCCAAGCCTACCATCTGTGGACTCACAGAATGCCTTATCCACTGTCATGGTATTCCACATGGCATTACTTCTGATCAAGGAACTCATTTTACAACTGAAGAAGTGTGGCAATGGGCTTATGTTCATGGAATTCACTGGTCTTACCATTTTTCCTATTATCCTGAAGCAGCTAGATTGATAGAATGGTGGAATGGCCTTTTGAAGTAGCAATTACAATGCCACCTAGGTAACAATACTTTACAGGGCTGGGGCAAAGTTCTTCAGAATGCCATGTATGGTCTGAATTAGCGCCCAATATATGGTATGTTTTTTTTTTTTTTTTTTCCCATAGCCAGAATTCATGAGTCCAGGAATTGAGGGGTGGAAGTAGAAGTGGCACCACTCACCATAACCCCTAGTGGTCCACTAGCAAAATTTTTGCTTCCTGTTCCCATGATGTTACATTCTGATGGCCTAGAGGTCTTAATTCTAGAGGGAGGAGCGCTACCACCAGGAGACACAACAACAATTCCATTAAACTGGAAGTTAAGATTGCCACCTGGACACTTTGGGCTCCTCCAACCTTTAAGCCAACAGGCTAAGAAGGGAGTTACAGTGTTGGCTAGGGTGATTGACCCGGACTAGCAAGACGAAATTAGTCTACTACTTCAAAAAGAATGTAAGGAAGAGTATGCATGGAATACAGGAGATCCATTAGGGTGTCTGTTAGTATTACCATGCCCTGTGATTAAGGTAAATGGGAAACTACAACAGTCTAATCCAGGATGGACTACAAATGGCCCAGACCCTTCAGGAATGAAGGTCTGGGTCACTCTACCAGGAACAAAACACGACCTGGAAAGGTGCTTGCTGAAAGCAAAGGTAATACAGAATGGGTAGTAGAAGAAGGTAGTAGTCATCAATACCAGCTACAACCACGTGACTGGTTGCAGAAACGAGGACTGCAATTGTCATGAGTATTTTCTCCTTTTTTTGTTAAAAACATGTTTGTGTATGTATACACTTGTACTAAGAAAACATCTGCATTTTATTTCCTTTTTCCTTTATCATTTGATATAACATTTATTGACTTCATATCAATATCAGCATTTAAGTATTATTAACTTTACATAGCATTTAGGTTGGGGTTGGTGTGTTTCCAGTTGGAAGAAGGATAGTTCTATTATGTTAGATGTAATCGTGACCTCATTATTGCTTTATTTGAAGATTATGTATGATCTCAGGAGATGTGTATGGGTTCAAGTTGACAAGGGATGGACTTGTGATGGTTTATACCGAGTCTCAACTTGATTGGATTGAAGGATGCAAAATATTGATCCTGAGTGTGTCTGTGACGGTGTTGCCAAAGGAGATTAACATCTGAGTCAATGGCATGGGAAAGGCAGACTCACCCTCAATCTGGGTGGGCACCACTTATTCAGCTGCCAGCGTGGCTAGAATATTAAGCAGGAAAAAAAAACAAAAAAATACATGAAAAGGCTAGACTGGCTTAGCCTCCCAGTCTACATCTTTCTCTCATGCTGGATGCTTCCTGCCCTCAAACATTGGACTCCAAGTTCTTCAGCTTTGGGATTCAGACTGGCTTCCTTACTCCTCAGCATGCAGATGGTCTATTGTGGGACCTTATAATTGTGTGAGTTAATACTACTTAATAAATTTTCCATATATATACATAATATATATCTATTATATGTATAATATATATTTTTTGTATATGTAATATAATATAATATATAGATATAGATATAGATATATGATTAGTTCTGTCCCTCTAGGGAACCCTGAGTAATACAGGGACAAATAACTTGGTTGAAATGCTTATGTTCACAGGGTTTTGTGAAAGGTAGAACTTGTAAGTCATGAAATTGCATGTTTACCTGAAGACATTTGCAAACAAAATGTTGGAGGTATGGTTTGGTTCCTCCTGACTGCTTATACTAAATTCAAGAAGTGAGAAGTGACTTAAAGATGTAATTGTTATGCAAAAAATGACACAAAATTTAAGATTGGAAAATTATCATCTTAACCATATTGCAAAACATAAGAAAACATTTTTGTAGGAGAGCACTAAGTGTGAAGTTAAGAAACTGTTTGATAAGGAGATGATATGGATGTAAAGTATAGACTTAATCAACTATCTAAACAAAAGTTAGAAATGAAGCTATACTGTCAAACACACCCCCAGGTGGGACAAAGGAAATAGAGAAAATAGTAGAAAATGAAAAGCATTTTGGGCCTCTTAGACCGTATAAAATTAGGCCATAAAACTATTTGTCTGTGAACATATGCTATTCTTCAAGATAAGGAAAGAAGGAACTTCAAAGACAATTCAGAACCACTATTTTCAACACCTGCCCAGAGTTCCCCCTCTTGGGGCATGGCTGCTTCCCCTTTAATTTCAAAAGGCAGAACCAATACCTAGTGGAGCTTTGGGTGTAAGGCAAACAAGCAAAGCAATGGGGCATGACCCGCCCTACCTTGACAAAAAAAAATGTGGCATGTACAGTGCCCTGGCACAGAGACAGAACATGGCTGAAGACACCCAAGAGAGCTGAAGACTGTGCAGTGCCCTACCAAGATTTGGGCAGAAAACTGCAACCTCAGTCGGTCTAAAGGTGAGACTACCATCTCTGTGGGCCTGGAGTGCAAAGAATGGAGTCAAAGAGGATTATTCTTGAGCATTATTATCTTACTCATTTCACAATTTTTTTTTTTTTTGCCAGGTTTTAGTCTTGCTTGGGAGTGCAAAGAATGGAGTCAAAGAGGATTATTCTTGAGCATTATTATCTTACTCATTTCACAATTTTTTTTTTTTTTTTGCCAGGTTTTAGTCTTGCTTGGGACCTGCCACTCTTTACTTCTTTCTCTTTTCTGAAACGAGGTAATGGGATTTTCTATGCTATGCCTATACCCCCATTGAATTTTGGAAACATCTACCCTGTTTGGTTTTCACAAGTTCATAACTTTTAAAAAAAATTGCCACAGTAGGAATTTGAGCTTTAATCTCTCCCATATATGATTTACATGATATATAGAGAAGACTAAGGACTTTAGAACAAATCTTCAACTTCTTTCTGTAGAGGATTGTTTTACATTAGCCTTTGAACAAACGTATTCCCATTTTTAAGGAGATAGATTGATAACAAAAGTCAAAGAACAATACAGAATAAACAGATAATAACATATGTTCACTTTCATATCTCAATTCTCTTCTCTCTTACTTTCTTACTTGCCGTTAATCTACTTAAGTATTGCTACTGTTTTTTAGTATTTTTAGTATTAAACTTCCAACTTTAAGTCTTAAAGTTCACCTAAAATTTTCTTCTTCCTCTATTTGATGGACTCCAACATGACTCAATATACAATGTACACTCTAAGAGAGCACCATGTATTTCTTAAAATATGCTAGTGTCTTTTTTATTTTCTATATGTTTTATGCTTTTATGGTTGTTGATTTTCAATGACTTTACTAATGTCTTTAATGTTTAACTTTATGTGGTGACCTGGGTAGTCTTTGTGCTGAGTTTGTTGGCAAAACTCTAGTCTTCATGTTGCTATGAAGGCTTTTTGTAGATATGCTCTTTGTATGGGTACACTAAACATAGATTATAAATTTAATGTTGTAGATCTAGGGACTAGCAAGGTCTCTAATTGTTTGATTGTTTGGCTAAAACCTAAACCAAAAGTTGAAATATACTAAATGAAGTTGAAGTGCCAGATGTGCTTATATATGCAGAGAGATCAAAGGAATTTTAGTTCAGAACTGTCTCACCATGGGTCTATCAGGTTCCTGTATACATTCTGCAGTCATTTCCCCAGTTCTGGAAAGCATAATTAATTAAGGACATACTCAAAAACTGGGATCCAGAATAGGTCCCTGAGTTTAAAGGATTTGAGGCTACTACAAGAAGAAAGGTCAAGCTGAAACCATTAGAACTGTCTCTACCTAAGAAAATAGTAAGCCAGAGTCAATCCCACATTCCTGAAGGAAATACAGAGATGAGTAAATCATCAAGAACTTGAAAATACTGGGGTGAGGATTCGCAGCATGACCCCATTCGATTCAACTATTTGGCCTGTGGGGGGAAAAAATCTAACATGGGCCTTGACGAATGACAAGTAATTATTTTAAGCTTCACCAGGGGATGACTCCAATTCCAGCTACTGCTTCAAATGTGGTTTTATTGCTTGAGCAAATTAACACATCCTTTGGTACTTAGTGTGCAGCTATTGATCTTGCAGACAATTTTTTTTCTCAATACCTGTTAAAAAAGACCACCAGGAACAGTTTTCTTTAGCTTGTAAGGCCAGCAATATACATGTATTTTGCTACTTCAGGAGTTTATCATCTATTCAGATCTTTCCCGTGATTTAGTTCATGGGGATCTCAATTACCTTTCTCTTCCATAAGACATCACGTTAGTTCATTATCTTAATAGGATTACGTTGATAGGACATAGTGAGCAGCCAGTAGCAACTATCCTTGATTTATTGCTAACATGTTTTCATAACAGAGTGCGAAACACAAATCTGACAAAAAAATTAGGAGACTTCAACCTCAGCGAAATTTCTGTGGGGCCAGAGGTGTGGGACATATCAAGACTTCTCATGCATATGAAGGATAAGTTGTTACATATGATGTTTTCTACAACCAAAATAGAGATACAACCCCCAGTAGACAACCCCTAATGGGCTGCCTTAGATGAAACGTATTCCTCATTTGGATGTGCTACTGTAGTCCATTTAGTCCATTCGGTGAGTGATGCAAAAGCTGCTAGTTTTATGTGGGGTCTAGAATAGAAGAAGGCCCTGCAACAAAACAAGGCAGTCATGCAAGCTGCTCTACCACTTGTGCCATATGATCCGGTAGATCCAAGAGTTATTGACATTTCAGTGCGCATAAAGATGCTACTCAAACTAATAAATGAGTAAAATATTTCTATGTATTAGACAAACACAATTAAAAATAATCAAAATATTCTTTAGCAAAGTGCAAATTAAACCACAATGAGACACCATTTCACGCTTATGAGATTGTTTATAAATTAAAACAATGTAGTGATTCATAAGTCTTGGTGATTAAACCTTGTATATTGCTGGTGGGAATATAAAATGCTACAAACATTTTGGAAAAAAGTTTAGCTTTCTCTTATAAATAAAAAAAACTTCTCAATGTTTCAGAATTTACTTAGCTTACATTCTAAGGAGTTGTGTGGTTTTTTGTTCTTGTTTGTTTGTTTTAGAGTTCAAACCCTTGGCCGGGCGCGGTGGCTCACGCCTGTAATCCCAGCACTTTGGGAGGCCGAGGCGGGCAGATCACGAGGTCAGGAGATCGAGATCATCCTGGCTAACACGGTGAAACCCCATCTCTACTAAAAATATAAAAAGTTAGCCGGGCTTGGTGGCGGGTGCCTGTAGTCCCAGCTACTCAGGAGGCTGAGGCAGGAGAATGGCGGGAACCCGGGAGGCGGAGGTTGCAGTGAGCCGAAATCACGCAACTGCACTCCACTCCAGCCTGGGCAACAGAGTAAGACTCCGTCTTAAAAAAAAAAAAAAAAAAAAGTTCAAACCCTTAACATCCCTTATAATGGACACTGTAATTCTCAATTATCTTTGGTGAAATTATGTCATTTAGACTCTTAATTCAATGAATGACAGTTTTAGCTTAAATAGTCTGGGTTGGAGAGGGCCCAGAGTTCTGCCTAAATAGAGAATGCTCTTAAAAGTTGAACAGAAGTCACTCTAAAAGTTTCTTGTGCAATTTGTATCTCGAACCTTCAATTCTAGCTTCACAATCAGGAACTCCTAGGATATGGAAAATTTGGAAAGGAGGTTTCATACAGAAAAAGAATCTTACAGATAAAGCAAGACAACTGAATAAAATTCTAAGGATTTTAAAATGAGCTTAGGCAATATTTTTCCAAAAGTTGCTATTGTGAAAAATTAGTTTCTGAACTCCTCAGTCTCAAGAAACAAATTTATCAAGGCTTATGACCATCCCCTTCTCTATGAATTTCTTATGAGTGCACACTAAAAACTTGATGAAGACCGACCGATAGTAGTGCTGACAGTAACAAGATTGCTTTCCACCTAGAATAAAGTTTTTCTAGTAAGATCAGATACTCAAAGAATTTCTAGAAGAGATCTAACTTCCTTGGAGTTCTGATATCCACTTGCCCCTCTGATGTCATTTAATGTATTTTGTAGATTAATTAGTTTATAGCTTAGATTTACTGCTTTAATTATTTCAGTTTGTCTAAATATTTCTATTTTTTTTGAAGTATCCACTCACATGCCTATTGACTCAGATTTCATGAAGTTTTAAAATAAGCAGATGCTTTCTAGAATTGATAGTGAATAAAGGTATTATTTTAGGAGAAATGGTGAGGTACATATTGCCTTTTCTGACTTAAAAGTGTTTCATTCCCTAATTTTGGTACAATAGGAAGAATTTTGGATTTGGAATCAGATCTAGATTTGAGTCCTTGTTCCTTACGTATAACTCTATCAGATGACTGGGCATTAAACAATATTTTAACATAAGTTTAGTCTTGATTTCCTTATTTGTAAAATCTGGAAAAGGTTTACCTGTCAATCAAAACTCTACTGATTCTGCACACCGAAAAATAATATATGTGAAAATTATGGTTTTTAAAACATGAAAATACAAGGTTATACTTCATTTAGAAATATTGTTATCCAAAAATAATGATAGCTATCATTATAAATAAAATTAACTAAATACTTCTAGTGTGAAACGCAATCTTTAAATATTTTATAAAATATTATCTTCTACATATAACTCTATGAGGAAAGTAAAATTATTATACCATTTTCACAGATGAAAAACATGAGACTTGTCCAAGATCATATAACTGACAAATGATGGTGTTACTCCCTAATAATTTTAAGGTAGAAGAAAGTTATTTTTCAACCAAATCTAAGTTCCTCATTTGGGCAATATATATTTCTTCATTCTTCAATATATTTATTGATTAAGATATATTTATCAATATATATTTCTTCATTGCATATATCACAAAGAAGATGCCTAAAATATGTATTACATTTTTGCTTTTTATCTTTACCAAGCAAATATAGAGACAGAATAACCTGAAAAAATTGGTATTGCCTATATACCTAGAATCCGTATTCATAAATCTTAGTTATTTATCCATGTTAGATTATCAGAACATTTCTAAGAATGTTAGTGACATTCGTAGTTCTCGATATAGTATACGCAGCAATTGTTACCTTGATAAAAATCACTTGAAACGGAGCATTTTTATTTCTGACTCATTTCTATATGCTAGAGATCACAGGGCTTGCATAATAAAATATCACTTCTAGAGCTGTCACAAATGTAACCAATCAGTGCTATAAACCCCAAATACTATCTACATTATTGAGTCAATCTAAATTAAAAAAATTAGATACTTTTTAAAACTTCAAAATCTGGAAGGAAAGGCTTAAAATAATTCATATTTTTAATCATATTTACTGTAAATGATGTGAGGAAGGTAGAAACCTCACTTATCAATTTTAACAGTATGAGTGACATAATCAATCCTGATAATGGTGCAAATTATACATAAGTAGAGGCAATTTTTGTCTATCAAAGTTCATAAATGACAGAGCAAAGCATATGCAACAGCTTTATAGAATAACGTAGATTCTAATATATCCTGTTGATTAACATTCAGCAATATATAATTACCAGAGACCCAAGTAAACAATATTATCTATGGATATAATGCAAAAGAACTCTGAAGCTTGACCAAAGACATGATGGGAATTTTTAAAATTTAAAAATTCGTAATTATTGGTACATAAATATAATTTATCAAACAAAGGAGTACAATTTGAGAATTTGAAATGGAATCATAATTATGTATTAAAGTTTTTAATATTTTGTATTCCCACGGAGATACATGTTTTAATATAATCATGGAAAACACACACTCCACAAGTCTGAGAATGCTTTGTCAGGAGATATGCAGATATGGCTGACATCTTGAGGTTTAATACGCAAATAAGCTACTAGGATAGGGAATACATCAGCGGGAGGAGAGTACTGGCCTATACAACATAATCACAATTAGATTAACAAATTATCACATTTAGGTAGCCAATCTTCTATGGGAATATCATTTTCTCTAAAATATGCCAAATTCTTTTCTATTCCATCTCTCATACATGTAACAACAAAATTAAAGGTTTTGAAAAGATTGTTTCCAGAAAGATAAATAAGTTCTTTTAAGCTTTTGATAGCCTATATACATATCTGCCTTGAAGCTGCAAAGATCTAGTACAATTCTTGGCTTTCTAAACATATTTCAAAAGTAGAATTCTAAAACATAAGTGAAGGGCTTTATAGGGGATCAAACACATTAAAGTGCTAAAGGAAATTCACATCATTTGTGATTTACAAAGGGATCTTTGTGATTATAAACATTTGTTAGGATTTGTGAACATTTAAGGATGCATTAGAATTAGGAATGGCAGTTGTAGTTAGGGAGAAAAATATAAACTGACCTCATACCCTTCCCCCACTTCATAGAATTGTTGGAAGGATAAAATAAAATTTAATACTCTGTGAAGTGTTCAATAACATTCACAAAGTAAATGTCTTACTATCTTATTTCTTTTAAAAAGAAAACTAATGCTAATATTTCACACATGTTATTTTCTAAACATTTTACTAATTAGAGGGTCTTCATCTGATGTTGATTTTATTGTTATCCTTTATTTACAGTAGAAGAAACAAAAGTGCATCTCATTTAAGTTAAATAATACACACATTGGAAGTGTTCAAAATAAAAATGTCACTTAAATATAATGCAGAGTTTTTTATTCCATTACACTACAACTGCCTCCCAATAAAAGCAAACCTGAGTAAATAGATGAAAACCTAGTTTATAAATTGTCTACATCAAATAGAAAATAAATAAAAGGACTGAGACTTCTTTAACCTGTGGGGTACTAGACAAAGTTTAATTTCATGTATTTTGACATTAAGTTCATGATTATTCCAATGAAACTTACACTTATTACATTATCATTTCACAGACCACACTATAGTGATCACTTCTTCACAGTGGGCTTGACTTTTTCTATCCTGAGGGTTTAAGAGTCCACAATAGGCAGGCACTGATCCCGAGTGTAATCTCTATAGATATTCTTATTCTAACAAAGGGCATGGATGCTTGAAACTTAGAAATGTATAACATCTATTATTCTGGTTGATATTTTTGAAACATTAACTGTAACGCGCTAAGAAACAGTTAGCTTTAACCATTTACGAAACCACTGCTCCCAAAAGCTAAAGACTGGATCTGAAATGTACTTTTAATACTTCTGAATTTCAGATACAAGAGGTAGTTACAACTACTATTTGGTATTAGTTTGCTAAAGAAAATTGGCTAAGTAGATCACTCAGCATAAATATCTTTGGGCAATGAAAATTTTGATTTTGTTCAACTTAAGTGAGCACTGTGATAATAATAAAATCAACCTCCAGAAGGAATCTAAAAAAAAAACCCATCAAACTCTGCCTTGTGTCATTATCTAGTAAAGATTGGTATTAAAATAAAAGTTGCCAGACACAGATTTCCTATTTATCAAAATGAGCAAATCACTCTATGCAGCATTTATCAAATACTATTTTCAAAATTTAAGAGCATTACCCTCATACAAATAAATAGTAAATATATGTCAAAGATATTTGTTCAAAAAATTCTTTAATTGAGGAACCAATAAGACACTACAGCTAGCTCAAAAAATAATTTGAGAAATGTAAATATATATAATTACTCAGTAAAAGGAATTCTAAGTTAAATATGTTAATAAAACAAGTTAATTTCTTACAGAGTATTAAAACCATAACATTGAAATTATGTTTTCTACTAGACAGAAATCCACAAGTTAGCATGTGACTCCATAGTGTCTGAGGGCTAATCGCATAGTACATAGAAAAGATGAACACAAGTATGTTTTCTTACATAATTAATAATAGTGAGTCTGTTAAACAGTGTCGTTTAATGACACTGGAAAAAGAATACAATTATCATTTTGCTTTATTTACAAATGGTGTACACACAGACACACAAAATCACAAGCACACATATTCTTCTGAATTGCCCATATAGTAGGTGTTATATGGGGATGACAGAAAACCATTTTTGTAGACACATTTAAAGCATCCTATTATGAAACTCTAAATAAAATTGCAAACACTTTAAGAAGCCATGAACATCATTGTAATTTATCATAAGTATAAAAATTGCCTTGTTTACACTCACTGTGTACCTAACTATAGAATACACTAATAAAGTTTAAATTAAATATAGAAAGATTAATGTTGAAATTCATTTACTTTATGCAAAAGTACATAGAAGAACTGTTTCATCAAAACACTAACATCGAATGTGTTTATTCTACATTAGTGATAAATTTCAGAAGTAAATATTTAGAGTAATAAACAACCTTGAATAATTTTCAAACCGTATATTAGATTATGGGTTAAATAGTATGGGTTGAATTTCTTACCCATACTTAAATCTACTCAATCCAAATATTGGCTAATAAATATAATTGCAAGAAAATTTGCAGTATAAGTAGTTAATTATGCTTAATTGATATTCTAATAAAAATATGGAATTAGCCAATATTTTTGTATTTCCCTTAATTAATGGATTGAATATTTTTCCATTTTAGTTGGTTGACCCATGTTAGAATATTTTCTAATTTTTCTTGAAAATTTAAAATCAAGTCAACATCACAAAACATTTGAATAACTTATACTTAAAAACATATCAAATTTGCACACTAAAATTTAAACCACGGGAGAAAAAGTAGGATAAACAGATGATTATCTGCAGAAAATTATCTTGCATTTGATGTATGATATTTGAAATCCATGAAGAAATATTAATAGCTATTAACTTATCCTTTACAATGCTTTTTGTTCATAAATTTATGGAATTGCCAAATAAATAATACCAAATTTCTTTGCCAAAGTATTTATTATAAAATACAGGAAATTTCATCTGTCTGGTATACTAAATTAATTATTTCAAATAAATGTTGGAAACAATTAAACTCGATATTCTATAACATTTGTTGCATTGCCATCTTGAAATTATCTATACCTTATTCTATTTTGCATTACACAGTGGATGAGTCTTTTACAACAAATACAATTAAAAAGATCATTTTACTCACATAAATTATTCCTGACATAAGAGCTTAGAAGTGGCTACAGTCACTTTTTTATAGAATAATTGTCATTTGTCCTATATTGGCAAGAAAATGAAATATATGCTTGAAAATATAGAATAAAAACAAAAAGAAGTCTTCAGTAGAATTACACATAATTGTTAAGAAAATTATTGAATAGTTGTAAGTATGGATACATTTTGTCAGTTCAGTATTATTCTATATGTAGTTAATAAGATCATTTTCTAGCTAGTTAGAAGGTGATGATCAACACTTTTAATAGTTTTTTGCATTGCTTTTTCTAATGATAAATAGTTTGGTTACCTTCTTTTATCTTGAGTGGATGGGGAAATCAAATGAAATACATATTGTTTAATCTACTTTTGTCCTCATTAGCAAAATGATACTTCATCTCATCTATATTTTTAAAGATGTTTTCCAATGATAATCAAATTTTTGTTATATTTTATTTCTGCAGATTTTCCCTTCAAATAATTTAATTAAATTATAATAGATCAATTTTATGTTTTCAAAATTGAGTTAGATGCATTTCATTTTATTTAATATTTTCCTTAGAACAAAACTGTTTTCAAAATAGGGGTGTCATAGATGTTACACATGTTTATGAACATTTTATTATTATACTATCCTCCTTTGCATGTCTCAGTACATTTCTTCTTAAGCTGCAATAATAGCCAATATACATGTGGGCTCGTAAAAATTGTGCATTATGGCCAAAAGGACATGGTGCTTTTAAAAATGAACTGTCAAACACAACTGACTTCTCTCTTTTAGCTTTATATAAATGTTTTTGGTGGTTAAGTAACTTTTATTCCTGCATTCCAAGGATAAGTGAATTAAAAAATTTGTTTTCACACAATGTAGGCTTAACTTTATGTATTTAAGCTGTTTACTGCTTCACAATACCACTTGAGCCAGAATAAACGTTGTATTTTAAAACTTTATGGAACTAATTTATAGTGTAGGGCAGGCAGAGACTTGATCTCATGACAGCAAAATTTTATGTTTCCTTTTCAGCAATACTGCCTAACACAATAATATCAGACCAGCAAATCTTAAATATAAGTTAAGCTAACATGATCCATTGCCTTATAAAGCTGGAGTACCCTGTGGAGTCCTGCTGAATATGCCAAGTGATTTTTCAAAATTTCATCAGTGTAAATGTCAGATAAAGGTGCTTTTGCTGTCATTCTTTAAAACTGGGGCAAAAATCCCAAATGTGCCTACAAGTTCTAGAGAAAGCCTTTTCTTAATACTTGCATTAAATAAACAACATCCTTTCTAATCACCGTTTATTCTGCTAGCCACAGTAAATAAAACATATAATAATACCATAAGGTAAATTTAAGACAAATAGTTATTTTTTAAAGATAAAAATATAGGCATCTCCCTAGCAAAACCCAAATTTCTTATAACCATCAGGTCAATTTGAATTTCTCTTTTAGTCATTCCTTGCTAAACAGGCAGATATTTGGCAGCTTTAGAAATACATACTTTATTATTATCAGAACAATTATTTTAAAAATGTTTTTTCTAGTTACTCCAAAGTTGTTTTTCTTAATTGTCAAGTTGCTTGGATAAACAATATTATCGTACAAGCAAATATGCATGTAATGGTAGTCATGTTCTGAAAACACTAAATTATTTGTTAAATCATCTGTAGATAATTTAAATCTTTGTGTCTCATAAATATCAGCTACATTTTACATATAGAGTTCTAAAGGCAAATTATGCTTTCAGAATTTTTCATATAATTTGTGTTTTAAAAACTATTATCAGAGAACTTATGAGCATAAATAATAAAAACCCAACCATCACATCAAAAATAATAATAATTGACCAATTTGAAAAGCATAATTATTTCATTCAATAACCATGTATAAAAGTGTAAAATTGGTTGCTTAAATTATTTGCCAGTAATTATGCATGTATATCAACTATTTATTACCTAAGCTAATAATGTAGACTATTAAAGTTTTCATATATATGACCACTTTTTAGAAGTAACATATGTAATTGACTTTATTGAAGTATAATTTGTATGCAATAATAAAATGTCTACTTCAAATGTAAAGTTTAATGAGTTTTCACAAATGTCTATATCCATGTATTTACCAATCTGATCAAAATATATAATAATTCCTTGGATAAGGAAAAATATATTTTGACCTATATTCTAATTATTGAGATTAGTCTCCATTGTAAATTTGACAACATTGAAGAGGAGACTTGTTTGTCTTTCACCTAGATTCTATTTGTATAGTATTGTAGAACACTAATAATGGATCTGTAATAAAGGGGTTTGATTCTATTTCCTTTGACCTGGCTTATGAACTAGATGGCCCAGGACAATTCCTTGAACCTCTGTGAACCTCAGTGTTTATATTCTTTATGTTATGATAATAATACCCTATCTGTAAAGGGTTTTCATGAGAAATAAGATATTTTTAAATAACTAAAAATATACATCAGTACACAAATATATATTGTTTAGTATAATTATTAATTCAGCAACAATACATACCTATCTCCTCACACAATTTTCTTACAATAAGCTTTTGCCTTCTGCTTTTCTATTTACTTCTGGAAATATAGGACAAGTATATAATAGGTCAGTGAGACCCAGAAGTGGCATACTAGTTTCAAATAAACACAGCAATAAATGTGACCTAAGAGCCTTTCTGGAATCAAAATAGTGGTAGATAAGTCCTTGTTTCTGCCCTCTGGACAAAGGCTAAGAAAAGCTTGTTAATTACAGCTATTCTAGAGCCTGACCCTCAGTTGACTAATTCTGTAAGTTAAGCTGACCTTTTGAAGGAGATGTACATAATGGTTCCTATTTGAAAATGTCTCTGAAATAATAATTATATGGAGTGGTGAAAATCATGGTGACTTACTTAGAATGAAGTAAGAAAATCGTGACAAATTAGACAGAAAACTTTACTTCAGTTTAGACATTTACTAGAAAATACACAGAAAGAACACTAGAAGTGGTTAGGAATACCTTCCACCAGGTAAGGGAGCATAGTGGGAGGTCATTAAGTCTGCCCCCCATTATGCCCAGGTGTTAGAGAATGCAGAATATTCTTGCTCACCCACAGTATTATAATGCTATTTTCTGACATGGTGCAATTTTAGAGAGCTGGTACTACTCAAAATGGTACAGCATGGATCCAACACTCACTTCATAATTGCTAAATCGTTTTTTTCAACTGGCACTCCAAATGTTTTGATGCTACTGAAAAGAAGGGTGATTACGTTGGGCAGTAACATGCCTTTCCTGCTCAGTTGTTATTTGGCAAAGTAACTTTACTATTTGCAGCAGGCTTTGAAAGGCCAGGAAATTTTCCATTGTGTCAAAATTGTAAAGCACAGAAAAAAATTGAGACATGAAAATATTTATTTCCAAAATATAAAATGTATTACCAATTAGGGACTGTTTTTTAATATATATTTCAGCCACACATTACTTAAATCCCAGTTAAAAACTGATATTGTGAAAGAGAGTGAAAATACTATTATTTTTATTAGGTCCTTGGAAAATGAGGCCAAAATTTCTCAGAGCTTGGGCTTTTGATGTCATTCTGGGCTTGTAAGAAACTCTGCTTTTACTACTTCATAGCCTCTATTTCTGTTCACTGATTTGCCTACTCATCAGGTCCTTTACACAGGTTTTCATTTGGTGCTCACTAGGTAAGAATGGAGATGGAGCCTCTCCATAGAGAAGAAAAAGGAGGGAGAAAGGCTAGATTTTCAGTAAAGCCAATTTTTTTCCTACAAGTTTTTATTTTGAGATATAGTAATGATATAAAATAGAAACTTTAAAAAAATTGAGATTGAAGTTTCTTTTATGGGAAAAATTGAATCTGCTATTATAGCACTGGGAATTATCCAGTATAGAAGGAGAAGGTGAAAGAAATAAAGAAAATAAAATGGGTACTAACATAAACAAAGTTTTGGAGTAGGTGATTACAGAAGTCAGAGTATTATAAAAATACCCGTTTATTCACAGAAGGATTATCTCTTAAAGAAAGATTGCTAATGATTTGAAGTTTTAGTCCAGAGATTCTAGTATAGAAAATTTATATGTAGCTAAAATATATGCATTCTAGGCAGTTCTGAAGTCATTCATCTCAAGATTAAATGTAGGCTTGGAGGTAATGAAGAACTTCTTCAAGGGCACTTTTAGTCGGCAGCTCAATCAAATATGGCAATTTTGGAAAAGCAGTAATTCACGAGAAGCGTTAAGAGTTAATGGGCAGGAGATAAGAACCTTGAGGTAACTGGCTTCTACAGAGACTGAATTGATTGTGGTAAGCAGCATGAAGTTATGGGAGTCTTCTTATTTTCTTGTGCTATAGTATATAGAAAGTTTGGTCTATTAGTTATAGATATTTATTCCATTCGCCCAGCAAGTTTTTCAATTGCCCTTTACCCATGCCATTCCTTATATGCTCTAAAAACCCTTGCAACTCATCTGAAATAATCAGTTCGAGAAGACTGTAAAATTACCTGTTAAAGAATGTCAAACACGGGTCTATGAGAGCAACTATAGAAATTATGGTGCTGTCTCATGTTAACCACATCTCAGAATTTAAATTGTGTGGTGTCTATGACCTAAACAATGATCTATTCTCTGTAGGAAACTACTTGACTTCCATTTGATGAGCAATCCTAAAATTGGCTTTTTATTCCTATAATTACATAGGAAACACTCTACCCACTTTATATGTCAAAGTCTTGACTTAATGTAATTAAGGATAAGGACAAGAAGCTTTTATACGAGAGAAAAGGTAGTGAAATACAGAATGTCTTCCATAGCATACGTTTACTAAATTTTGGCTTTTTCAGAAGTATGAGTGGAGTACAGATGGGTGTATAGAATTGTAAATCTCTCTCAATCATGCACAAACACACAAACACATATGGACACAAAAATACGATTTACACATCTGTTTAGAACAAGACATTCTTTATTGAGAGATCACAACTTCATTGAAAACTTCAAAAATATTTCATCCACCTTTGCATTACCAGGCCATGGGTAGTTCTTGGTATTTACTAAGGTGGTTATCAATAAGTGTTTATTCTTTAAAATAAAATAGTTACCATTTCAAAACTCCAATCCCAACATAAAATATTTAAGGCCATGGAATAAAATAAGGTCTTTCAAAATAGCTTTTCAGCAGTGATTTTATCAAAATTTGAATCTCTTGATTTCACAATGCCCTTTCATGTTGAGGTTTAAATAAATTTACACATATAAATAATTTATATAAAGAAATTAGTATAAAACTTGACATGTAATAGACATTGAAAGAAAGTTACTTTTTCTTGTTTCTTCTCTATTTTGGATTATATAACCAGAAATTTACATGAAAACCCTAAAATATTAGGATTTTTTTGCCGTGAAAAAGCAGCTTAGTCATAGAATGTGTAGTTTGTGAAGTAACCAGTAGAAAATAACATCAACCTATGAAAACAGAATAGGCTCATTTTCTAGTAATCTTAGTGTGGTTATTCAGTGAATCAAGTTAAAAACACCATTAATCTCACAAAATAGATATTTCAATCTAGCTTTAGCTGTGGGAATACTGCAAGCAAAACAAATAGGAAACAATTAAAGAACATTTGTATGTTAACTGATCATCTTGAATGGCTTTTTCAAAGTCAGTTTAATTGACTATTGCAGTGCTTAAAGGGAGTAATTAAAATAAAGAGTGAGAATTGCAAACCTTTAATTATCTTCTGATAATAATGATTTCAGTCTTGTGTAATCTTGAGTAGGTAACATTTTATTTAGATTGATTTCCTTTAAACAATCTTCACCACGTCTGCCTTTAAAAAATACTGAAGCAGCTTTTCTTTTTTCTCAAAGGCGCACTATGCAGAATTCACTTATCAATGCAAGATTTTAACCTATAAAGCACTATGATTAAAAATACTAATAATTATATAAATGTGTGAGGTTTTCTTCACATGTGATAAACCATACAAATTACTTGGACAATTTTCTTCCTTTGATAGTTACATAAAATACAAACCTTAAAATTTTTAAATTGTATAAATTTAATGTGCACAACACGATGGTTTGATATATTAATACCTATGTGTAGTAAGTGATTACTACAACCAAATTAACATATCCATCATTTCACAGTTGTCCTTCTGTCTCTTTCTTTTCTTTTTTTATTTGATGAACATAACTGAAATATACTTTATTAGGAAATATTCCTTATACTTCTCACGATGAACACTTAGCTTTCTTCCATATCTTGCCTATTGTGAATAATGCTACAATAAACATAGAAGTGCAGATATCTTTGCTGGGTAATGATTTTATTTCCTTTGGATATAAGCAAAGAGAAATTACTGGAAATTTCCATAGTGTCTGCACCAATTTCCATTTTCACACACCAGGCACAAGAGTTCCTTCTTTCTCACATCCTTGCCAACACTCTCTTGCCTTTTTGGTAATAGCCATCCTAACAGGTGTGAGGGGATATCTTCTTGTGGTTTTGATTTGCATTTTCCTGATGATTAGTGATGGTGAGCATCTGTTCATATACCTGTGGGCTATTTACATATTTGGGAGGTCCTATGTCTCTTTGAGTCCTCAGCCTATTTTTTCACTGGGTCATTTAAAAAAGGGTCATTTAAAAAAAATTTGACTATAAAATTGTGGGAGTTCCTTATAGACTTTGAATATTAATCCCTTATCTTATATGTGGTTCACAAATACTTTTTTTTCCAATCCACAGTCTGCCTTCTAGTTTTGCTGGTTGGTTCCTGTGCTGTGCTGAGCATTTTAATTTTATGTATTCCCACTTGTTTATTTTTGTGTTTGTGGTTTATCATTGTGGTGTTCTATCAAAAAAAATCATTGCCAAGTTGAATGTCAAGGAGTTTTCCTCTATATTTTCTTTTGGAGTTTTATGATTTCAGATTTTACATTTAGGTCTTTAACACATTAGTTTGTTTTGAATATAGTGTAATGTAACAGCCTAATTTCATTATTTTGCATGTGGATATTCCGTTTTCCATACACCATTTATTGAAGAGACTATCGTTTTCCCACTGTGCATTATTGAGGCACTTGTCAAAAATAAATTAAATGCGCATGCTTAGATTTATTTTTTGGTTTTTCTCTATTCCACTGAACTATGTATCTGTTCTTATGCCAGCATCATACTGTCTGAATTACTATAGCTTTGAGGTAGATTTTGAAATCAGGTAATATGATGTCTCCAGTTTTGTTTATTTTGTTCAAGAATGTTTTGGCTGCTCAGGGTCTTCTGTGTTTTCAAAAAATGTTTAGAATTTTTTTCTATTTCTATTAATAATATCATTGAAATTTTGATGGGGATTGTGTTGAATCTGCAGATTGCTTTAGGGAGAATAGATATTTCAACAAGATTGGTTCTTCCAATTCATGAATATGGGATATCTTTCCATTTTTTTGTGTTTAATTTCTTTCATCAATCTCAGTGTATAGATCTTTCACCTCTTTGGTTAAAATGTATTCTGAAGTATTTTATTTTATTGTGTAGTTATTGCCAATAAGATTGTATTATTGATTTATTTTTTGAATAGTCCATTGTTGGAGTATTCTACTGGTTTCTGTGTGTTGATATTGTATCCTGAAATTTTACTGAATTTATTTATTCGTTCTACAGTTTTTGGTGGGGTCTTCAGGGTTTCTATATGTACAATCATGCCATCTGCAAACAGAGACAATTCCACTTCTTCCTTTTCAATGTGGATGCCTTCTATTTCTTTCTGTTGCATAACTATTCTGACTAGGACTTCCAGTACTATGATGAATAGAAGTCGTGAGAGTGGGTATGATTATTTTGTTCTTCATCTTAGAAGAAAAGCTCTCAACTTTTCACCATTCAGTATAATGTTAGTGGTGGGCTTTTGTTCTGTTGAGGTATATTCCTTCTCTTCCTAATTTGTTGAGAGTTTTTAATTATGAAAGTATGTTGGGTTTTGTAAAATGCTTTCTCTGTATCCATGGTGGTGATCATATGCTTTATTTCCTCGCTTCATTCTGTAAAAGCTTTTCTTTGATGGAATTTTTAAATTATTATTATTATTTATTATTTATTATTTATTATTTTTATTTTTTTGAGACGGAGTCTCGCTCTGTGGCCCAGGCTGGAGTGCAGTGGCGCGATCTCAGCTCACTGCAAGCTCCGCCTCCCAGGTTCACGCCATTCTCCAGCCTCAGCCTCCCAAGTCGCTGGGACTACAGGCGCCCGCCAGCACGCCTGGCTAATTTTTTGTGTTTTTAGTAGAGATGGGGTTTCACTGTGTTAGCCAGGATGGTCTCGATCTCCTGACCTTGTGATCCGCCCACCTCGGCCTCCCAAAGTGCTGGGATTACAGGCGTGAGCCACCATGCCCGGCCAATATTTTTAATATTAATTCAATTTCTTTACTTATTATTGGTGTGTTCATTCTTTTATTTCTTCATGAAGTGATAATGGCAGATTGTTTCTAGAATGCTTTTTTTAAATTTTGTCTAGATTATCTAATTTGTTGCTGTGTAGTTGTTCATTGTTCCTTTTAATTCTTTTTATTTCTGTGGTCTCAGTTGTAATATGTCTTCTTTCGTTTCTGATTTTATTTGAATCTTTTCTCTTTTTTCTTAGTCTAGCTAAATGTTTGTTGATTTTGTTTATCTGTCCAAAATAACAATTATTCTATTCATCTTTTCTATTGTCTATTGTTTTCTAGTCTATTTCTAGTATGGAAATATACTTCTTAGGAACAGTTTTTTGCTGTTTAGTAAAAGAAAACACCTAGAAAAAATTAGCTTATTAGATACAGAATTAATGCCAAATGGTACTACTTGTCAACAATATCCTGACATCAAATATCATTCTGTCTTATGTAGCATGTGTAAACACAAAACCTAGCAACACAAGCAGCTACTATTTTCTTAAGTTATTGCAATTTATGCGTGGTCAATAATTATAACATGAACTTAGAAATCCTCTTATTTATAAGTATTAGAAAATAACAATTTGACAAGGCAGGAATCTTATAGAAATAATTCTTAGTTCAGATTACAGACATAAAATATAACTAAGAAAGGAAAGAAAAATAAAAATTTGTAAGTCATTATTATGGAAGATATTCAGCTAAACAATAATAATTAAGAAAGAGGTTATTGCATATTATCTTCTGCAAAGGCATTTTATATTGAGTAGCTTTTGTTAAGTATGCAATAATGAAAACCTACAATTTATATGCAGAAGTGACAAAACAGAAGGTGATATGGCTGTAGCAAATAAATATGAATATTTTTCTGTGCTCTGCAAAATAAAAGAGCAAAGAAAAGCCTGAGGATAATATGCCTTGTCATTTATAGTTTTCAGCTCTCTACATTAGTTCTAGAGAAATGATGATACAAAATATAGATAATTCTGCTATTTTTTAAAAAGTAAAGGCCATTATAATACATATTAATTCTTCACTAGATAGGCAACTGTATTAGAGCAAATAGCTAAGATGTTTTGTAAGCTATTGTTTTGTAACATCCAACCAAAAATTTTTAATCTCAGAAATGATGTTTTTGGCAAATAAATAAAAATAGCCCTATTTCAGTAAACTCTTTAAAATAAATAACTTAAAGTTTAAAAATATTCAAAATAGCTAATAAGTTTGCCTATTAATGGATTATCCTGTTCATAGCGCATATAATAAGACAGATTTCTAAATTCTTAGCATTATTAGATTAGAATAAATAAAATTTTGCTGATTATATCAATTATATACCATTTGAAAAGTTAACATGTATATTTAATTGTTCTTTCATCATATTAAATCTATGACTGCATGTATTTAATGAATATGTAAGTATAATTTCATCTTTCATCATATTTAAAATATTTGTATTATACAAATTATACTTAAAATTGATTGTATAATATTTGATGAGCACAATTATATGTCAAGTTAAAAATATTAAATCCAATACTTAAGACCTACATTGTCTAATTAAAAGTTAAAATCGCAATGAGATAACACTACATATCAATTAGAATGACTTAAGTTAAAAAGAATGACCATATGAAGTGTTGCCAAAGATGTGGATAAACTGGAACTCTCACATGCCACCAAGAACAGTAAAATGATATAATCACTTTGGTTAACAGTTTAGCATGTTTCTTAAAACATTAAACATATACCTACAATATGGTACAACCATTCATCCCAGTGGTATTTATCCAAACAATAAATGCATATGCCCACATAAGTTTTGTACATGAATGTTCATAGCAGTTTTGTTTAGTTCCAAACTGCAAATTACTCCAACGTCCATTGACAGATGAATGGACAAACTGTGGCATATCCATATAATTGAATTCAAGTCGCCAATAAAAATTAACTATTAATGAACTATTTATACATGTTAGAATGTAGATTTATTTCAAAATTGTTTTTTTGAATGACAATAATCAGAAAAAACACACAGGTCGGAAACAGTGCCTCATACCTATAATTCCAGCACTATGAGAGGCCAACATGGACAGATTACTGGGGAGGGGTCATGGGTTCAAGACCAACCTGGGCAACACAGCGAAACACCTTCTCTACAAAAAAAAAAAAAATAGCAGGGCATGGTGTTGTTTGGCTGTAGTCCCAGACACTCTAGAGGCTGACGTGAGAGGAACATTGAGCCTGATAGGTTGAGGGTGCAGTAAGCCATTAGGGTGCCACGAGTCATTATGGTGCCACTGAACTCCAGCCTGTGTGACACATATATACTGTGCTTATTTGTTAAAAATTCTAATAAATACAAATTAATATATAGCAATAGAAAGCATATATACAGTTTCCTGGAGATGAGGGTTGGAAAGAGCTGGGTAAGGAAGGGTTAATTAAAAAGAGGAACAAGAAATCCTTCGGGTAGATGCCCATTTTCTTAATTGACATGATGGTTGGTTTCATGGGTAGATATGTATATCAAGACATATTAAATTATAAACTCTAAATAGGTACAGTTTACTGTATATTAATTATAGCTCAATAAAACTGTTTAAAATCCCTCTTTTCCACATTAATTTTACCTATTGTAGTTGTTATAGAGTTTACATCTACAAAGAGATCTTTTTCAAATTCTTTTTTATTTAATTGCTAATTCTGTAAATTAAATATATCTCAATATAACATGTGTTTTATTATGTTACAGTAGGTGGCTAAGATATGTTATAGTAGATGACTAAGATATCTTGGGCTTCAGAGAGTACAGTTTTCTAAGAGGGTAATTTCCCTAATCAGAGATATTTATTATGACATTTTGGCTGTATATATTCCTACAACCCATGACCCATAAATATACAGAATAATATCATCCCATGCCCATCCTCTACTGAGACCATTCCCATATTGCATGTAGACTATGCTCATTCTAAGCAATGAGATAAAAATAATTTAAGGGATTGTGATGGGATCACTATTTTTGTCTACTTTTAAGTTTCACAAAATAATTTCACCTTTACATCTGCAAAAAATAGAGCTAGTAGTGTTTGTTGGAATCTAATCTCACGATAGTTTGTGAGATTCATTTATATTGTTTTTTGTATTCATAGTTCATTCATTTGCACTATCGTGTAATATTTCATGTATACTATTCATCTTTTCTTTTTATTGTGAATGGAATTCATATTTCATGTAATTCGTCTTTATAACTAGTGCTACTTTAAAATCATTTTACCTGTATTTTAATGAACATATGTACACATTTCTGTTAGAAATGGAACTGCTCATGTTCAATTCCTTTCTTTTTAGAAAATACAAAAACTTTTGCTCATTCTCATTGTGCTTCTATGTCTATAATTCTCTTTCCCACATTGTTTATCTTCTCTTTCTTTCTCTGCCTCCTTGAAGATATATCTACTGGCAAGTTTTCCAGTTTACTCATTTCTTCCTTCTACGTATTTACGATCTAAAAACCATTTATGGAAATTTAATTTCATTATTAAAATGAAATGAAATTAAAAATTAAATACCAACATTTCTATTTGAATATTTTAAAATCAATTTTTGTTTTCTGGCAATATTCTTGCTTTTTTAACTTTTTATTTCTGTATATATCAATGGTGTTTCCTTTTCATACTTAATTTTTTTTTAATTGAAGGCCAAGAAGAGTGTATTGACATTTTTTTTTTTTTTTTTTTTTTTTTTTCCTGAGACGGAATCTCGTTCTGTCGCCCAGGCTGGAGTGCAGTGGCGCGATCTCGGCTCACTGCAACTCCGCCTCCCGGATTCACGCCTTTCTCCTGCCTCAGCCTCCTGAGTAGCTGGGACTACAGGCGACCGCCACCGCGCCCAGCTAATTTTTTGTATTTTTAGTAGAGACGGGGTTTCACCATGTTAGCCAGGAAGGTCTCGATCTCCTGAACTCATGATCCGCCCGTCTCAGCCTCCTAAAGTGCTGGGATTACAGGCATTAGCCACGGTGCCCAGTCTGATAGATCATTTAAATGCTAAATAGTTTACTGGCAAATCATTTTGATCGATTGAATACGGTGGGGTGGGCTTTATTGGTCTTTAATTCTGTTTGTCCTTACCCATAGGTTGTAATTCTTATTCCTAGAGCATATGTCTCAATTTGAGAGTGTAGCCCTTTGATCTGAATACAAACTAGAGTGATTTCAGAGACAATTCAACTTGTAACGGCTTGTAATACAACCTATTTTTCCTCAACATTGGACAGTTGCTGAAAGCATATGTGTTTGGGTCATTTTAAATCTTTTCTTATGAGTTATCTATTCATGTTTTTGCCCAGTTTTCCTATCCAGTTTTAATCTTCCTTCTCACTTTATTTGTGATAGTTTTTTTAAATAAATTCGAGATATTAACAATTTATTAGTGATGTAGGTTACAAATACTTTATTTCTGTGCTGTCTTTCAGTTCTATTTGGCTTTGCAGTATTCTATTTGTACAATGCGGAACCTTTTTTCAATGTTATACTGTTAATCAACATTTGAATTATCTCTGTGTTTTTACTTTCTTTACTGCCTTTTGTAATAAAAAAGAATCCTTCTTGTTGTAATATAGTCCAACTTATCAGAAAATTATATGTTTAATTATGTGTTCCATTTAAAGACTGTAGCTTACCCCATGAAATTTGTTTATGCATTCCTCTAGCACCATCACACTTTTAATTTCACATTTACATCTTCAATCCATTGTCAAAGAACACCAGAGCCAGGCAATAGTTAAAAGCAGTAACAATAGCTTTGACTCAGAAAATATTGTAAGAGTTTATGGCACTATGAAACTGAGAGCTCAATTCTGAATACAATTGAGAAGCTGGAATTTATAGTCAAGGAGCATGGTGAGGAGATTGGTGGATGAAAAATTGCTGAGAGGTGACATCAATGTTAGGGGGATTATTGCTAAACTGACTGAACAGGAGGACTCTTATTGAAGTCAGGACAAGGTGATCAGATATCAAAGGAGGAATTTGTTCTGATACTAAGAGTGCTCACATATCAAGAATGAATAGGTTGACTTAGCAGAATTCTTCGCTAAGACTGGGCCAGGCATGTAAAAGGAAGGACAAAGAATATGTTTAGGCTGTTTCTTCAGAAGAATCTCACTGAAGTTTGGTCAACTATAGAGAGTCTTTGTCGCCATCTGAAATATTTTTCTATATGATGCATATTAAAGATCAAAATGTACTTTTTTCCCCAAAGGATATCCACTTTCCCAGAATCATTTCTTTAAAAAACTATTAATTTTTTAATGCACTGAGTGTCACCCTTGTCACAAATCAAATTACTCTACCTGTTGGACTATTTCTGGACATTGTTTTCAATTCTATATTTTCTTATAGTTAAATAATTGTACCTTTAAATTAAGTGTTAATATAGTTAGTGAAAATCTTCTGGAGTTCATTTTTTAAGGGTTACTTAGCTTTTCTTTCTGCTTTGCATTTTACTATAAATTTTAAAATATGCTTACAAATTTTGACCTGAAACTCTCTTATAATTTGTGTTGGAATTACCTTGAATTCTTACATAAATTAGAGAAAATATGTACATGGTCTAGTTTTTTTTTTAATTCATGGATAATTTACATTCTCTATTTACTTAGCTTTTAAAAATTTATTTCAGTAATTAATTGTAGTTTTCAGTGTTAAAAAATGTTTTGTTATATTTTCCCCAGTAAGTTTTGTCTTTGATGGCTTCATAGATTGTAGAATTATTTAAATTTTATACTAACTTATTTGTATTATATTGAAATTTTATTGATTTTTTTCAACATCTCACAATTAAATAATAGTTAATGGAAGACTTCAAATTTTCCTATTTCCACAAAAATCAAATCTGCAAATAATGTAATTTTTCATTTATTTTTACATCCTTCATACCTTTTATTTCTTTCACTTGACTCGTTGTACCTGCATGGAAACCAAGTATAATATTGAAAAGAAAGGCAAACTTTTCTCAGTGTCAAATTTAGAAGGAAACTTTTAAGTGCCTCTCCATTTTATAGTAATGGATTATACAATGTTCAGCCACATTAAACTTTGAACCATGTTTCTGACTATCTCCTTTTCTCTATAGTTTCAGTCTCGAGTTGGCCAAAATATTAATTTATTTGAGATTAGGAGAGTAGAAGTGAAGCAGCAGCCATTTAATTTGAAATGTTGTCATAGTTAAATGTGGTAACATAAAGACACAAAGATGTCTGATGTTCCAGCTTGTCATCTCTCCTCTGTTTTGCACCTAGCTCCTCTTTCAGACAGCTTTATCTGATGACCAATAAGAGGACCAGTAAGAGGCCTAAGCTCATCATTAAACAACATGTTGTGGCCTCACAGTAGCAAAACTTTTGTGTACACTTTTCTGCAGTCCCCTCTCCATGGCCCTTTGGTGGCTGGATGTATTTGATTTCTCATTTGGATTGTTTGTTGATCTCTCACTCTCTAATCTTCCAAATTCCTCTTTTAGTTAACCACTCCTCACCTTTCTCCATGATTGTTTAAGGTCTAGTTCCTTGTAGTAAATTACTTGTTCATAAATCATGGTGGTTTTGCCTCCTTGATTGAATTTTGGTTGATACAGTTATTCCTTTCAGGAGTGAGGTGCTGATGTTTCACAAATCTAAAATATGTCCATTAACTTTGGGGCCAGGCAGTGTTTGCAGGCTGGAAGCATAGCAAAGATACTATGAATAGAAGCTGAAATTATGAGTGAAGTATAGGAGGCTGCCAAATAAATTGCTAATGGAGGCTGGAGAAAAGATGCCATATAATATGAAATTGTGAAGTCTACTGTTACCTTGTGGAAGACTGAAAATGTACCCAATAAATTTGTTAATGTTGCTAAGGAGATTCTCAGACTGAGAGTTGAAAAGTTGTTTACTTATTTTAGCCACCTGTAGTAAGGTATACACAGAAAGAGCGAACTAAAAAGCAAATATTTTTGTTTCTAAATAGATTTTAGAGGAACTATAGAAGACACATGGATTATGTTCATCTAGCCAAATAATTTCAAAGTTAAAAATGGCCTCAGGACAATAACAAAATCCAGGGCATTGTCAGTATCTCCCATAACATAGTGGTGAAAATTAAATATATAATATACATGCATAAATATATAAGTTAAATATATATTCATGGCAACATGTTCTCTAGCCAAGACTATAGAGAAGCAGACAATATAAGACACTGTTGCTAAGAATGCAAACTGATACAAGCCTTCTGGAAGTAAATTTGACATAATCTTACAAAATTACATTTTTACTTAATTTTGACAGAGCAGTCCCATATCTATGTATTATCTGGAATGTTTTTCAGCAATATGAACATATATCTACCCCAGTTATTCATTATAGCGTTGTGCTATTGCAAAAATATTTGAAACAGCACAAATACTCATACGTGGAAGAGTAGACAAATCAAGTACGATAGAGACATACAATAGAATTATCTGCAACTATAAAATACAGCGAAAAAGCTCCCTACAAACTAACATGAAGTAAAGCCCACAATATATGTTTCAGTGAGAAAAGGAAAAAGCAAATAGAAGAGTACCAAAAGTGTATTCCCTTTCATGCAAGAAAGAGGATATAGGAGCAACTGCATATATTTACTCATTTAGGAAATGAACAAAAAAGCAAACAAACAAATCAGAAGGAATTAGCAAAAGCTAATGCATTTGCCTATCTGCAGGGTGTGGGTGAGAATAAGTAAATGTAAATAGTAGAGAAAGCATTAGGGAGGAGTGATGCTCTTCTGAATAAACCTTCCTATAAAGTCCTGACTTTCAGATCCATACTGATTCTTCACATACTGAAAAATATATAAATAATTTAAAATTATCAAACTGTGAATAAAACTGAAAATAGAGCTCAGGGAGTAATTAATAAGACTTACTGTATTACAAGTGAAAACAAGTTACACTTTAGCAGAAGGCTAATGTAAAGAATAATATTAATTAATTACGATTAAAATATTGTTGATTATATATTGGGATTCACTGTGGATAAAATAAATCATTGAAAAATATAGACATCAAACCATCAGTTGTACACTTTGAGTGTATATACAATTTTTGTCAATTATACCTCAATAAACCTGGAGAAAAATCATTCCACACATATGAATTGATTAGCAAAACATATATTTTGAATTAAAACTAAAACGCCGTCCCTTAAATATTTTTGACTCAATCTCAGCAGTACTTATCACAATACTTGAGTTTTTAAAGGATAACTATAAGAAAAAAATAAATAATTCATTATAAGAAAAAAGAATAAAAATGTAAAACAAAGTTTTATTGGCTCAAATTAAAAATAATTTATAACACTGAAGAGAAGTTCTGTCGACTATTACAATACTGGAAACTCTGGTAGGATTACCAAGTTCAAACTACAGGCAGTGGCTTTAGTAAACATGGCACTTACAAAGATTGCAATTACCAGTTACAACTAGTAGGTAGCCAAATGGACAGGTATATTGAACTTCTACAGCTTTAGAAGGCGTGAACCACCTGAGACCTTGCTGGAGAAGTGATAAAACTGGATTTTACTACATAGAGATCTAGCTCACCAATTAATTTAATTACCATTTTGATTATTACACATACCTTTGATTATTCTTGCCCAAGCTGGGGAAACTGAAGAAGCAAGGATTTCAAATCATGAGACAACATTGTGGCTATTTTCTAATAAATCCAACTGCGTTTGGAGTGGAAAATGTTTTGTTTTGTTTTGTTTTGTTTTGTGTTTTTTGAGGCAGGGTCTCATTTTGTTGCCCTAGCTGGAGTACCAGCCTTGACTTTCCAGATCAAGTGACTCTCCTACTTCAACCTCCCTACTACAGGTGTGCACAGCTACACCAAATTAATTTTTTAAAATGTTTATTAGAGACAGAGTCTCACTATGTTGCCCAGGCTAGCAGTGTTCTCTTTACCTGTCTAGACTTTATTATTTAATTTAAATATGGGAGTCCAAAATTAAAATATATATTTTTTTAAATACTGAAACCCACTTTTTTAAAATTACAGTCAGATCACACCTCTCCTTTTACAGATAACATTCCTTGAAGGAAGACAGAACTATGCTACTCAGGAATAATGATGGACAAATCATATGGGTACATTAGAGTTGAACATTCCCAACTTGTTTCACTCTGACTAAACAGATCCAAGTTTCTAACTCAGATTTTTGTTTCTCTCCTTTTTAACCTTTGCCTTAGGATATGACTAAACACAATACAAACTGACTTTTCTTCCCACAAAAAAGTTCTAATATGGAGTCAGTAAAACTAACGGTTTTTACCATTGGCTCATTTGCTGTTTTGAATGTTAGTGTAGGGAATGAAAGAATGTTAGGACTTGAATTCCAAATGGAAAATTTACATAAAGTTACTTATATATCATGCATAGATAACTAAGTTAGTTTTCCAAGAATCCAAACACTACAAAATGTAATGTAATGTAATATTCTTTTTTGAAATTTTATTGTATCTAAATTGTAAAATCATTGTAATTCTCAGTCAATTCATTAAAAAGCACTTTACCTCCTCTCTGGCCAGAGCACTGGGTCTTCCCTATTTGTATGCAGTATCATATATACTGTGTTTTGAGTGAAATGTACTGACATAGTTTAAATGCTGACTATTTTCTCATTGTATCATTTTCTTTTTGGTGGATCCTTTGAGAAGTAAATTTAGCATTTTGATCTATTATTTGACAACAAACTTGATTCTTTTATTCAGTCTTATTGAAAACAATTACCTACATAAATTATAAACCTTCTATTACTTGTTTGTTAACATCTTACATTTTTTTTTACGTTTTGATTTAAACTCATGAGTTACTTTTTTTAGGCAACTAATCTTCAAACCAAAAAAGGAAGCATTCACCAGAAGATATGCCTTGAAGTAACTATTTGCCCTCTTATATCCAAGAAACCATTTGCCTCCTTTTGTCCAAGCAGATGTACCAGTTTCAATGCACCAGTCTTTAGTTCTACAGCAGATCTCCCTAGATGGCATCATCGATACACAAAAATTAGTTATTATCCCCCAAAGTCTTCAGCTATACAATTTTTGACTTGTTCCCTTTATCATTAATACATGACTTTAAATGTTTTGAGGACAGAGACCCTTTCTCTTTGTTCATTTTATTCCAAGGGTCTAGAGTGTCCCAGGTACATGATAAATACTAATTCAAGATGTATGAAATGCCTGGAAATAATTATAATTACATACGTCAAAATTTAGTTACTATATATTTAAAATATAGAAAAGACTATCTTGGCTAACCCGGTGAAACCCTGTCTCTACTAAAAATACAAAAAATTAGCCAGGTGTGGTGGCAAGCGCCTGTAGTCCCAGCTACTCGGGAGGCTGAGGCAGGAGAATCACTTGAACTCGGGAGGCAGAGGGTGCAGTGAGCCAAGACCGCACCATTGCACTCCAGCCTGGGAGACAGAGAGAGACTCCATCTCAAATAATAATAATAATAATAAATTTAAAAAATATAGAAAATAAATATTCTAATTATTCTTAAATAATTTTGAATAATTTCTGCAATAAAGTTTTTCTAATAATGGAAGAAAAAAAACACAAGCATTAAATGATTCGAGACATGCTTATAATTTTATCTATTCAGCTGAGAATGTTTTCCTTAAAGAATTACACAATTTTGTTTAATTTTACTATTATCCAGGAATAATAGGAGAATTTTTAGGCATTTTATACATCTTTAATTACTACTAATTGTATACCTTAAACATCTTTGTCTCTTGGATTATATATAGTATTTCTGCTCTACCAAAACTTTCCAACCCAATTTTTTTTTTTTTTTTTTTTTTTTTTTTTTTTTTTTTTTTTTTTTTTTTTTGCTTTTCACACAGGGCCTTGCTCTGTCACACAGATGGGAGTGCAGTGGCGTGATCTCAGCTCACAATCTCCACCTCCCAAGTTCCAGCAATTCTTGTTCCTCAGCCTCTAGAGCAGCTGGGATTACAAGGTATGCAACCACATGAAGTTAATTTTTGTACTTTTAGCACAGACGGGGTTTCATCATTTTGACTAGGCTGGGCTTGAACTCCTGACCTCAAGTGATCCACACGCCTTGGCCTCCCAAAGTGCTGAGATTACAGGCCTGAGTCTCTGCACTTGGCTCCAACCCAGATTTTTCAGGCTCCCCCAAGGATAATTCCTTTAAAGCACAAACTATTTTATGTCTGTTGATTAAAATTATTTTATGGATTTCTCCATTTTTTGGAATAAAATACTATATTTTAATTTTATTTTCAGAACAAGCAAGATTCTTATTGTAATTGTGCATGTTTAGGCTTTACTCTCATTTCGCTGCTCAACTCAATATGCCTGTATGTTTTGGTCAATCTGGAAATTCCCTCACACCTTTTCATACTGTATTGCCCTCTACTTGTAATACACTCCTGCTGAAGTACACCCTCCTCTCCTACTATATATCGCTCTTTTATAACTCTCCTACTTTATGTCACAGAATATTTTACTTTTCTAGGCTTCCTTCACAACCTAATCTTATGGTTATTATAGGATTTATCAAATTGAATTGAATTTATGTTTCTTTTTATGTGTCCACTGTAATGTGGTGAATGGAAGAAATTGAATGAATATTCATATTTTTACTTTTGTTCATTCCTGTGTTTCTGCTCCTAGGAAAAGTCAATTAGATTAAATTTACCATTTACCTACTAACGTACTTAAGCATTAAGATAGATTTTGACTTTGCCTTCCAATTCACATTTTTTAAAATTGTTCCACACTCAAATGAATTTCATAATTCTCTCAACAATTCTCACATTTGAGTACTACTCATCCTAGGCTTCAATAGATCAGCATGCATTTCAGATAAAATACATGTAATATGATTCTTTTTTCCTATGCATAAGATGATTGAATCTTGCAATCACTTTTGAAAAAGGAAAAAAATAAGTTAAGTGAATAAAAGTATGTTATTTGAATATTAATAAGCAGAAATAACTTTCTCTTTTAGTCTCTTTTCTTTATAAGATTTTATTGCATTGAATATTAAAAATCATTGTTACAGTCAAAATTTAACTACAAATCGATTGTGTCTTAAGAAAAATGTTTATAACACACATATTCAACAGACGTTTTTAGATAAAACTCTTCCTGTAAAGTATTGATTAATTGAAACTATGCTCTTAGATTTTTTACAATATTACACACTATAAATTCAAGCACACCTAACTGGTTTTAAGGTATACAATGGTCATTCAATTTAAAATGCCATATCTAAAGTTTTCATTATCCTTGTAGTAGCAGAAGTTTTGTTTCTGCTCCATGCCAATTCTTTAGAATCTGTCAATTGAATTTATCACAGTAGATCACAAAGCATAATCTCCTCAATTATTGTCTCTATCTCTGAGGCTAAAGGCAGGGTGTTTCATGTCCCATTTATCCTCTTGTTGAACATTTGTTTCAGGTGGTTTATATTCATGTTTCATGTATTGCTAATTCATTCTCATATTTATTTTTGACTCTTAAGCTATGGACATTAATCTTTTCATGGTAATGCTTTGTTTCCATTTTTTTAACACATAAAAAAGACATACAAAATTTATTTTAGTGTGCGTAGCATGGGGAAACCACAGGAGAATGATTATCCAATAACCCAATGGGAAACAGAAGCTTATATACCCCCTTTCAAAGGGAAGAGGGAGATGGGAATGGAGGCAATTATTTTAAGGGCCAGCAAATGATTATTAGGATAAGTGAAGAGACAGAAATTAACTTGTAAATGATTCTTACTGGAACTTGAATGAGAGACAGGCATTGTTTTGTTTAAAGGCACTTCCAGGTGTGGTTGCATTCGTCATTAGATTTTGTTTCTTTTTTGAGACAGAGTCTCACTCTGTCATCCAGACTGGAGTGCAATGGCACAATCATTTCTCACTCCAGCCTTTACCTCCAGGCTCAAGCAATCCTCTTGCCTCAGCCTCCTGAGTACCTGAAACTGCAGGTGCACACCATCATGCCCAGCTAATTTTTGTTTTTGTTTGTTTTATTTTGTTTTGTAGAAATGGAGTTTCATCATGTTGCCCAGGCTAGTCTGAAACTCCTGGGCTCAAGTGGTCTGCTCACCTCAATCCTCCCAAAGTGCTGAGATTATCAGAGGCGTTTGAACCAGGGCAACTTTTCTTAAATAGGTGATGGATAAAATAAGGCTGAGACCTACTAGGCTGCATTCCTAGGAAGTTAGGCATTGCTAGTCACATTATAAATAGGCGGTCAGCACAAGATATAATCATAAAGACCCTGGTGATAAAACAGAATGCAATCAAGAAGCTAATCAAAACCCACCAAAACCAAGATGGTGATGAAAGTGACCTCTGCTCATCACTCTCACCGCTCATTGTTTACTAGTTATAATACATTAATATGCTAAAAGACAGTGCCACCAGTGACATGACAGTTTACAAATGCCCTGGCAATGTCCAGAAGTTATGCTATATGGTCTAAAATGGGGAAGAATCCTCAGTTCTGGGAATTGCCCATGCTTTTTCCAGAAAACTCATAAATAATCTACCACTTGTTCAGCACATAATTAAGAAACAACCATTAAAAATAGCCAACCAGCAGCCATCATTGCTGCTCTATATAGTAGCCATTCTTCAGGTTTTTTACTTTATAAACTTGCCCTCACTTCATACTTTGGACTGGGCCCAATTTCTTTGTTGTGCCAAATCCAAGAACCCTCTCTTGGGATCTGGATCTGGACCCCTTTTGGGTAATAAGGTTACAGGCATGAGCCACCACGCCTGGCCCCTCAGTCTTTTTTTCTGTGATAGACGATGAGATTTGAGGCAGGTGATGAACAGTAATTGTGTTGTTTTTGAAAAGAAGCTTCCATGGTCAGATAAGCAAATGCCAGAGTGATTCCTCCTGTGTGTGATTGCCTCCCTGGCGGCAAGAGAAGGTTAGAGGCACTTTGAGTGTTAGGCAGCTTTTAAAGCCTCTACTCATATCAAAGAGCCAGTCTTTGTGGTGTTGCTTTCTGACCCCCAACATTTTTCATTTCTAAAACTTTCCTAGAAATTTCATTTGTGAAAGAATGCCCCAAGTTGACAGACAAAATATACTCACTGTGGTGCTCAAACTTAAAACAGAACGAAACATCCATGGCTGGGCGAGAGAGCGGTCATACACTCTGTGTTCTCAGAAGAATGTTGTGAAAGTGTCATTGAACCTCCTTTTCTACAACCAAATCAAACCAGTTCCTGTTGTTTGTGCCAAGATCAACTGTGGTCCGAGCCTCCTCAACCACCCACTGGCCATCTGCAAGAAACATCTGATGGAGACTTCTCCTTTGGGTATGAAAACCATATAATCAGGGCTCAAAATTTATTGACCAATCAGAACTGAACAAGTTTGTTTCTTTCATTTGTATAAATAGACCTGATTAAGAACCTGGGCAAGAACTTTCCTTATTTAAGCCACACTCTACCTTTGTTCATCAGAGAGTAGACTTTCACTTATACTGAAGTTGTGCCTTTCCAATCTGCAGATTGCTTTTTTTTTTAATAGAAAATAAGCTTCTCCTTGTTCCTCTGTGGATTTCAATGATATTTTTTAATACATTAAAAGCTGAATTAGTGTCCGTGGGGAGAAAAATTAAGTAAATATCTGAATGACAAAGGATGTGATTAAATGACTCTCCCATTTCTGGGAATAAGCCAGTCCAATTAAACAATTGTGTCTCATCAGGAAATAAAATGGCAGATAAGATCTCAAAAGTAGGACCCTATATATAACCCAGAAAAACAGATTTTTAATAAAAAGCATTTCTATGGAAATAGAAGAAAAACAGAGCTAATGTTTGGAGTAGTCTATAAATTGGTTTTTTTGGGGGAGTCTTTGAGGCATCTTCACTTAGAGTGAGCAGGAAGTGGTAATCTGACAGACTTCTGGATTCTGGTTCAAATCAGGTATTCTGGCGAACTTTCTAAGTAGTTCATACATCAACAGGCTCTTCATATAGAAGTTGCTGTAGTGATTTCTCTCAATGTTTATATTAAGTTTTCTAGCTTCAGTTCATAGAATCTTAAGAAAAGCACATTTAATTTCTAATAATTTTAAATGAAAAGAATGGGAAAAATAATTGGAGATGTGAGTCTGGAGAGTCATAGTCATATATTTTAGGGAATTAAAAGTTTAAGATTCAGTCCAGATAATAAAAAAATCTCAAAAACAAATGGGCAGTGCCAGAATCTAGTAACAGTCATACTACAGGTTTTCTTCATGAAATATTTTTTTTTGTCTTCAGTTCCCCATCTCTATTAAAGATAAATCATGGTGAGAGCAATTTATTTGAAAAATATATTTTAATCTTATTATACTTGGGCTTATTATTTGCATAAAGTTCAGTAAAAATAGTGATTGGCCATATAGGTACTTTTTAAGTTGAATTTACTGAGATTTTTTCATAAGAAATTTCAGATTCGATTTTTAAAATTCTCCTGAGGCTTAAGAGCCAAGGCAAAGTCTGTATCTATGACACTTATATATATTGGGTGAGTTCCTCTCTTCTCGAGGCCCCCAAAATATCTTGAGATCTGTGAGAAATTGACATCGTTTACTTACTGCAAAGTCAGGAACCTGGTAAGGGAACCACATTAACAAGGTACCAGACCAGTTTTTCCAAGAGTCTTTGTATTGGCTCCATGAAAGGTCAACTTCAATTACTCAAAAAAAGTGTTCATATCAGAAAATGTGTCATTTCAGTCAAAGCCTCTGTAAAGTAACTCGTGATTTCAATTGTATCTTGCCACAAAAGTGTACAGATTCTTACTGAACTTATGCAAATAACTATATTGCTATAAAATAAGAACACTTATGAATAATTGCTAAATTCTGGGGGATTATGTAGAGAGAAAGGTAAATGTTTCAATTATGCTCACAAAAGCATACTTTACCCAACTGCTGTAAGCTATAAGTAGCTTTTTAAGAAAAAGTTTTCTTTACTGAGAAACAAACAAATCAGTAACGTTTCAAATCAAAGTAAAATAAGAAATTATTTCAGTCCTCTACCAATTCACTCACATGTAATTAATATTTGTTCTTCTTGATGTTAGGTGACCAAATTTATGAGTCCAGTTTTTACTGTCCATTGGAATTTTTGAAATTCTTACATAGTCTAATTGAATAATCCCAAAATCATCAACAGAGGTCTATATTTCAGAGTAACTGTCAGTCTTTTTATTATTTAAAGGAATCTCTTTGAAGATACAATATTTAGGATTATAGTTTATTGCAAAGATGCTTTAGATGAAGCTTAAAAAGAAGGCAATGAACTGTGGACAGCAACACTTAGAATGGTCACAGTGAAAGAGCTCATAAGAGCTTATAATAATGATGTGATTGATAACAGAATTTGGTTATCTTCTGTGGCCTATAGCAATTTTACAGAATTGCCATAACTTTTTACCTATGTCACATTTCTGAACCTATCAGCTACTTAAGACTCTCATATAAATTTGTAACATATGTTAATACATTTATACAAATATGACTCAAAAACATTTAAACATAATTCCCTTTTTGAATATTCTTTCTGTGTAATTTAACATGTCAGATTAGCCTAAAATACTTTTCCTGGACTTCCAAGGTCCCTTTTGGAAGGTCCAAAAGTTAGTTTGATGTCAATAGACTTAATTTATAATGTGAAATTTGATATTGGGCAGTATGTCAAATACATCAAAGGTGTAAAACACTTGATCAAAATAAAATAATTATAAAATAATAGTATTTTAGCCAAGGTAATAATGAAAATATTTCAAAAACTTTACTCTTTGATAAGGAGGAGATAGTTGCCTAAATAATTATAGACCTAACAAGGGTAGCATTACTAATATAAAATCTATATTTCCTTTTCTCCTTTTACTTTCTCTTTCTTTTTATTTGCAGTTTACTCAAAAGTTAAATAAGAAATCTTTACTATTGTGTTAATATTTACACAAAAATCTGGTTCAAAAGAGAAAATCAAATTCTAACTTTGCATTAGTGTATGTTAAGGTTCAATTTTAAAATCTATATGATAAATTTATTAAATTTTGGTCAGTTTAACAACACTAAATTTTGAAATACTCTTTTCCTTTAACTTTCTGGACCTATTTAGTTCTATCTACATTATTTTTATTTCTCTGAAACAGCAATTTGAAACCTCTAATCTGGACAAAATTAATTTTCCTTTAACAAAAGCCAAAACTTTATATCTTTTGTATAACCTTCCTTATAAAAAATATATCCTTTTTAATATACCCTGTATACAAAATTGTTTGTTTATATCTATTATTTTTAATAACATCTGTTGATTATAATTTTAACTCTATTTTAATCATAATTTTCGGTGAAAAACCTAGGAAGTAATAAGTTTTAATTGTTATGTACTAGATGCAGAGCCAAAGATAGAGGAAAGAACTTGAAGACAATGCCTGAAGAATCAACACCTCTCAGCATGGCCAGGAGGCAGAGCTGGACCAGGGAGGATTGGTAAATGTTGAACTTGGGCCTGCCCTGTATCTCTTGGTGCAGATACTACAAACACATGTATGTGTGGAGGCCTTGTCATGGCCACATGTCTAGAAATCAGAATCTACAGGCTCAAAATAAGACATATCCTCAAAGATAAGTCAAGGAAGTATCAAAAATATCAGAGAAGGAACAGTTTTATGACAGAAAAACATAGAGTAGAGATAGTACAAATTTTGCCTGACCGGTATACCTAGGCAAAAATGTCTAAAATTCTGAAGACATTTTTAATTTATTTTACCAACAATTTTAAAACTAGTTTATTTATCAAATATTACTAAAGTCATGTGAACTTGAAAAGCATTTGGGTTAGTTATTCAATTTATGAGTACTCATTTATTTATAAGTTAATTTGTTACCACAAACACAAAATACAAAGACATGTACACATATATACATAGAAGTAAAGACAAGCATAAATAGTATATAACTTTGATTTAATTTTTTTTTTTCCGTGAGACCGGTAAAATTCACAAGTTTAAAAGGGTAGTTGGATTAAACCGTGTCTCCGTAAATGAAAAAGTTAGTCTATCTGTCCCCCATGGCCAAAACCTTTATCAAGTTTCAGATAAAAGAGGGTAACAAATTACATCTCAGAGCATAGAGAGAATATTTAAGCTATTTCAAGGATAAATTTGAGCATGTTAGAGAAAGACTAAAAATTGATGTCAAGGTAATTCAAAAATAATAGAGATTAAACATAGGATTTCATAAAGAGACCAATTTTTAGTTACATAAGTAGTTTCCAATTTAGTCTTCATTTTCAACTAGACCACTGAGGTCAGGGCAAAGCCCATCAATGAATAATGCCAACAAAGCATTTGTAGTTTCCAGGGCCTACTCTTTATATATATGAAAAGCAGGTGCAGCTGGAAGGCAGAGCACCTAGATCCACAGAAATCAAGAATCTAATTTTTGCACTAACTCCTGTATTAACCAGAGTTGAAACAAATGCTCAAGAGAAATGTCACGCAGCTAGGCTGTGCAATGCTTCCACAGTGCCCTTCTCTGTACGAACATTCTCCCAAGGCTAGGAAGCAATCTGATTTCAATCGGCCTGCTTTGTGATTAGCCCATCAACCGTAGAAGTCTCATACTTCAGTGGTGACTTTTCTCATAGCCCCCACATATCCAAACTGTGCTTTTAGTATCTAAATGTACAAAAAATGAATACCATCCTGTGGCAATAATCATTCATTGCAACTGCTGTCAGTCATCTCCAAAATTACAGTCCTCTCTCCAGTGACTCACCAACCATTACACACCAACAGGTCAAGTTCTCTCTCACAGTATGTAGTAATTCCTGTTAACCCCCCAAAGCCCAAGAAATCAGGGAACTCAATGCAAAACAGATCAGAGCTTTAGGCCTCAGGAGAACCTGCCCCTGAATCTTGGGGCTTCATGAGGAAGAGAGAAACGTCCCTCAAAAGAGGGTGTGTGACACCTTTACTTTGTGTTCCTCAAGGGGTTTCAGTGCTTCTAGAAGTCCCTTTTAGATTTCTTCATGAGATATCAAAGGTAGCAAAAAAGGAAGGCATAGTAGAAGTAAATTGTAGAATAAGTATTAGAGAAGACAATTTGAGGAGATTTTAAACTTCCCAATAAGGTCAATGAGGTTTTACATTTTTCTCAACAAAAGTTATGCCAACAAGGAAGGAAGCAACAAAGAAATGGAACATCAATGCTTAAAAAAGGGATTCATTTGACTGAAAAAAAAAATACTCAGGGAAGAAATAAGATCCAAAAGAGAAAAAGCAAATAGGTCTTTAAAAATATATTTAGCTTAAATATCAGCTTTTAATTAAGCCAAATTTTGAACATAAAGCTCATTAAAAAAACAAACAACCAAAAAAGCTTCTCAAATAAAAACAGAAACCAATAAGCTTTTTTTTGACTTAACCAAAAATTCATAAGTTGTCCTTAAAGAGGTATAAAGAAGCTGTCCTCACAAAATCTAGACCCACTCCCCAAAGACAACTAAGAGAAAAAGGAGACTTAGATTAACTTCTTAAGACTGGCAATAGTCAGTATGCTAGCTGCAAATGAGGTTCAACTAATGTTTTGTCAGGCCATCTTGATTTTTTTTTAATGATGTCTTCAAGCTTTTGGTTGTGTTTCTACACAAGCAAACATGATAACTTGCATTCCCCCAACAGGAAGTAAGCCAAACCAAGTTCTCAGTTCACAAAGAAGTATGACAAAAAAACAGTAGCTGTCCATGAAAGGGAAAAGGATCAATAACAAATAGGTTCACAAAAAAAAAGTCACACAAATATCAAACTAATTTTTATACACTTCCACCCACCCCCCGAGTTAAAGGATTTGCATCCCTAAAGGACTGGTTTCTTCACCAAAAATCAAACATAGGCTTCAGTAGTAAAACTGTGGAATCCTAACCACTAGACTGCATGCTGGAGTATCTTCTTTGTAAATCATTCAGGGGTTCCAAAGCAAGAAGTTCAAGATTTAGGTTTAAATTTGATTTCTTTTTTCTCTTTCAAAAGTCTTGCCAAGTGAATTTCTAAGGCTATTTCCCTTTTGTATCTATTCATAGGTACCAATAAGATAGCTGTTTAGAACAAGAGCTCTTTAAAAAATGTTCTTTATTAAAACACAATTTATTCCTTATGTAGGTGACCTAAGCCAATAAGACTTTTTCATGGGAAGTCCCAAAGGTAACGTTCCAGATTCAGAATACAATGGACAAAAGGAACATTTTTTAAATGGGCACAAAAGATGCAGCCTCTCATACCCCAAAAAATTCACTTCCACAAGTAGATTAAGATAGCAAAATACTCTTGTAGCCACAAATAGTTAAGAGTGGTGTTTGCGCATAGAGTGAGTTCTGCATTCCACAAAGGAATGCTGGCTCCCAATCACAGACCCATGAATCCAGAACTCCTGGGATATAGTTTTCCTAAGATTAACCAGGCAACAAGACTTAAGACAACAAAAGCCCTTTATGGAGAGAAATTATTAAGACAAATACCCCTGAAGGCTTTGCACATTTGAAACAGAGTGAGATGCTTAAGATCTTAGGTGTTTCAGAGTTTCCAATCTTTTCAGACTAGTCACCAGAAGTGACCAAAAATTATATCCCCCAGATAGTGAGTCCAAGAGTGTTCTTACTTTGTCACAAGTCAAGCTCTCCAGGACATAAACAAGACTAGAGAGGAATCTCATCTAGCTTTCATATTAGGGTCCATGGTATCCCTTTTTATGACAAAATGACACAGGAAGACAGTCACAAAGGAACAAAAAAAGACTGTTTCTGGGAGGAATAGGGTCAGACATTATAAACATTTATACTGCTACACCTGAAGATAGCCTGTGTAAATGTTTTTCTCCCATTAATCAACATTTTAGAGAGGAAAAGAAGACAAACAGAGATTTTTTTTTACCATTCACTCAACCAGATTCCACAGAAACAGACCAGGATCCTGACTGGTAAGAGATTCTTTCTCTTCTATTAATTTGTCAGGTCCTTGATTTCCTTAATTTTGACTTGCAGCAGACTAGAGCAGTTTTGATTATCCTGCTCACAGCACCAAAACTGCAGGGGTCAAAGAAAAATACCGGCTTTCCCTTTGATGGTTTGCTGAAAATCAACTAACAAAAAGCAAATTAATAGAAGAAAAGTCATATAAAATTTAATTTAGCATGAATAGCATGGAGGAGTTGCAGGAGAATGATTATTTCTGTTGTTTCCATTTTTAAAATGTATTTATTGCCTTCAGATATTGGCTTTTATTTCATTTATTCTTTATTTTCTTCTCTTTTTTTTTAGCTTCCAGTTAGAAATTGTTTTTGCTCAACCTGAAGATTTATTAAAATCCTTATAAAATTTAATTTAATATTTAACATTATTAACAGATAACTATATCTGCTCTCATTTTTATGAGGCCTAGATACTATGTATTTCAAATTTATGCAAATTCCTTACATCCAAATTGGTAGATTTTGAAACATTTTAAAAAACTTTTCTAATAATTTTTTGAAATGATGAAAAGGCCAACAATAATTAAAAGTAACTTAATTTTGCTTAATTTACTAGTAGTAATGCACAGAAAATATGCCAAATTTAGTAAAGCATTGTTTTGTGATATTTTCTCCCCTCAAGATATTTTATAAGCATTGTTTACTGCAAAATTTATCAAAATATTGCATACATACAAGAATGTGTAAAACTCATAATTGTAAAGCATATGTTTTTACAAAGTGAACATATCTGTTTGACAATCTCCTAGATCAGAAATTTTACCAGAACCCTGAAAGCTCCTTTATAACCATTTCCTGCTGCAATAATTCTCCCCAAGGGTAATCACTATCCTGATTTCTAAATCCATACGGATTCATTTTTTCTAGTTCTTAAACTGTGTCCCAATTGAATCAATGTGTTTGAATTCTTAAACTTAATGCTATGTTTCTGAGGGTAATATGATTTAATGATTACTAATAATATGATTTAATGATTATTAATAATCATTAATTTTCATTAGTCACTTGGTCTGTATGCCAGGAGTTTATGTGTCATTGAGATATCCTGAGGGAGCACAGGGAGTTGCAAAATGTTAATTAATTAAAAATCACTTATTTGTTTTGTGTGAAATATTGTAGTTTACTTGTGCTCCATTAAATATATCTGTATTTTATAACAATGTTAATTAAACTAATTATAACAAAATGTTTAGGTAAATTTTTAAAAGTATAAAAAATCCATGCAAAAAATAAAGTATTAAAGATAATATTGACCATGCAATTCTTCCTTGATAATGTTACTTGCTTTAATATTTTTCTTACGATATTAATACTGCCACATTTTCTTTCTTTCTGGGTTGTTTGAAAGATACATCCCTTTTCATACTTTCATTTTATCTTTTTTAACTTTTTCAACCAAAATTATTTTCCATCTGACTGAAGAATTCATTTTTAGCATTTCTTGTAATGAAACTTTGCTAGTGACTAATCTCTCAGGGTTTGTTTACTAAAACATGTAATTATTTGCCTTGAATTTAAGGCATAGAATCTCAAGTTGGCCATTATTCTTTTTAAACACTTTAAATGCAATGATGTGTTTTCAGTTTTCCAACGTTTCTGTTGAGAAGTCAATTGTCAATCTTAATGTTACTGTGTTGAAAGTAATGTGTTTTATTATTGCTACTTTTACTTTCTATTTTTATTTATTTATTTTTAAATTTTTTGAATTTATTTATTTTATTTTGAGATGGAGTCTCACTCTGTCGCCCAGGCTGGAGTGCAGCGGCGTGATCTCGGCTCACTACAACCACCGCCTCCCAGGTTCAAATGATTCTCCCGCCTCAACCTCCTGAGTAGCTGGGACTACAGGCACACGCCACCACACCTGGCTCATTTTTGTATTAGTAGAGATGGGGTTTCACCATGTTGGCCAGGATGGTTTCGATCTCCTGACCTCGTGATCCATCCACCTTGGCCTCCCAAAGTGCTGGGATTACAGGCATGAGCCACTGTGCCCAGCCTATTCTTGCTACTTTTAAGGTTTTGTTTTTATCTTTGGTTTTGTACCATTTCATGATGACATTTTTATTTATCCTATTTGTAGTATTGATATGCCTCCAATGAGTGGAGTAACACCAGGTTCTCCGTTTCAAGTTGAATTGGCAGAAACGACATGGACACATGTAGAGTGGTTTTAAGGAGTGGAGAGTTTAATTGGCAAGAAAGAAGGAAGAAGGCAGAAGGAAGAAGCTCCCCTGTACAGAGACAGAGGGAGGGGGGCTCCAAAACCATAAGAGAAGGCCTGACATTTGGGGGATACCAGTCAGTTTTATGGATGGCTGGAGGAAGAGGTGTCTGATTTGCATAGGGCTCAGGGGATTGGTTTGGCCAGGCACGTCATTCATGTAGCCCACAAAATAGCTGGCCATTCCGCCCCAGTCTTTTAATATGCAAATGAAGGGCGCCATGATGTCCTACACACGTTGGATATATGGGGCAGCCATGCTGCTAGGCGTATATGCGGGCAAGGGCAAGAAGACAATGGTGGGACTCACCATGTTGGGGGGACCCAGTTTCTAATGGTGTGCATTTGCATATCAAAGGTTGCTGGCCTGGCCTAAGGGCCAGAGCTTTCATGCTAGACGAGAAACATTTCTAGAGCTGTTTTAAAAATGAAAACTCTCCAAGGACCCCTTTTCCTCTCTATCTGCTTAAAATAACTTTAATAACTCCTACCACAGTATACTAAGATATTTGAAACTCTGAATGCAGTCTCTGAATTGCACTTTCAGATATTTATCAAAAACATTGCTGTTCCTTCACTTTCTCCTGTCCTCCTAAGTTTCCAATTATACATAGGTTATTAATAAAAGTTGTGAGCATGTCCTCTAACTTTTATATTCTGTTAATGTATCAATTCTTTTTTTTCTCTTTGTCCTTCAGTTTCATTGTTTTCCATTCACCTGTCTTCCAGATCACAAAGTCTGTGTTTTGATGTATGTCCAATTAGCTGTTAACCCTATTTTCTGGATTCTTAATTTTAATTTTAGTACACCCGTTTAATTTATGTACTTAGGTTCCACTTTAAAACATGAAATTCTCCGTCTTTTCTGTTTCTCCCATCCTTTCCTTATGTCCATAAATTTTTGAGTCATACTTAAATTCTTTCTGTGATAAAATGAATAGCAATATTCCCTGTTTCTACTGTATTTTTTTGTTATAGGACATTTAATCTACACAAATATCAAATCTTTTAAATGACTTACTATGAATAAAATAAACTGAGAAGGTCCAGTTGATGTTGTCTTTAACCAGAGGAGGTATCCATTTCCTTGATCAGGCCAATACAATGAATAGCTGATTTTTGAAATCATTCGGGGATTTAGCTGATTTAGGACTTTTTTTGTAGTTTTTGTATCACTCAGTCTACCTCTGAGCCATACTTAATCCCCAGGTATAGTTCATTCAGTTTATTGATTAAAAACTTAGTATGTCTGGGTCACCAAAGCCCTAAAACATTACAGGAGGTAAGGCCCTGTACTTTAGTAGTTGTGGCTTACTTTTTTGTTTTTCTCATACCAACTTCACACTTTAGTAAACCTCCTGATGGGGAATATGGTCATGTGTTTTGGGTAAACACCGCCCCTCAACATGTTTTCTAAGACAGAGATTTCATTCTACATTTCAGAAGTTTTCATTTTGTTTTTGTTTGTTTGTTTTTGCCTAGCTTCCTGCATTAGCTTCAGAACTTGGCAAGTATTCTGTAGGGAAAATCATGCTTATATTTGGAGTATTTCAGGATACAACTTTATGACTTCAGCAACATGTGTCTGCTAAAAGCTGCTTTCTGCTGCTTTCTGTGTTCTCAGCAAAGGTGACCAAGAGTTGGGGGGAAAAGACAAATGGAAATAAGCAGCTAATCATGAACAGATTCTCCACTCTCTGGAAGGTTAGATTATCTACAGTTGCTCTCCTTCATTAGTAGCATCAGTTATAATAATTACAAATAATAGTATTGTATCTCAGCAAAGTAACTCTGATTGTGTGAGTCTACTGTAGGGTCCTAGAATCCACATTTTTAAAACAAATCCCTGGTGATTCTGATGCAATGAATCTTATATCACATATTATGGAACACAAGTCTAGTTATTACTCCAACTTATTTATTTTGCCTTAAAAAATGTATCCATTTAAATAATGAATAAATAATATCAGTTAAGTAAATAATAATATGAAAGTTTCAATAACTAAATTAGTGAAAATAAAAATCTATGGCTATCTTATCCATCTTTCCCTGGTACAGCTGTCCTCTTTGGAAAGCTTAATATAATGAAACATTCAATATGTCCTTAGATAGTTATTAGTTGTTTGTAAACTGTAAGTTATGTGTAGATCCAGGATTTTCCTATTTTTTCATCTGTGAAAATTACCATGATGTTTGTCCTCTGCATCATTTATCTAGTTTGGTAGCACAGAGGGTATGAGATGTCCTGTGCAATTTTCTCTATTGGACTATTTAGTATTAAATCTGTTAGGATTCAAAAGTTCAGAAAAAATCTTTAGTTGCATTTTTTCGAGGTTTTTTTGTACCTGTACCATATGCATAATATAAGAATTTATAATCTCGTTTATTAAACAGAAAAGAAATATTTGAGATAGTGAAAAATAAAATAAAATACTCTTTGATCATTGTTTCGTAAAATGAGAGATCTTGTTGATGATTGTGTCCCTGATAGGCCATGTAATTCCTCATTTAGAAACTCAGGAAATGGAGAAAATATAACATGCATTTTTTAAATTTGAGGCAATTAAAAGACTAACTTTTTAGAAAATATAGAGGTAGTCACAAAAGCATAGTATTAGTCTTATCAGTAACAAGAGAATAAGGAATCAAGATAGAATGAAAGCCATGCTGCTTTGTGTATTATTCAACATTTGCTATGGCAACATCAAATCCCAAGTTGATTGTGGATAATAGCAACAAATATTTATTTAGTGTTTAGATTTAAGAGGTCGGGTACAGCTCCTCTAACCTTTCTATATATTATCTTATTTTGGACTCCAGATGAAGAAGTAGCACAACCACTCAAATGCATTTAAAATGTTTTCTTGGATGTAATATACAACATGTCTGTTCACATTCCATTAATCAAACCAGGGTGTATGGCCAAGATCAGATTTAACACCACTGGAAAGCCAGCATACTCTATTTACAGAAACGGCAATGAGGAAGAATATAGTTATGAACAAATAACACACTTTACCAAATTTGAATTAGGTTTATGTCAAATGCAGAATAAATAGTGTGAAAAATCCTTTTTCTGAAGAACTAAAAATTAAAAATAGTGTAAATACTTGGGTCCAATCAGCCAGGACAGAGAATTGCAACTCAGACTCCCATATAAAAGTAGGGTACTTCAAGTACTACACAGTGAGAAAAGTTGTCTAGAAAATATTCTAGTGACCAGGAAAAGAAGAAAGAAAATATATTATCTTAGTTTGGGCTCTTGGTTAAAAATAATAATAATAATAATAATAAAATAATAAAATTATCTTCTGAGAATTTAAAATCACTGCTCTAGCCACAAATTATTGTGCACTCTCTCTCTCTCTCTCTCTCTCTCTATATATATATATATATATATCACCTACTTTATTTGGACATTTACATAAATTGATTCTGTTAGAATAAGGTGGCCCAATGTATATCTATACGGTACTCAGCAGAAGGGGAACACCTTAAGACCCTTTTGTCCTCCTTTTCAGTAGAGCTTAAAATAATCACTGACTTTCAAAAATTATGCCACTGACAAGAAATCTAGCCATTATGAAAGACAGTCAACAAAAACATAAAATGTGACAAGTAGGTATCTAAGGACTTCAAAATTAGAATTATCAGAAAGATAAAATAAGTTAAAAAATGACTTGCAATTAAAAGAAAGACATAGAAAATCTGTTAATAAGATACCATAGAAAATAAAACTTTAAAATTAAATAAAATGTTACTTCTAACATTTAAAAATAATTACATTTAAAACATAATTTACGCATTTTAAGCTATTATAAGAAACACTCCCATAAATATTCTCATATCTATATATGTAGATTTGTAAAATACACTCTCATATATATAATATATATATACCCACACAGGTGCATGTTTTTATATTGCTTGGTTAAATACCTAAAAGTAGCATATCCTTGGTTATGTGGTAGTTTTACACTTAATTTCATAAGAAATTGGCTAACGTTTCTTCAAAATGATTGTGCAATTTTGCATTCTTACTACTAATATATGAGTTTCAGTACTGCACAGCTGCATCATCATTTGCCAATATTAGCCTTTTTAATGTTGGTCATTCTCATGGGTATGTCTTGATACTTTTTCTTACATGTCATTGTTTACCAGCAAGTGACTAAATAAATTTTGAAGCATCAGCAATAAAAAGTCAAAAACTATTCATACTTACTGTGGCATAGGTAAATAAAAAAAAACAACATATTAATGAAAGAAGACAAACACAAAGAGTGAATGTAGTTTGATTCCACGTACATGAAACTCTAGGAAATGCAAAAGGGACTGGGCGTGGTGGCTCCAGCCTGTAACCCTAAAAATACAAAAAATTTGTCAGGTGTGATGGTGCATGCCTGTAATCCCAGCTACTCGGGAGGCTGAGGAAGGAGAATCCCTTAAATCTGGGAGGTGGATGTTGTGGTGAGCCGAGATCGTGCCATTGCACTCCAGCCTGGGCAACAAGAGTGAAACTGTCTCAAAAAAAAAAAAAAAAAAAATACGCAAAAGGACAGATCGATGGTTTTCTGAATTGAAGAGTAGATGGCAAACTGAATGGAAAGAATTCTGAATAAAATTTTGATAATATAAATATTCTTTTTTCTTTTCTTTTCTTTTTTTTTTTTTTTTTTGTGTGTGTGTGTGATGGAGTTTCACTCCTGTTGCCCAGGCTGGAGTGCAATGGCAAAATCTTGGCTCACTGCAACCTCTGCCTCCCGGGTCCAGGGGATTCTCCTGCCTCAGCCTCCCAAGTAGCAGGGATTACTGGCATGAGCTACTATGCCTGGCTAATTTTGTATTTTGTTTAGTATAAATGGGGTTTCACTATGTTGGTCAGGCTGGTCTCGAACTCCTGAACTCAGGTGATCCACCTGCCTCTGCCTCCTAAAGTGCTGGGATTACAGATGTGAGCCACCACACCTGGCCAATAATATAAATATTGTACGTGGTGTTTGTTGTGTTGCTGACTTAGGGTCAAGCATCAACAACGTATATAATCTAAATAGCCAGCATATTTTGTACATAAATCGTGTTTCAATAAAGATTATTTAAAATATTTTTAAAAATTAAATGAGATGATAGTTAACAGAAAATGAGTGGAGTAGAAGGTAGATTTTTAGAAAATATTCAAACAACAAATGTACAGGATTAAAAGATATAAAGGAGAAATAATAAAGATACAAGGAGGCTAAACTGAGGTGAACTAATATATGTATATTCATATTTTTAGGAGAAAATGGAATAATAGAGAGGAAACACTGTTTAAAGAAATAATTGATATTTTTAGAAAAATAGAATTACAATTCTTAGAAATAGATAACCGCACAGATCAAAAGTAAGATAAAGATAATTCAGTTTGCACAAGATACTATTCAACACAGTTATTAATCCAAAGAGTTCAAAATATAATAAAACTTTCTTAAACGAAAGTTTATCATTTAAGATATTTTAAATGAAAGATAATCAAGGACAATATTACTGATAGCATTCTTTTCAAAGTTTTTAAAAAAATATATAAACATATAGTTCAATCTGTGATTACATTGATTGGATAAAAAAGAATGATATCAAATTTACTTTATCAAATATATGTAATATTATCTAGGTAAAAATGGCAGGCAAAGGCCAGGCTTGGTGGCTCACGCCTGTAATCCCAGCACTTTAGGAGGCCAAGGCGGGCAGGTTACCTGAGGTCAGGAATTCGACACCAGCCTGGCCAACATGGTGAAACCCCGTCTCTACTAAAAATACAAAAATTAGCCAGGTGTCATGGTGGGTGCCTGTAATTCCAGCTACTAGGGAGGCTGAGGCAGGAGAACAGCTTGAACCCACGAGACAGAGGTTGCAGTGAGCTGAGATCGCACCACTGCACTCCAGTCTGGACGACAGAGAAAGACTCCATCTTAAAAAAAAAAATTAAAATTAAAAAGTAAAAATAAAAATAAAACAGGCAAATCAGTTATGGTAGGGATAAATGGTACCTTCTACAACTATATTTATACATGGTAATCAAGTTAAACGAGGTCATTAGGGTGGGCCTCAGTATAATATGCCTGGTATTCTTAGAAGAGGAGAAAATTAAGGCAGAGACACAAAGGGAAGATGATGTGTAGCTGCAGGGAGAGATGGTTATCTGTAAGTCAAGGAGAGAGGCCTGGAAGAGATTTTTCTTTTATAACTCTCAGAAGGAACAAACCCTGGTGACACGTTGATCTTAATATTCTATCCCTCAGCAGTATGGAAAAATAAATGTGTGTTGTTTAAGCCACCCAGTATGTGGTACCTCGTTCTTGCAGCCTTAGCAAATGCAGATGATAATCAGAATTAAAGTATTGTACAGCATTTGTACGGTTAATGAGAGATCTATAAATGTGTGATTAATTTTATCTTTCTTTTAACATTTATCTTTAACTTTTAAGGATGAGCACTCAAATACTAAAAATACAGTGTATATTTTACACGACTGTGTACAAAAAATATACATAATAGTTAAGTCAAAATGAAGCAAGAAAAGAGAAATAACTGTAAATGAATCATGACAGAAAGTTCAAAATGCTACGAATCATCACAAATTTAACAGTAATCATAATAAATTTATGTGAAATAATTTTCTGTATTCATGTGAAATTACGTGAACATTTTCAAAATACATAAATCAAAGTAAAATATATACAGCAAGTGGGTATTGAAAACTTCATAATTATTTTGACTTATTAGAACACATTTAAGATTTAATAGATCAGGCAAGCAAAAATCAATATAAATATATAATTTTCAATACCTAATTTAAAAGTTCAATTTGATAATTAAAGAATGCATGGTTGACTGTTATCCAAGTATGAGGTAAGTTTCAATTACTTTAAAAATAAAACAACGGAGAAGGCATCTTCTGACTATAATTAAATTTAATTATGAAACTATAGAAATAGACCAGAGTTTAAAATAGTATGTAATTTAGATATTTTCCTTGTTCTTTCTAGAAATCACAGAAAACAAGAAAGAAAAATAAAACCACCACAAATTCCTAATTTAATCTTGACATAGAAGTACTTTAAAACACAAACAAGGTTCAAGAGTAAACAAAGGCTCCAGCACAGTGGCTCACACCTCTAATCCCAGCCCTTTGGGAGACTGAGGAGGACGGATCACTTAAAGACAAAAATTCAAGACCAGCCTGTGCAACATGGCAAAACCCTGTAAAAATACAAAAATTAGCCAGGCATGGTGGCACGTGCCTCGTGGCACATGCCTGTAGTCCCAGCTATTCAGGAGGCTGACGCAGAAGAATCACCTGAACCTGGGAGGCAGAGGTTGCAGTTCACACCACTGTTCTCCAGCCTGTGCAACAGAGCAAGATTCTGTCTTAACAACAACAACAACAAAAAGCAAACAAAGGGCAGGTACATTGAAAAACATGAAGAGCAAATGCCATGGGTGCAGCATTCAGAAAGCTGGAGAAATAAACCTTCAAAGGATACGGTACATATTATAATGAGGTACAATTTCCAAAATATATATTTGCACTAGTAAGGATGGGGTATAAAAATATTTCTGCCCCATATTCTTTGGATCCAGTTGGTTCCAAATACAAGAAAAGGATAGGCTCTTGGTATTTAAAGTGTGATCTGATGGCTATTATGTCTTCTTTTGAGAAATGTCTGTTTAGATCTTTTGTCTATTTGTTAATTTGCGTATTTGTTTTCTTGCTATTGAGTTGTTTGAGTTCCTTATATGTTTGAATATTAGCCCTTTATCAGATATCTGCTTTGCAAATATTTTCTCCCAATCTGTGGGTTTTCCCTTCCCTCTGTTGTTTCCTTTGCTGTGCAGAAGATTTTTAGTTAAGTACAATCCCATTTGTCTATTTTTGCTTTTGTTATATGAAATAAATGCTCAACATCTCTAGTTAGCAGGGAAATGCAAATTAAAACCACAATGAGGCATCACCTCAGACTTGTCAGAATGTCTATTAAAAGGACAAATGATAACGTATTGGTGAGGATGTAGAGGAAAGGGAACATGTTCACACTGTTGGTGGAAATGTAAATTGGCATGTCCATTTTGGAAAATAATATGGATATTCATCAAAAAGCTAAAAATAAAATTATGATACTATCCAGCAATCCCACTACTGGGTATAGATTCAAAGGAATTGAAATTGGTATGTTGAAGGGATATCTGAACATCCATGTTTATTTCAGCATTATTCATGACAGCCAAGAAATAAAAACAACCGAAGTGCTCATGGACAGATGAGTGAATAAAGAAAATTTGGTATATTTTCACAAGGAAATACTATAGTGCCTTAAAAAAGAAAGAAATTCTATCCTGTAAAACAACATGGATGGACCTGGAGGACATTGTGCTAAGTGAAATAAGCCAGGGACAGAAACACAAATACTGTATAATGTCACTTATATTTGGAATCTACAAGAGTCAGCCTCATTGAATCAGAGTGGAAAGGTGGTTACCAGAGGCTAGGGGAGGAGGCATCGTGGGAAAAGGGAGATGTTGATGTAAGGATACAGTTTCAAAAGTGCTGAGAGAATAGACCTTTAACCCTCTTACCACAAAAAAAAGTTAGTGAGGTGCTGGATATGTAAATTAGCTTGATCTAATTTTCTGCAACGTTTATATAGATTAAAACATCAGTGTATATCCCATAAATATACATAATTATTATTTGTAAATATTAAAATAAGTAAATAAATACAATAAAGAGTGTTCTGAGTAGTAAAGCATCAGCATCACTATGGAAATTGTTAGAAATTCAGAGTCACAAGCTCTGAGCTATACGTACTGATTCCAGATCTACATTGCTGCAGATCACTGAGTGATGTGTATTCCCATTAAATTAGAGAAGCACTGGGGTAGACCAAATAAGAATATTCAGAGGCAATCCATATTTTGGGGAAGCAGACAGTTTTCATGCATTGCATTTGGAGTGGGGATGGGAGACGAAGAGAGAAGGAAGGAAGGAAAGAAGATGGGAAGAAGGGAGAGAAAAAGAAAAGGAAGAGAGACTTTTCACAGTACAATGCTTAGCTCCTTTCTCAGTTATTTGGGGAGAAATAAAGTATAAACACACTCAGAAACAAAACTATAGGACAAAAGGAAAATACTAGCCTTTCTAAAATCCAATTTTTACTTTACTCTGACTGAAGTAGGCTGTGATTACACAATCTGTGTAAACCTTTCCTGCTTCAAGGATAAATAATTTAAAAAGAGAAAAAAATAGAATCTATATAAAGATACTATTTTAAAGTGCAAAACCAACACGCAAAATAAACAACAGCTGAGGAGTACTCAGAATAAATGGATAAAAACTGTGACAATATTACAATATGAACAAAACAAGTATTGGAATATTTACCACTGTGAAAATAAGCACAAAGACCAACAACAAGAGCATAAAAAAAGATAAAGGATGTGAAAACAAATAGAAGGTGGTGAAATGTAAGGCAGTTGAAATCAGAAAACACATAGAATTAAAGAAGAAAATAGAGAAATAAATTCAAGAAAAAAATGAGCAGGCAGGGCATGGTGGCTCCCCCCTGAAATCCCAGCACTTTGGGAGGCCGAGGGCAGGGGGATCACGAGGTCAGGAGTTCGAGACCAGCCTGGCCAACATGTGAAACTCCGCCTCTACTAAAAATACAAAAATTAGCCAGGCGTGGTGGTGCATGCCTGTAATCTCAGCTACTTGGAATGAGGTGGGAAATTAAAGAAAAATAAAATTTAAAAAAAAGAGAAATAAGTTTTCCTGTGTTAGGCTAACTTGTCCCAGAGGCAGCAACAGGCACAGCCCAGACCCAGGAAAAGTCTTGATAATATTATCTAATGTGCTCTGGAGACTCTCCCAGCACTCCCTCAACATAGGGAGAAGAAAAACAAATTTTCCTTTGTTTTACGGAATGAGTTTATATTTCCTGTTCTCTGTAATTGGTGACCTCAAGTATTCTGTTGTATCTAAGCAGTAGAGTGAAGGTCATGAGCCTCTGAGTAGGCCTGAGTTACGGACACGTGGGTGCCACAGTGAAAGTTATAGGAGAAGCCCGTGCCTAGGCAAACCTAGATAATGGACATCTGGGTTGCATAGCAATGATTATGTGCAATCCTGAGTTATGAACCTGTTACAATTTGATTAACTGTCTTTGTCCTGCCTCTGTATCCGTGCTTTCACGCCACTGTAAGCTTGCTTCAAGCTGGCCCACCCCATTTTGTGAAGTGTGTATAAAAGTCAAGTGCTGTCTTTGTTCCGGGCCCAGTCTTTTGGACATTGAGTCAGCTGGGCCTGAGTGTACTCAATAAAAGATTCTCCTGTTTTAATCCGAGGTCTCTATCTCATCTTCCTGAATCCTGCAACAGGGAGGCTGAAGCAGGAGAATAGCTAGAACCCGGGAGGCGGAGGTTGCAGTGAGCTGAGATCACGTCATTGCACTCCAGCCTGGGACATAGGAAGACTCCGTCTCAAAAAAAAAAAAAAAAAAGCAAACATAACAATATGGGACACTGAAGACACACTCGTGAGAAGAGTAATGAAATAAAATGGAATAAAGTAATGGAAGAAAGACAATGTTCAACATGCATTGGGAATTAGCGAATAAGAAAATTCAGATAATAGAAGAATTTTCCTAATATTATAACAGATTTGGAAGTAAACAATGGGCTGGGCGCAGTGGCTCACGCCTGTAATCCCAGCACTTTGGAAGGCCGAGGCGGGCGGATCACGAGCTCAGGAGATCGAGACCATCCTGGGTAACACCGTGAAACCCCGTCTCTACCAAAAATACAAAAAAAATTAGCTGGGCGCAGTGGCGGGCGCCTGTACTTGGGAGGCTGAGGCAGGAGAATGGCGTGAACCCGGGAGGGGGAGCTTGCTGTGAGCTGAGATCGCGCCACTGCACTCCAGCCTGGGCGACAGAGGGAGACTCCTTCTCAAAAATAAAAAAGAAAAAGAAAAAAAGAAGTTAACAGTGAATGTTTACACTATATTACAGGAAAACTTCACTCAGGACAGTCAACAACAAAATGATCCTCTTACACTTTAAATAATATTAATGATTCTAATAAGTATCCAGACCACAATATCCATCTGTTTATAAGCATGTGTAGGATTATTACCTGCAAATCCCCAGTGGATTCTTTCAAGTCTACCTCTCAATTGGCTACCTCTGTCTAGGAACGATAGCCCCCACTAAGAAATTATCTATGTACAATTCCTGTAGAAAGAGTGGCTACCTTTCTCTCCAGTAGGAAGAGTTACATACAATATTAACTTTCCCCAGTGTAGGGCATGTGGAGATCCTGTAAACTCCCATGAGCTCAAATTGCTTGATGATGAAGTAATTGAACTACCACTAACTCTCAAAGTTATGCCCACGATCTCTCCACACGAAAAGGAGAGGTGGTGGAGATGAGAAAATGCAGTGAAAGTGAACTAAAACTCTGCACAACATCAAAAATATATTAACCTAAACAATATTTGCAGGTATTTTCCTCAATTACAGTATCAAATAAGAACAGAACATCAAGTGGCATTATGATACCCTTTTAATAGAGTTTAAAATATGCAAAGCAGTAAAATGTATAGTTTATTGATAATAGCGTGCATAACAAAATAAATATATAAGATGTATTAGTCTGCTAGGGCTGCCATGACAAAGTACCGCAGACTGAGTGGCTTAAACAACAGAAATGTATTTATGGGTTTTTTTTTTCCCCCACAATTCTATAGGATAGAAGTTCAAGATCAGGGTGTCACTAAGGTCTCTTTCTTCTGAGGACTGTGAGGCAAGAATGTGTCCCAGGTCTCTTTCTTCTCGGCTTTTAGAGTGCTGTCTTCTCCCTGTGTCCCTGGACATACTCTCCCCTCTATGAAACTCTCTGTGTCCACATTTTCTCTTTTTATAAAAGACATCATTCATATTGGATGCCCACCCTAATGACTTTAACTTGCTTACCTCTGTGAAGACCTTATCTCCAAATAAAGATAAGATCACATTGAGAGGAGCTGAGGGTTACAGGTCACATTGAGAGGAGCTGAGGGTGACAACTCAAATGTATAAATTTTGAGGGAACACGATTCAGCCTCTTAACACGATAATAATAAATGCGAAATTCAGGTTAGTTATCACTTTTAGATTTGGAGAGTTTGAGCAAGGAGGTAATAGGGTGCTTCTAGCTATGTTTAATGTCTTAAGCTGAGTGTTGATTTTTTAAAACTCTTCATAATTCTATGTATACCCCAGTTCTTTCAGAACAAATTAAAATTAAATAGCACAAAAGTTTAGACAAAATATTAAGGCATGAGTGGAGTTCTTTGTTTTAAACCAATAAAAAATATTTTTAAAATTAAAAAGGCCAGGAAACTCTACGTTCCATAAGAAAGTTCATGTCTAAAACAGAGTGGCAAATTTTAGGACCATTAAGTCTGAATGACAATGCCATACAGAAATTGAGTCAATTATTTTAGGATGCTGGACTTTTGGGGAACTAGATCTTTATTTCCTGCTTAAAAGGTGGTGTACTACAAATATCCTGCCCACCAACTAAATCATACTGGTGCCTGAACATTCCCTGTGCTTTCTTCTCCTAGCATATTTCAAAAGAGAATTCTCCTAGTTTTTATGTATTTTACCTAGCATTCAAGTTACACTTTAGAAAAAATTACTTACCATGTGAAATAGTAACCACACTATGTTTCACTTCAACCTTCCCAACTCTCTCCAAAATAAAAGATTCATTTTTTTTACCTGATAAACCTATATAATTTTTACTGTGCTATAGAAACTGTTCTTATTAGATAGTATTATGATGGATAGTTCATGTATCTGGCTCCCAAAATACCACTGTACTCTCTTTGTGTGCAACAAGAAAATTTTCATCTTCATCTTCTTATCAAAAAGGTTAGTACCTGTCATTTATACAGAAATTAATACAGGATTGTATTGTGAGTGACTGAAAGTGTCATCCCATTTGACATGAATAATAGATTTGATTCTAAATGATCATTTTTCCTGTATGCAATTTCTTGATACAATTGTAATGACATTGATATGGCAAATCTCTAGGTGTATGATTTTAATTGATTTTACTTTCACTTCTTGAAATATTTGGAAAGTTGGCTGTCAAATGTACAGCCACAGAGAGTAGCTATATTAAACTAATTTTCGATCAGTATCTTAGAACTCAGAATTCATCTAAGCAAGAATGTTATACTTAATGTTAGGATTTCTGACTATTTGCAAAAGCTATTCTTCATGTGTGACTGACACTGTGCTCAGCAGCAACCATTGTGTGGATCTTTAGAACAATATACAATAACATATGTATAAGGAAATAAATTTTAAGACCCTGCTTTGTAAGGTCCAAGATCTACTTCTTTCTTTGCAGGATTGAATGAGAGCCTGAATCACCACCTGGTAGGCTCTGGTCACATGAGGACCTCTATGGTGTGGACACATTAAACAACATGGGTGACCTTAGCTATGGGTATTAGCAGTGACAGAACTAATAGGCCAGCAAGAGGGGCAAATTTAGCAACGAAAACTTTGATATTTGTGGTAACGGTAAATTGTTCTAAGATGAGAAGTTGATGGTGGGACTTCATGTAAAAACAGGGCTGGGAATGAGGATGCCAAAAGTTAGAAAAAATTTATTGGCTATGACCTTTGTCACACTCTCTTGGTTTTGTCTCAAAGTTTAAACATGTCTCTAGGACCCTTACAGCTTAGACTAATTACACCATAATTGTAATTCATTGACTTACCATTCTAAATGACATAATTTCACCAAAAATACTTTAGAATTAAGGTGACTACTTTGGAAAACTTTTTAGGTGAGTTTAATTAATTAATTTATTTTTTATGTATCCTGCCAGTCAGACCAACAGGTGAGAGATTCCTTCAGTTTTTGTTTGTCTGAAACGCTCTATTTCTCATTCACTTTTAAAGAATAATTTTTTTGGACACAGGATACACAGGATTCTAGACTGCTGTGTGTGAGAGTGTGTGTGTTTGTGTGTGTGTGTGTGTGTTTTCCTTTTAACATTTAAAATACTCCATTCTCTTCTAATTAGCATGGTTTGGGATGTTAGCATGGTTGAGATGGTTAGCGTGAAGTAATTCTTATTTTTGTTTGTCTATAGGTAAGTCTCCACTCCCTCTCTGCCTGGTTTTCTGCCATTTGAATATTATATGCCTAGGTGTAAACTTTTGATATTTGTACTGTTTGGCTTCCCGTGAGATTTCTGGATTTGTGGTTTGGTGTTTCTTAAGAATTCTGGACAATTTCAGTCACTATTATTCAAATACTTCTGCCTTTTTTTTCTCTCTCTCTCTCTCTTGCTTCTTCCTTTAGTATTCCAATGACACATAATTTAGACTTTTTATAATTGTCCAACTGGTTTTGAATATTTGTTTCTATTATTTTATTTTATTTGTCTCTTTGCATTTCAGATTAGGGGAATTTATTTTATTTTATTTTATTTTTGAGACAGGGTCTTGCTCTGTCACCCAGGCTGGAGTGCAGTGGTGCGATCCTGGCTTACTGCAACCTTCACCTCCTGGGTTTAAGCGATTCTCCTGTCTCAGCCTTCCGAGTAGTGGGATTATAGGCGTGTGCCACCACTCCCGCCTAATTTTTGTATTTTTAGTAGAGGTGGGGTTTCACCATGTTGGCCAGGCTCTTCTCGAACTTCTGGTCTCAAGTGATCCACCCACCTCAGCCTCCCAAAGTGCTGGGATTACAGGTGTGAGCCACCGTGTCCATTTGGGATATCTATTGATATACTTTCAAAATCACTGAATTTTTCCTAAGCTGTGCCTAGTACACTGATAGAGTACCTAAAAGGACATCTTCATTTCTGTTACACTGGGTTTTTTTGTTTTGTTTTGTTTCAGAATGTATGGTATTTCCTTTTGCTTACTTCTAGGGTTTTTATTTCATTATCTTCTTGCTTATATTACCCATCTGCTTTTGCATCTTTTTCATTTTTTACAGTAGAATCCTTAATTTATTAATAGTAATTATTTTCAATTGATAGTCTTATAATTCTAAAATCTGTATCACATAAGAGTCTGGTTTTGATGTTTGCTTTGTCTCTTCAGATTATGTGTTTGCCTTTTAGCATGTCTTGCAATTTTTTTTTTTTCTTTGGATGGAGTTTCCCACTGTCGCCCAGGCTGGAGTGCAGTGGCACGATCTGGACTCACTGCAACCTCTGCCTCCTGGGTTAAAGCGATTCTCATGCCTCAGCCTCTGAAGCAGCTGGGATTACAGGCACCTGCCACCAAGCCCAGGTAATTTATTGTGTTTTTAGTAGAGATGGTGTTTCACTATGTTACCCTGGCTGGTCTCAAACTCCTGACTTCGTGATCCACCCGCCTCGGCATCCCGAAGTGCTGGGATTACAGGAGTGAGCCACTGTGCCTGGCCTCTTAGAATTTTTTGAAAGCCAGACACCGTGTATCATGTAGTAGAAGTAGAGACAAACAGGCCTTTATCTGGCTAAAATTTAGGCTTCATTTAATCTTTGTTGTAGTCGTATGTAGCTGTAGGTATCAATAGTTTTTATTTCCTTTGGCTCACTTGTTTTTGTTTCCCCTATTGTCTTTGGGCTTCCCTAGAAACTCATTATGTAAATTATGTGTCTTGTAGCTCTCTCAATTATAATCCACTCTTATACAGGAACCCTGTTGATATGCTATTAGGTGTTAGGGAGAAGAAGTATTCATCTTAAGATTAAATCACTCTCTTTCTCTCCCTCTCTCTCTGTAAGTGTGCCAGAATTCCTGAGCTGGTGGTCTTCTGATTATGTGAGACGGGAATGCTATAAGAGGCTCCAGTTGTCTAATGATCCTCCTTCTAGGACCGATAAGGCTCTCATGAAGTAATTTTTCTTAATAGAAAGCATTTAGTAAGGATAACAAACATTCTGGGAGTACTTATTTTTTCCAAGGTGGAAATAACTCCTACTACCCAAAGGTAGAGAATGTTTTCCTCCATTCTTCATTGTGGGTACCTGGTGAAACTCTTGGGGATAAAACTCACAAAAGTATTTCCTCCTCAACTCTTCTAAGACAGGGCTTTCAGCAGTTTTTAACTAAAGCTTGTCCACATACAGCAATTTGTGGATTAAGTGTTCCTACTTTTTTTCTGTTTTCTGCTGTTTCTGTTCCTGATAAGCTGTGATTTTCTGCATCTGTCTGACACTAGTTTTCAAGGGAATGGTTTGCTTCATACCTCAATTCTCTAATGGACCTAAGAAAAAATTTTGAATTTTAGTTGTTCACCCTTTTCCCATCAGGTAGACAGGAGTGACAACTTCCAGATTCATTAAATGACGTAGTGGAAAACAGAAGTCAAGCTTGTCTATTTCTATAAGAATTTCTGCATCTATATTCAGGAAGAATATTGGTAATAAGACTGACTCAATCAATATTCCTATTCTTTTATCTTGAAAAGACAAAGCTTCCAGAAAAGTTATAATTTTGTGAAAACAAACAGGTCATTTGTACATTATTTATCAAAGACTGTAAATACTTCCAACAGATTACAGCCTATTCAAAATATTCATTAAGCGTTATTCACAATAGCCACATTATGGAAACAACCTAAGTGTTAATAAATCAGGCACAGAAAAAAAATACATGATCTCATATGTAGAATTTATTTTTCATGTTCATATATAAAGAAATAGAGAATGAAACTGTGGTTGTCAGGGGAAGGGCAGGGCCTGGAGCGAAGAAGTGGAGATGTATATCAAAACAAATCAATTAAAAGATATATAGGATGAACAGTTCCAGAGATCTAATGTACAACATGAGGACTATATTTAATGAAACTTGTATTTGAGATTTTTGTTAAATAAGTAGATTTTAGCTGTTCTTGCTATGCAAAATTAATTATGTGAAGAGAGATGTTAATTTTTTAATATAATATTTTATTATCTCTATATATTCCAAAACATCATGTTGAAAACCTCAAATATACACAGTAAAATTTATTTTTTAAAAAAAGAAAGTACCCATCTAAGACTGAATATTTCAATTGATTGGAAAATATTTATAAATTGAAGTGTTCTTACTGAGTTTATACTGTTGTCTTGATAAATGAAATCTTTACCTAATAAGATTAAACCAGATTATTTTTGCAAGTTTTGATTCATTTTCAAGTATTGATTTTAATTAATATTAGTGATCTTTGCTGGGCGCAGTGGCTCACGCCTGTAATCCCAGCACTTTGGGAGGCCGAGGCGGGCAGATCACCTGAGGTTGGGAGTTCGAGACCACACTGACAAACATGGAGAAACCCCTCTCTACTAAAAAAATACAAAATTAGCTGAGTGTGGTGGCCTGTAATACCAGCTGCTCAGGAGGCTGAGGCAGGAGAATAGCTTGAACCCAGGAGGCAGAGTTTGTGGTGAGCCAGAGATCGTGCCATTGCACTCCAGCCGGGGCAACAAGAGCGAAACTCTGTCTCAAAAAAAAAAAAAAAAAAAAAATTAGTAATCTGAAAGGAAACAAAAAGTCTATGACTATGAAAAGTCCAGCTTCTTTATGACTCACACTAAACCTACTACTTAATGTACTCAAATAATTGAATATGCTCACATTTCTCATTGACCAGCTTTAAGAAAGTTGAAACAGGATAATTTCCAAGAAGGCATTCATATTGAAAGGCTTCAATAGAAATCAGATCCAGGCTGGGAATTTTCATACCAACTAGCTGAAATGGCAACATTTGAAATAATGAGAAATCTTGAACTGTTCAATGTGGCAGGTACAAAAATAATTCATAGAAATCATAATTCAGCCTCTAAAAGATGACCATTTTCCTTACATTATCTCCAGTAGGTTCCACTGACTGAGAAAAAAGGGCAAGTTGCAGCTTTGTTTTTTTTCCCCCTCTCTGGTAGTGTTAGAAATTGTGAATTTGGGCACTTTTAAGTAAAGCACTAATTTTCCATATCTCTGTTATGGTAATGGATTAACAGTTTGTACCTTTCAAAGTCAGTGGATTAAACAGAATACCACTCAGCTGTACAAGAAAACAAGCTATCAACAGACATAACTTCAAGGATGAATCTCAAAATTATTATTCTAATTATTATTCTAAGTCTTAGAAAAACAAAGAAAACAAAATGGAGTATCTACTATATGATTCCCTCTATACAAAAGTGTGTACATTTATTCTTAATAAATATTGACAAAAAAGAAGATTAGTAGTTGCCTTGACACCTGGTGGAGAGTGTGGAAGGTGACAGGGAAAATGAGGTTTTGATTTATAAAGGGACTTGACAAAAGGATTGGAGGTGATGGATATCTTCATTATCTTCATTAAATTTTTTTCATGAATATATGCACATTCAAAACTCAACAAACTGTACACTTTATAGAAGTGAAGTTGACTGTAAATCCTTATTGTTCAATAAAGCAATATAAAAACAAAAAGTTTTTAAGAGAGTCAGTGTGAATTCTAGGCAATGGAATTCCAATTTTTATGAAACCTCATAACTGAAATTTCCCTGTGACACTAAAGAGAAACAGTAAATGTGTGATTTAATTAAAGTTTTGATTTCTACTCTGCATCTTCTTAGTTATCATAAACCCATAATACCTACTTATATGTGAGTGCTCTGGGCAAGACCTTGGAGGTTAGACTCAATCTCATTTGAATGATCTCAGACCAATTTCTTATTAAAGGTTTTCCAGAAACCTAGTGGCAGATATCTGCCCATATTTTCTATGAGCAATAGCAGCATCAAATAAGCAAGGAGATTTTTCAATTTTGAATTTAAAATGTGCCTTATATTTGATGGTATTTCAAGCTTTCAATTATTGTTAATTATTGAAAATAGGAAACGTTTATTAGCAAGTAAGCTCACCTCTTACAAAATTTCATGTTTGCCCCTGAAACATTTCTATTCATTGCTATAAATTATATCCTGTTGTTCTTTCATTACTTAAATAAGGGGAAATCCATGATTTTTTATCCTTTCTGTTGTGAACTAAACATGGTTTTAAACAATTTGTTAGAACTCTCTGTTTAAAAATTCAAACATTCCTAGTTTGTTGGTGGATCATAACTTAAGGCTGAAATAAGTAAATAGTAGGCAAAATAAGACCTCTCAATGTAACATTAAAGTAAGATATTTTACTAAAAGTAAAATCAGCTCAGATATTAGAACAAATTACATTTACCAGATATTGCTTAATTTGTGAAATGTATAAGATTTAATCTATACCTGCTGTCCGTTATATTTTGGAATATGACTGCAGAATACAATACATTGTGGAAACAGTAAATGTTTTTACCCACAGTCTACAATGAAAATAAAACTTTTAAGGATTATCTAACGAGAGAATCATAGATGGAAAAAATAATATGGAAGCTGTTGAAATGTGTTAGTTGAATATTATGCCAAAAAAGGATCCCTCCCTAAGATCATGACCTCTGTAATATTCCAAAGAGTCAATTCACTGGATTTGTGAAAAGATACTGTCATAGAATGTCACTGATGAGCTCTGGAATTTGCAAAAATTACTGGAAAAATTTTGGTTGAAGATTATTTCTAGTACATTCATAAGAGTTGCATGAGGTGACAGAAACTTCAGGTAGAAACTTTCAAAATATTTGCCATTATGCCTCATCAATATTGGTGAAGAGATTTTACTAATCTTACTGTCTGCATTTTTATAGTGGACTCATTTATCGCAAGCATCATTCTGCAAAAAGTGTCAAAATGGAACATGGACAATAATCCAAGCCTCATTGTCCAATATTCCCAAAAAAATCTTCAAATAGATTTCAAGAAACCACCCACCTGCTACAGCTTTTCTCAATATATTTGCATTTTTTCCTGACTTTTTTTTTGATGAATTAAAGCTTTCCATTCCCAAAGAACTATGACTGATGATAGCATAATTTTCCATTTGATTTTGTGTCTCAGGCTGGGGAATTCCAGCTTATCTGTCCAATGATAGAGACCTTGACTTTACTTGGATTCTTAACAGAGAAATTTGAAAAGTCTTACCACTTACTAAGAAATTTTACTGCTTCTGTCATCCTTAATACTCAGTAAAAGTAAAGAGAAACAATGACATTTTAAAACTACATTAGCAAATATATTTGGCATTCTTGAACTTCCTTGATCAACAGTGTAACCTCTGGCCCTCCTGCTCACGATGCCCATACCTTGCAGGTCTCATGACTTTCACTAGCAAGTTTGACTCTGTGAGGTTGAATATGTCATGCCTGATTTTAAACTCTAGCTTATCTCATCAATACATCACAAATTATTCATATGATTTATGCAATGTATACAGTCTTTTTAATAATAGGTAAAAACTTCCTTTCTTCACATTCTTGCAACAGGCAATAAATGATCCAAAAGTAAAGACTATCTTAAGGAAAATATACCAGAAAGAGAAATGCCTTAGAATAATTTTGAAAAGACCCAGTTAAGTACTTTTGAACATGAAAGCAGCAGTTAATCTCCAGTGTATTGATCCATGGCTAAATGTGTTCTAGTTTAAAAGATATAAGACATGGACTGCCACTATATCAGGAAATGTAAAACACAAAGAGTCTTAATAATCCTCCAGAAATAGATGGCTTTGATTGGTCTATCAGTCACAGTGTAGTCAACAGAAAGAAAACCACATAGTAATTCAAACAAGAAAAGGTCAATATGAAAAGTTATTAACTATAGCAAGGGATTGGAGTAATGTGATGTTGGCTAATGATTAAAAAAAAAAAAAAACTCCAAAGAATGTAGTACAAAGCCAAGATCCAGAAACTGTTGGAGAGGGAAAGGTAGTGGCTCACAGAATGGCAGATAAGTTGTTGGGGTGCTCACTGACTGGACTTCTGAAAATCTGCCCTCTAGAGCTTACTATAAATCCTTAGGGTTCCAGAAAAAGGCAGAGTTAATGTACTATAGAACTACTGTGGCAAGAGTGGTCAGGAGGAGAAGTAGTTTCCAGGGGAAGCTGTCCACCATATACTGCATGTACTGGATTGTGTAGATGCTACCCACGCTGCAGGAGCTCGGTGGTAAGGAAGATGTGTGTGCTTCAGGAGCCAGCCAAGTGAGCACACTGGAAAGAGAAAGAAATACCCTTCCTCCTGCAAGGTCTCTTTAGTAACTTCCACTGATGAAAGTTACCATCAGGCCAGCTGGTAAAACATAGTTAAAGGACCCAGATCACATTTTGCATAGCAGGGAGTGAAAGATGAATTTGGAACTGAGAGGCAATAAATAGATAACTGGCACAGAAAGAGACAAGGCTTCCCTCAATACTTTTGAATCAAAATAATTGCATGACATGAGCATCTAATTGTAGGCACAAATTTTATATTTTAATTGGCATGCTGTTATCTAGCTATTGTATTTTCTCCTTTCTGGAATTAAGTTCCAGATTGTTAGCATTTTTAAAAATCTCAGCCTTGATATTAACAAGGTCTCTATCCTTAAATTTTTCTTTTGTGTATTTAGTCTCTCTTTGGTATTAGAATCCAGCCATTGGCTTCAGTTTTTTTTTTTTTAATTACAAATCAAAAATCTAAACATCAAGCCAAACAGTAGTGATTTGGACACTTTTTTTTCTGAGTGCCAAACCTCTCCCTTTGGAACCAATGAATTATTTTAAAAATGGTCTTACAAGTAATGTACTCTACTGATTTTTTAAAGATGTAATATAGCAAAAAACAAGAAAAAAAGGCAACCGAAATGCTAAAACCTTTTGTATGTCACATCTATGAAGGGAACAACAATGAAACAATACCCACAGAACATTTGTAAGAGATACCTTCTGTAACCAAACTTTCATACAGGTAAGTTTCAAGAAGCAAACAGATAATGACAACATGTATTTCATAACAATCATAGAAGTTTTACTATGCATGAAAGTTTTCTGGATTCATTTTTTCCTAATTCTTTATTTATTTTCTTTTTATATTCTGCCTATCTAATTATGCTCCTATCTCAGAATGTTACCAAAATTATACAGTAAATTACACCTAGCTTAGTGGGGAAATTTTGCCTGGCAACAAGTTATTGGATCACCTCCTAAAATATGGTATTAAACGTATGGCACAAAAGCCTATTGGCTACTAAAAGCAAATTAGATATGAACTTATTATCTTTGTTAACTGCCACAAGTCTCAAAAATGTCATACACAGTTCAGTTTTGTTCAATTGTTTTTACCAAAATAAAAATAAAAACAAGAAAAATATAGAAAATAGGGATTGCTCCATAACTTGAATCAAGAGGAAAAATTGAGTTCTGAGATCCCAAACTTTAACTCAAGATGAATTATTTGTTATGTTTTCAAATCTCTTCATATTATGCTATAAAAAAGACATGAGAAATTAGAAAAATTTTGCATGCAATAGTTCAGAGATTGGCCAGGGCTAGAAAATGCTATTGGGGTGTTATGACTTCTCACCAACAAATAAATAAATAAATTAAATAAAAGGAAGAGCAGACATAGACATGATATTATGTTTTTGAAAGATACACGTTTTATTTTAGGAGAACTGTGTACGCAAACCTCTAGTGAACCCTCTGAGGTCTTTAATATTATTATCAAAGTCCAGGAAACAAAGGAAAAACTTGAGAAATTATTGAGTTTTGCTAATACTCTCATACCTGAAAGTATTAGTATTGAATATTAGTATTGAGTTTTCAATCCCTGAGAACCAAGGATTGCTTTTCTTGGTTCAGTTTATGCACTATTGGCTTCTAGTTTAGAAGTGGACTAAAAACTCTGAACACAAACCGTCTCTTAATATTTATCTTGGTTGTAGTATCCAAATGTGTGATCTCTAGAGTCCCAAACTCTGTTATTCAGACACTCCCATCAAATGATTCAACAAATAATCATTCATCTAAAAGACCAGATAAACCCAACATACGTAATGGCTCAAATAACTGCCACTCTACGGTCATGAATATTCAAAGAGTGCAGTAGATCTGAAATTATTATTTCATCAGTTGGTAATGCTCTATCTTCCAACTCGTACTAAATAATGAATATAAAAAGACTGTGAGAATTAAAACCAACCCTGTCACCACAACTTAGATATGACACGGACCACATACGTCAATATTACTTAGTTTGCTCCAGGTAAATTTTGCTGCAGAGTTAGGACTATAAAACAATAAATTATTTTAATGTGTGCTTGAGGAAATCCCTATAAGTCAATTTAATGAAGTCAGTATTTTGGTCATGGCAGTATGCAGTTCATGTGTAAAATAAAGATTTACTTCTTTAATGCACATCAAGATCCTCAGTCCTCTAATCCTAAGACACTATGTCACAAATTTTGCCTACCACATTTTTAATCCTGGAAAGGCCCATTGAATTATGTGAGCTCAGACCCCAAAGCCCTATAAATATCTTACTTGTAACTTACCTTTTCTGAGACACTGATCAGGTGGGATTCTCTGCTTTGTTAACAGATTTTGTAGTGCTTTGGGGAGTTCAATAATCCTAACCTTTATAATTCCAAACTCTCATTTATAAATTAAATTATTTAAGCTAAAAAAGTATTTTGTTAAATGTGTTGTTCAAAAATGTTATGAATTAAAATGCTGATAAATATATTTTAAAATGTTTTACTCCAAATGTTCACCAAGAATTTTTAAACATCCTTGATATGTTATTATGCATTCTATAATATTAAGAATAAGACATTAATAAGTAGAAATTTCATAATTTATTGTATTTTTAAATACAAACTTCATACAAGATGAAATAGAATAAAATTTACTGGAGTCAGTTTGAGAAATATCTAGAATCCTAAGGGTTTTTCTGGTTTTAAAATATTAATTTTTCCAGTTTAGCAATTGGGAGATTAGTCTTCAAAAATATCATAGGCGATATTTTTACCTGCTAATATTTTATACAACATATTTGTCAATGCATTTTTTGAATTATTGAGGTTTTTTTAGTTATTTGCTTTTCTTCATGAGGGAACTGGCTACTCATCATGAATTGTATTGGTCACGGTACTAGTGAGAGGTGAGAGAAGAGAAGAAAATGATACTGGAAATGCAATACATTCATACCCACCAACTTTTCACTGCATAACTCCTTTCATAGTGTCAGAATGCAGATATATATGATATGATATATGAAAGGTATTTTTCCACATACACAAAATTTATCTTTTATGTCTTTCATGTAAGATGTATACATTCAATTTTCCATATCAATATATAAATAAAACAATATTTCATTATTTTAATAAAATATTGAAGATTTTCACTTATAAATTAGATATGATCTCTTAGTTGGCAGCTCACTGTAAATTTACTTTCTTAATGTCAGTGAGAGTACGGCTGAATTGTTCATATACTTTTTATTTTGTTTCACTTGTGAGACTGTTGCCTGAATCTGGGATAGCATAGAGTTCAAATGTTATATCACTATTTATTGGTTATTTGTTTTTCTTCATTAAGTAGCTGCCTACATTTAATAAAGAATATTGAATAGAGTTTATCTTTGGAATAAAAAACCACTAAGATGAGATCTAATGCTTGAATCCTTAGTAATTTTAACACTATAATTTCCATAGCTGAGGTAGATGAACTTCTTTCTTAATCAATAAAAATGTCTTATGTGTAGCTCTGAAACCACTTCTCTTAAGCTGCATCTCAAGCACAGATACAGCCAGAGTCCAAGCCCAAACATTTACCTTGATCTATTCTGTTAGACCTGAAAACTAAGCTCCAAATGCAAACATATGTTGTAGAATACAAAATGCTTCAGAAGACCAAATAACAATAATAATTGATCTCCCAGGAAGAAATTTGCATTTAAAAAAATCTTTAGATATTAACATTTCATTTGAGGATTCCAAAATAGAAGCTATGTTTGATCTTTAATAGAGTGATTTTATATTCAGTAGGACATCATCAAGTGTGACCTACTAATCATAACCCTTTATATTGCTCTCTTATCAGGCTTTGTTTCAGCTTGTGTTGTTTCTTTTTCTATTTATTATTATTGCTAATACATTAATGAGGTCAACTCATTATAAAGCACATTACACAACATTAAAACTTTCATCAAGGTGTACAGTCTTTGATAATGGTATTTTTAATAAAATTATTTTTTAAAAGACTTCTTATTTTATATGCAGCTTTATTTGTTGTTAGTGCCATATAGATTTATATAATGTAATGTACATTTGTTTCTTTTTATAGCAAATTTGTTATCAGCATGACAGATGCTCTTTAAATGCGTGGGTTTTTCTATCTCGTTTTAGCAAACAACAAATGTAATGTATTCTTTATTACTCATGCTGTTTAATAGGCCTTTCTGTGATGGTTGAAATGTGCTAAAACTCCACTGTCTGATATGGTAGCCTTTAGCCACACGAGGCTACCAAGTATTTGAAATGCAGCTAGCATAACTGAGGAATTGACTTTTACATTTTATTTAAGTTTACCTACTTAAATATAAATTAGTATGTGTGGCTATTGGTTACCATGTTGGACAGCAGAGCTGTAAACTGTTTTTGAAATATGTCATCACCAGTGCCACTTGTTATTGTGTTGATAATTTCCATAAATATATTTAACTTTAAATTTTCAACCATAAGACGTATTGTTTAATACTATTATATGGCATGTACCTTACCATTCGTTTGTTAAATGGGCATAGGTTTAAAGGAATTAATAGGTTATTTTCAATTTAGCACACTAACTTTATATAGGTCCTCTTTCTCCAACTCATTTTCACATTGTTTATCTTGCTATGAAATATAAGAAATACGGAAAGTCATCTTAAATATATATTATTAAGTATATATCATTTTATTTATAGTCATTGAAGTTCATCTGTTCTATTTTAAGGCAAATAATATATATGTTTTATCAAAATTAGTCATTCTAGATATAGCCGTAAATTGCTTTTTGAGAGTTACTGCAGAAACAGTGACAGGGACTTAACCTTGTATGTTAACATAGACATTTGGATGAGGGGATGACACTCAGAACTCAGTAACTGGCTGAAAGAGTCATGTTTTTCTTCAACAAATATTCGAGTTAAATATTTTGAAGTTTTATTTGACATACCCAGACAGTCACAGTCCATATCTTTCTCTCTGGATAATATTTGGGTAACGATTCTAAGCATGACTTTTAATTTGGTATACAACATGCTTTTGAAAACTGATATCTGAATGAAAATTGAGTCTTAAATGTCAATATTTTGTACCTACCAGAAAGCTGGCAGACTTTATGAAACTCTCTATGAGTGTCTCTAAAGTAAGAACTTTTCATGAATTTCATTTGTATTGTTTAAATTTTTATTGTGACACTATCAGAATTATCACTTTACTGATTTCAATAATATTAGAAGATAGTAATTCATTCCCAGAGTTTCTAGAGTCAAGAAAATGTATAAAAACACTATTTTTATTGTCTCATATCCATTTTGTCAATGTAAATCTTACAAAAGTTGAATTTATAATGAGAATTAAAAAATACCATCTCTTTAAGTTTCTTTAGAGGTGACTAAATAAAAAGAGATTTGTTATCAATTAATTAAGGTGAAAAAGCTTTGTAAACAGTAGATGATAGATGTCTCCTTTTCAATCCATAAAAAGATGTCCTACATGCATTTAAATAATTTTCTATAATTAAAAAAGAAAGAACCATATATTTAGTGGCCACTGCATATTTTATTTTGTTTACTTGATTATTTAGCTCAGGAGCAAACATTTGCTTTAATTATTCTTTTGTATTCATAGCAGTGAGTTGACATCAACTCTCATGAAGGCCCACTCCTATTTTATTTGCATATTTGTTTATTTACTTTATTCCTCAAACCCTGTTTCCAAATTTCTCCATGATAATCCATACCCTTTTACTGATACATGTCCTTGTTAAATGTTAATATATAAGGTTTATTTTTAATTTGTTTTAGGTGCATGCATTTTTGTTCTAAAATGATATTATGCTATAGATATATTTTTTCTTTACCTCACAGCATTATACTTTTAAGATGTAAACATCAATTGTATAGTCTTCTTATATATTGCTTTTAAATTTGACATAAATTGAAATAAAGATGAGATTTTCAAAATTCTGGCCTCTTAATTTCTTGATGTATTTCCTTTCTGCATGCTTCCTGCTAATTCACCCCTATGGTCCTAATTCAGACATTAGATGGTCTGGCAATGGTAACATTGCCAGTAAATATAACCCCTCAAATAACTTATTTCAAATATCCATCTCTGTGGCCATTACCTCTTACCTTTTCTTCTCACTTCTTCTAGTAACCCAGTTCTAACTACTCCTTGACCCCACTGAGACATATAATTAGTTAATACTACCAAACTGTCATTCTCATTCATTCAATGATTTATTCATCAACAAATATTTAGTATGCATTTACTTTGTGTGAGGTATTTTCTAGTCAGTGAAGATAAAATAGTAAACAAAACAGATACAAATATATACGACTCACAAGTAAGTTGAAATAATTGGATGTTTTATACAGTGAAAAAAATTAAAGTACAAAATAAATAAAATAAAGAAGGGGAAATAGAAAAGTCAAGAAGATAAGTGAAATTTTCTATGTAGTGATATAAGAAGACCTCACTGAAGAAAAAAACTGTTTAACAGCTTTACTGATATATAATTGCCACACAATAATCAACACATATTTAATATACACTATTTTTTGTCATATGAATATACCCATAAAATCACATGGGTATCACACTCTAGATAATAAGGACATTTCACATCCCTAATTATTTATTCATGCCTTTTTGTAATTTATCCCTCCCAGTTTCTACCCCTCATCCCCAATAACTCACTGAGCTCTTGATCTCCTTTCTTTCTGTATTTGTTTTCTATTTCTGGAATTTGTATAAATTGGTTTATGTGGTATTGATTGATTATCTGACATTTTAAACAGCATAATTATGTTGAAGTTGATTCATGTTATTGAATGTATCATCAGTTCATTTATATTTAAGGGTGAATAATATTCCATGGCATTGAATGGTGTATAGTTCGTTAAACTTTATCTCTTGAAGACTACTTTTTTCCTCTCAGATTGTGGCTTCTAAAACTAAATCTACTATGAAAATTCATGGATAAGTCATGCACATACACTCTCATTTCCTTTTGGTAATTGCCCAGGAGTGTCATGGCTGGGTCATATGATAGATACGTATTTAACTTTTTGAAAAGTAATATTTTTCCAGAAACGATTATATCATGTGTTTCCAACAGCAGTTGTTTCTTGTCAGTTGCAGAACTTGTATGGCCAGTCTCTAAAATTTAACCATTCTATTGGATGAGTAGTGGTATTTCACTGTGATTTCAATTTCATTTCCTCAAATATTAATAATGTTAAATGTACTCCCATGTGCTTATTTTCTATCTCTGTAAATGCCTTTGCAGAATGCCAGTTAAAAATCTTGGCAAATTTGGCTGGGCACAGTGGCTCATGCCTGTAATCCTAGCATTTTGGGAGGTCGAAGAGAGCAGATCTCATGAGTTCAGGAGATCGAAACCAGCCTGGGTAAAATAGCAAAACCTCACCTCTACAAAAATTACAAAATTTAGCTGGGCACTGAAGCACATGCTTGTCATCTCAGCTATTCAGGAGGCTGAGATGGGAGGATCGCTGGAACCTGAGAAGTAGAAGTTGCAGTGAGCCGAGATCATACCACTGCACTCCAGCCTGGGTGACAGTGAAACTCTAAAAAAAATCTTTGCCAATTTTAAAACATTTTGTCTACTTATTAAATCATAGAAGTTATATATTCTAGGTATAAGTACATGTAAAGACATATGTGCTGTATATATTTTATCCCAGTACATGGCTTGAGTTTTATTTTTATACAAATATAAGAAATAAAACTGTCCTTTGAAAATTAAAAATTAAAAAAAAAAATTTAATTTATTGATGTTTTATAGATTGTATTTTTTGTGTATATTTAAGAAATCTTTTCTTATACTGAAATCTTTTCTTCTTGTATAGGAATAGTCAAACATTTTATTAAAGGACTAGATAGTAAATACGTTAGGCCTACAGGCCATATGATTTTTGCTCCAACTACTCAAATCTGTTGTGATAGAATAAGAAAAATTATAAATAATACACAAATGAATGGAAATGATTATGTTGGAATAAATATGTAGAAAAGTAGGCAGCTAGCCTATATATCATAATTTGCTAACCCTTGCTCTGAAAGGAGTTTTGTAATGTTAGCTCTTATACTTACGACTAATTTTGAATTAATTTTGTATTTGTTGTGAAGTAGGTCCAATTTTTTGTTGTGTTTGTGAATGTGTGTATTTTGGAATATTTGTATCCAATTTTTTCATTGCTATATTTGAAAAGATTATTCTTTTCCTGTTAAATTGACATATTTGTCAAAAATCAATTGACTGTATATTTGTAACTATTTCTAGATTCTTTATTTTATTTCACTCGTGATATATCTGTCTTCGTGTTAATAACACAATACCGAGTATGGATTTATATTGTTGAAATAAGGTGGTTATAAATTCTCTAACTTTTTAAGGAAATTTTTTCACATTTGTTTTGTTGTTCTAGATTGTTCATTTTTCATATGAAATTTAAAATGACCTTTTCTTTAATATGTTGTGAAAATTTTGACTTGTTAAGAATAGACATATTAACAATATTGAGATTTTTCTCACTTTAAGAGAAATGAGAAATATCTAAGAATAGACATACTAACAGTTGAATTTAAAAAGAATAGTTATATTTAAGAATAGATATATTAACAATATTAACTTTTTTCTCATTTCACTTTTGATTTTCTCTTTGATCAATCAATGACCTATTAGCAGTGAGTTGTTTTATTTCCAAATAGTAATTTTATGTATATGGCTGTTTATTTATATATCTTTTTATCTTTTAAAATATAAATTTGACTTTATATTCTTTTAAATAATGGGTGTGCTACTGTAGTTACATATTTAAACATTCACAATCTAGTTATATGTAAAATATAGAAATCTTGCAACCATATAGGTCTTTATAGGTACACACTCCCCATTTTTTGTTGTAGTTATCATATTAACTTTATTTATATACACTGAAACCTTCTTGAGACAATATTTGAACGTTTGCTTTACACAGCCATATGCCTATTGTAAAGAACTTAAGAGAAAAAAATGATTCTGTTAGATTTTCCCCAATATTTGTTATATTCAATGTTCTTCATTCATTACTGAACACCCAATTGTACCTTTGGTATTATTTCCATTTAAACTGAGGAAACCCTTTGTAACATTTCTTTTAGTATTGGTCTGCTGGCCACACATTTCTTTTATGTAAAGTAAGTTCTGATTTTGTTTTTCTTCTTTAAGAATATTTTTGCTAACTGTAGAAATTGGAGATTCTTATTTTTCCTTGTAATACTTTAAAGATCCTGCTTCACTCTTTTCTGGTCTTCATGTTTTTTATTAGAAATTTTCAGTCATTCAAATAATTGTCTTCATTTTCTCAATATGTTGATTTACTCTGGCTGATGGCAAGCTATTTTATTCATCTTTGGTGTTCAGCAATTTGATAATTTTGTAACAAGGTAAGGTTTCCATTATATTTATCCTGCCTTATTTTTCTGAAATTCTTGAGTGTGTAAATTTATATATTTCACCAAATGTGAAAAACTTTTGATGCATACACAAGTATCAATAGCCGAATCGACCAAACAGAAGAAAGGATATCAGAGTTTGACGACCACCTTGCTGAAATAAGGTGTGTAGTCAAGACTAAAGAAAAAAACAATGAAAAGGAATGAACAAAGCTTCCAAAAAAATACGGGACTTCGTAAAAAAACCGAACCTATAACTGATTGGAGTACCAGAAGTAGATGGGGAGAATGGAAATGAGCTGGAAAACACGCTTCAGGATATTGTCCAGAAGAACTTCCCCAACCTACAAAGACAGGCCAACATGCAAATTCAGGAAATACAGAGAACACCATGAAGATACTCCACAAGAAGATCAACCCCAAGACAAATAATAATCACTTTCTCCAAGGTTGAAGTGAAGGAAAAACTGTTAGGTGCAGCCAGAGAGAAAGGCCAGGTCACCTACAAAGGGAAGCCCATCAGGCTAACAGCAGACTTTTCAGCAGAAACTCTACAAGCCAGAAAAGATTGGGGACCAATATTCAACATTCTTAAAGAAAACATTTTTCAACCTAGAATTTCATATACAGCCAAACTAAGCTTCATAAGCAAAAGAGAAATAAAATCCTTTTCAGAGAAGCAAATGTTGAGGATTTTATTACCATCAGGCCTGCTCTGCAAGAGCTCCTGAAAGAAGCACTGAGTATGGAAAGGAAAAGTGGGTACCACCCATTGCAAAAACACACCAAAATATAAAGACCAATGACACTGTGAAGAAACCGCATAAACTAGTGTGCAAAATAAACAAATAGCAATATGATGAGCATGATGACAGGATTAAATTCATACATAACAATACTAACCTTTAATGTAAATTGGCTAAATGCCCCAGTTAAAAGACACAGACTGGCAAATTGAATAAAGAGTCAAGACTCATTGGTGTGCTATATTCAAGAGACCCATTTCAGGTGCAAAGACACACATAAGCTCAAAATAAAGGGATGAAGAAAAATTTACCAATCAAATGGAAAGCAAAAAAAAGCAGGGGTTGCAATTCTAGTCTCTGACATACAGACTTTAAACCTACAGATATCAAAAAAGACAAAGAAGGGCATTACATAATGGTAAAGGGAACAATTCAACAAGAAGAGCTAGCTATTCTAAATATATATACACCCAATACAGGAGCACCCAGATTCACAAAACAAGTTCTTAGAGACCTACAAAGAGACTTAGGCTCCAACACAATAATAGTGGGAGATTTTAACACCCCACTGTTAGTATTAGGCAGATCAATGAGACTGAAAATTAACAAGAATATTCAGGACTTGAACTCAGCTCTGGATCAAGTAGACCTAGTAGATGTCTACAAAACTCACTACCCCAAATCAACAGAATGTACATTCTTCTCAGTGCCATATGGCACTTATTCTAAAATCGACCACATAATTGGAAGTAAAACACTCCTCAGCAAATGCAAAAGAACTGAAATCATAACAAATAGTCTATCAGACTACAGTGCGATCAAATTAGAAATCAAGATTAAGAAACTCACTCAAAACCAAAAAATTACATGGAAATTGAACAATGCTCCTGAATGACTCATGGATAAATAATGAAATTAAGGCAGGAATCAAGAAAGTTCTATGAAACCAATGAGAACAAAGAGACAATGTACCAGATTCTCTGGGACATAGCTAAAGCAGTGATAAGAGGGAAATTTATAGCAACAAATGGCCACGTCGGAAACTTTGAAAGACCTCAAATCAACACCCTAACATCACAATTATAGGAACTAGAGAAGCAATAACAAACTAATCTAAAAGATAGCAGAAGACAAGAAATAACTAAGATCAGAGAAGAACTGAAGGAGATAGAGACACACACACAAAAAATCCCAAAAATGTTAATGAATCCAAGAGCTGTGTTTTTGAAAAAATATCAACCAAATATATAGACTGCTAGCTAGATTAATAAAGAAGAAAAGAGAGAAGAATCAAATAGACACAATAAAACATGATAAAGGAGATATCACCACTGACCCCACAGAAATACAAACTGCCAGCAGAAAACACTGTAAACACCTATATGCAAATCAACTAGAAAATCTAGAAGAAATGAATAAATTCCTGGAAATATACACCCTCCCAAACTAAACCAGGAAGAAGTCGAATCTCTGAATAGACCAATAACAAGTTCTGAAATTGAGGGAATAATTAATAGCAAACCAACCAAAAAAAGCCCAAGACCAGATGGATTCACAGCTAAATTCTACTAGAAATACAAAGGATAGCTGGTACTATTTCTTCTGAAACTATTCCAAAGAGTTGAAAAGAAGGGTCTCCTGCCTAACTCATGTGATGAAGCCAGCATCATCTTGACACCAAAACGAGGAAGAGACAGAACAAAGAAAAAAATTTCAGGCCAATATCCTTGATGAACATCGATGTGAAAATCTTCAGTAAAATACTGGCAAACCGAATCCAGAAGCACATCAAAAAACTTATACACCATGTTCAAGTCAGCTTCATCCCTGGGATGCAAGTCTGGTTCAACATATGCAAATCAAGAAATGTAATCCATCACATAAACAGAATGAAAGACAAAAACCACATGATTACCTCAGTAGATGCAAAAAAGCCTTTTGACAATATTCAACATCCCTCATGTTAAAAACTCTCAATAAACTAGCAATTGATGGAACATATCTCAAAATAATAAGAGCTATTTATGACAAACTCACAGTCAATATCATATTGAATGAGCAAAAGTTGGAAGCGTTCCTTTTGAAAACCAGTACAAGATGAGGATGTCTTCTCTCACCACTTCAGATCGACACAGTATTGGAAGTTCTGGCCAGGGCAATTAGGCAAAAGAAAGAAATAAAGAGTATTCAGAGAGAAGGAGAGGAAGTCAAATTGTCTCTTCTTGCAGAAGACGTTACTGTATATTTAGGAAACCCCATCGTCTCAGCCCCAAAACTCCTTTAACTGATGAGCAACTTCAGCAAAGTCTCAGGATACAAAATCAATGTGCAAAAATCACAAGCATTCCTTCACACCAACAATAGACAATAAGGGAGGCAAATTATAAATGAACTCCAACTCACAATTGCTACAAAGAGAATAAAATACCTAGGAATACTGCTAATGAGACATGACAGAACTCTTCAAGGAGAACTACAAACCACTGCTCAAGGAAATAAGAGAGGACAGACACAAACAGAAGAACATTCCATCCTTATAGATAGGAAGAATCAATATAGCGAAAATGGCCATATGGCCCAAAGTAATGTATAGATTCAGTGCTATTCCATAAAACTACCATTGACATTTTTAACAGAATTAGAAAAAAACTATTTTAAATTTCATTTGTAATCAAAGACGACCCTTTGTAGCCAAGACAATTCCAAGTAAAAAGAACAAAGCTGAAGACATCACGCTACCTGACTTCAAATTATACTGCGAGTCTACAGTAACCAAAAACAGCATGGTACTGGTTCTTTACCTGATGGGATTCCCCTTTTTATTTCTCAATGGTTAGTTAATTAATGGTCAGTTTTCCTTAATCTGAATCATGAGAATGGTAATACTAAGTGATACCCTAAGGGATCTTCTGTATTCCAAACACAGTTTTCTTTACCTTTATTGTTGAATTCCTTACCTTTATTGTGGAATTTCGCCTTAGTAGTCAGTATTAATTACCCCAGCCAGTACAGTAACTCCCTTCTTAGCCCATTGATTCAAAGATACGAGGGGTCCAAAGTGACCGGGCAGCAATCTTAACTTTCAGTTCAATGGAATAATTGTGTTGTCTCCTTAAGGAAGTACTTCTCCCTTTGGAAAAAGATCTCTAGGCCAACAAAGCATAAAGTCACTGGAACAGACAGCAAAAATGTTGCTAGCGTGTTACTAGAGTTAACAGTGTGTGGTGAGGGTGCCATGCACATAAATCCTAGTCATGGGGGAAACAGCACTCTATATTAGGGGCTGCCTCAGAGCATATACAGCCTTCTGGAGAACCTTGTTCCAGTCCTGTAAGATATTGACATTAGATGATATTGTAACTGTGTCTTCAAAAGGTCATTTTACCATTGTATTGTCATATGCTTCAGGATGCTATGGAACATTCTAAAAACCAGTGAATTCTATAAACATGAGCCCACTGCTGCACTCTATTTGCTGTAAAATGAGTTCCTTGGTCAGAAGCAATGCAGTGGGGAATAGCATAATGGTGGACATGACATTCTGTAAGTCCATGACTGATAGTGTTGACAGAAACATAGTGTGCAAGGCAGATAAATCTGTGCCAAGGTATATATTCCAGTAAAAAAAAATACTTTCTATGATGGAAGCAGTCCAGTATGATGGAAGCAACCCACCACTGGGCACCTGGCTGAATACACCATGTAATTGCATCATATCAGGGCTCAGTGTTGCTCTCTGCTGCTGGCAGATTGAGCACTTAGAAGTAGTTGTGGCAAGCTCAACCATGGTGAGTAAAAATCCATGTTGCTGAGCCCATATATAACCTTCATACCTGCCAACATTGCCTGTTTGTGCATGAACTCACTGGGAAATTACAAGAGAGCCTAGGGAAAGAGACTGACTTGTATTCATATAACAGGTCATCCTATCTACCTGATTATTAAAGTCTCCCTCTGCTAAGGTCACTCTTTCCTGAACATTCATGTGGAAATTAACATGGGTGAGGGATTCCCATGAAATGTGAATTTTTTTTTATTATAGCTTTTGCCCATTCATATCTCTTCCCTGAATTTTCTTGTCAACAATTTTTCCATCATGTCCCTTCCAAGTCCAACTATTCAGCCAACTATTGCCAGTCACAGACCTTGAATTGGCATATAATTACATTTGGCCAGGCTTTTTACAAACAAAGTCAACAACCAGGTGCCATGCTGAAAGTTCTGCCCACTCAGAGGATTTTAGCTCATCATTATTTTTCAGGAATATCCCAAAAAAGAGCTGCAGTGGTGCAACTGATTATTTTTATGTAGTGCTTGAATATCATGCAGAGCCATCTGTAAACCAGGCCTAAATCTTCTTTTCTTCTGTCATCCAATTGTAAAGCATTCTCCATGAGCCCATAGGTGCAGACTGGGGAGAAAAGTGTAACATAGAAGGAGGGTGTGGCTATGGGTGTTTGGATCACTTTTTTATGTAGCTTACATATTTATACCTTCAAGGCCTGCTGAGCCTAATTACATATATACCACTTCTATCTGATGATGCAATGTTAATATGCACCCCGAATTTTATGGCTTTATGGGTCATAGTACCTAGTTCCAGAAGGGCAGCTCAGGTTGCATAGGAATGTGGTGGCCTATGGATAAGTGTTCAGCCTCTATTAAGTCCCAGGAGCAGGTCCAGAACTCTTTCTCAAAAGCAGAATAGTTGCCACGGAGGACTTCACGGCTTTACTCCAAAATCCTAAGTACCTTCAGTATGATTCACTTATAGGGGCTGCCAAAGGCTTTATACTGTATTTCTCTCTGCAACTGACACTTCAAGCATGCTTGGATCTGCAGGATCATATGGCCCAAATGGCAGCGCAGTTTGCACAGCCTCCTGACCTGTTACAGAGCCTTCTTTTGTTCTGGGCTCTATTCAAAATTAGCAGCTTTTCAGTCCATTCAATAAATGAGCCAGAATAACATACTGAAATGAGGAGTTTGTTGACTCCAAAATCCAAATAGGCCCACTAGGTGCTGTGCGTATTTTTTGTTTGTTGGAAGGGCCAGATGCAAACTCCATAAAAAAAAATTACATTTTGACATGCTTCCCACAACTGGTCTGGAAATTTCAGTGAGATAGAAGCCCACTAAATTTTCATAGGATTGATTTTCCATCCTCTGCTACCAATGTCTTATCAATAACTCTAGAGTAGTTGCCTATTAAGATCAATTAGCTTAATGCTATCAATGTATTGGGCCAGTATGATATCTTCTGGAAGGGAAAAGTGAGAATCACCACTCCTGCATTTTTCAAGTCCTTTATGGTGACAATAATTTCTAAAATACCCCTAGGAATGTGTTATTTCTTTTGTGTTACTATTTTCCTAGGTATAAGCTGTTCAAGTATATTCCATTTGGCCTTTCTCATCATTATAGAGCCCACTATACAGGTTAAGAATTAATGTTTGAATCCTATCAGGTACTGAGAATATCTAATGCAATTGTGCATTCCAGAAAGTGGAAAGTAACCACAGGATGGGTTCAGGGACCCACCGGACCTGCTGTGAGACAGATGTGAGCTAAAACTTCATTGATGACCTGAATTCCTTAAGACCCTACTCTTACTATTGGGCTACACTGATGTTTTGTGTCTCCTGGAATTAGTATCAGCTTAGAGCTATTGTCCAGTAGCCCCTGAAAGATCTGATGACTTTCTTTTACCCAATGAAGAATTAACCTGATAAAAGGGCATTGGCCTTTTTGGGGAAAGCTGGGAGAAAGACTAACAGTATGAAATTTTTGGTGGTGTACTGGGACCCTTCCTTATGGGTTTCTAGTTCGCAGACTCTCCTTCATTTAGGTGGCTCTATGTCTGAAAACTCACATAAGTCTTAGAATTGGTTTAGAGTCTCTGATTCTCTAATTTTATGCTTCAAGTTAGATTTTGTTCATTTGACATAGAACTTTTCTGCTTATGTAGATCAAGTGAGAGTTCATGAGGCTTTCTAACTATTTTACTTCTAAAAACACCATGATTAACTAGCCATACATCTACATGAGTCACACTACAATGATTGCTGCTTTGACTCTGCTGTCCGTTGCAGCAACCATGCCACCTGAGATCCAGTTATTCCCATGGCCTTTAGGTTTCTCAATACAGTAACTACAGTCCTAACTGTTGATCTGACTTAGAAAGAAGAGTGATCATGGAGTTTTTTAAAGAATGCCAGTGCTCTCACAAATGTATTTCTATAGTAGAGGTGAAAGGTATGTCTTCAGGACCCTCCCAGTCTGAGAGAATAGATTGTATACATTAAATGCACTCTCACACACCAGCCTCCCTAACCCTTTGCATTCCTTCCTCAAAATTAAAACAAGGCGGGTCCAGATTTTGTAATTCACTCACTGTGGGCCATATTTTGATCTATCATTCAGCCAACCAAACAAAAGAAACTGATAGAGCCCTTTCTTACTTCCTGAGCTGCAACATTAAATGAAGAATCACTGCTTCATGAGCCCATATTAAAAAGTTTATCTAATCCAACTTAATGTTTCTTTCAGTATTCCACATGTTTGGTATCTCTATTCCTACACAAGTTCCCTGGATTTTTTGACTATATACGTTAGAAAACTCAAATGATTATTTTGGAGGGTAGCACACCTCTGCATGAGTCACACTTTGTATCTCACCTTAGGGGGCTGCTAGAACTTGAGTCCAGTTACTGGTCTAGAAGCAAAGATGGGAAGTAGAAGTGGGTTCTGAGAAGAATCAGCAATGTCTGGTTAAAATCGCCCTCAGAAGCAACCATTATATTTCCCCCAAGCAACAAAGGGTTAATTCCCTCAAATGAGAATGGAGAAGCCACTATCCCTGGGGGCGAAGAGGTCTCTTCTACTGGCAAACAAGACTCATTGAATTAGGGATTCAATGTCTGCAGCTTCACCAGTGTCTTTCCAAACATTTCCTTTCTAACTTGGAGGACATTATTCTTTACCAATCAATGCACTCACTTGTGAATCTGAGAACTCAACTTGTTATGTATTTTAGCCAGTTGCAGAAGGAAAACTTGTGTTTTATTTTCAGCGTCTTAGCCTTCAGCTACAGGCAATAATTGTCTCCTTCACAACACACATAGAAGCTTTCCAGTTATTTATGCATCACTTGAGCTAAAAATTCAAATTTCTGAGCTCATCTTTATCTTTCACCACTTTTTCCAGTGACATTAGGAGAAACCAGCCAACCTCATTATATTCACTAGTTTTCCAAAAATGTTCACAGCAACCCAGCTCCCAGCTTTTTATAAGTGGTTTACTAGGAGTATCCAATAAAATTATTTTGTATATCTCTATTGCCAGATTACACCATGGACTATCAGTGCTCTCTTTTGTACTGGAAATAATTATTAGCATATTTAAGCCTAATCATATTAAGAAGCCAATTCCATGAAACCAAAGCAAATTTGGAAAACTCATACTTAAAATTCTTTTCCTCTGGGAGCTCTCTCGGTACCAAAATCTATATCCGTTTGGATTCTCCAAAGAAACCAAACTAAAAGGAGATATATTGATATATATATATATAATTTATTACAAGTAATTGACTCGTGTGATAGTCTAAGAATTCCCAAGATCTAATTTGGTAATCTGGGACCAAGAAGAGCCAATATTTATAGCTCCAGTCTGAGTTTGAAGATCTGGGAACTAGGAGAGTTGACAGTGTAAGTTGTAGTCCAAGTCCATAGGTAGGAGAAGACCAATATTCTAGTTCAAGACCATCTAGCAGAGAAAGTGAATTCTCTCTCAACTTTTTTTTTCTAGTCCTTTATTAAATTAAACGAGGGTCACACACATTGGGTAGGGCAATTTGCTTTACTCATTCTACAAAATCAAATGTTAATCTCAACCAGAAACACCCTCACAAACACACTCAGCATAATGTTTAATATTAATCCTTGACAGTTACCAAGGAATTTTGTGTTTTGAATATGATTAATAAAGTACTTAGTATTCTTGCTAGTAAGGAAGATAGTAAAGTATTGGAACAATGTTAATTGCAGTGAATAATGTAGATTAGATTGCAACTTTTAATTAGACATTTCAAAATACTCCTATTTTGGAAATCTTTAAGCTAATAATTGCAAGGCAATATGATAAATAAGAGCTGATTCTAGGGAACTGTTTTGGTAGATTATTTGTATTCAATTAAAAGGCTATTTTGTATTGACTTCAGATATGTGGTTCATATGCCAACAATATTGTGAAACATCTTAAATTTTTCTCACTACATATTTCTATGATTAAAAGTACTAAATGTTGAGACAACATTATAAGTAATGAGAACTTTAAACCTATAAATTATTACTAGTTTGTTTTGATCACAGTTAATTTAAATACTTTTTAATTTACTAAAATGTATTGGTAGATATCAATAGAATTCAGGAAAGCTGAAGATACTATTAAGAAACAGGGGGCTATTTTATACACTGATACATTTGTATACAAGAAGAAATATCTATTTTACATTCTAATTGTAAAAAGTTAATACATTTACAACAGACACAATGTTATTAAACATTTTAGTGACTCATGTAAAACACATAAAATTATTATTTGTTATAAATACAATGTTTATGAACAAATTTCCCTTACTCTCATATTTATAAATTGTTATTCATGTGGTTCAGAACTTCAGATAATTAAACACATATTCTGAAAGTGAAAACATTTCCTCTTATACAAATCATTTAACATAAAGCTAGTTATAGAACGGCCATTGTTTTAAAATATGAAATCAAAACTGAAGTTCTCTTAACATTTGTTAAAATGTTGTAGTGTCAGGAAAATAAATCCTCAAGCTAATATTTTCTCCATAATCTATTCTGTAGTCTGATAGCTATTAAAAGTATTTGCTTCAAGTATACAGAATACAGAGGAATTGCTATCACATTAGGAATCAGAGACTCACATTAAAATCTCTAAATCTTCAGTGATGTTAAATAAATATAAAAAATAATAAAAAAACACCAAACTGTCATCTCCTATTAATATAATTTTAGAGATAGTAAGAAACTATTACTCATTTACTTTTTTTTTCTTTTCTTTTTTTTTTTTTTTGAGATGGAGTCTCACTCTGTAGCCAAGGCTGGAGTGCAGTGGTGCAATCTTGGCAACCTCCGCCTCCTGGATTCAAGCAACTCTCATGCCTCAGCCTCCTGAGTAGCTGGGACTACAGGCACATGCCACCACACCCAGCTAGTTTTTTTTATTTTTCATAGAGATGGTGTTTCACCATGTTGGCCAGGCTGATCTCGAACTCCTGACCTCATGTGATCCACCTGCCTCTGCCTCCCAAAATGCTGGGATTACAGGCATGAGCCATCACACCAGGTCACTCCTTTTCTATTATTCTTCATCTTTCCTGCCTATTGATAATGGGGAAACACATCACTACTTAAAACATTTGTACCATCTTGGCTTTCTGAATTTTCTTCTGTATCTTTGTTTCTTTTTAATCTCAGTCTCCTTTCTGTTTTCTCAGGTTCCATCTATTTGATAATTCCTAGGATTCCTTGTGTTTTCTTCACAAACAAAGCCTCTCTATATACTCAGTCTTGTGAAACAGTGATTGTCACAGGATCCTTGGTGTGTCACTTTTCCAGCCAGAAACCTCTGTGGCACCTTTTCCTGAGTTTTACTTGGGCCCACTGGGCTCATTTCGCCAACTTGACCTGGCAGGCTGTGCTCTGCACATGCTGCCAGTCTGGATCCAATGCCTGCCAAGGGCAAGCCAGGTGAGCAGCAGTGAGGGGTGTATGAGCAAGTGAGCAAGTGGGGGGTCTGGCCACTGCACACAGTCAGGAACACTGGATGTGGCAGAGCAGGCAGCTCAAGGCACTGGCATGGGCAACTCCAGGTGCCAGTATGGGTGCCAGCTCCCTGTGAGGCTTCAGATGGACTAGGTGTATTGCTAGTGGTTTCCACAGCTGGCACTAGGGAATGTGGTGGCACCTGGAAACTTGGAGGTACCAGGAACTGCAGAGCCCCAAAGAGGGTGTTACAGCCCTGGCTCAGGGAGTTTCCAGGTCGGGGCTCCCTGAAGGGCCATAGCTCTTCTATCTTTCTCTCTTCTCTCCTTCTTGTTGCCACAATATGGCGAGCAAGGGGCTTGTTTCAACCCTGTTTGTGTTACAGCTCTTTCAGCCCTGTCATTCAGCAGGCTCCAAGCTCTTGTCCCATGTCCAGGAATAATTAGGTGCTTTATTGAGTGACAGAACAGGGCAGAGGAGACCCACAAGGTGAAGAGGTGCTTTATTCAACAACAGAACCGGGCAGAGGAGAACTGCAGTGAGTAGCTCCTTTCTGCATGCAGGTCATTCTGACAAGTGTCCAGCTCTCAGCAGAGAGGAGACCAGTGACCAAGGAGTGGGTAGCTCCTATCCACAGGCAGGTCCTCCCATTTTCTGCCCAAGTCTGGCTGAGTCTGGGCATTTATGGGCTTCACAGGGGAGGAAGTGCATGCTGATTGGATCATGGACACCCAGAGAAAGCACGATATTTTCTCACTCTGGTCCATGGAGCTGGCAGCCCAGCCCCAAGGCCTCAGGCCGTCCCTGGCCTGAAGGTGGAGTTTCACTGGAGACCTGACCCTTTCTACCCAGAAGCCTGTCTGCCTTCTGACATCATTATCCTGCCATCCACAGTGCCCACTGCACCCAGGCTGTTTCTGCTGAGAGGTGCCTGCAGGCCTGCACAGAGCTGCCCTTAGCGCCCCCTTGGCCTCCCTCCCATGCTTGCCAGTGCCCAAAGTCCAGAGGAGACTGAGGCAGCAGGGGACTGGTGTGTCAGTGCTGCCCCAAGCATGTGCACACCTGGCCAGGTCATGACAGCACTCTGGGTCAGTAACAACTTTGCTCTAAAATTGGAGCTGGCCCTGGGAACAGGGAGAGGCCAGGCAGTGGAAGGAGGCACTTCCAAGCCTGTGGGGGTTAGAGGCGTTCCCAGGCCCTCAAGAGTGCAGAGATGCCAGGGTCTGCAGCTGCGGCTTGGTGGCTGCACTGTGCCCGAGAGGATGGGGCTCCTGACTTTACAACTTGAAAGACGGCAGGGCTTCTACCTGTTCTTGGCTCCTGCCTTCTCTGTGGAGTGCACAGCCCAAGCCATGCCTCTCCCACTGCAGCCTGCCTCATGGCACTCCAGATAGGCTGCTATTGCCATCATGATAACATCAAAGTTTATATATAAAACCCAGATCATATGTCTGCTGTATTATCTAAACATTAAAAATCATAAATAACTGATTAAAGGGGTATGCCACAAGTACCTGAAAATCAACAGGTTTAAACTCGTCATTTTGGTGTCTTCAAAAATTATCCTCCTTCATTCTCCATTCTGATTCACTTGTTGAGAATCGTCTATAACTTTCTATTTATCCATAATATTTAAACATTCCTAGATGCTACAATTCTAATTTCTTAAAATATTCTTATCAACATACTTCTATTTTTTCCCACTGCTTAAGTTAGGCCCTATTACTTTTTGCAGGATTTTTGTTAAGTAACTATACTAAACTCACAATTTCAGCTTTGTAACAATTAGCCCAATTGGTATTCTCCAGGTATAATTATCTTTCTGCAAATAAACACCAAATACATTCTCTTTAATACTTACATGAAAACTTTTCATTTGATATGAGATTAATGTTGTAAGTTATAGTGATAATAAATGAATTATTATCATGTCCTATGATAGCTAAAGCAATTTACAATAGTCATCTCACAGTTATTTTGTAATAAAAATAGTATTTTAATTAAAACTTTGAAAATACAATCTCAAATTCTAGAAATAACATTACCTAGGTTATTGCTGCAGCTTTACCACCATTTAGGCATGAGACTGTGTGAAAGTCAATTAATCTTATAAATGTTAATGACTCCTTCTGAAAAACAATCATTTTAGACGACCTTACATATGTCTTTCAGCTCTAAGCTTTTGTGGTTCTGCTTATGAAGAGATGGGAGTCTAATCACTTGCATTAGAAAAGAAACATCTATTAAATATCCCAGAAAAGTCACATTTAAACTCAATAATCAAATTACATTTATTTAAATGTTCAAGTATTTTTAATTGATTTAATGTGAATGTAGACTAAGAAAGAAATTCACCTTTTTTTCTCATAATTGAACCACTGCAGCTTTTTTATTGGTACTGTTTGGGTAGATGAATCTCATCTTTTCTCTACGTCTATCCAGTAGAGCCCTGCTTCGGGATTAGCAAACTAGATAAATTCAGTACTTTACTGTCTTTACTGCCTAATATTTTAAATTCAACATGTCTCCAATGGAATGAAACTGGATCACATATAAAATCAATCCTATTTGAACAATTTTACACTGTCATGCTTGAGAGTACAAGAAATAACCGGAAAATGAATGTTATAATTCACTTTTCCCCTAGAAGATAATTTTAACACAATCACTTATGAATATCGTTAAAAAAACTTTCATTTAATCCTCAAGTTCTGTGGGTTGACTTCTGCTTTCTATGTGCATATGCAAAGTGCAATACCATAATCATAGGAACTATAAACTGATAATTTGCAAATTCAAACACCAGGGATTCACAAATTATACCAGAATCAAAATGCAGTTTTTGCAAGGACTACTAGCACTTTAAACCTACTAGCAGGAGAAATAAAAATGGTTAAATTGATTTTTTCTTTGTTTTGTTTTATTTTTCCCATATAAGAAAAGACCCAAATATCAAGGTACAGAAGGGGACAAGAGGGGACATATCCTCTAGTATAAGGAAACAGGGTGGCAGGAGAGGGAGAAGCCTCAAATGGAAGGGTAGAAGGATAACGCTATTAAGACAGCAAAATATTCTATGTAAAAAGTTTCAAGAGGTGTCTCCAGAGCCTCAGATATGACGGCAGTGATTGCCTTCTCACTGGGGTTCTCACCACTCAGGTGTCCAGAATAAGGGAAATGGCAGCTTCTATTCCTTCTGTGGCAGCCACTCCATTGCGCACTCTGAGCCTTATCTAAATAAAAGTGCTGCAGAGCTGGGAAGGCATCGATTTGCTTATGTAGGACAAAATAACATTTTTCAGCAGTAGTTGTGCTCCCTCTCAGGCACCACCGACTGCACTGGGTGAGGCCCTCTGTGGAGAAAGGCTCCATGGGGTAGAGACACATCTTAGGGCCAGTCATCCTATAGAGGCAGCCCAATCAGGTTAAAGATTTTGCCCAACTAGTTGGCTTTAGAGCTTCCACAGAAGAGAGGCTTTTGAGGAAACATCTCTGCAAAGACACAGCCAACTCTTCACATGTCCACAGATGTTGCCTGTGTAGATTGCAGAACCTCGTGAGCACAGTAAAAGAGTGTAACAACCACAGGTGTCAACGCCATCTGGTAGCTATAGATGCTGGCCAGACCAAGTCAGCCAGCTTGACTGTCCCACCACTTGTCACTAGAATGTTCTCTGGCCTCAGATATCAGTGAACAATGCAATGGGCATGAAGAAAATCTAGGCCCCTTCGAAACTTGTGCATCAGATCCTTGAAGGCCTCAGCTGATGATATGATTTGGCTCTGTGTCCCCACCCAAATCTCATGTCAAATTTTAATCCCCATGTGTTGAAGGAGGGATATGGTGGGAGGTGATTGTATTATGGGAGTGATTTCTAATGGGAACTCTAATGAGAGTAGAGGTGATCGTATTATGGGAGTGGAACTCTTTTGAGAGTTCCCATTAGGAACTTGAGGGCCACAAAGTGACCACTGTGGGGATCACCATCCTTATACACCGACCCATGGGCACTAACACCAATTTCAGCCACTGGCTCATATTGAGAGATGGCCATTCTCAGTTCAGGGTAGATCCTGTCACCAGGCTGGGAGCTGTGAGGGCAGCCAGCATAAGGGCCCTGGAGCCAGTTCTTGCAGCACCATATGCCCAAGCTTAAATTATTTTTAATGGAAAAAAACAAAATATAAGTGGAGATAGAGTAAGAGAAAGAGAAAAATTAATTAGAATAGAAGAAAAAGGAAAGAAAAATTCCTGGTTTGAAATAAAATATGAAAGCCCCATATGCCCTGCAAATAAAATAGCTTAACAGCAATCTGGAAGATTAAATTAGTTATAATAAGAATCAAAATGGGATTGGGTGGTGGAAATACTTCTTCATAGTGGTTCAATGAACCACAATAACTCTAGATGAGAAAGATGACCTGAAGTGCCAAAATGTAAAGAAAAAAAGAAAAGTAAACCCAACAGAAAATCAGTTAAGGGCAGTTCATAGCTAAGAATGCTTGTTGTAAACTGGCATGCATAGAACTGAGTTAGCCTCAGTTGACTATTTCTTAACCTGTTTGCTAAGTGATTATTGCTAGTTCTATGGTCTTGGTGTATCTGTATTAATGCATCTGTGCCTAATGAATAATGAAGCTTTTATGTGATGTTCTACTACATATATACCAGAGATTGACTCACAATTATTTAATTCAACTTGTTTTATATGATTGGAGAATTATATTAGTTTAAGCATTATAGCTTGGTTTCTTAACTGAGATTATGCGCTATGGTCATATATTTAGAAATAGAGAGGCTATTTTCACTTCTAATTCCTGTCTGTGTTAATTTATCTATACAGTCCATAGATTTAAGTAAATAGTGGCAAATCTCATAAAAAAGTAGAGTGATATTAACTAAGGCATGCTACTCCTAAACCTTTCCTAATGATATCTATTTCTAGAATCATGAAGAAAATTTCAATGAAAAAGTCAACAGAAGTAACTTCTCTGTGGTTGATTTGAAAAGTCACTCACAAAGTCCTCATATTCAAAATTTCACTCGATTAGTCTTCAGTAAAATTTTCCAAAAGTGAATTTTCTATTATTTATTGTGTAAAATGAAGAATGACTATGGATTTTTACGTTATGAGAAATAGTGGAAACCTATTACATTTTATTCAGACTTTTTTCCTTTGTATGCCCAACTAAAAACAATCCCCAAATGTATCTTATTAAAAATAAGCTGTTTATTATATAGATGTTCAGGATATATATTTCCTAGCATTGAATTTTATTCTGCAATAGATCACTGCTGAACAAAAGTGTTAGCCCCATTTTCCTAATTTTTTTGCTGAAAGAATGTGGATATGTTTGGTCAACACCAGGCTCATAATAGTGATCGCATCATGATTGACCTATGCCAATTAAGATTCTGATGTTTTTTTCTTTTTGTTACTTGCTGCTAAAAGTAACTATAAAATCTGCAATCTATTTTTAACCAATGACATGTAAAAGGAAGTCTTCTAGAAAGACGAGGGTTATCTTGGAAAACTTCTGCTGTACCAGTCAAATAAATTGATATAGTGGCACAACTAAATACATTTCACTCCCAACTTAAATTTTACGAGGCTTGAAATTTTAACAAACATTTTACGAACACGAGTAATACAAACTGAAGTCATTTGCAGAGATATCGTTGATTTACTAAAACACTGTAAGCAGTCACCTACATATAGACTTCTTGATATTAAAAAAATAAGCTTTAATTAAGCATTGTCAATTAAGTTTATTGTTTTAGTTGTCCAAAGAACTGTTTTCTAATTTAATCACCAAAACATGGCAGAAGTATTAATACTACAACACTGGCATTCAAATTTTTATATATAAAAATATGTCACATATCTAATACATACAAACCAAATACCTGGCTCCAAATTGTGATTTAGGCTGTAGCTTCTATGAATCTCTCAGGGAGATCTCTACTGTTCTCAGGCTCTATTAATCTCATATGCTCAATAAATTTACCATCTAAACAATTAATTTTCTTTTTTTTTTAGTTAGCTGACATGCAACTAAACTAAAAAGAATTTTTTTCAGATGTGTTTTCTGTGCTAAGAAATGTCGTATTTATTTTTATAGGTAAATGAAGAGAGGATGCCAAATGAATTGATAAGCCAGACGTGCTCAATTCCACATATCCCGACTCTCCTTTTACAATTGTTTATGTTATGTAGTTTGAAGATGCCACCTGCTCTGAGGAAAGTGGTAGATAATGAACACTAGAATTATCATCAGTGAATCAAATTGACCAACCATCCTGCATTGTCTATGATGCTTGGAGAATATCCCCAGTTTACAATAAATCCACTGAATTAAACTGCTACTTTAAACATCAAAACAAATTTATGAACAAGCAGTTTGGGTTCACAGAAGCTTAGGCTATAAAGTTGGGAAAAAGCTGTATGAATCAGTGTTCGTAAGTTGCATTTGATGTGTACGTGTTGTGTGCTCCTGTGTACAAATATGTGTACATGCTCCTAGTTGTGTGTTATCCAGTTAGTAAATATTTTGCTTATTGTCCATTTGTTACTATTATTTCTGACATGACTATATTCTAGCTTAATTGAAAAAATTCAATATCTTGTTTAAATACTATGTTTCACTTGATTCAATTTTCTTTTAAAGATTGCCATTATTTGAATTAAACTGTCAATTGAATAGTCAGTTATACCTATTTTAATCTGAATATCTTTAATTTTTCAACTTCCACAAGAGAATGCTTTTTGTAGGTAAATATGTAAAATATATGTATTTAATATTGGACAATTTCACATGATTTTATACATGCTATATTGTTGAGAAGAAATAATGTAAAAATTTTAATAGATCACATCAATATTCTGAATCTCATGACATTTTAATCTGAATTAAAATAATAAATATAAATTAAACACTAGATCAGATGAGATTGGGTGAGTTCAGGGTGATATGGCAGTAGATTAGAAGAATTTAACATTTTAAATATTTAATTTTGACAAGTACTCTCAAACACAAAAAGGCTTTGGATAACCAGAGACAAATTTAATTAAAATACTTCAAATTTTATTAAGTATATGTATTAATACTATAACATTTTATTCAATAAGCTTATATTTCTCATGGGAAATGAAAAACACATTTATGTTACCTGAATAAACCTTGATTTCCAGTGGGCAGATTATCAAAAATAAGTTTTAGGAAACCTTTTGTCATTGCACTTAGTCAAGACCTAATGGCTTCTGTTTGCTCCACTAACTTTAGAGTAATTATAAAATAATAAGCTTGTATTGGTAATCTATATCTATCAAGAAGCTTGTTGATTTTAACTGAACAATAATGACAAAAAACCAATATTTATTTCACTGGACTAAGCATTTATAATTAAATCACAGGACTGAAAAAAAGATTAAACACTAATTAGGTGTAAATTATGGATCATAGAGTCTCCATTTTACTGAGTTAACATCAAATTCTAGCAGTATTTAGAAAGAATATTTGATAAAGATATTTATTAATGAGTGGTCATATGCAGTGCACATCTTTTGCTGATTGCTTTACTTCAGGAAGACTTAGAGCCTCATTAGTATTTGAATACGAATTCTGAAATTCTTTTCAAAGAACATATAAAAACGTATTTCCATGCTCTCATCCCATGTAGAAAAATATCTTGCAAAAGTTAAGATCCTGTGATAGTTTTGTGGGTTTCCAAAGGACAAACCTAGAATATATTTTATTCTTAAATAATCTTATTAACATATATAATCATTGGGTCTATCTGCTATATTTTCTAAATATCAGTGCAACAGAGGAACTACTCATCTTCATCACTGTGTTCTTAACTTTACCAAGTTCTCAATATTATGCTCATAAAATTAAGCAAGAGCCCCACAAATGGTTTTGCTTCCAGGATTTTCCTCTTCTAAAATGTCACTCTTACGAATCCCTTATTGCTGCTTCTAAATTACAAATATAATAATGTTAGACTCATGTTTAGATTATGTCAGCAGAACCTTATCCTAAATAAAATTCTTGTATGCTGGGTCTTCAGTGATTTGGACCCTGCTTATACCTCCATCCTTATCTCCTGGTGTGATATGTGATGCTTTTCAGTTGGAGAACTCATTCATGTTTCTTGGATTTATGACATTGTTCAGGAAAAGGGGTTCTGAGAAGTGACATAAGCATGAGTTAATTCATAGGAAATATATATAAGCTGGTGGACATTCATCAATTTTACCAAGATACATGTTAATAACTTGCACTTTCTTACACTTTGAAACATGCCATTCCCATGCCTTGCATTGCTCTTTATCTACCTCTTTAACTATCAGGCTTTTCGGTTTTTTGTAGTTCATGAGCCAGTTTTTCAAAAAACGAGTTTGTAATGTTTCCAGTGTGGTTTGGCTGTCCCTAGATCATTAAACTATATTAACTTTATACTGTTATCTGTGTGTTTGTGATCCTTCAAATATTTTAATCCGTCTATTTATTTTCTACATTATATAGCTAGGGCCAAAATGAATTATTCTATTAATTATTATTGATGGTATTTAAGCTATGCCCCAATGTATCTCAAGTATCAAAGTTAATCAGTGTGTAGTTTTCATTTTTTAAACATTGACAAATCTTGAATTTGAATTCCAGTATATTGTCACAAGTATTTGTGTAAGTTTATTTATGCCATCTTTTTAGTATTCTTTACAGATTTTTAATTCTGTTTCAATGTTCCTTTTCCATTATCTAATGTAGACAACTTGCCTTTTCCCTTTTTTTTCTAATTATTGTTAGGGTGGTCCACTAATTTCTTCACAAAGGTGAATCTGTTGTTTTGTTTTTATATATTTTAGGATGTTTTTCTCATTCTATTGACTTTGCTCTCATATTTAATATTTTTTCTATTTTACATTTCTTGTTTGTTTCTTACAGTTATTTTTAAATTAATAAGATTGAAATTCAATAACATATTTTTACCTTTTTTTAGTATATGAATTCAAGACTGTATATTTCTTGTTAATGCACTGATTTGGCCACATTAACTAAATTTTGGTGTGCTGTTCAGTCATTAGTTTTCAGTTTCAAACACCTCTATAATTTTGGTTTCTTCCTTCATCAGTGAATTATATGGAAGTACTCTAGTTGATTTAGGAATAAGATTTTTTTAAGTTACTTTTTCCTGTATTATTTCCATTGTGGTCAGAGAACATATTCCAAATGAATTAAGAATTTTGAAATTTTCTGAGGCTCTCGTTTATTCAACACATTTCCTTACTTACATTACACTTTAACATGTAAGTTTTCATTGTTTGGTGCAATGTACTGTTTATGCCAATTAGATTATGTTTATTAACTTTGTTGTCCATGTTATCAATGTCAGTAGACATTTTTCCTGTACCTTTTATATTAAAATCTTTTATTAAAACCCCCAAAATGATAGTAACCTTTTATATTTCTTCTCTTTGTGCTGTTAATTTTTGTTTATATATTTTGAAGCCATGCTAGGTACAATTAGGATTGTAATATCTGCCTATCAAATTGACCCACTTTTAACTATAAAATACTCCTATTTACCTCTGGAAATGCTTCTTGCTTTAAAGTACAATTTGTCTGATATTGAAACACTCCCTAGGTAGAATTTTTGATAATATTTTAAAATCATGTTTTTTAAAATCATTTTAGAGTAAATTCTTCTGTGTTGTATATTTAAAGTGTCTCATAAGAAATATTTGAGGGTTTTTAAAAGTAGTTTTGACAATCTTAGATTTTTAATTGTATTATTCAGTGCATTGATATTTAAATTAGTTACTGGCATATTTGTGTTTGTATTTATTCTTTCAATATTTATTTTATGACTGTCCAATATATTTTTACATATCTGCCTTCATTTTTACTTACTTTTCTTTTTTTTTAATTTTTATTTATTTATTTATTTATTTTTTTATTTTATTTATTTTTTATTATACTTTAAGTTTTAGGGTACATGTGCACATTGTGCAGGTTAGTTACATATGTATACATGTGCCATGCTGGTGCGCTGCACCCACTAACTCGTCATCTAGCATTAGGTATATCTCCCAATGCTATCCCTCCCCCCTCCCCCCTCAATTAAGAAAAAAATTTGGTATTCTGATTTTTATTCCATTAACATATTAGTTGTAAAATATTTTACAATTTTTAATGGTTACACAGCAGATTAGAAAAAAAGCACATCTGTCACTTAACAACAGGATAATTAAAAATAGTATTATTTGTGACATAGCAGACTGACAGGACTCATTTTCTGGTCACAACCCTGCTGACCAAAACAAGGTCTCAATCTGGTCCAGACAGGATGAATTATCACTCTTTTCTTAGAATGTTCTAAACAACCCATCCCTCAATTTTCACGGACCCAGCCCTGATTTTGCATGTAATTGGAAGTAGGTATAAGGGAGTATAAATACAACTGGCAAGAGCCTATGCATTGTCAGTTTTGGGCATATTGCCTATGAGTTAGGCCTGCTCCAAAAGAGGAATTACTGTCCAATAAAAGACTGCTGTCTAAAACCACTGACTCACCCTTGAATTCTTTCCTGGGTAAAGCCAAGAACCCTTCTGGGCTAAGCCTCAATTTGGTAGTTCAATTGTCCTGCATCATTTATACCGGATGGTTAGAGACTTATAATTTTAAGAACTCTGTGCCTGTCTTTCCTGCCATTTATATTTTACTGCAATGCTTTTAATTACATATATGCTTTAAAATGCACAAATTTGTGTGCGTGTATTTATAAATGCACACATACTGTTTTCAGCGCTTGTTATTCCCTTATACATATTCATATTTTTGTTTAGAATATTTTTTCAGCCTAAAAAACTTACTTTTATTTTTTAATGTCACCCTACGAGACACACTTTTTTTTTTTCAATTTCTATATCCCTAAATTCATTTCTATGTTTATTTCTGCAGAGTATTTCCACTGGGTACAGAATTCTACACCGGTATGTTTTGTTATTAATTTCAACACATTAAACATGCCAGAAAAATATCAAATTGATAATATTTATTTGGTTTAGAGAGCTGCTGTTGTATAGTTAATCTTTAAAGATAATTATTAATTTTTCTTTCTGTATGATTTTAAGATATTTTTATTTTATTTTTTACAATTTAATTTCTATCTGTTTTAGTGTAGATTTCTTAATGTTTATCCTAGTTTTCTGAGCTTTTTGTAAACAAAAGATACCTTTTATCAGTTTTGGAGTGGTCTTGGTCATCATATTATCATATGGATATGTATCATATGTTTGAATATTTCTTATTCTTTATATTGTAACTTTTAGATTTTGATGTGTTTATGCGTGGTGGTGTGTATGTATACCCAAACCTGAATAAAGTGAGGCAATAAGCCACACAGATACCTTAGGACAACATGTCCATCACAAGAAATAGCAAGCATAAAGCTCTGAATAGGAGCATGTGTTACATACGGAAATTCTGTCCTTAAAACTTCTAGAATGTTTCCTCTGTTCTCCATTTTAATTAATGCAGAATCTACTCAGTCTGGATTTGTATTTTTCATCTTAGATCAAGATATGCTAGGCCAGGATCGGTGGCTAAAGCCTGTAATCCCAGCACTTTGGGAGTCCGATGGCCGCAGATCACGAGGTCAGGAGATCGAGACCAGCCTGGCCAATATGGTGAAACCCCATCTCTACTAAAATATAAAAAATTAGCCAGGCGCGGTGGTGCACGACTGTAGTCCCAGCTACTTGGGAGGCTGAGGCAGTGGAATCGCTTGAACCCAGAAGGCGGACGTTGCAGTGAGCCGAGATCACACCACTGCACTCCACCCTGGCAACAGAGCAAGACTCTGTCTGAAAAAAAAAAAAAAAAAAAAGATATGCTATACTTTTTTATTTTTAATTTGTATCATATTCTTATAATTCCTTATTCTCTGACATTAGTATAATTCTTATTATTAATACTTAATGAAAGTTAAGTAAAATAATATAACTAATGTTTATTCAATAGTTATTACATGTTTCCAGAAAGAAAAGTGGTTATTTTGCATATGAAGTTTAATTTTTTAAAAAACAAGTCATTTTGTGAAAGAAAATAAAGTTAGGCTCATATTTTACCTAAAGAAGAGCCTCAGAAAAGATTAGAAATCGTCCCAACTTTGTACAAATAGAAAATGGGGAAAATATAATTTATATGTGTTCCGGATTGTGCTAACGTTGGCCGATTTAAATATGAATAAGGGTTTTGCCCTGATCTTGAGGGATTCATGATCCATTAAGACAGACACATAAACAGACAAGTAAAATATGTTGTAATATATGCAGGACACAAATTGAGCATAGAGATGACAGTAGTTTGATAGACAAGCCTCTTAGGCTTTTCATGTAGCTCTTCTGGTTAAGAGAAAGGCAATGAAGTTTTGGTCCAGATCAGAGAACAAGAATAGACAGGAGAGGTAGCCAAAACACAAAACAATCATGAAAGGACTGCAGAATATCAAGAGAATGAAGATATTCTTACCACTCTGGAGCAGAGAATTGTAGGATGACAATGATGAGCTATTCAGAGACTGTGAGCAGAGCAGTGATATTCTTTGGATTTTTGTTTTGGAAAGACAAGTCCATTGTTTTTCTAGAGAATAGATTAGAAAAGGAACACAGTGATCTAAAAATAGCTATTGAAGTATATTTTACACCAATATAGGTGAGAAGCAGGTCACAGCAAGGTATACCTCTTATGTATGAATATTTATTAAGTGTATTTATTTTTATGTGTATAGTTTTCTTATTTTTATTTTTAACGAATCTTCCCTCATTGGGAACATTTTCTATGTTTTTTTTTTACATTAAAATGACATAAAATATTCGTGTTAGCTTGTGGCTGAGTTTTTAATTAAAATGTAATTTATGACATTGATTATTTTTATGAAGATTAATTTCTTTGGTTGGCAATGTTTTGCCTGAAGAATTGTTTTTCCACTAAGCAATGAGTATAGTCATAGAAATATAATGAAGAATTAATGAACGTATGCCATGTATTAGACTTATCAACAACATTGAGGAATAAATAAATTTTTAAGATGGCTTTTTCCTATGTTATCAGCTAGTTTCTAGCAGATTCAATTAGCGCGCAAAAGATGAGTCATGCTATGATTCTATTTAATTTACAAATATAATATTAAATACATCCCTACGCTAATCAAATAAATTTATCATATTAATATATTTAATGAGGGAAATTTTTGAAATGTCCTTTTGATCAAATCATGCAATTATTTAATTTAATCTTTAGCTTGAACTAATAATTGGAATAGAACATCACAATGTTTGTTTGACTGAAAGTATAATTTTCAGCATATTTATTCACAAAAGAACAAATGTTAGCCCTAATTGGATAGATATTTTAGACTCTGCAAAGCATATAATTGTTTAAGATAAATTTTACGATATTAACATTACTTGATTTCATGGCATAACTGTGATTACTATAAATAATTGTAACATATTTGAAAATTATTATCCTATAGGCTTGTCTCTATTTAATTTCAACCCTTTCTGTTGAGGTGATCTTAAGATAATAGAGATAAATTTGAAGAATAGCAATAATGAATTTGATCTATATAAAAATTTTCCCCTCATCAGATTAGTATAGTTCAAAAAGCAGAATCAGGTTTTTATGGAAATGTTTTACTAATTAGCTATCTGTTCCTGAATCACATCTCATTTTAGCATTTTGTGTGATCTGTGTGCAATGAAAAAATATATTAAAATGTTCTATAGTTAATTATTTTAATTAAATTGTTTTACTGTATTTAATGACCAACCACATAATAAATCCCTATCTTTTTAGGTTAAAAATTAAGAAACATATACCCATATAATTATTTATTATAAAATATGAATTGAATATTTGTTACATGTTATATAGTATGTAAGCAATGGAGTGTAACAATAGAAAAGATCCAATCTCTGCTTTTTTTGAGTTCACATTCAGAGGAATAATTAAGAGACTATTTCAGTATAGTTAAAGCTATTTAAGATGCAAATATTAGAGTAAATTCCTCTGTAACAGACCTGCATGTTCTGCACATGTATCCCAGAACTTAAAAAGTATAATTTTAAAACAATTTAAAAATTACATTTGATTTGAGCACAAACTAATCAAAATACAGTCTACATTCTACAGATATCACATTACTTAATGTCTGAATGTCAGCCATTATACAAGTGTACTCCTCTCCCAAATAATAATAGCTAGTATTTTTCAAGCATTTACACTTGATACACTTTTGTAAAAGACTTACACATTTTAAACATTTATTGCTTACAATATTCTAATAAGACAAGTGCTACTGTTATGCCTATTTTGCAAGGAAGGACATTGAGGCCCAGAGATGTCAGATGTCATCTTTCAAATAAGGAAGCTAGTGGCGGTAGTGACCCCTTTCACCAGTTCTGGTCAAGATTATATGTGCACAATTGTTCAATTCTGCTGCAAAAGACAAAAAATGTATTACATTTGCGGACTGAATGTTTTGGGTTAAAAGGCATTGAAGACTTGATTTAATAAAGCCAACTGTTTGACATATACGATTTTACTTAATAACCTATCCTAAAAGACAACAAAGAGTGCTTTCTCTTTTTATCAAGAACATACTTTAGATCACAAATAACTTAATGAAAAAATTAAGATTTAAAAATTGAATAAAAAAGTTTTCAGTATTTTTTAATTTTTTAATATTAAGAAAACTGTCCATGGCCTTTTTAAAAAATAAAAAAAAACAAAATCTAAAAAGTCTTTAAATAGTCTCTGTGTGCATATCATTTTTTATAATTTATTCAACTCATAATTCAACACCTATTGATAATTTGTTCATTGTAAAAATGAGAAGAAAGTGTTTGGGAATTATTCTGATCCCTATGGAACTGAAAATCAAAAAAGCATAACTTTCTTCAGAAAGGTATAAAAGAAAAAGCTCTAGGGAAATATAGCAGGAAATAATTAATTCAGCCTGCTGCAATAATGTTACATTCACATTATAAGGCTTCTTTCTGAAAATTAGATGTTAGTTTTGAAGAGTTAATATATTAAAATGAATGCAAATTATCCCAAATAGTCACTAACTAGTGTGGATTCTCATTTAGTTATAACAGTTATAGATTTTGGAGAATCAGATACACAAAAGCTGGGTGACCTAAGGAAAAATTTTTTAGACATAATTAATTGCCAAATTCTTTTATCTTTAAGAATCTAGCTGGAACTAGTTTCATTAAAATTATTTGTGCTCATTTAAATTTGTGCATTGGTATAACTGAAAATTAAACTGTGCTAAAGCATAGCAATGTTTAATGAGATTGAAGTGTTTGCTACAGTTACTTAAGATAAAGTAATCACCTCTAAAGTATGCTACTAATTAAAAAATGGAACATACCTTAAGAGGATTCATCACAGTGTAATGTCAAATTATTCACATTATTTAGACTATACATTAAATATTTAGAAAGCAATGAAAATGGTAAAAATTTTTACTATTACCATTTTATAACTTGGTGTCAATAAAATGTGAAAGATAAAACCCTGCTTTTAGACACAGGCAAAACTGACTTTTTAAAAATTATATATAAACGATGTATAACATGATGTTTTAATATGCATGTATATAGTGAAATGACTGCTAGAGTCAAATAAATAATCCTATCCATCTCCTCACATAATTAATTGCCTTTTTTGTCTGTGTGATGGGAGCACTTGAAAGCTATTCTCAGTAGATTTCCAATAAAACATATAATATTATTAACGAAAATCATCATGCAGTGCATTCCACCTCTACATTTATTTATTCTACATAATTGCAACTTTGTAAACTATTACCTACATTTCCTCATTTTCACCTCCACCCTCAATGTCCTCACCCCCTGCCCCTGGTAAACACCATTCTAATCTCAGTTTCTATGTTTTCAGCTTTTTTAGATTGCATGTTATAAGTGAAATCACAGCTATTTTACTTTCTTTGTCTGGCTTATTTCACTTAGTATAATGTCTTCCAGGTTTATTCAGCTTGTCACACGTGGCAGGATTTCCTTTTATTTGAAGGCTGAAAAATATTCCATCTTATGTAATATATACATACACATATTTTATATATATTATATATACATATATTTTATGTATTTATTATACATATATTTCAACGCAATTTCTTATTCCATTCATTCATCTGTAGATACTTAGGTTGTTTTTATTTCTTGGCTGTTGTGAACAATGCTGCAATGAATATAAGATTGCAGATATCTTTACCAGTGATGACTTCATTTCCTTTAGGTACTTACCCAGAGGACAGATTGTTGGATCATACAGTAGTTCTATTTTTAATTTTTGAGGAAACGATACTATTTTCCCTAATGATTATAACATTTTACATTCCCATCAACATCATAGAAGGGTTCTATTTTCTTCACACTCTCACCAACACTTATTACCTCTCATCTTTTTGATAGTGGCCCTTATAGCAGTGTGAGATAATATTTCATTGTGATTTTGATTTACATTCCTTTGATGATTAGTGATGTTAAGCACCTTTTCACTTACTTGTTGGCCAGTTTTACATCTTCTTTGAAATAAGGTCTGTTTAGAACCTTTCCTCATTTTTAATTGGGTTGTTTATTTATTTATTTGCTTAGTATTGAGATTTGTGACTTCCTTACATATTTTGAATATTAATCCCTTATCAGATATATGCTTTGCGAATATTTTTTCTTAACATGTAGCCTGCCTTTATGTTTTGTTGATTGTTTCTTTTGCTGTACAGAAGCAATTTAGTATGATACAGTCCCAATTGCTTATTTGTTGTTGTTGTTGCTTGAGGCTTTAGTGTGAGATATATATATATATATATATATATATATATATATATATATATATAATTGTCGAGGTCAATTCCAAAAAGTTTTCCTTCTAAGAGATTTATAATTTTGTGTCTTGTGTTTAGATCTTTAATCTATTTGGTTGTTTTACAATACTGTAAGATAAGGGCCCAATTTCATTCTTTTGCATATAGATATTCATTTTATCAATTCCCTTTATTGGAAAAAAACATTTTTTCCCAATCATGTATTCTTGGTTCTCCTGTTAAAACTTAATTGACTTCATATGCTTGGGTTTATTTTCTCTGATATCTCTATTGTGTTCCATTGGTCTTTGTGTCTGGTTTTGTGCCTGTACTACACTTCTATGATTATGAGAGCATTGTAATATAAATTAAACTCAGGAAGTGTGATGCCTCCAACTTTGTCTTTCTTTCTTATGATTTATTGGTAATTAAAGACATTTTGTTGTTACATATAAATTTTAGATTTTTTTCTATTTCTGTGAAAAATACCATTGGGATTTTGATAGAAATTGTATTAAATCTGTATATCACATTGGGTAGTATGGACATGTTAACACTATTATAATAATGTGCCTTGGTGTGGATCTTTTTGGATTTCTAATATGAGAAATTAAAGAACACCAAATATGTGGTATCCTTTAGGCTTACTGTATAGGTATTTCTATCTACTTCCCCGTGTTTGAAAATTTTCCAGCCATTATTTCTTTTAATACACTTTCTGTCCCTTTCTCTTTCTCTTTCTTTTCTCGAACTCCCATAAAATGCATGAATTCGACAGCTTGATGGCATCTCATATGTCCCTTAAGCTATCCTCACTGCTTTTCCTTGTTTGTTTGTTTGTTTGTTCCTCTGACTAGATGAATTTCATAACTTGTCTTCAAGTTTACTAATCCTTTCTTTTCCTTAATCTAGTCTCTTATCGAACCACTCTACTGAATTTTTCAATTCAGTTATTGTGTTCTTCAGCTTTATAATTTTCAGTTTTCACTTTAAAAATATTTTCTATCTCATAGTTAAAATCCTTTGTTCACACTTTGCTGTACTCTCATCAGTATCTTCATGATTGTTATTTTATAGTCTCTCTCAGGTAAATATTTGTCTCCATTTCATTAGAATTGATTTCTGGAGATTAATCTTATTATTTCATTTGGAATGTATTCCTTTGTTTCTTAACTTTTCTGGACTCTCTGTGTTGATTTCCATACCTTAGGTAAGACAGTTTCCTCTTCTCTCCCAGTCTTAACAGACTGGCCTTATGTAAAAAATAAACCGGCCAGGCACGGTGGCTCACACCCGTAATCCTAGCACTTTGGGAGGCCGAAGCTGGAGGATCACCTGAGGTCAGGAGTTTGAGACCAGCCTGGCCAATATAATGAAACCCTGTCTATACTAGAAATGCAAAAATTAGCCAGGCGTGGTGGGCGCCTGTAATCCCAGCTACCTGGGAGGCTGAGGCAGGAGAATTGCTTGAACCTGGGAGGCAGAGGTTGCAGTGACCTGAGATTGTGCCACTGCACTGCAGCCTGGGTGGCAGAGCAAGAATCCATTTCAAAAATAAATAAATAAACAAAATAAACCTTGCCAGAAATTCTAGGTGCCTTTTAATTACTTGTGCTTACCAAATGTACTATCTTTGTTCTTAGTGGCCTCCAGGAAACTAGGGTGTGCTCAGACCCATCTGTGCCTGAGACAGGGGAAATAGAAATCATTCCCTCAAGATGTAGATGGAAAAGCTGGGTGTTAGATGTGTGTTCCAATTACTTCTATCCTCAGGGAAAAGGTGGAATCTGGAGTTTACCTCCCACTTGCTCTAAATCAGGGAGAGGATCTGTGAAAAATGTCTTCATTCCAATTCAGACTGCAGACTCAACTCATTACTTTGTTCTTTGTCACCCCCAAGGGCATAGTAAATGCTAGCTCCTAACTGCTTTTATTAGAGACAGGCAGGTTAGCTGTAGGATAAGGTCTATATCTGGTGTAAACCTGAGGGAAGAGTGATAGGAAATACACACAAACCTGTTCAGCATCCTTGCCAACTACCAATTGCCTCCTCTGTCAGTTCCTATAAGTGGGCCAATTCATGGCCTAAACCATAAGCAGCATCTGGGAAAATTAGAACATTAGACAAAAACACTCAGCTTTCCGTTTCTCTCTGAAAGGGTAGTCTGTTTGTTCTGTGCCAAACTGGGGAAAGCAGCTGTTGGAGCTACTCTTATTCCCATTTAAAACCATTTTTTTTGTTCTCTGTTGTCTGAGGGGACTCGTGAATGCTGAACTCAATCTGCTCCCAGAAATAGGTGATTTAAAAGTCAAATTTTTCATATCTCAGGGAGAACTTGGAAGTTTTGGATTCTCTCCTGATCGCAAGGCACTTTGCCCCATGTTGGGGTTATTGTGGTCTGTTCTGTCTCAGCTATATTCTCAGTGGTTTAGCGAGTAAGAGTCTCTCAATTCATATCTGGATTTCTCCCAGAGGGAATTGATCCCTATGTTGATGTTTATTTGGTGCATCAGTGGGAGGAGAAAAAAAGCAAAAACCTCCTATTCTTCTACCTTGTTGATGTCTTCTCTACAAAACTGACTTTAATTCTTGATTCTTACTCAATGTACAGAAAGAGAAGTAACAGTCATTATGACTATCATATTGATTTCTTAGTATGTTTTAGATATTGTCCTAAGTGCTTTGAATATAATTTATATACATAACAAAAAATATTTTTAATCACCCTCAAACAAAATTTGGGAAAATAAACACCACTTAAAGGTAAAAAATCTGTAGAGCAAGGACTCATAAAAAAGAGCTTTATTTTAATGGAAATGACCTAGAATACTAAATAAAAGTACTTATAAGTAACATGAAAATCATTAACTAAAACAGGGAATCACCTGAAGTCATGATTGCTTCTATATGTCAGAGAGATCCATCTTGTATAATGTACATTTACAAGGGATTATTCCAGAACAATTGAGAGAAATTTGCTACCTATACCATTTCTTAAATGGTAGGAATTATCTGAAATGTGTATTGCTTAAAAGTCAGCTGTTGGTATAAACATGTGACCTAATTGTTATAGGGAGACAAAAGAAATTTGACAAACAGTTCAGAGAATATAGTTCGGGAATGAAGTTATCACTTTGAATGTAGAGGTGGCAAAAAAAAAAAAAAAAAAGATAGAGAGAGAGAAAGGGTAAAAGACACTGGATTACCAGCATGGTCTGAGATAGCCAATAAGAATCAAGCTGCTTGGAGGTTGTTCATATCATTGAACAATTTGACACAGTCAACCCTGGAGGATATTTCTGCACACCTACAAACATGGTATGGTGGAATATTAAGTTATGTGGAATACTAAGTTATATAATTAGAAAATAAATTGACTTCTTCATAACATTCTGAAAGAGTAAGCTATAAGTCCTGGGTAATGACAAACTGTCTACATGTAAATGGGAGAATAATAAAAGGTGTTGGGAGACAGTGAAATGAAGATATGCCTTCCACCATAAACAATGGCAATAATGACAATAACAGAACAATAAATAAACCAACCTTAGGTTTGTAACAAGACATATCACCTATATAATTAATAATCTAAAAGCCCTCAACATATTGCCATAAAAACAAAGAGTTGAATTGTATTAGTCTGCTTTCACTCTGCTGATAAAGACATACCCAAGACTGGGCAATTTACAAAAGAAAGATTTAGAGCATTTCTTGTGGACTTACAGTTCCACATAGCTGGTGAGGCTTCACAATCACGGTGGAAGACAAGGAGAACCAAGTCACTTCTTACATGAGAAGACCAGGAAAATAACCTGCCCCCATGATTCAATTACCTCCCACTAGGTTCCTCCCACAACACTTGGGAATTGTGGGAGTTACAATTCAAGATGAGACTTGGGTGGGGACATAGCCAAATAATACCATTTTGCGCTTCCCCCACCCCTCCCAAATCTCATGTACTAACATTTCAAAATCAATCTTGCCTTTCTAACAGTTCCCTAACAAATTAACTCATGTCATCATTAACTCAAAAGTCCACTGTTCAAAGCCTCATCTATACAAGGCAAGTGCCTTTCACTTATGAGCCTGTAAAATCAAAAGCAAGGTAGTTACATCCTAGATATAATGGAGGTACAAGGCATTGGTTTAATACAGCCATTCCAAATGTGAGAAATTGGCCAAAACAAAGGGTCTACAGGCCCCATGCAAGTCCAAATCCAGAAGAGCAGTCAAATCTTAAAGCTCCAAAATTATCTCCTTTGACTCCATTTCTCACATCCAGGTCCCACTGATACAAGAGGTGGGCTCCCATGGCCTTGAGAAGCTCCACCCCTGTGGCTTTGCAGGGTATAGCCCTCCTCTTGGCTGCTCTCATGTGCTAGTGTTGAGTGTCTGTGGCTTTTCCAGGCACATGATTCAAGTTGTCAGTTAATCTACCATTCTGGGGTCTGGAGGATGGTGGCCCTTTTCTCATAGCTTCACTAAGTGGTGTCCCAGTAGGGACTCTATGTGGGGGCTCTGACCCCACATTTCTCTTCTTCACTGCCCTAGCAGAAGTTCTCCATGAGGGCCCCACCCCTACAGCAAACTTCTGCCTAGGTATCCAGGTGTTTCCAAACATCTTCTGAAATCTAGGCAGAGGTTCCCAAACGTCAATTCTTGACTTCTGTGCACCTGCAGGCTCAACACCATGTGGAAGCTGCCAAGGCTTGGGGCTTTTACCCTCTGAAGCAACAGACTGAGCTGTACCTTGGCCCCGTTTACTCATGGCAGGAGTGGCTGGGATGCAGGGCACCAAGTTCCTAGGCTACACAGATCAGGGCAGCCCTAGTCTTTGTCGATAAAACCATTTTTTCTTTCTAAACCTCTGGGCCTGTGATGGGAGTGGCTGCCACAAAGGTCTCTGACATGCTCTGGAGAAATTTCCCCATTGTCTTGGTGATACACTTTCAGGTCCTCCTTACTTATGCAAATTTCTACAGTCAGCTTGAATTTCTCCTCAGAAAACGGGATTGATTTTCTTTACTATCACATTGTCAGGCTGCAAATTTTCAAAATTTTTATGCTCTGTTTCTCTTTTAAAACTGAATGTCTTTAACCACATTCAGGTCACCTTTTGAATACATTGCTACTTAGTAATTTTTTTTTCTGCCAGTTACCCTAAATCATCTCTCTCAATTTCAAAGTTCCACAAATCTCTAGGGCAGAGGAAAAATGCTATCAGTCTCTTTGCTAAAACATAAGAAGAGTCACTTTTGTTCCAGTTCCCAAGTTTCTGATCTCCATCAGAGACCACCTGCCTAGATTTCATTGTCCATATCATTAGCAACATTTTGGTCAAAGCCATTCAACAATCTCTAGAAAGTTCCAAACTTTCCCAAATTTTTCTGTCTTCTTCTAAGCCCTCCAAACTCTTCCAACCTCTGCCTATTACCCAATTCCAATGTCACTTCTACATTTTTGGGTATCTTTTCAGCAACACCCCACTCTACTGGTATTAATTTACTGTGTTAATCTGTCTTCATGCAGCTGATAAAGACTCACTTGAGACTGGGCAATTTACAAAAGAAAGAAGTTTAATCACTTACAATCCCACATGGCTGGGGAGGCCTCACAATCACTGTGGAAAGCAAGGAGGAGCAAGTCACTTCTTACATGGATGGCAGTGGGCAGAGAGAGAGCTTGTGCAGAGAAACTCCTATTTTTAAAACCATCAGATCTCATGAGACTTATTCACTGTCGTAAGAACAGCATGGGAAAGACCTGCCCCCATGATTCATTACATTCTACTAGGTTCCTCCCATAACATGTGGGAATTGTGGGAGTCACAATTCAAGATGAGATTTGGGTGGCGATGCAGCCAACCATATAATAAAGCATTCAAATTGCACAAAATGCATGGAAAAAATAAGGAATATATTTGTGGATACAATTGCTCACATTCTCACTGACTAGACTAGAAATAATGAATAAAACGAGGATACTTGTTATGAGGTAAAAACAAATGTTTACTTCATATGTAGATCATTACATCAGTTATTATTGCTGTATTTTATTACATTTTGAAAATAATTCACGACCAATACTTTAGGATTTGTGCAAATATATTATTTTCTATATTAACAGTAAAAAATGTAATATTCCATGGTTTGAGAATTTTGTGACTTGTGATTACTAAGTAAAAAGTGAACACCTCTTATTAGTAAATTGAAGAGTTTCTTGTGACTGGTAACTCTAATTTATTGAAGATAACTTATTTTAATGATCTTTTGATTACATAGTTATCATAAAAAGAGACTTTGTAAGTATACACAGCATGATTTACTCAATGAAGATGTTTTTTGCATTATAATTAAAATTATCTAAGTTTTATGGCAAGATTTTTGCAATTCTATTAGTTTTATAAAAATAAGACTTAAAATATACCAATGAGAATAGTTGTGAGAGAATTTAAAAATTAATTATAAAATAAAACTGATTGTAAAATAAGTTACAATTTAAGTGTTCTGTTACTGTTTGTTTTCTACAGGTCTAAAAAATACTGTAGAAATCATATGTATCTATATAAATATTTCTTTCAGACTATCAAGATATTCTCTCATAATTATTGATATTCATATATTGGTAATTTTTACATTCACTATGAAATTCATTAAAACTGTAAACCAAAATAATCCTGAGAATGTGAATATAATTATTTCTCTATGAGCTTAGGTAATGAATCAGATGGTGAAATTAGACGCACATGAATCTGAGATCTTAACCAGAATCAAGCTTTATGAATTATTTCAAGTATATAGTCAATCGAGTGGCTCAGAAAAATCAGGAACATGTCTGAAACATCAGGGACACTGTCATTCTTCCTGCTCAAGCTCAGATATGGACTCTGATAAAGAATAGAGAAGATTTTAATGAGAAACACTGGTTATTATAAAACACAGAAGAGTGATTTAGTCTAGAAAATATTTAATAGGTGATTTTCCAGGTATTCATGATAAATGCACAGATTCTGGGATTATTTACCATATTGGCAGTTTCAGCTTCACATAGACTATACAATTCTGAGCTTTTCATTCCTCAAACTCTTCATGTTCATCAATTTACTCACAGCTCCTCAACAATTCACTCACATGATTTGATCCTGTAGTTTGTAATTAAAAATAACTGTAGTACATCTACAACCTTGAATTCAATTTTAAGCATCAACTCTTAATGATTACCCTCTCCCAACTTTATTTTTTCCAAAAGGTATACCTGACTGCTTTCTCAAGATTTTTTTTACCTTAATAGAATCCTCTAATAAATGTATCTCACCGTTTTTTGACTGTTTAACACCCTTAATATGACCTCATTACCTACTTTATTCTCAGATGTTCATTGTTATCTTCACCTCCTTATCTTTATCCTCAACTTCCTGTGTATTTACTTTATTTACTTAGGAAAAAACCTCCAAATCTAGCTAAACTTACTTAAAAAAAATGAAACTCTTTCAAATAAATTCTTTTGAAATGAAAGCAAACCATAGTAATCGGTTTTATTTTCATTTATGACAACAAAACTCAAGAAGCCCTAAAGCTGAAATCTCTCTTCTGTTTTCTTAATAAACTTAATCTTTCAACCTCTGACATGATTATTTTACAGATTGTTCACTACACTCAAATCTCCATTTGCCCTTCCTACATAAACAGTTTCATAATATCATCGCTGAATTATTTATTGACAATGATAAAAACAGTTGTAAAATAACTACCTAATCTTACAATCTTTGAAGTACAAATCTGTTAGTATAATTATTTATATGTAATAATCCCTTTTGTTCTATTAAATATATAAACTGTCTTGTCTCCTTTTTAAGGTCAAATTTTGCATTTGTTTACTTAATGTCAATATCTCCTATCACAGGCTTTGTTCTAGAAGCTATCACATCTCATATATTATACAATTTTACTTCTCTGCTGCTTTTTGTTATCAGCATAGAAATATTTTCTCATATGTTGCTGTTACATCAGGAAATAAAATGAAACCTTTAAAAGTATCACCCATTTCATATATCATTCTATTCCTCTTTCTTTTATAACCAACTTATAAGAAATTATTGTCAATACTACTGCATTTCTTAATATCCAATTCTCTTTTAATCTCTTCAAACACGGCTCATAATGACGTCCTGTTTACATTTCTAATGACTGACTTCTTCTTAAATAAACTGATCAATTATTTCTCATTTTTCTCTATTTCTCAGCAGCATGCAATCCCGTGACACTTCCTGCATCATATTTTCTTCATATATCTCATTAGTATGTTTAGTTGCTCTACTTCCAAGTCTTACCATCAATGCTAATATATATTTAATCCAAGACAACTTTATCTATTATCAGAAATATTTCAATAGCTTCCAAACCACCCTCCATGATTTCTCTCCCATGGAGGAGTGCCTCTGCTCAGTATTCAGTATCACCTGGAAACATGTCAGTCTGGAAACATATCAGTCAGAAAACATCACACCTATGTATAAAATCATCTAATGGGTCTCTTTATCATTCACAATAAAAGACAAAGGTCTTAGAAATAATTATAAACTCTGTGTAATATGTATTTCATTAACATCTATTCTAAAAGGAAAGATGTTAGGCAGATACAAAATATAAATAGATGATATTATAAAATAATGACAGGTAGTGGGAAATGTCATATACATATAGAATTGTATTACTCTCTTTTTATGCTGCAGATAAAAACATACCAGAGACTAGGGAAAACAGATGTTTAATAGACTTACAGTTCTACATGGCTGTGGAGGCCTCACAATCATGGCAGAGAGCAAGGAGGAGCAAGTCACACCTTACATGGATGGCAGCAGGCAAAAAGAGAGCTTGTGAAGGGAAATTCCCATTTTTAAAACCACCAGATCTCATAAGACTCATTCACTATCATGGGAGCAGCACAGAAAAGACACACCCCCGTAATAAAATCACCTCCTAGCAGGTCCCTCCCAGGACATGTAGAAATTGTGGGATTAAAATTTAAGATGAGATTTGGGTGGGGACACAGCCAAATAATATTGTTCTGCTCCTGGCCTCTCCCAAATCTTATGTCCTCACATTTCAAAATCAGTGATGTCTTCCCAACATTCTCCTAAAGTCTTAATGCATTTCAGCATTAACTCAATAGTCCATAGTCCAAAGTCTCATCTGAGACAAGGCAATTCCCTTCCACTTATGAGCCTGTAAAATCAAAAGCAAGTTAGTTACTTCCTACACACAATGGGGGGCACAGGCATTGGGGAAATACCATTGTTCCTAATGGGATAAATTGGCTGAAACAAAGGGGCTAAAGGCCCCATGCAAATCCAAAATCCAGCGGGGCACTCAAATCTTAAAGCTCCAAAATAATCTCTTTTGACTGCATTTCTCATATCCACGTAATGCTGATGCAAAAGATGTGCTCCCATGGCCTTGGACAACTCTGCCCCTGTGGCTTGGTGGGACACAGCCCTCCTCCTGGCTGCTTTCCCAGGCTGGTGTTGAGTGTCTGCAGGTTTTCCAGGCATACGGTGAAAGCTGTGAATGAATCTACCATTCCGGGGTCTTCAGGTTGGTGACCCTCTTCTCACAGCTTTACTAGGTGGTGCTACAGTAAGGACTCTTTGTGTGTACTCTGACCCCACCTTTCCCTTCTGCACTGCCCTAGGAGAGGCTTGCCATGAGGGCCCTGCCCCTTCAGCAAACTTCTGCCTTGGCATCTAGGGGTTTCCATAAATTCTCTGAAATCTAGGCAGAGATTTGCTAACCCCAGTTCTTGACTTCTGTGCACTCGCAGGATCAACACCACGTGAAAGCTGCCAAGGCTTGGGGCTTGCACCTTATGAAGCCATGGCCCAAACTCTACATTGGCCCCTTTCAGTCACAGCTGGAGTTGCTGGGACTCATGGCACCAAATTCATAGGCTGCACATAGCACAGGGACTCTGGCCCTGTACCGTGAAACCATTTTTTTCTAGGTCTCCTGACCTGTGATGGAATGATAGGAGGGCTGCCACAAAGATCTCTGAGATGCCCTGGACATTTTTCCCATTGTCTTGATGGTTAACATTCAGCTCTTCATTGCTTATGCAAATTTCTGCAGCTGGTTTAAATTTCTCCTCAGAAAATGGGATTTTCTTTTCTATCACATTGTCAGGCTACACATTTTCAAACTTTTATGCTCTGCTTCCCTTTTAAAACTGAATGCCTTTAACAGCACCTAAGTCACTCCTTGAACACTTTGTCGCTTAGAAATTTCTTCCGCCTGATACCCTAAATTATCTCTGTCAAGTTTAAACAAATCTCTAGGGCAGGGGCAAAATGCCACCAGACTCTTTGCTCAAACATAACAAGACTCACCTTTGCTCTAGTTCCCAATGAGTTCCTCATTTCCATCTGAGACTACCTCATCATGGACTTTATTGTCCATATCACTATCAGCAATTTGGGCAAGCCCATTCAAGTCTTCCTACAGACTGTAGGAAGTTCCAAAGTTTCCCACATTTTTCGTTCTTCTTCTGAGTCATCTGAACTGTTCCAACATCTGCCTCTTACCCAGTTCCAAAGTCACTTCCACATTTTCAGGTATCTTTTCAGCAGCATCCCACTCTACTGCTACCTGTTTACTGTATTAGTCTGTTTTCATGCTGCTGATAAATACACACACAAGACTGGGAAGAAAAACATGTTTAACAAACTTACAGTAATACATAGCTGAGGAGGCCTCACAATCATGGCAGAAGGCAAAAAGTAGGAAATCACGTGCTACATGGATGGCAGCAGGCAAAAGGAGAGAATATGCACTGAAACTCCCATTTTTAAAAACATCAGGTTTTGCGAGACTCACTCACTATCACAAAAACAGCACAGGAAAGACCTGCTCCCATAATTCAGTCACCTCCCACATGGTTCCTCCCATGACTCATGGGAATTGTGGGAGTTACAATTAAAGATGAGATTTGGGTTGGGATGCAGTCAAACCATATCAAGAATACAAGAAAATAGGCCCTATGTGTTGAGATAAACAGTTATTTTTTTCAGTGTACTAAGAAGTGGTTGCTAAAGACTTGGTGATTGACCAAATAGGCAAGTGATACAAAAAATAAAAAAAGAAATTAGCAAATGCTAAAGCCTAAGGTCATAATAGTATTTGAAGAACAGCAAGATATCAAGGAAGTTGCAAGAGATTACGTGAGATGAGATGAGACTAAATCATTTATTGGTTTGTTAAATTCAACTTTCTTCATCATGTCAACAATCTTTCGACTTCAGTTATCTGGGGAATAAAACAACAACATACTAACGCTGACTGCTTCCCTTCGAAGTCATTATCACTAACTGAGAATGCACTCCAAATGATCTTACTATATTGTCCTAGTCCATTCATTCTGTCATTTCTTAGACAATATTTTCATGGTCTTTTTTTATCTCCTCAAATTCCCAACACCTCTTTCTCTCTCTCTTTCTCTCTCTCTCTCTCTCTTTTTGAGACAGGATCTCCCTCTGTCACCCAGGCTGGAGTGTAGTGGCATGATCTGGGCTCGCTGTGGCCTCGACATCCTGGACTCAATCGATCCTCCCACCTCAGCCCCTTGAGTGGCTGGGGCTACAGGCACACACAACCACATCTGGCTAATTTTGTATTTTCTGTAAAGACCAGGTCTCATCATTTTGCCCAGGCTGGTCTCGAACTTTTGGGCTCAAGTGATCCACCTGCCTACGCCTCTCAAAGGGTTGGAATTACAGGCATGAGCCACTGCATTGGGCCCTTCCTCCTGGCCATGATTTTTATTTCAGTGAGAAAATTGAAACTCTCCAAAGAGAACTTTAATATGCTCCTACAGCATTGTTTACCTAACCACTTGCATCTATGCTCATATTCTTTGTAGGTACTCTTGTTACTGTAGATGGGTAATACTTTTTTGCAACAGAAGCCAACTTCCCCAGTACTATACTAGCTCCAATCACCTCCTCACTCTCCACTTCCACCTCACCATCTAATCATAGAAAACTCTATAAAAATTATCTTGCCTTACTCTGAATTAGCCAGTGTTTTTCTCTTGACTGTATCTTTCACATCCTCTTACAAACACATTTAATAAAATTACTTATCCACTCTTCTCTTCTAGCTACAACCACATTTCTTTCAATTAATTCTATTCCACAACAGTCATTGCTACTACTCTGGAAAAAAACACCACACGATCTTCCTTAAAATACTTTAGTTTTCTAAATATTTACCCTGCTTTTAATTGTGTCTTTTTCCAGAGAATTCTCACTGTAATATATAGAGTAAAGCAATTAAAACATAGTTTAATCATATCACCCTTTTTTCAAAATCCAGTGGCTTTCCCTCTTGCTCATGATAAAGCCAAAATCTAAGCATTAAGGTGGAAAGGCCTGAATAGTTTGTTTCCCCTGAAACCAACCCCAACACACACACTGAATGCATGGAATTTACTGGCCTCTAACCTCTTTCTCTAATCACTCTGCTCCAGCCACTTAGGAGTTACCCTTTAGCCTCAGAAACTAAACTTGCATTTTCCTCTGCCTGGAATTTCTTCCACTGATTTTCATATGGAATCTTTTCAAGAGACAATCTTTGTCTCTTTTGGGTCTATACTGAGAGATCACCTTTTATGTGAGGCTTTTCTTGGCTGTATTTATTTCCCAGGGCTACTATTTAAAAAGTGCCACAAACTTTTGGTACTTCTGGGTGGCTTAAAATAACAGAAATTTATTTTCTCACAGTTGTAGAGGCAAAAAGTCTGAATTCTGGGAACTAGTCAGGGTGAGTTCCTTTGGAGAGCACGGAGGGAGTATCTCTTCCATGTTTCTCTTTTAGCTTATGATGACAACCAGCAACACTTACTTTTCCTTTGCTTGTAGATATATCACCCCATCCTCTACCTCTGTTTCCATATGGCATTCTCCCTGTGTCTCTGTGTCTTTACATAGCTGTATTCCCTCTGTGTCTCTTTTATCTTCTTATAAGGATACCTGTCCAGTTGGATGAAGGCCTCACCCTACTCATGTATCACCTAATTTTAACTAATTCCATCTAACATCTACAACAACCTAACAACCTTATTTCCAAATAAGGTTACATTCTGAGGTTGTAGGGATTAGACAATTCCATATCTTTTTTTTTTTTTTTTTTTTGGATGGAGTCTCACTCTGTCGCCCAGGCTGGAGTGCAATGGTGCGATCTTGGCTCACTGCAACCTCTGCCTCCTGGGTTGGAGCAATTCTCCTGCCTCAGCCTATCGAGAAGCTAGATTACAGGTGTGCACCACCACAACCATCTAATTTTTGTATTTTAAGTAGAGTTGGGGTTTCGCCATGTTGGCCAGGCTGGTCTTGAACTGACCTGAGGTGACCCACACACCTAGGCCTCCCAAAGTGCTGAAATTACAGGTGTGAGCTACCGCGCCCAGCCAAATTTCGAATTTTTTTTAATGTACACAATTCAACCCCTAATACTGACCATCCAATCTAAAATTGTAGCTGACATCTCTATTCCTTTATCTAATTCATTTTCCTCCATGGTATGTATCACTGTTTTACTTTCTATTTTAGTAATTAATTTTTTTGTTAATTTAATAAAATGAGGAAAGACATTTCAGTTTATTTTTGCTCCACGTTCTATTCTCAGTGCAAAAAAAGAAACACAATGTAGTTGTTGTACATTCATGATAAATACATGTTTAATGAATCAATATGAATGACATCTAAAAGGATCAATGAAGGAATGTATGCCTAGACTATATCAAGCTTTTAAAATATAGTATCATACAAGTCATATGCAGTTTTTGCATTTTTTCTAACACTGAAATTTATGAAATATATATACATAAATTCTTCTTAAGCACCAGTTGATATATCGATGTTTTTTCACCAACAACATGATTAATCACATAAAATCCAGAAATTTCCCCCATGATGTGATTTTTTTATTTGCAATTGAGAAGACACTTTCCTGAAGAAAGCTCCTGCTTAAGAAATAAGTATTTATTAAGTATTAAACCACAATCTGTATTCATTTCTGTGATATGTTTTATGGCAACGTGAATTGATCAATCCCAATGAAGACTCACTTGGCATTAATGTTCTCTCCACAATCTTCCAAATCCCACGCCAGTAACGGAAGCACTGAAATTAAAGTAACATCTAATATAATTTTATTTTTACTTTATTGTCCATTTTTTGCTAGTTTTTTCTTGTACAGACATTCATGATGTTAATGTATTTTTATTGCTATATACTTTGTAGGCAAGTTGAATTTTGAACAGTACTTGTAACAATATATTGTTTACTCAAAAGCAAAAACCATGTTTGAGTTAATGATGAATTTCATCATTTATCAAAGTCATCTGAAAATTATTCATACTCAATTTTTATTCCCTACCATTTTTATAGCTACCACACAGTAAGAGATATTAAACTTTGAGGATTTTTTAAAGGTAGAAACTGAAACTATGTGAAAAACAATGAAAGAAAATAGAAAAGAGAAAAAAACATAAATAATTTAAAATTTATTAGACATCCTCTTCTGAATATGTACTTTCCCACTTTTTAAATGATAACAATGTGACAGACTTAGATGAAGAATTGACTTTGGAATATTTTGGTTTCATTCTTGATTATCTTACTGGACACAGATAGGTACATTAGGATGTGTGTCTTAATGTAAATAAGCCAGGTAAAAAGTAGCACAATAAAGGTAATGCTTTCAGTGGGAGCTTTGATGTGAAAGATTTGTATTCCTTCTACATCCCTGTGTATTTGAACATATCACTTAAACTTTCCAGAAGTTAGTTCCCTCATCAATTAAAATGGCAGAATTAACATTAGTTTAACTCTTATCATATGCCCTTTAGATTTTACTTTAGAAATTTTACAGACATATATAATTTCATTTGCATAGCACTCCTAAGTAGTATATAGTATTATCCCATTCTACAGACAAATCAAACCTCTCAATGGTAAAACTAATGATAGATATGTGGGCGTGATGCTATGAAGTTAATTATTACTGAGTTATAAATAAGTGCTACATTCTGAAGTCCATATAATCCGCTTAATTTTCATTTTTACCAGAGTAATAAATGTATGTACCTTAAAAAGCCAGACTCCTAAAATGCATTTAAAGAAAATGTCATGGGACGTTGTTGTGCTCCTTACCATTGCTTACCATTCCCAATTCCTGTCTCCAGAAATGCTCACTTTTTTTTTTAATTGTTTCTTTTGGTATCTATCTCCACATCTCTAGGTAGCGTACTTATATCTCAATTTCTTAAGTTTTCAATTTGATGTATCTATTGGTTTTTTTGTGGGAATCAATAGTTTATCTGCTTTATACTTTCCCAGTCTCCCTACATTCCCACCCACAACACAGGTACTCATGTCTTTTTTCATAACCTACCTAAATTTGTTTCATTGTTGAGCTTTAAGATAATTATAGTTATACAATAAAGTCTGTGTAATATTACTCACTGCTAAACCATATAATGCTTAATAAACATATGTGTTACTTTGTATCATTTTTGTTTGTCACTGACTTAGTGATTGACTCAATTAAACAGAATGTATTCTGTTTAATTTTCTATATATGCATTTTGTATTCATTCATAACTATCGTTTAGAATTTTAAATCTCTTATTAATACATTCATACACATCAGAGATCTCTCTTTTATTTGCAGGAGGGACTTTTTTGGGAGACTTCCATTCTTCTCCTCAAATATAGACTAATTCCTGTACTATTTTCACCATAACACTCCTCATATACAGCATTTTTAAAAAGTTTATGCCTCCTGTTTATTTTTTTACTTTGTTTATTTCTTCTGCAAAGCATCTTTTATTAGCATTCTGTGAAAAGAACTATGGGAGTATTGCCTATATAAATGCGTTATAGTCTGAAATTATATCTGATTCTCATTTTGCATATTGAAAGTTTCCAGTGTTGTTTCAAAGAAAACAGGAGTCATTCTTGTTATCAATCAATTTTGTATGAGCTTTACATTTCTTTACAGATATTCCTTTTTTTCTTTTTTCTTTTTCTTTTTTCAGATCTTTCTATCAGAAAGTGTCTAAAAGCATATCATTTTAATTTGGAAATATACACCCTTTCGTTAAGTAGAATTTCAATGTTTTATCGTCTAAAATTCTCTCATTTTATTTCTTTCTTGAGCCTTCCTAGTACTTATATTATTTGCACATTTTTTATTTTGATCTATTAATTTTATTTGGTCTATTTTACACACTTTCTGGAAAGTATTCTCAACTTTGTTTTCAAATGTTTTTTTCCTACTATGTTAGCTTTCAATATCTTTTCCTAACCTTTAAATTTCTATATTTATCTATTTATCTATCTAAATTAATGTTTCATATATTTATATTTTTGTTTATAGATAGATGCATATTTGCAATAGAAATCAAAAGACTAGTTGTCAAAGGCCTATTATTGGTTCAATCCTAGAGCAACCTTCCACCAAAGCATGGGCTACATGAGCCATGCACACAAGCTCTGTGATACAATATTCTGTAGTGCTCACTTCGAATATGACCACATAGTTTAATAGGAAGAGAATAATTTTCAATAAGGAAAATGTAGATGGCACAGCACAGATAATATTTTAAAGTCAATTTCTTATTAATAATATAAACAGTCTTAAAACAAGTATTTTATTTCACTTTCAGAATACTCACACTTGGAAATCTGGCTCAGTAAGATTTTATTATTGTAAGGTACAAATCACCACTGAGTTTTCCCCTGTTTTTTATTTTCATTTTCTAAATGAAAGTTTTTTGATTACTCTCTTCCCTTTCATTACTCTGTATTGATTAGGAGTGTATGTGGGGCTTGCATTGATGGCTATTTATTAATATTTATAAGTTGTTTTAATAATGAACCATGTCCACAGCTATTGGAAAATATTGTGCAGACCCCAGAGTTCCTAAACATTGAGCTAGACATTAAGCTGGATGCATGCATTGTATGGGACTTTTGAATGGTCTTCCTTGATGAGGATGGAGTGTGTTTCATGTACAAAAGGAGCAGGCACATGAATACTTGAGTGGCCAGAGAGAGACTATTGCCAATTTAGTGACTGGTTTTCCTAGCCTTCCTTTAAGATTCATATGGACATGTGAGTAAACGGGTGTTAACAAGATCTGAACAGAAAGATGAGTGTAACTTCAGGATCATTTTATTGGAAACAATACACTTGTCCTTTACTTTTGTTTTACTTTTTCCCTCCATAGAAATATGGATATAAAATTGAGCCCTAACACAATGTAAATGAAGACAAAAACCCTTGGAGTTTGGAGAGAGAAAAGGTAAAGAAACTTGCCTCAAATAAAGTCAGAAGTAGAACTATTCTTTTCGCTCGGCACTGTCCAACTCTAATGTTTTGTGGAAAAGAAATCCAAACCACTATACTTTTTGACTTTTTGTAATAGCAGTTTGGTTGATATGCCAATTAACAGAGAATACAATTCTAAAAATCCTTTGGAAAACAGTTTGCATTTTTCTCCTAAAAATGAACCTGAATATAACCTATTAGAAAATGAGCGCAAGGAGGCACATACCATAATATTTTTGGCAGTTTATTCATTTTTGTAAAACACAAACCAACATATCCATTAGCAATAAAGTTGTATAATGAAATAATGAATTACATAAAAACGCATCAATATTTTGCAGGATTTCATTTCTACAAATTCAGAAAGGAAGGATAAACTTAACATTAGGTTGGAATATGTACAGATATGATATAATAGTTATATTTAAGAGGTATAACATGCTAATCACAAAAATAAAAGTAAATTAGTGATTGGCACTAGAGTAGAGAAAGATGCACACGATGGAGAAGAGAACATGAAGAAGGATTCTAAAGAACAGTGATCTATTGATTAATGAGGTTGAGATAAAATAAGTGCTTTCTTTTTAACTACATTGTAAACTGTTTTAAACACATATTGAACACATATTTTACATTCTCTTTTGTATATCATTAAATAATTTTCTGTAAAAAATTTGATTTTTGTCATGTGTTATACAATGCACACACTATACTAATTTATTGTAAGATTCATATGAATATAACATATTTATGTGTATATGGCACAGATTTTATGTGCCAATTAGAAAAGATAAATCATTCCATGTAGGAACAGACATTAAGTGGAAAAGTTCTGAAAAGGCAGTTTCATTACTTAAAAAATTCAGTAGTCTAAAGCTTCAATTAACTTTGTATAAAATTAGTTTGAATCTTACAAAGAGGGCTCCTACTGCGAGTCACGGTGGTCTCTCCTGTAACACAGGTAGGGAAGTACCCAAGGGAATAAAAAAGGCACTGTGATTAGAGATTTCTTTTAACCTGGGGAAAAATGCAATTATAAAAAAACCGTATTGAAAAGCTTTCCAAAACTCTGTGAAAGCTATAGCATTCTCTGAAAGCATGGAGAGATATTTTGCTTGCTTTTACTTAAAGTGCATGACAGTCAGAGTCTGATTCTGGGAGAGACCTGATTTTTGTTTGGCTCAGCAGGCAATTCAATTAAAGCACAATGTTTAATTTAAAAGGGACTGTTTATATACAGCGGTGGCCTTCTCTCATTTATGTGTATTAAACTGTAGTATTTATTTTTTGCCTGTCTATTCACAAAATACATCATTTTTTAAGGAGCTACATTTTATTGTGTTTTATAAGATTTCCTTTTCTAAAAATGGCAACTTACTACAATTTACAAGACCACATCAAAAATGTTGCTTCTTTTGTTCATAAGATTATCTCATTGATCAGATTGTTTTATGATTTTTTATTATTATTCCAGCTCAAAATATTTCTACATGGAAGGTATAAGACAGTTTACAAAAGAATAGACTGAAAAGAAGCAAATCAGTATTTACCTTACATCACTAATATCTCATTCAAAATAGCTGTTTAATTCTTACCCAATCCAGAGGAGAGTGATCACTGGTTACATTATGCTAATTCTTTTCTGGGAAAACATAAATTAATTAATTTGCCTGGATAACACCTGGAATCTAGATTAGACTAAAGTAATAGAAAAGCAAACATGAAATCTTGATAAAGTCCCACATTGATATTGTAAACAAGTGGGTAAAGTTAAATTATTTTTATTATTTCCAGGTTAAATAATTTTTTAGGTAGCATGTGAAAACTTGAGTTAAACAAGTTATTGAATGTGTTCTGTATCTTTCTGAAAAGGTAAAGTAACACATTTTTATAGATTTACACATAATATTGTACATTAAGTACAAAGACCATACAATTTCACCTCTATCTACTCATTCTCTGCTTGCCCTGTATATCCTAGGACATGAATAAAGTTATTACAAATCAAATGACAGAAACCTCCAACATCACTAAAAATTAGGGAAGGTTATTATTCAACAGCCAGAAACATTGACTGAATTCATTATATATAATGCAGATGGGACAAGTTTGATGGAAGACACGAGTAATAGATATGTAATTATCCCCTCTTAGAAGCAGTAATATCATTATATGGGAAAAAAGAAAATACCATTAGAAATGAAATAATATCCATAACTTAGAAAGGGCTGGAAATGAGGTTATTTGAGGCCCTTTGAAATAACACAAGTAAACATAAAATCCACTGGAATACTATTTTACTACTAGGAATCAGCCACAATTGAAATACTGGAATTGGGAACATTTGGGGATTAAAGAATCCACAGAGTTGACTCCACCTACTTCTTTCAGGCCACTCTATCAAAGATACATTAATATAAATTTAGAGCAATTAGCAGAGCATTACACATTTTAGAGAAGAATTTCTAGAATTATCAAACTAAAAAATAATGAAAATTTTTAAAATGTCTACTCATCCCATTGATCTGTTTAGCATCAGGCCATCATTGTGTTTTTTTTTTTATAATTAAAGGAATTGTATACAAATAGCAAAGTAATAGAGCCAACAAGCTGAGAATGATGAGAAGTAACCAAGAACAAAAACAAATAAAAAGAAAGGTAAGAATGTACAATTTCCTTCAAAATAACGTTTCCTTGGAAACCCAGAGTAAGATAAAAGAAGGTAAAATATTTTGCCTAGAAGAATTATTGGCATTACCTTGATCACATAAAGCCTCTATACGTAGGTAATACTCAATTTTTTCCTCCATTTGAAGAGAAATTATTTCATATGAATTTATTAACTTTGGTAGCGGAATTCTACTTTTTTCAATTCACCTACTCATCATGAGGGCTTACAAATGTGATAGGAGGAGAATTTCTATGTCTTCATTTGTCAAAGACCATGTCTTCATCAAACATGACTTATAAATAGAACATAATATCATCAGTTTCAGAAAAAAATAAAATAAAAAATAGTATATACTAATGATAATAATAACTCTTCACAAGGCCAAGCATGGTGGCTCATTTCTGTAATCCCAGAACTTTGGGAGGCCAAGGCAGGAGGACAGCTTGAACCCCAGAGTTTAAGACCATCCCAGGTAACATAGGAGGACCCTATCTATACAAAATAAAAGACAATAATAATAATAACCCTAGCCAGGCGTGGTGGCATGAGTCTGTGGTCCTAGCTATTTGGGAGGTTTAGGTAGGAGGATTGTTTGGGCTCAGGAGGTCAAGGCTGCAGTGAGCTGTGATAGCACCACTGCAGTCCAGCTTGGGTGACAGAGCAAGACCTTGTCTCAGAAAGAAATAAATAAAAATAAAAACAAAAATAAAAAAAAACTATTCACAAAACAGAACTCTGTGTGTATTTGATTGTCTTAAAATTTATCTACTGGAAACCTAAAGTAAACATCAAACTTAATATTGAAATGTCAGACTCAGAGGACCTGGGGCTTTCCCTGAGGATCAGCATCATATTGGATAGTGGAGGAATAAATAAACTAAGTAAGATATGTTCAATAACCATATACAATTCCAAAAGTTCTCTGCCCTAGTTTTCACCCCATTACTGAATGTTCTCATAAAGTAGCACAAAGCAAGGTTTAGTAACTCTTTCCTCAGATATGAGTTACTAAGTAATTATGTAATATGTAAACCAACATGATAATCTTGCAAGAAGAAAACAGATATCTGAGGACCACAGCACCATAAAAAAGTAACAAACTAAACAATTAAATTTATATACAGGCAAAACCACAATTTTTAGAAAACATAATAAATCTGCCCAGAAAAATAAGAGATGAGATTACAAACTTGCATCAGGAACAGGCATTATGAGACATGGCCAATTTAAGTACTGTGTAAAAAATTTTAATCCCTCAAGTAAAGATCTCAGTAAATACCTTACAAAGAAATATGAATATGATCAACAGATGAAGTTAATAAACTAGATGATAAGATAAGGAAGCTATCAAAATGGTAGCATAAATTTGATGAGTCATCAAATAGAACCTATAAAAAGATCAAAATATTTTATGATATAATAAATAGAATGTTCAGGAATCAATCATAAAAATGACAAGCAAGGCAAATAAAGGCAAAACAAATGCACACATATTATAAATATTGGTTTTAAACTGAAGAATCTCAAAGAAAACATGACCATTTCATATCCACTAGATAAGAAAAAGTTCACTGATGAGAGAGGAATAATACTAACTTCGAATTTCTCCCTAGGTGACATTCAAAAGCAGGTAAATATATTAATAGTTTTTAAATTGTTGAACATAATATTTCATATATAAGTAGAATTATAATTTGAGTATCTTGGCCAATTCAATAGGCTCTCCAAAACAAGTTTTAGGAAAGTTTATTATCCAATGATATTTTTTCAAAACATTCACAGAAATGCTTCAGCAAGAATAGAAATAACTATAAGCAGAAAACTATAATATAGAAAATGATGGTGAGTAAATAACTCAGTAAATTTCTTATTTAAATAAGCAGTATCAAAAATAATGGTGATAGGCTTTAAGTGAACATTGGCTATTGCCTGGCAAAACCATGTGAACTGGTGCTGGTGATGACCACAGGGAGAGGCTTCTCAGCCTTTGAAAAGGAGATAGAAGAGCAGGGAGGACTTTGTATTGTGGTTTGAGTGACAACTTAACTGCAGTAGAACAGAACATCAGACAAATTGCTAAGGTCTTTGACTCCAATTTCTGGCTCTCAGATAGTATCTCTGGACATGCCCAAGGCCTAGGGGGACACCTTGTCCTGAAGAGAAGGGCCTTGTGCAAGGCCCAGAGCAGTGCTGCCTTCAGGTCTGACACAGCACAGTCCTAGTGGTGGTGGCCATAGGGATACATGCATCACCACACCCTCAGTTCCAGGTGTCTCAGCACAGAGAGACTCTGTTTCAGAGAAAGAAATACAGAATGGCTAAACTTCACTTTAAACCTGGAGCAAAGGCCCTAAGTGAAAATAGCTAACCCTGTTTTTCTGCCCAAATGTTGCTTTTTTGGGGCTGCCATGTCCCTATCCTGTGCCCATAAAAAGACTTCAGCTGGCAGAACAACACAAGCAGCTGACCAGCAGTGATACAAGTGTCTGAGCATCAAGAGACTATACATAGATGTGTCTAGCTTCAGATGGTGAGCCTTCAGGAAAGGATCACCTTCTTCCTGCACCATCCCCTTTCCAATTCCCCACCCTGCTGAGAGCCACCTTTATCACCCAGTGGAATTCTCCACATGCACTACTCTTCAATCCTTTGTTCCTGTGACCTTTTACTTCCTAGACACTGAACAAGAACCCAGGTGCCCAGAGGCCAGGGGCTTGGATGCTGCTGCAGGGCCCTCACAAAACCTGCTCCTGCCAGAGAGAAGCAACCAGCTGGTTTCCGTGTTCATTCCTTCTGGTTCCAGTGCTTGCTTGCATGCTCTGTTTCATGAGGAGTGGCCAGTGGCAGGCTGAGTGAAAGGAGCTACTCCAATTCCATCCCACAAAGGCGGTCAAGGGAACAATCCCGTCTCATCTGAGGGCTCATACAGGATACAAAAAATTGTGAGTTAAAATGAGGAACTGTTGGATCTGTCTTTTTTCCAAGACCCTGCCACCTCTCTCTTTCCTTTAGGTAATAGGAATATGTTGGCTCTGTTTCCCTTCACAGGCGTCTAGCCAGTTTGAACTAGGGAAAGGATACAGTGATTAAAGGAACCCATTCCTACAGAGCAAATGGCTATTTCCTCAGCTCCCCAAACCCCCACCTTATGCACTTTAAGTTGTTTTTCTTCTTTTCTAAGTGAGAGAGTTCTCTTTGTACCTCAGCATTCTGCTTATGGTAGGGAAGCAACAGAGGGGCAACCCTTGCTGACTGATAACAGTAAATTTGGCAAAGCCTATCTGGGACTTAATCTAAATAAATCTATGCAGACCCTGAAACATCTTTTTTTCTTGTCTCAAACTCTATTCCAAGCTTCAGGTTGAGGCCCTAGAAAGGAAAACCATATCTGAGGGATCCAAAGCCAGGCAACAGGCATAGTGTAAATGGGCAAGCAAATTCCTGCCAATTAAATCCCCATTTCATGAAAGGAGGCCACATTCTATAGCATAAGTGAGGCCCAGGTAGGGTGTACTTCAGCAAGAGTAGATATTCCCATCCCTAGACCCCCTGTTAACATGGGTGAAAGCCACTTTGGTTCCCATGGGTGGCACCTGCCAAGGTTGCTGGGACTTAGGAATAAGGATAAAAATAAAGGGAGGACACCTACTTTCTTTCTCCCTCACACTCCAAATTTTCACTTAAAAAAAAAAAAAAAGAATGACGGATTCTGAATTCCTTATCTTTCAGAATAGGCAACCAACAAATTCTACTGCCTTCAGTTTATACTCAGAACCAGACCCTGGAATCAGATAGTACTTTAGAGGATCTCCTGAAGTTTGCAAGCCCACAAACTTGAGATTTCCTTAGGGTCACCTGTTGATTGCTACAGATATGGTAAGAACAGTTATATCTCTCATAAAGTTTAACCACTCCCATATAAGGTTTAATTCTTTCACCAGGGTGAGACAGTTTGGGGTACAATGTTGTTAGTATATTTTACTTCTTACTTCTGTAATCATTGGCACGAGATTCTTTCCTTGTATAATACACGTGTTTGATCCATGCATATTTAACCTTTTAAAGCTTGTTGTTTGTCTCACCTAGAGGCCATCAAGGCTCCAAACGGGCAGGTAGCTGGAACCTGAGACAATGCTCCCTTTTGCCAGGGACATTTGTGTAGACCTCAGGAGGAATCTGATTTCTATTTTCCCAAACAGTGCTCCCTTTCAGCAGGAAGTAGCTGAGGTCAGTCACCATCCATATTCTAATGGCAGTTAAATGTGCTTCTTCAGAGGGGGAATATCGGTGGGTTCCCAGCTAAACTCCACCCTTAAGCTTGGAGTGGCCTAAGTGAAAGTAGCTGACCCTATTTTTCTGTGGCTTTTTGATATGAAACACCCCTATTCTTTGCCCATGAAAAGACTTCAGCTGGCAGAGCAACACAAATAGCTAACTGGCAGGAATACAAGCTGCTGAACATTGGAGATACAAACAGCTGAGTGTCAGACTATGGATAGACACAGCTAATTGCAGATAGTGTGGCTTCATGGAAGGATCACCTCCTTCCTGCACCATCCCCTTTCCAATTCCCCATCCTGCTGAGAGCCACTTTTATCACCCACGGGAATCTTTCGCATGCACTACTCTTGAATCCATTCATGTGACCTGATGCTTCCTGGATGCTGGACAAGAACATTGGTGCTGAGAGGGCAGGGGCTTGAATGCTGCTGTGGGGCTCACACAGAGCCTGCTTCTGCCAGAGAGGAGTGACCAGCCAGTTCCAGCAGGCCTTTCCCTCCAGTTCCCATGCTTGCTTGCTTGCCCACATTGTTTCAGGAGCAGTGGCCAGCGACAGGCTGAGTGAAAAGAGCCACTTCAGCTCCTGCCCACAAAGGGCGTCAAGGGAAAAATCTTGTTTGAAAAGTAAGGCAGAAAACAACAGTCTCTTCCTGGTAATCCAGATAATTCTTCTGAATCTTATTCAAGACCATTAAAACTATACCTCTATCAGTCTGCAAAAAACATAGCCTTATTGGACTTGGACCAAAAGTCCTTTGTTTACCAGGGAAGTCTTCTCAAGAACGAAAGCACAAACAAGCTCAGACTGTGAAAACAATAGTAAATTCCTAAGTCTACAATACCAAACATTGAAGAACATCTGCAAGCATTAACACCATCCAGGGAAACATGATCCATCCAATGAACTAAACAAGGCATCAGGAACCAACCCCACAACAGAGATATTATGACCTTTCAGAATGAGAATTCAAAATACCTGTATTGAGGAAATCAAAAGATAACACAGAGAGGGAATTCAGCATTCTATCAGATAAATCTAACAAGGAGATTGAAATAATTAAAAAGAACCAAGGAGAAATTCTAGAGCTGAAAAATTCAATTGACCTGCTGAAGAATGCCATCAGAGTTCTTTAATAGCAGAATGGTTCAAGCAGAAGAAATAATTAGTGAGCTTGAAGACAGGCTATTGGAAAAATACACAGTCAGAGGAGACAAAAGAAAGAATTAAAAACAATGAAGCACACATACAAGACCTAGAAAGTAGCCTCAAAAGGGCAAATCTGAGTTATCAGCCTTAAAGAGGAGGTACAGAAAGATATAGGGGTAGAAAGTTAATTTAAAGGGATAATATCCAAGAACATTTCAAACGTAGAGACTGATATCAACATTCAATTACAATAAGGTTATAGAATATCAAGCAGATTTATCCCAAGGAATATTACATCAAGTCATTTAAAAATAAAACTCCCAAGGTCAAGGACAAGAGAAATGAAACAAATGACATACAATGGAGCTCCAATATGTCTGGCAACAGACTTTTTAGTGGAAAACTCACAGGGCAGGAGGGCATGGTACAGCATATTTAAAGGCTGAAGAAAAAAACACTCTTACCGTAGAATAGTATATCCAGCAAAAATATCTTTCAAACATGAAAGAGAGGTAAAGACCTTCTCAAACAACAAAAAAAAAACTCAGTGATTTCACCAATGCCAGACCTGTTTTACAAGAAAAGGATGTTAAGAAATAAGACAAAAATTATCTGAAGATAAAACACTCACTGGCAATAAGAAGCACACAGAGAAACAAAATAGTACAACACCATAATTATGGTGTGTAAACTATTCTTGACTTATGTAGGAACACTAAACAATAAAAAGTAATTACTACAACAACTTTTCAAGACACAGTAGAATGAGACATAAAGAGAAACCTCATGAACTAAAACTGTGGGGGGATGAAGTTAACATATAAAGTTTCTATTGGTTTGTGTGTGTGTTTGTTAATGAAATGAGTGTTAAGTTGTCATTAGTTTAAAATATTGGTTTATAAGATAGAATTTAGAAGGCTCATGGTAACCTCAAATTGTATGAAAAACATACAACAGACACACAAAAAAAATAAAAACAAGAGATTAAAGCATACCACCAGAGAAAGTCAATCACTTTCACTAAAAGGAAGACAGGAAGGAAGAAAAGAAGAAAGAGGACAATGCAAAACAGCCAGAAAACAAATAATAAAATGACAGAAGTCAATCCCTATCTATCCATAATAACATTGAACGTGAATGAACTAAATTTCCCAATCAAACAACACAGAGTGCCTGAATGGATGAAAAAACAAGACCTAATGATTTGTTGCCTACAAGAAATATACCTCATCTATAAACATACACATAGACTTAAAATGAAGGGATAAAAAAAATTTAGCTCATGCCAATGGAAACCAAACAAGAGCAGGAGTAACTATATTTATATCACACAAAATTGATTTCAAGACAAAACCTGTAAGAATAGACAAAGAAGGTCATTACATAATAATAAAGGGGTCAATTCAGCAAGACAGTATAACAATTGTAAATCTATATGCATCCAACACTGGAGCACCAGATATATAAAGAAATATTAATGATACTAAAGAGTGAGATAGATTCAATACAAAAAAAAATAGCCAGAGAACAACCAACTTCCAGTATTGAAAGGAACTCCCAGGAGGAAAATAAACAATGAACCACTGGACTTAATCTGCATTATAGAATAAATGTACCTAACAGATATTCGCAGAATATTTTATTCAATGGCTGCAGAATACATATTTTTCTCCTCCACACATAGATCATTCTTAAGGAAAGACATGTTAGGCTGCTAAACAAGTCTTAAAACATTCAAGAAATTGAGATAATATCAGCATGTTCTCTGACCACAATGGAATAAAATTAGAAATCAATAAAAAGAGGAATTTTGGAAATTAAACAAACACATGGGAATTAAACAATAAGTCCCTGCATGACCAGTGGCTCAATGAAAAAGTTAAGAAGAAAATTTTAAAGTTCTAGAAACAAATGATAATGAAAACACAATATATCAAAACCTGTGGGATACAGTGAAAGCAATACTAAGAAGGAAGTTTATAGCTATAAGTGCTTGCATAAAAAATAATAAAAACTTTACATAAATAACCTAATGGTGCATATTATAGAACTAAAAGAACAACAACAAAGCAATCCCCAAATTAGTAGAAGAATAGAAATAATAAAGATAAGAGCATACATAAATCAATTTAAAATAAAAAAAAGATAAATGAAACAAAACCTTGGTCTTTTAAAAACTTTAAAAAATGGACAAATCCTTAGCCAGACTAAGAAATACCAAGAGAAGACCTAAATAAAAAATCAGAGATGAAAAATGAGACATTACAACTGATATCCCAGAAATTCAAAGGATCATTAGTGGCTACTATGATTAACTGTATGCCAACTAACTGGAAAATCTAGAAGAAATTGATAAATTCTGAGACACATACAATCTAACAAGATTGAACCATGAAGAAATCCAAAACCTGAACAGAACCATAACGAGTAACAAGATCTAAGCTGTAATAAAAATCTTCCAGTAAGGAAAAGCCTAGGACCCAATAATCACTACTGAAATCTACCAGAATAACAAATGCCAATTCTACACAAACTGTTCCAAAAACTAGAGGACAAAGGAATACTACTAAACTAATTATATGAGACCAGTATTACCCTGGTACCAAAACCAGAAACAGACACATCAAAAAAGAAAATTACAGGCCAATGTCTCTGCTGAATATTGATGCAAAAGTCCTCAAGAAAAATATTAACCAATTGAATTAAACAAGACATTAAAAAGATCATTCATCATGACCCAGTGGGATTTATCTCTGGGATAGAAGGATGGTTCAACATATGCAAATTGATTTATGTAATACATCATATCAACAAAATAAAGGAAAAAACGGTGCTAATTTTAATTGATGCTGAAAAAGCCTTTGATAAAATTCAACATCCCTTTATGATAAAAACACTCTAAAAACTGGATATAGAAGGGACTTACTTCAACATAACAAAAGCCATATAAAACAGACCCACAGCTATTATCCTACTGAATGGGGGAAAAGTTGTCCACTTTCACTACTGTTATTCAACATAATATTAGAAGTATTAGGTAGAGCAGTTACACAAAACAAAGAAATAAAAGGCATTCAAATTGGAACAAACACAGTCTAATTACCTTTGTTTGCAGAGGATATGATCTTATACTTGAAAAAACATAAAGACTCCACCAAAAAACTATTAGAGCTGATAAACAAATTCAGGAAAGCTTCAGGATACAAAATCAACATACAAAAATCAACTGCATTTCCATATGCCAAAAATGAACAATCTGAAAAAGAAATAAAAGAAGTAATCCTATGTACAATAGCCACACATAAAATAGAGAACACCAAAACAAAAAAAAGGAAAGATATTCCATTTTCATGTGTTGGAATAACCTATATTGTTAAAATGTCCATACTACCCAAATCAATCTAAAGATTCAATGCAGTTCCTAGCAAAATACCAATGACATTATTTGCAGAAATAGAAAAAAAAATTCTAAAATTTATATAAAATAACAAAAGGCTTAGAATAGCCAAAGATACCATGAGCAAAAATAACAAAACTGGAGGAATCACATTACCTGATGTCATATTATACTGTTGTGGGATTGTTAAGAATCAGAGAGACCGATGGGGTTCAGGAGGATATTTATTATTTAGGCGCACTGGCCCAGTGGGATTAACATCCAAAGGACTGAGCCCTGAACAAAGAGTTAAGTTACCTTTTAAGCATTTTGTGGGGCGGGGGAGATCTATGCAGGGGGAAGCATATTACAGAAGTGAGAAACAAAGACAGTTATTTAATTGAGACATGCATTACATCATTTCTTACTTTTCAAGGAAAAACATGTTTTACGACTTGAAACATGTTTAGGTTATCTGTCTAGTGACCTTGAAGCTGCACAGCTAGAGAAACAGGGTCTTCACGATGCCTGGGAAAGGAGGAGAGATAAGGCTCACTAGCCACAGAAAAACAGGCAGTTAATTTGAAAAGGACCCCAGCTCTTTCTCTTTCTCAGGGGGAACTGGGTTTTCTTACATACAACTGAGTTTCTGCTTACACATTCTTTAATTTCTTTTAATTCCTGTTCCAATACTACAGGGCTATAGTAACCAAAACAGTATGGTACTGCCGTAAAAACAGACACAGAGACCAATGGAACAGAATAGAGAACATAGAATCACATTCATACACCTACAGTAAATTTATTTCCCACAGAGGTGTCAAGAACATACATTGGGGAAAAGACAGTGTCGTCAACAAATGATACGAGGAAAACTAGATATCCATATGATAAAAGAATGAAACTGTATTCCTATCTCTCACCTAATACACAAATAAAATCAAAATTGACTAAATAGTTAAGTCTTCAGACCTCAAACTATGCAACCACTACAAGAAAACATTGGGAAAAATTTCCAGGACATTGATCTGAGCAAAAAATTTCTTGACAAATACCCTGCAAGTATAGGCAACCACAACAAAAATGGTCAAATGAGATCACATCAGGTTAGAAAGCTTCTGCAGAGCAAAGAATACAATCAACAAAGTGAAGAGACAACCTACAGGATGGGAAAAAAACAAACATTTGCAAACTACCCATCTGATGAGGGATTAATAACTGGAATATATAAGAAGCTCAAACAATTATAGAAAAAAATCTAATAATCCAACTAAAAAAATGGCTAAAAGCCTTAACAAACATTTCTCAAAAGAAGACATATGAATGGCAAACAGGCATATAAAAACTTGCTGAATGTCATGGATAATCAAAGAAATACAAATTAAAACCACAATGAGATATCATCTGACTTCAGATAAAATGGCTTTTATCCAAATGTCAGGCAATAACAAATGCTGACAAGGATGAAGAGAAAAGGAACCCTCATATATTGCTGGAAATATAAATTAATATAACTGCCTTGGAGAACAGTTTGGAGGTTCTTCAGAAAAACTAAAAATAGAGTTACCCTATGTTCCATCAATCCCTCTGTGGGCATCAGCCTATCTAAGAGATATCTGCACTCTCATGCTTATTGCAGCAGTGTTCCCAATAGCTAAGCTTTGGAAGCAACCTAAGTGTCCATCAACAGACGAATGGATAAAGAAAATGTGGTACTTACACACAATGGAGTACTACTCAGCCATAAAAAAATGAGATTCTTTCATTTGCAATAACATGGAAAAAACTGGAGGTCATTATGTTAAGTGAAATAAGCCAGGCACAGAAAGGCAAACATCACACATTCTCACATATTTGTGCGATCTAAAAATTAAAAAAAAAAATGAGCTCTTGGAGGTAGAGAATAGAAGGATTGTTAACAGGGGTTGGGAACAATGATGGAAGGAGTAATGGGAGGGTGGGGATAGTTAATGGATACAAAAAAATTAGAAAGAATAAATAAACCTATTACTTGATACCAAAACAGGGGGACTATAGTCAATAAAAATTTAATTACACATTTTAAAATAACTTAAAAAATATAATTGGATTGTTTGTAATATAAAGGATAAATGCTTGAGGGCATGGAAACCCAATTTTCCATAATGTGATTATTATGTATTGCATATCGGTATCAAAATATCTCATGTACCCCATAAATATATGCATTTATTACATACCCCCAAAATTGAAAATAATATTAATAATGGCGATATTAAGAGGGTAGCTATCAAAATCATTGGTGCATATTAAGTACATCACCTTTTTTGGGATAAGGACTTAGTTATTTATAAGTTTTAGAAATCTACCATAAAATAAAAATATAAATAATAGTAATAAAATAGTGACAACCAACAGGAGAACAAAAGTAAATGTATGAATAGTAGAGAAAATGTAAGACATCCTAAAATAGTTAAGAAAGAAAAAATAAAGTCAAAGAGAACATATAAGTATAAAACAAAATAATAAGTTGATAGAGAATACTTCTAAAAAATAATCATAATATACACAAATAATTTATTATTAAAATACAAATACCAAATTGTATTCAATATAAACCATGATTAAGCAATTTTTTGCCTTTTAACCATGATTAAGCAATATAAACCATGGTAAAGCAAACTTTATTTCTACAAAGATACAGAAAAGTTAAATATGTAAGTATGAATGGAAACAATAGCAGAATAAGTGGAAGTTAAATGTAATTTCAAAGCTGTAAAGATAGAAAAAGTTATGAAGAGTTGTGTTATACCTTGTTAAAAGGCAGACTTGATGGAGAAGAAATAATAATTACTTTAGAGCCAATTACTCAAATATTTCTCTGCATCTCCTTTTAATATTTACCTCTTGTGCAGGATATTTTAGTTATATTATGCCTAGGGTTTTTTACTACACCCATTGAAAAGTTCAGAGAAACACAGGGGAACAAGATAAATTAACATCACTATTGGATTAAAGGGAAGGACATTCTCAGTGGAAGAGATCTTGGAGGATACTCTTGCTGGGGTAAAGTTGACCCTCCTTGTGGTAACAAGGAGGGGTCCATTAGGAATAAATTTTTTAAATAAACTCAAGGAAAACAGCCAGAACAGTTGTGATTAGGAATACTCAGAAATGACAATTCTCAGTCTTCTAAATCTTATAAAAACTGAAAAATGTCAATTGGCTTACAAGCAAAATATATTCTATGAATACAATGTATTACAAATCCAAGCCACTAACCATGAAGATGGAAGAACTTTACAAAGTCATTACAGGGACATTCTGAAAAACAATCAGCAGGTTACATAATTTGCTCATAGCAAGTGCAATAATCACGGAAAGAAAAGTCTCTCTCTGTTTCTCTCTCTCTCTCTCTCTCTCTCTCTCTCTCTCTCTCTCTCTGTGTGTGTGTGTGTGTGTGTGTGTGTGTGTGTGTCTTGGAGTGGTCTAATACAGGGTTTTTAGAAAAGTCAAAGAAAAGATGGGTATGTCTTTATAAATCTAGTTTAAAAGCACAGATTAGGAAGTGGTTCTAAAGGGGAAGTCATATAAACAAGGTAGGGACAAATTAGATAATGTACATTCTCAAGGATTCTCACATGTGCTATCTCTGTGGTGTGTGGGTGAGGAAAATGCTTATACTGAATTTCAGTCAATAATAGAGACTTTTTAGTAAAACAATTGATGATGAATTCCTTTTATTATAAAATAAGAATTATGATTAAAGATGAGAATATAAATATTAATCTTGAATATATACAAATAGTATAAGAAAAAAACCTGGAGAAGTATGCTGAGAGAGTTAAGGTGAAGAGCCATATATAGATGCTAAGTTTGTTACCTTTATTAGTGGACAATAGAGCTTTAAATGACTTCAACCTTATAAGCTAGAAACGTCAACTTTAAAGAAATGATTTTAGAACAAACATCTATAGTAATGAAACTTATTGAAAGGCTAGCAACTTTCTAACTTTTATTTCAAATTGACTTTTCTTCAAGAAAATTCAACTAAAGTATTTCATTTAAAATATTTGTGTATATGTAGCTGTTAAAAGTTATTCAACAAATATTTATTGAACACCTTTATGAGCCCATGACTTTTATTGGTACTGGGGACATGGGATTGAATAGAACAAATAAAAATTCTTCCCTTCACTCAGGTATGTTTAAAGTGACAGGAGAAAAGCTATGTACCAGAATAATGTAATGCATTTAGCAATATATTAGAAGGTGGAGAGTATTATGGGAATAAAGGGGAGGTGTGGGCCAGGAAAATTTTAAAAGTTAAGTTTAATCATTAGGATAGGCCAGATTGAGCAGTTGTCACCTGTGTAAAGAAGACAGTTAAAAGAAGAAACCACAGTGAAGATATTTCTGGGCAGTGCAAAAAGGTGGAATCTGGAAGCTGCCATTGGGACTGGAACAAATAAAAGACAGACAGGGACAAGAAATGACATCTGTGAGGGGTCGAGAGATGTGGACTGTAGATTATTTAAGGATTGTTAGGATTCAGAGCATTGCAGTTTCATATTCTGAGTGAAAAGGGGATCTACTGGGGAATTTCGAACACAAAACTCACATATCTCTACTTATAACAATCCATCTATCTGTCTTTATATGTATCTAACTATGCCTGTATCTATCTATGCATGTATCCTGTATTGAGCAACCTTACCGGACGCACATGACTATGGTGTCCTAATATTTTGGCTGGGATTATTTCATTAATATGCTTATCCGTGTTCGTGGACTATAGTTTTATTGTATCACTAACCTTTATGGGACCCATCCAGTAAGTTTGAGGGAGGTAAGTATTGCTATCAGTAGAAAAAAAAAATGCCCCTCAGAGGGGCTGTAAAGTTAACTGAACAGTCAAAAGCAGCTTTTATCCATAGAGAAAAAGTGGAAACAACAATGCGAGACAGGTAAAAGGGACAAATGTTAGACTCTCTTAACCTACCCTGAGTCTCTAACATGGACCTCTGACCATCAGGAGCAGCAGCATAATCTGGAAATGCGGTAGAAATGTAAATTCTCAAGCCTCATTTCAAACCTAAAATATCAGTGAGTGTAGGGCATAGCAATCTGTTTTAGGAAGCTCTCCAGGTGATTCTGACACTCACTAATGCTTGACAACTAATAGCCTATGCAAATAGAATTTCTGATGCTAATCTCTAGCCTAACTTAGCTCACCAAGAATGATATTTTGTAAGTATTTGTGTTAAAAGTATTCGTATTAAGAAAGTATGATTTCAATGGCTTATACTCAGTGACTCTATATTCCAGTAGTAGAGAGAATGGCTGTAGAGAAAGGAAGTGGTTTTTTTTTTTAAAAGATTTTACATTCAGATTTCTGGTCTTCTCCTCTAGAGAGACTCTTAAAACCGAACACCAGTCTAACACTTACACATACATGGGCACTATGCAATGGGGTGGAATGTCTAGAATTTAAATATAACATACTAACCGGATAATGGTGAGAATGAAAGATACAGAGAACCTAAATTATTGCTTGAAGCAAAAATGACAACAAATAAATATTTTTAAAAAGTAATGATTAAGAAATAATAGATATTGGATGTTCATTGCCCACACAGAGCTGAAAAATAAGTTAAAAAAACCTGGTTATAACTATTTCTTACACTCTATATGGAGGAGGTAAGATCCAAGCTGAGCCACTTCAACTTCATAGATTGTTTCCATGAGCACAGCTGGGAGCTTTTCTCCTCCTTACATAACATGCCAAAGGCTGGCAACTACCGCTGCCTAATTATAGAACTCCACTAAGGGTATAAAGAAAACTGTTAGTCATAAACAGGCTAATGTGTATCCAAGTACTGGAGAGCTGCTGGTATATGCCATAGAAAAAATACCAGAGGGATATATATGTTATTTGGGTGATGAAATTTCTATCTTATTTTCTTTATATTTTTATATATTCCATATTTTCTAAAGTAAGAAATAATATATATTTTGTCACTTTAAGAAATAGATTTTATTGAAGTAAAATGTGCATTTTGAGAAGTTTGCACAGAAGTATACATAATAGCTCAATAAGTGTGCAGAAAGTGAACATTCTGGGTAACCGTAATATAGATTTGGCCATAAAATCTCACCCTACTAAAATAGCTTCATTGTGTTCTATCTCAGTAACTGGCCTTGCAAAGAAAACTATTATGTTGATTTTATCATCACAGATTAGTTTTTGCCTATTTTTAAATTTCATTGGATAGATTCATGTGATCTATGCTCTTTTCTGTATGGTTTATTTTGCTAAGTATACTTTAGTATATAATTGTAGTTTGTTCTTATTCATCACTCTATAGATAATCATTATATGAATAATCCACAATGATGCACATTTGTGCATTTGAGTGATTTCTTATAACTAATCACACTGCTATGAATGTGTGTATACATATATTTTGGTACCCATATGCTTGCACTCATGTGGACCTGCAGTGTCATAGGGTATAATAGACACCATCAAAGCATTTTAGATAGTGACTGTGTCCATTTACACTCCTACCAGAAGATTATTTATAAAAGTTTTAGCAGTTCTGCATCTTATCCAAGATGTAATTTAAATTTTCGTGACCAAAAGATGTTGAACAGACTTTTATAATTTGCTTATATGTTAAACTCCTTTTTGTCCCACCTCACATAACATGAGCCCATTTTTTATTCCCGTCATTGTTGTGGAAAACAGAAGTTTGCTGAATTAATCTGATAGCACATTACCTCAATTTTATCCTCCATCTTTTGTTTTTTACAATGGGACCTGGAGTACTGGGGCAGATGCCTACCAGAAGCTTATCAGTCATTCTGATAGATATGCAAAAGAGTAAATAATACATGGGCTAAGAATTGGCCATAGGGGATAAAAGTTGGTGGATAAATATTTCTCTCCTCTTTTACTTGGACAGACAATGTCAGGGTGTAATTTACATGGCTTCTCAGAAAGTCCCCTGAGAATTGTCCCCAAATTGGCCGTTACCAATCACAGACACAGTCATATATTTACTTTTTTCTTTCCTGTTTCACACTGTTCAGGACACAGGTAGTCATATTATTTTTAATTCCTACCTAAATTACTTGCATATCTGTTATTTTTGATGGGATAACCCAGGCAAAGTGAATTGGTCTTTTGAATGTATATGTTCAAGAATATGTTAGTATTTATTGTTTTATTTTTCTTGTTGACTCACAGATGTTTGTAATAGGCTGAATATGGTCCTCTAAAAGATATCCAAGTCAAATTCTTGAAATATTTGAATGTTACTGAAAGGATCTTTATAGATGGGATAAATTAAGGATTTTTATATGAGGAAGTAATTCTAAGATAATTCAGGTGTGTCCTAAATCCAATGACAAGGGTTCTTGTAAAAGAAACGCAGAAGGAGAATTGAAACAGACAGAAGAGGAGAAGACACAGAAGAGAAGACAAGGTGAAGACAGAGGCAGAGATGGGAGTGATGTGGCCACACGCCAAGAAATCCCAAGAATGCCACGAACCGTCAGATGCTGGAAGAGGTGAGGAATAATTCTCTGATTAAGCATTGAAGTGGGCATAGGGTCTTGAAGAGATTTTAATTTTTGAGTTATTTTCTGTTTTTAGACACAATTTTGTTTAACTCATTGATTCATATGCCACTGATCAGTACCACAGTATATGAAAATCTGTAACTTTAATTAATCTGATTTAATCATTACATAATGTATAAATGTGTCATAACATCACATTTTACTCCACGAATATATACAATTATTACTTGTCAATTAAAAATGAAATAAACCTCTTAAGAGCTATTTTAGTTAGGCACACCCTCAACTTGTATTGCCTGTTCACAGATCAACCAGATATAGGTTTAGTGAATTTTAAATTAAATACAATTCTTCCTTAGAGAAAATTACTGTTATCATTCTCTGTGAAAATCATTCAGTTTTTTGTTGTTTTATTTTTTAATTTTTTACAAAACCTTCAATTAGAGGCATCTAGTGTGCCTTAGACACTTGAAAATAGCAAGATAGTACATGAAGATCAACTTCGGGAGCCTTAATTTAAGAAGGAAAACCGGAATTCACTGAAAACATGAAGGACACCTCAGATCAGGGGAAGAGAATGCCAGCAAACAGCCCTGTGATGGTGTCTGGCTGATAAAAGTGAGTGAAGCACCAGTACGTGAGAGAGATAGAGCCTCCCTCTGTGACTCACCTTTCCACTGGGGGATCCAAGCAACCCAGGCTGAGAGAGAACTAAGGCTTCTCCCAAGCCTTAGAGGTAACTTGGGGAGAGGTTTGGAGGCAAAGTTAGGAAAAGGCACTGGGAAAAGCTGCAGACATGTTCCCGGACTCAGAACTGAGAGACAGCATGGCATAATTTTTAATCCAGGTGCATACAAAGTCAGCTATTTTTAGGTGAGCTGACAGTGTGGCCACACAGGCATTTTATCCTTGGGCCAGGGATTGGAGCACCTGATCTGGAGCTGGATAGGGGCCTCCACAGCCAGAACTGTGGAATGCACTAAAACAGTAGGGACTAGAATTGTGCTTTTCCCCATTACAAATCTGGAGTGAAAGCTATAGCTAAAGTTTCTCCTGACTGGTGAAACTTGCACCAGGAGCCACCTTGGCTGGGCAACCTGGAACTAATCTGTATGTGCCATTGCTGGGTTCCCCAGCCTGTTCCCCTGAGATCATGGTGAAACAAGGCCCTCTCTACTCCACCACAACAAAGATATCCAGGCAGTTGGAGCACTCGCTTATCTGGACCAGCAGCCTGAGCCACCCTTACCCTTCATGAATCATAGAGTGTAGTGCAGCAGAACCCTCTCCACTCCACGTCCGGGCAGATTACCAGACATTCAGAGCAACCACTCATCTGGTTCAGCAGCCTGAGCCACCCTACCTTTCCTGGACATAGATCATGGTGCAGCAACATCTCCATGCCATGCCCAGATGGATATCCAGAAATTCAGAGCACCTGCTTGCCTGGTTGAGCAGCCATAGTTGCCCCACTCCTTCTATGCATAGATCCTGGTCCATGGGGGCCCTCTCTACTCCATGCCCAGGCAGATCTCCAGGCAACTGGATCACCCACTCTTTTGGATTAAGAGTTTAGGTTGACGCCCACCACTGGGTAGAGAAATTGGGGCTGAGGAGGTTTCCAGGCTCCATGCCTAGGCACACCTTTGTGTGCTTGGTGGTTGCACCCTGGATTCTCCCTTGGTACTGGTGATTGTGTCTGCCATCTGGGGACCTATAGGTGGACATGTCTGCACTGGCTCTACCTATTGTGGCCCCTTCCCCACTGAGGCTGAGTAGGAAGCTAGGACCATTGTGCATTCCACAAATGAGCGCATTGCCTGAGGCAACAGAGAGCTTCTTCCAGTAAACAAGAATCAAATACGTACCCAACTGCGTTGGCCACAGCTTACTCTTACCTATGATCGCCGTCTATTGGCTTGTAGGTTGAACTGCACACCTCAATAAAAAACCTGCTTACATATGTACATAGGGGTATAGAAGCAATGCCAAAAGACCATAGCCAGCACTCATTAGAGTTGCACTTCATATGGAGAGGGAGAAAGAAAAAGGGAAAGAAAAAAAATAATAACAGCAATATAGGGAGAGACAGGAAAAGAAAAAAAAATCCTTCCTGCACAAAAATAATTACAAAAATTAGAAGTGCCAGTGTCTCTAGATGAGAAGAAACTAGTGTAAGTATTCTGGCAACATGAAAAATCTAAATGTAGTGATACCACCAAAAGAGTGCATTAGCTCTCCAACAATGGTCCATAACTGAAAAGGAAACTAAGAAATGAAACATAAAGAATTCAAAGCATGGATTACAAGGAAGCCCAGTGTGATTCAAAACAAGGTTAAAAACCTACACAAAGAAACATTAAAGGAATCTGGGAAATAAATGAAGAGATAAACATCTTTAAAATAAATTAAATACATCTTCTGTAATTTAAAAATTTACTTAAGGAAAATTTAAAATATAATTGAAAGCTTTATCCTTAGCCTGGACCAAGCAGAAGAAAGAATTTCAGAACTTGGAGACCAGACTTTTAAACTAACCCAGTCAGAAAAAAAATAAAGTAAAAATAAATTTTAAAAATGAACAAAGTTTCTGAGAAATACAGGATTATGTAAAATGACCATATTGGCACTCCTGAGAGAGAATGAAAAAAAATAAACAACCTGGAACATGTGTTTGAGAGAATAATTTAAGAAAACTTGTCTAATTTTTCTGGAGTAATAGACATCCAGATACAAAAATCCAGAACACCTGTGAGCTGTTATACAAGATGAACATCACCAAGGCATATAGTCACCAGACTGTCCAAAGTCAATGCTAAAATTATTTTACAGAGACCTAGAGAAAAAGTTCCTATCACATACAAAAGAAACCCCATCAGGGTAACAGTGGACTTCTCAGCAGAAAGCTTACAAGCCAGGAACCTATTTTCAATATTCTTAAAGAATAGAATTCCAACCAAGAATTTTATATTCCACCAAACTAAGTTTTATTAGCAAAGGAGAAATAAACACTTTTCCAGAAAATCAAGCTCTAATGGAATTATTTACCACTAGGCAAGTCTTAGAAGAGATTATTTAGAGAGTTCTAAACATGGAAAAGAAAGAATGATACCTGCTACTGAAAAAACACACTTAAGTAAATAACCTGCAAACTCTATAAAGCAGCCACACATAGAAACTAAAAAGCAACGAGCTAACAGCTTCACTGTAGGATCAAAACCTCACATATCAATTTTAACATTGAATGTAAAGGGTCTAAATGCCTCAGTTAAAAGGCTCTGAGTGGCAAGTTGCATAGAAAAGCAAGATCCATCCATCTGTTGTCTTCAAGCAACCCATGCCCCATACAACACTCACAGGCTCAAAGTAAATGGTTGGAGGAAGATCTACCACACACATGGAAACCAAAAGAAGCAGGGGTCACTATTTTTATATCAGATAAAACAGTCTTTAAACCAACAACAGTAAAAAAAAGACCAAGAAGGGCACTGCGTAATCATTTAGGAACAAGTCTTTTAGGAACAAGTTGTTTGTATGGAGAGGGAGAAAGAAAGGGAAAGGAAAAATAATAACAGCATTATAGGGAAAGACAGAAAAAGAAAAAAAAAATCCTTCCTGCACAAATTCAATTCATTTCAATTCAATAAGAAGACTTAACTACCTTAAATATATGTGTATCCAACATCAGAGCACCCAGATTCATAAAAAAAGTATCCCTAGACTTACAAAAAGACTTAGCCACACAGTAATAGTGGGGGACTTCAACTATACCAATGACAGCATTAAGCAAATCATTGAGGCAGAAAATTAACAAAGAAATTCTGGATTTAAATTCAACACTTGATCAATTGGACACAATAGAAATCTACCGAATTCTCCGCCCATCAATCACAGAATATACTTTCTTTTCATCTGCACAGAAAACATACTCCAAGGCTGACTACATGCTTGGCCCTAAAGCAAGTCTTAATAATTCAAAATTCAAAAGTAATAATTCAAAAGAAATAAAATTATACCAACCAAACTCTCAGACCACAGTGGAATAAAAACAGAAGGCAATACCGGTGAAGATCTCTTAAAACCACACAAGAACATGGAAATTAAACAACTTGTTCTTACATGACTTTTGGGTAAACAACAAAATTAAAGTAGAAATCTAAAAAAATTCTTTGAAATAAATGAAAACAGAGACACAACATACCAAAATCTCTGATTGCAGCAAATGTAGTATTGGGAGGAATGTTTATAGTGCTAAATGCCTACCTCAAATATCTACTAGAAATATCTCAAAATAACAATCTAATTTTATTCCAATAGAAATTAGAAAAACAAGAAATTCCTAACCCCAAAGCTAGCAGAAGAAAAGAAATTAATATTAGAGAGGAACTGACCAAAATTAGAACACCAAAATCCATACCAAAAATCATGGAAACCAAAAGTTTGTTCTTTGAAAGGGTAAACCATGTCAGTAGACCACTAGCTAGATTAACAAAGAGAAAAACAGAGATCCAAACAAGCACAATCGGAAATGACAAACGTGACATTATAACCAATTTCACAGTAACACAAGACATCTTCAGAGACTATTATAAACAATACTATGTACAATAACTCCAAAATCTAGAGGAAGTGGATAAATTCCTGAAAACATCCAATCTCCCAAGATTGAATGAAGAAATTGAAACACCGAATAAACCAGTATCAAGTTACAAAACTGAATCATTAATAAAAGATCTGTGAACAAAAAAAATTCTTCAGACCAGATGAATTCACAGCCAAGTTCTACCAGATGTACAAACACAATCTGGTACCAACTCTACTGAAACTATTCCAAAAAATCGAGGAAGAGGAACTCCTCCTTCACTCATTCAATGAAGCCAGCATCACCCTGATATCAGAACCTAGCAAAGACACAATGGAAAAAGAAAACTACAGGCCAATATTTCTGATGAGCATAGACACAAAAATCCTCAACAAAATACTAGCAAAGCAAATTCAACTGCATATTAAAATTAATTCACAATGTTCAAGCATGCTTTATTCCTGGGATGCAAGGTTGGTTCAACAAACACAAATCAATAAGTATAATTCACCATATAAACAGAATTAAAGACAAAAGCCATATAATCATCTAGAGAACAATATATTGATAAAACCCAATATCCCTTCATGATTAAAAAAAAAAAAAACTCAAGAAGCTAGGCATTGAAAGAATATACTTCAAAACAATGGGTCATCTGTGACAAATCCACAACCAACATCATACTAATTGGGCAAAAAATGGAAGCATTTCCGTTGAACACCAAAACAAGGCAAGAGTGCCCACTTACATCACTCCTATTCAACATAGTACTAGAAGTCCTAGCCAGAGCAATCAGACAAGAGAAATAAGTAAATGGCATCTAAATAGGAAAAGAAGTCAAACTCTATCTATTTGCTGACAACATAATTGTATACCTAGAAAACCCTAAAGACTCCATCAAAAGGCTCTTGGAACTGATAAATGACTTTAGTAAAGTCTCAGTATTCAAAATCAATATACAAAAATCAGTATCATTACTATACACCAATAACATTCAAGCTGATAGTCAAATCAAGAATGAAATTCCGTTTCAGTAGCCACACACACACAAATAAAGTACCTAGACATACATCTAAACAAGAAGGTGAAAGATGTCTACAAGGAGAACTACAAAGCACTACTAAAAGAAATCATAGATGAGGCCAGGTGCGGTGGCTCACACCTGTAATCCCAGCAATTTGGGAGGCCGAGGCAGGCAGATCACGAGGTCAGGAGATCGAGACCATCCTGGCTAACACAGTGAAACCCTGTCTCTACTAAAAATACAAAATAAAAAAAAGTTGGGCATGGTGGCAGGCACCTGTGGTCCCAGCTACTCGGGAGGCTGAGGCAGGAGAATGGTGTGAAACTGGGAGGCAGAACTTGCAGTGAGCCAAGGTAGCACCACTGCACTTCAGCCTGGGCGACAGAGCAAGACTCCGTATCAAAAAAAAAAAAAAAAAAGAAATCATAGATGAACAAACAAATGGGAAATATTCTATGCTCATGAATTGGAAGAATCAATATCTTTAAAATGACCACACTATCTATAGCCATCTACAGATTCAGTGTTATTCCTATCAACTTACTAACATAGTTTTCACAGAACTAGAAAAAAAATTCTAAAATTCATATGGAACCCAGAAAGAGCCCAAATAGCCAAAGCAGTTCTAGAACACAAAAAAGAGCAAAGCCAGAGGCAACACATTACCCAACTTCAACCTATGTCCTAAGGCTACAGTAACTACAACAGTATGGTACTGGTAGGAAAACAGACAGAGACAAATGGAACAGCATAGAGACAGAGAAATAAAACTGCACACCTACAGCCATCTGATCTTTGACAAAGTTAACAAGACTAAGTAATGGAGAAAAAACTCTCTATTCAATAAATGATCCTGGAATAGCTTGCTAGACATATGCAGAAGAATGAAACCAGACTCCTACTCTTCACCTTACACAAAATTTAACTCAAGATGAATTAAAGATTTAAATGTAAGACACCAAACTTTAAGAATCTTAGAAAAAAACCTTAAAAATACTTCCGTAGACACTGGCCTTAAAATAAATTACCATTAAGTCCCCAGAAGCAATTGCAACAAAACAATAATCGACAAGTGGGACTTATCAAGAAGAAACAGATAACCTATAGAATGGGAGAAAATATTCACAAACTAGCCATCCAACCAAGGTCTAATATCCAAAATCTACAAGAAATTTAACAACTGATCAAGCAAAAAAACAACCGCCATTAAAAAAAAAAAGACAAAAGACATGAACACTATGCTTAGTACTTGAGTTATGGGATCATTTGTATTTCAAACCTCAGCATTGAACAATATACCCAGGAAACACAACTGTGCATGTATTTCCTATACCTAAAATATAGGCTGAAGAAAAGGAAAAAAAAAGAAGTAAATAGTGTAACTTATAAAGTTTTGATATCAATTAGCATAAATCTTTAATATTTATTTATTTTCGGGTTTTTTTTGTTTGTTTGTTTTTTGTTTTTCTGAAGGAGTGTCACTCTGCCGCCCAGGCTGGAGTGCAGTGGCAGAATCTTGGCTCACTGCAACCTCTGCCTCCTGGGTTCAAGGGATTCTCCTGCCTCAGCCTCCTGAGTAGCTGGGATTACAGGTGCATGCCACCACACCCGGCTAATTTTTGTATTTTTAGTAGAGACAGCGTTTCACCATGTTGACCAGGCTGGTCTCGAACTCCTGATCTCAGGCGATCCGCCAGCCTTGGCCTCCCGAAGTCCTGGGATTACAGGTGTGACTCACTGCTCCTGGCCTAATATTTATTTTTCTTTTCAGGATGATTTTGGTTATTCTTGGCCCCCTGTGTTTTGCATATATAGTATATAGTCAGCTTGCCAACTTAATCCAATTGTATTAAATATGTAGATCAGTTTGGACAGAACTGTTGGGTCTTTAATTCCCTGAATATGATATATTTTTCACCTATTCTGGTCTTCTTTAATATTTACTGGTAATGTTTTTGTTGTTTTCTTTTCCTTACATATCTTTCATTATAATTACTATTAGGAATTAAGTTTATTACCATTATAAGGTAACATGCATAATAGAAAATGTATCATTTTAACAAATTTTAAGTGTACAGCTTTGTGGCATTAAATACATTCACATTGCTGTGGAGCTATCACCACCATTAATCTCTAGAACTTTTCAAATTGAAACTTCTTACCCATTAAATAATTATTCCTCATTTCCTCTGTCCCTAGTTCCTGGCATCCAGCATGCTACTTTCTGTCTCTATGAATTTGAACACACTAAGTATTTCATATAAATGAAATCACAATATTTGTTCTTTCGTGTCTGGTTTATTTTACATAGTATAATGTTGACAAGATTAATTCATGTTATACCACGTGTCACTATTCCCCAGTATTTTAATACTGAATAATATTTTATTGTATGTTTTTATCACATTTTGTTTATCCATTCATCCATCCATGGAAACGGGTTGCTTACATCATTTGGCTATTGAGAATAATGCTCCTATGAATATGGGTATGCAAATATCTTTTTGAATCTCTACTTTCAATTATTTTTGGCTTATACCCATAAGTGGAATTTTTGGATTCTGTGGTAATACTATTTTCAGTTTTGTGGAGAACTGCCAAACTCTTTTCTAAGGTAGCTGCAGCACTTTACCTTTGAACCAGCAATACACAAGGGTTCTAATTTTTCTACATCCTTACTAACACTTTTCATTATCTAGTTTTAAAAATACATTTTGTTAGGCAGGAGAATGGCGTGAACCCGGGAGGCGGAGCTTGCAGTGAGCCGAGATCGCGCCACTGCACTCCAGCCTGGGCGACAGAGCGAGACTCCGTCTCAAAAAAAAAAAAAAAAAAAAAAAAAAAAAAATTTTGTTATGTTTTGCTTTTCTGATAATGGCCATTTTAATATATGTGAAGTAGTATTGTATTGTGGTATTTCATTTTTCTAATGAATATTGATATTGAGCTTCATTTCAATCTTTTCATGTGCTTATTGGCCACTTGTGTGCATATACATATATACATGTACATATGTGTACATATACATATATGTACATATGTCATCTTTGGAAAAATACCTATTCAATACTTCGCCTATTTTTAAATTTTTTTTTGTTATTGTGGTGTAGAAGTTTTCATATTTTCCTAATATTAATTTCTTATCAAATACGTGATTTAGAAAAATTTTCTCCTTTTCTCTGGGTTGCCTTTTCATTCTGTCAATAGTATCCTTACCTGCACAAAAGTTTCTAATTTTGATGTAGTCCAGTTTACATTTCTTTTGTTCCCTGTGCTATTGTTGTTATATCTAAGAAATTATTGCCATATCATGAATTTCTCCCATGTTTATTCTTTTTTTTTTTGAGATGGAGTCTTGCTCTGTCGCCCAGGCTGGAGTGCAGTGGCGTGATTTCGGCACACTGCAAGCTCCGCCTCCCAGGTGCACACCATTCTTTTGCCTCAGCCTCCCGAGTAGCTGGGACTACAGGCGCCCTGCTACCATGCCTGGCTAATTTTTTTTTGTATTTTTTAGTGGAGATGGGGTTTCACCATGTTAGCCAGTATGGTCTCGATCTCCTGACCTCGTGATCTGCTCCCCTCAGCCTCCCAAAGTCCTGGGATTACAGGTGTGAGCCACCGTGCCCGACTTCCATGTTTATTCTTAACAATTTTGTAGTTTTAGCTCCTATGTTTAGACTTTTTATCAATTTTCAGTTAATTTTTGTCTATGCTGTAAAGATCCAACTTCATATTTTTGCATGTGTATATCTAGTTTTCCCAACACTATTTCTTGTAAAGTCCTCTTTTCTTTCAGTGGTTTTAGCGTGATTATCAAAAGTAATTTGGTCATACATGAGGCAGTTTATTTCTGGGCTCTCTATCCTATTCTATTGTACCTCACTGTGTGGTATACCAGTAACACACTGTTTTGAGTATTTTAGCTTTGTAGTATATTTTGAAATCAGAAAATTTGAGACATCTGACTTTGTTTTTCATTTATAATATTTATTTTACAAGAATATTTAGGCTGTTTGGTGTCCTTTAGTATTCTACATTAATTTTAGAATAGATTTTTCTATTTCTGCAAATAGAATGCTTTGGGTAGTACTGACATCTCAAAAATATCAAATTTTCAAACCCCAGAAGACAGACTATCTTTCTATTTATCTGCATCTTCTTTAATTTTCTCAGCAACATATTGTAGTTTTCAGTGCATGTCTTTTGCCTCTGTAGTCAAATGTATACTTTTTTTTTTTTGAGACAGAGTCTCACTCTGCTGCCCAGGCTGGAGTGCAGTGGCAGGATCTTGGCTCACTGCAAGCTCTGCCTCCAGGGTTCACGCCATTCTCCTGCCTCAGTCTCCTGAGTAGCTGGGTCTACAGGCGCCCACCACCATGCCTGGCTAATTTTTGTATTTTTAGTAGAGATGGGTTTTCACTGTGTTAGCCAGGATGGTCTCGATCTCCTGACCTCGTGATCCACCCGCCTCGGCCTCCCAAAGTGCTGGGGTTAAAGGCATGAGCCACCGTGCCTGGCCAGTCAAATGTATTCTTATGTATTTTGTTTGATTTTGATGCTATTGTAAATATTGTGGGCATGCATATGCGTACAAACACACATTTATACATGTGTAATATAATATATGAATATATTATAGTATAATATATAATAAAATTTATACTATAATTATAATATATATTGCAAATTATACTATATAAATTATGTTATGGTCACAACAGTTAATATCCAATTATATTTATCCATGTATTTTTTCTTTTTTCTTGCTCCTTATTTTTTCCTTTGTTTACCTCTATCTTAGATCATTTTTCTTTTTCCTAAAGATCCCACTTGAGATCTTTTGTATCTGTCTAAAAATATCTTTATTACAACTTATTTTTTGAATATTTTATATTATAAAATTATATATAATATGATTAAGTTGTATTATAATCATAATTATATGTGTTATAATTTTATATAACATAATATATCTTATATGTGATATATGGTATATATAATATATAATATAAATATATAAATTATATATACATTTATATGTAAATTATACATACATATATTTCTATATAAATTATATACACATATATAAATATATAATTATATATAATAATTATATATTATATGTTATATATAATTATAGGATATAAATATATTATATTATATATGTACGTAAATACACAGAGATATTTACTCATGAATTATATCAATATTTTCTGTTTTATATATTTTAAATCTATATTATAAGGTATAGTTAAGTTTTTTATGTTATTTTATTCTCATAGATTAATCCTTTGCCATAGTAAAATATTCTACTAAGTGTATGCTATATGCTTCTTGTCTTAAAATCCGTTTTTCCTCCTTTCAGATTTTAGAGTCATGATTTAGCTTTTTTTTTTCTTTTCTTGGGATAGGTTTTGTTCTGTCTCAGTCACCCAGGCAATCTGGAGTGCTGTGGCACATGATCATATGATCATAGCTCACTGCAATCTCAAACTCCCATGCTAAAGTGATCCTTCTGCCTCAGTCTCCTAATAGCCTGGATTACTGAAGCATGCCACCACACACAGCTGAGCTTGTTTTCAGTTACTGTGCATGCTACCCTTTCTTTTATCTTTTGCTTTCAAGGTTTTCCCACAGTTATATTTAAGATGTTTTTCTGGTTATCAGCATATAATTTTTTAAAATTTTATTCAGTTGCTGGTATTAATTTTGATATTTAATTATATTACATTTAGTGTAATTTCTTTGTTTATGTATCTAGTATATCTATTTATTTCATGTTTCATCCACTATTCTATTTGTTTTACATTTTATCATTGTCTGTACTTTTTCTTGCCTCATTTGGGTTAAACCCTACTAATTTTTTAGATGTTGATTATTTTACTATTTCTTTATTGTTTACCAAAGTTTACATTATACTTCAAATTATTAAATTGTCATGTAAATCAGGACTGTTAGCACTTTCCAGACATTTTACTTCTCTAATATCTTTTTACATATTGTTATTGTTGTCATTTAAATCTACTTATATTTAAATACCATGCAACATCATTGTTATTGTCACAACAGTTAATATCCAATTATATCTATCCAAGATTTTTTTCTTTTTTCTTGCTCCTTATTCTTTCCTTTGTTTACCTCTATCTTAGACCGTTTTTCTTTTTCCTAAAGATCCTATTTGAGGTCTTTTGTATCTGTCTAAAAAATCTTCATTTCAACTTATTTTTTTTGAAGCACATTATTTTTGGTTTATTATAGTAAAATAATTGTTAAGAGTTTTTTTATTGCTCTGTAAAGCATTTTTACAATTGACATTGGGCTCTCTTCTCTCTCTCCTCTCTCTGTCTCTGTGTGTGTGTGTGTATGTGTGTGTTTGAATTTGCTATTAGTATTATAGATAGCACTTTATAAGCAGTGCTCCTTTTTTCTTTGGTTGATTTTTAAAGATTTTCCATTTGCTTTTGACAATCAAGAATTTTACATAATTTGTCTAAATTTTTTGTTTTTTTTTTTGCTCTGTTTTATTTTGCCCCATATTTATATCACTTTTTGAATCTGTGGCATGTTTTAAGTCAGTTTTGGAAAACATGCAAATCTCTTCAAGTTTTCTGTTCTCCTCCCTATTTCTTCCCCTCCTTCAAAAATTAGGTACTTCAGATTTTTTTTTTTAACTTTATCTCATGTTCTCTTTGGTGGTTTCTTGTATTTTATGTTTGGATTATTTACATAACAGCTTTGTGAAGTTTACAAGTTGCTAAATAACTTGAAAGAAATATCAGTACAGATATGTAAACTTCTCTTTCTTTTTTTTTATTTGAGATGATGGTATTTTGCTTTTTGCCCAAAATGTTCTCAAATAATTGTATCCATTTTTTTTTGTTATACTTAGTGGGAAGATTGGTTTAAACCATTAAAGTCTAAAGCTAAATTTCTACTTGCTAAATTCATGCCATATAACCAACCCACATAAAAAATACAACAACAACAACAATAACAACAAAAAATCATTTTCAACAAATAAAAATACTCTTATGCCCCGTCCCATGGAGTTACCACCAAAGAGTCATCTGTATACTGGCTTGTAAATTACGTATTTATTTTGTCTGTTTTTTAATTGAGGTCATATGCAACCATATATTAAAATGGCTGAGGTTGATGTATTTACTCAATATTATATTTGTCATTCATTCATATCTTTACATGTAATTCTAGATAATTCTCAGTGTTGTAGTCTCTTTTATTATTTAAATGTAGCACAATTTGTTTTTCATTCCCCTGTTGGTGGACAGTTGGGTGGTTTTTCGTATATTTTGACTATTTTGTATACTGTTGCTATAAAAATTATTATACGTGTCTTTTGATGAGTATAAGTATATAATTTTCTTGGTTATATTCCACTTAGTGGTAGAATTACTGAGTCATAGAATATATAAATAATTGAATTTAATAATTAATAATACCACCAGCCAGGTTTCTAGTGCTTTTACCAATTTACCTTTCTTAACAGTTTAGTATTGTTATAAAGTTTTACAAGGATGCTTCAGATCTTTGCCAACATTTGGTTTTGTTGGTCACTTTATTATTGGTCATTCTGGTGTGTTTCTAGTAGTATTTTTTGTGACTGACATTGCATTTTCCTGAGGACTAATGAAGGTAAAAAAATCATGTTTATGTACAATTTGGATACTTTTTTAGAGTGTCATGTCTCAGTCTAATATATTTTTACCTTTTATTTTCCTCCAAAATTCATAATCTTCAACAATTGATTCTTCTAGTATCAATGTTTGTTGGTATTTTGTGAAGGGAGAAAGGAAGATTAATTTTCCCCCTCTGTTGATATACATTTGATCCATAAGCACTTGTTGGAAAAAGATCTTTTCTTTACTGCACTATAGTAATAGTTTTGTCATAACTTAGGAGACCATATGCTTTGGTCTATTTTTAGACCTTATAGTTTTTCCAATAATTTATTCTTGTGTTATTGCATCATTTATTCTCTATATTAATTGATAGAGTTTCATAAAAGTTTTGATCTCTGATAGAGAGAATTCTCTAAACTTGTTATTCTTATTATATATTGGCTGGAATATCTTAGCCCCTGGTTATTTTAGCATTAGTAGTAAAATCGCCTTTTCAACTTACATAAAACTATCCTTCTGGGATTTTAATTGTTGTTTTATTGAACCTATGAATAAATTTGAAGATAATTGAATATTTATAATATTGAGTCTTCTCAACATGCTATATATAGTTCTCCTTTTACTTATCCCCGTTTATTTTTTCTTGAAGATGCTTTTCGGTTTTAGTGTAGAAGAATCAGTAATAACATTCACAGCTTTTTGGTATTTTTATATAATTGTAAATGATATTACCTTTATAATGTTGTTTTTCCATTTGGCTAATGTATTGAAGTGTAATAAATTTTTGCATATTCACCTTGCATCTGTTGGCCTTTATACACATGTAATAATGCTAATATTTTGTTCATAAATTCTTTTAGATTTTCTTCTCTGTTTACCAGTCTACTCATGAAAATGGAGACCACATCTCTTATTTAAAAAAAATTGATTATAGGTTTTTACTTAAATAAATATGGGAAGACAGAAGACTCTAGAAATACTAGATGATACAGTTTGGCTCTGCATCCCCACCCAAATCTCATTTCAAATTGTAATACCTGCATGTTGAGGGAGGGACCTGGTAGGCGGTGATTGGATAGTGGGAGCAGTTTCCTCCAGGCTGTTCTCATGATAGTGAGTGAGTTCTCATGAGATTTGATGGTTTAAAAGTGTGGCACTTCCCTCAACATTCCCCCTCCACTGCCGCATTGCAAAGAAGGTGCTTGCCGTTTCTTAAACTTCCGTCATGATTGTTAAGTTTCCTGTAGCCTCCCAAACCATGCAGAAGTGACAGTCAATTAAACCTCTTTCTTTATAAATTACCCAGTCTCAGGTAGTTCTTGTAGCAGTGTAAGAATGGGCTAATACACGAAGATAGTAACTGCAAAACACAACAAAAATGCATAAGATAGTGGGAACAAAGAAAATATATTAGATTGTTTAAATATAAATTATTAATTTTTAAAAATTTAGCTTTATGGATTCTTATATGCGATTTTTCTAGTTATATTTTAATTTTTGAAATTTCATGGCCTCTTTTTACTGCATTTGCTTTTATTTTTTCCAAGTTTTTGAGATATTAAAGTGTCCCTGATTTATTTTCTAATTTTCTAACTTAGAGTTTTACATAATTCATATTACAAAGTGTAATTGTATCTCCAAGCATGACTTTAGTTTTATTCCCTAATGTTTTGTCATTTATTTATTTATTTTTGACATAAAATCTCCCTCTGATGCCCAGGCTGGAGTGAATTGGTGGGATCACAGCTCACTGTATCCTTGACCTCCTGGGCTCAGGAAATCCTCTTACCTCAACCACTCCTGGCTAGTGTGTGTGTGTGTGTGTGTGTGTGTGTGTGTGTGTGTGTGTGTGTGTGTGTGTAAAGACAGGATTTCACCATGTTGCCCAGGCTGGTCTCAAACTCCTGAGCTCGAGTGATCTGCCCTCATTGGCCTCCCAAAGTGCTGGAATTACAAGCATGAGCTATCAGGCCTAGCCTTGATGTTTTGACATTTAGTGTTTATATTAACATCAAGTTAATATTTACTAACTTTGATCATTTTTATTTCTTAATTTCTAAAACATTGTGACTTTCTAGGTTGTTTTAAATTTTTAAGCTTAATTCAATTTTGGCTATTGAAATTCATCTAAATTATTTCAATACTTTGACATTTTTTGAGGCAATTAAATTTGGAAAATATACCATGTGCATTTTCAGATAATATATAGTCTGTGGCTTCAGTGTTCTATATGCAAAAGGAGGACAAACTTGTTAATCATTCTTTTCAGATCATCCATTCACTTGCTAATTTTTATTGGCTTATTTTTTAATTATTAAAGAGGTATGTTAAAATTTTTACTATAATTGTTGGTTTGATTGCTTTATTTGTTTTGTCAGAGTTTGATGCGTACATTTCAAGGCTACACTGACAGCTATGTACACATTTAAAATAGCTTTATTTCCCCATTGAATTGATTATTTTATTACTTTACCACTAATTATCTCTAATATTGCCACTTGAAAGGTACTTTCTCTGGTATTGAATTTCCCCAATCCTATTTTTTCTTTTCTCTACTTTTTCTCTACTTTTTAAAACAAATAAATGATAGTTATTTTAATGTCTCTGATTACTAAATCTAATGTCTAGATCACCCATGGCTCTATTATTATTTTCATTTAATTTTTTAAATCCTGGTTTTAAATAATACTTTCTTGTCTCTTGATATACCTAGTAATTTTCTTTGGAATTCTAATTAGCTAACAAATTGTAGAGATTGTCATGCTGTCTTTTTCTAGAGAGGTTCACCCAGCCAGGCAGCTAGAGGAGGGGATATTAACTTTCATTCAGTTAGGGACTGAGCTGAATTGAGACTGGTTTGCAAATTTACTAAATCTCTGCCTACCTAAATTGTAGCTCTCCAGTGATTAAAAGCTGAAAGCCTAATTTGTGGACATTTGCCATTCGTTTGGCAAGTACTGATCTATAATCCTTGCCTCTGTGGCATGTGAGCCTGCCAACAATAATGCTCTGCTCTTCAGAAGCAGTTTGCTGCTTTTTTTGTTGTTGTTGTTGTCTTCCAGAAGCAGCCCTTTCCCAGACTAAAGCTGGACTATGGTTCCATCCCCATAATTGTCAAATATACTTAGGGAAAACACAGCTGCAGTCTGCTCATGTGCCTGCAATTATCCGCTCTCCAGAATCTTAGGTTCCAAAACTTGATACTTCAATATCATCATAGGATTGTTCTTAAATTGTACGGCTTTTTAAGTAGTTCTAAGATGGCCTATCCATCAGAATTAAAAATCAACATCCTCTTTCCAGGATTCGTTTTTATGTAACAAAAATATACATACTTTAAAAATATTGTCTGATAGCAATTTTAATACAAAACTATAAGACAAAATATGTTTTCCACTGTCATCAATTAGCAATGAAGATCATTTGCAATAATATAAATTATTTTTCTCTGATTTTTTTTCTCTATGGATGAATATTATCACAGATCTAGACTTGAATTCAAAGGCACTTGCAAGTGAAAATGGTCAAATTAAAATGGCTTATGCAAACCAGGAATATGTTAGCTCTTCTATATATATGGTGAAAGAGGTTATCTGTTTATTGCCTGGCTAGAGCCAGGCAATAAATGGTTGAAAAGATTCTGTATTTCTCCGTCCACCTCTGGACTTTGTTCACTATTTTTCTCTTTCAGTGCTAACATCATGTTATTTATTTATTTTTTTACTTCAGCTGGCTTATAAAAGTAATTCGGTTTTATTCTTTTAATTAACAATAATTTTCCATATTCATGGGGTACATAGTGATGTTTGGATACATATAATGTATAATGATCAGATCAGAATAATTAGCATATCCATTACCTTAAACATTTATCATTTCTTTGTGTTGGGAACAGTCAATATCCTCTTTCCAGTTATTTGAAGCTATATATTATCGTTAACTAGAGTCATGCTACTGGGGTATAGAACACTGGAACTTATTTTTCCAATCTAGCTGTAATTTGTATCCTTTAAAAAAGCTCTCCCTATCCCACTGTTTACCTATTCTTCTAGTCTCTAATATCCTCTCTTCTACTTTTTACTGTTATAAGATCAACGTTTTTAGCTTTCACATGTGAGAATACGCCCTTTTTAACATTGTTTCTGGGTTATTTCACTTAACAGAATATCCTCCAGTTTCATTTATCTCTCTGTAAATTACAGAATTTTATTCTTTTTTTATGTCTGAATAGTGTCTCATTGTATATATATCCCACATTTTCTTTACCCATTTATCTGCTATTTGACGCTTAGTCTGATTCCATATTTAACTATTATGAAATAGTACTGCATTTCCTAGATAGTTTATTGTCCTTCTTACTAGTTAAATACAACTATGGTACTTCTAGCCTTAAAGCTTTTGACCCAGAAAGAATGACAGTACTACATACGTCTATCTACCACACAAACCTCATAGGACAAAAAAACTAATTTTCTCTAAGTCACAGGGAGTTGGGCAATATGTTTGGCTATTCTTTGCACCCTTCATTCTTTCGAGCATACAGTTGGCATGACAATGTAATTAAAGCTTCCAATTTAATCACATGGAAGAGGGTAAAAGAAGTTTCTCATTTGAGAGCGTTGGGTAGGGATATAAAACAGATGGCCATGGTATCTGTTCAGAATTCTTTGTTATTTGCAACTATTCAATATATGCTTATCCCTGATCATTAAATTCTAACTACTCTTTATGTTATAGAAACATTTTTTTAACTTTAAAACTCATTTTCTCTGATTCCTCCACGCATAGTGTTTAGTCACTCACGATCAACCCACTAGCACTTTTCAAAAAGCGTCATGATAGTCAACAAATCTGTGAGTCTGCACAAGTTCTAGAACACCTAATAGTTTTGTCCATATGAAAAATACAAGCATCTACTCATCTGTGAATTTCTTCCTTAGCCTACTGAGGATATTTAAGTACTTTCATGTAACTTTGTTTAAATCTTTAAGCCTTTGTACACTTGCCTTCATACTTGTTTGACTATAATCTATATATTAAACATCGTGTTAGATTCTGGCAATGGTTAAGAAATTACAAATGATTTACTTTAAAAGAATCTTGTCATATAGATTAATATTTTTAAGCAACCATTATATAGTAATGTGAAAATATAGTGACATAAATATGAAGAATAAATTATGTGAGAACAAATAAGAGACATTAAGCCTTATTTCAGAGAAGGTGGCTAGAAAGAGATTAATCTTAAAGAATGTGAGATGAGACAGAGTTTAGTCTTAAGCTCCATAAGAAGGCAAAAAAAATAGTACATTGTGCACTTTTCGTAGAGGCAAAGGAAAAAAGTAATATGCAATTAATAAACACATTCACAGTTTCTTAAATTTTGTGTTTTCAACAGAAGATAATGAATAATGTCATAGGCAGGAGCATATAAACAGCTATGTGATGGTTCTTCGGAGTATAGAATTCCAGTACAGAAACCATTTACTCTTATTATTTGAACAACATTGTTTCAGTGCTTTATTTTCGCTATTCATATATAGTGCTCTTCTGATTACTGATGTTTTGTATGTGATATTTGTTTCTTCTCATATAAATTTTTTGATTTTCAATTATTTCCAAGTTTTCTGTAATATCACAAAGATGCCCTTCGTGTGATTTTTTTGTTTATAAGACAAGTCACACGTAAGTGTCCTGGACTGCTCTTCTCATTTTACTCACTAACCTCTACTATTTTATAACACAGCTTTTCTATCTACTTTCTCCAAAAAGTCGTAGGCTTTATTTTGAAATATTTCTTTCAAATTTGTATGGACTAATAGTATTCTTAATTTCCAATAGTTCTTTCTGTGGGTTGGAATGTTCACTTTTTTGAGGTGTATCTTATCTTTGATTCAAAAATGTAAATTTGTATTTATCTCTGTATATTAACTGTGGTAATTATATTTTTTAAATGTTCTTCTGCTTCTTGAATTTATTTGTCTTTTTCCCAAAATCTTTATTTTTCTTTCTTATGTACTTTTTTTCTCTTTTATAATGGAACCCCCTTTTAATGGTTAAATAAATGATTTTTTGGTTATTCCCCATAGTTAATAATAAATCAATTTAATACTGGAAAGATTTTCTGTATAAATTGATAGACCTAGGGAATTATTAGAACTTTGAAATGATATTTAGGCAAGAATCAGGCTGCTTCTTTAAGGACTTCCAGGAATCAAAAGGAATTTCTTTGAATCAGGAACCTACCCAGAGAAAATTATCCAATATCTCCCTAGGGCAAGGTATGAGCTGATAGGGAAAAGTGAGGATAAATATAGTAGCTTACCATCTCATCCTATAATATCCAGGTATCCACTGCATTTCTCAGTGAGCAAGGGTCATATCAGCATGCAGCTGATTTTAGAGATATTCTGTATTAACATTTCCAAATAGTAAGACCTGCGTCTCCTGCTGAGGTGTTAGTCAGTTGCTGGCTCTGCAGATAGAGGAAAAGATTCAAGGAGTCTCACTAGGCATTTTGTAGATTTCTGTTTTCAGCTTCACCAAAACTTTAGCCTTCAGAGGTAACTGATGTTATCAATTCCTGAATCTTTGTGAAAAACTGTATTGCCAGTTTCTTTGTTTCTTGTTTTCTTCCTTTGAGGGTAATCAAATAAAGTAAAAATGCAATTATTGAGAATTTCTTACCTAATTTTTCATCACATTGCTATGAGCAATATAGTTGATCTGTAGAAATCTTGATGCTGAATTAATATACCACTCCTTCTTCTACTTCAAAATGTATTTCATATAATTTTAAAAGTTTACAATATAAATTGATCATTTAAAATTTGCTGGTTCGCTCTATGAATACTTTGTAGAAGATTATTAGGTAAGTATAGTATCTTGAATCATTGGCAAAAATAATTGAAGTGGTTATTTCATTTAAAGTATGTTTGAGATCCTATAACTCATTTGGCAGTTCAGGCTTATGAGAGACCCTGTAGCACTGTGTTTGGGAGCTAGACATGTTTAATAGACATTGGCCTATTGTTTATTTAAAATAAGTTTAAAAATATTTTAAATTTGCTCTATATATTGTTTTAAAAATTTGCAAAAAATAAGGTTGTATTTTAGTTTTGTTGGTCTTTTTCTTTCTTTCTGAGTGAGGACCACATGTTTGCCACAGAAAGTCAGAAAATAATATTCAAAATAAAATTTGCACTCCCAAGTGTGAAACCTGCGAGGTGGAGTTTTAAAAACTAATTATCTATAACATATCTAATTCATTTATATTTTAATTTTAATCTATCAATGTCAAATAAAATAAATTATTTCAGTTTCAATTTCTAATGGTCTTAACAAGCTTCTGAGTGCTGAACTAAGAATTATGTCATGCTGTGTGGTGATGGTGTCCAGAATTAACACAGCTGCCAGTATTTCATTATTCTTAAAAAAAAAAATTACTATATTACACAAACTAAATATCTGTAGTTTAGGCATTGAAGCAAGTTCGTCAAAATAAATATATTTATTATTAGAAAAAAATCACATATAACTGAATATATTATAGAAATAATATTTTCAGTCAAGTAAAATCCATATTTAAAAATGAATTAGATCAGATGATTATGTATAGAAACAGTGGTAGAAAACTAAACATGTTTACTCAGTAATCAGAAACAGTTTATGTATGGAGTAACAGACAGTGAAAGTCACTACACTTGCAAAACATTCGAAACTGTTTAGCACCCATCTTTAAATTTCATATTTGAGGGATAGAAGGAGAGCAATTATGGAAAGGCTATGTGCGGTGCAAATACCAAACAATGAAGTATACGATGTGCTATAGAGTGTGAGTTCTGAATTTTGGGGGAATGTATAATAGTTCAATTCATGACAATTATGTTACTGACAGTGAAATTAACATAGGGTTTAGGAACATATGGCCATTGAAATGTTACTTTAATGACTCTTTCAATGTAAATACAAGTAGTGGTCAAATCTTCAAGTCCTTGAATGTTAGCAGAACACCAACAAGTTAAAAAGAGAAATAGTAAAACAAAATTTAAAACGAAGGCCTATTCTTTGATATGGAATCTCTGGCTGGTTAGCTGAATTAGAATAGCATACCAATCAGTTTAAGATTCAGTATGCATACCACCAACAGTGGTAGTTGGCTTCACTTTGTTTTGTGACTATGAATGCATCTGTTACATGAGAAAAGGGCAATTTCTACCTTATTTACCATTAGGTCTCTAGCACCTATATTGTGTGGACACATGGTGACTGTCCAGTGTCATGTGGATCAGTAAAAGACTGGGTGGATTAATTCATATCCTCAGACAAAAGAGAACAGATGATGTGCACAACTCAAACCTATTGACGACTACTTTGCATAAATTGAGCAGAACCTGAATCAGAGCAACATCTTTTTTATTCAAAAGACAATGCTTCATGCCATTGTATAAGACAGAAGAATTCATAATAAACAGTGTTCTAATGAAGAAAAGAGTGAATGCACATTTCCCAGAATTCATTGATATAAATAAGAAAACAATGTATGTTTCACTTGTAAAAGAGTTCATAAAAATTTTTATTTATAACAGTATTTTGGAGAATAAAACAATTATTGATGTTATAAAGGACAGTGGAATTTTGTCCCAAAATTTAATTATGAATAAATAGCAAAGGATATTATCTTAGCAGGCTGGCTAAACAACCAAGACTATGCACTGTCTGATCTATCCCGGCATCTAGAGAAAATGAGCTTGACAGATTGTCAATATGGTAATTATATAGAATATTCTCATAGACCATCTATTTCTTACTTGAATAATTTTATACCTCAGCAATAAAGCTTCTGCATATATAGGTTATACTAGTCCATTCTGCATTTCTATAAAGGAATTACCAAGTCTGGATAACTTATAAAGAAAAGAGATTTATTTTGTCTCAGGGTTCTGCAAGCTGTACAAGAAGCATGGTGTCAGCATCTGCTTGGCTCCTGGTGAGGCCTCAGGAAGCTTTTAGTCATGACTCATGGGACGGGGAGCTGGCATGTTACATAGCAAGAGAGGAAGCAAGGGAGATGCCACTCTCCTTTAAACAACCAGCTCTTGAATGAGCTAACAGAGTGAGAATGCACTCATTACCATAATAATAACACCAAGCCATTCCTGAGGGATCCACATCCTTCACCTCCCACTAGGCTCCACCTCCAACACTGGGGATCACATTTTAACACTGGAATTTGGAGAAGACAAATATTCAAACTATATAATGGGGTTAATTATAATATGTGTCATTTAAGTTATTACAATTATGAATATTCATATATAAATTATAACAAATTAAGTCTTAACTAGAATATTTATATAAATACTGTATAACAAAGTGCTATAATTTGATAAGTCATATACACATACATATATACTTACATACATATAAGCATATGTATATACATATATACATATATACATATAAGCATATATATGTATACATATATACATATACTTATATACATAAAAGTATATATGTATAAACAAGAGAAACTTGTATAAACAAGAGAAACTAAATGAAGAAGAAAAGTATGAAGTATAAAAGTTTTTAAAAAACAATTTTTTTTACTTTGTTTTTTTTCAATAGGCTGGCTTGTAACATATCTTATATACATATAAGCATATATATGTATACATATATACATATACTTATATACATAAAAGTATATATGTATAAACAAGAGAAACTTGTATAAACAAGAGAAACTAAATGAAGAAGAAAAGTATGAAGTATAATAGTTTTTAAAAAACAATCTTTTTTTACTTTGTTTTTTTTCAATAGGCTGGCTTGTAATAGTAAAAACATATTCGTTAACACATATTTTTCCTTTTACTCTAAAATAAAAATAAATATAATTAAATGGCTACCATGTTGCAATTAATATGTAAATAAGTAACAAATAAACTGAATCTAGGAGCAGAATTTAAAGTGGTAATTTACATTAGGAAACACTAAAAGTGAAATAAATATCAGAGTGATTAGTACTGGAAGTAAAACTAGTGTCAAGACCAGGATTATAAAATTAGAAACAGAATAGTAGTTTTTGTGTTTTTTAACTTTTCAAATGGAAATAAATTGATGAGATTTTCTTCTAAGCTTCATATACCAAATATTACAACATTTCAGATTTTTATTCCTCAGACTCACCTCTTTACATTTTTAACACTGATCCAAAAGAAGCACTATGAGCACAGAGAGTTTCACTTTGAAATAACATAAAGTAAAATAATTTTACTTATTTCTGCCTAATATAAACCTCATATGAACGATGATGAAGAATGTTTATAATAAGAACAAAGAAAACCCTTCTTTGCCTTATGCCATTTTAAAAGTCTATTATTGGGAAAATAAAATCATATTGAGGAATCGCATCATTACATCAGAAGAGCAAATTGTTGCTTTTTATGTCACCTGTACTGTAGAATATTTTGATTAACTACTGTAATTTGTTATACATTTACAATGTAAATGCTGAAACACTATTTAAAACCACTTTTGTATATCTCTAATTGTCTAGGTTGGCTGTTTGAGCTTGACTTAGGTTCTTCAGAGTGGTTATGACAATCCAGAAGCTTGAGAATCATTGTCGCACATATTTTGAATTTTTAATTTAAACATCAGACGGGTATGTTGACAAGATAATATTTCACATATAAATGTTTAGTATTATCTTATATAATTAGCAAAATGCAAAAATTAATATTTAGTCATTGGCATTTCTAAAAACTAAAGTTGTACTTTCAAAATATTTAAATTAAATGTCACCTTAACCTTCTATAAAAAGTTAATGACTAATTATTTTGTTAGGCAATAATATAATGTCTGCAGCACTTACATTATTGTTATTATTTTCTTTGAAAGCCTGGATCAATCATATTTGATATTGCAACACTCTCCATCAATGCATAAATTTCCTATGTGGTTTTCCTCTTAAAACATAATTCAATTTTCACTTAAATTTTCATACTATTGGGAACTTAAGTTATCCTGAATCACCCTCAGTTCTCTTTATGACAGGCAAAATTGTAGAAAGTTCTGTTTTATCTTATGGTATGTTATTTTATTTTATTTTTGAGCCAAGATGTATATAATGCTACACAAATCGCAGCAACTAGAAAATTCTGCTTTTCCAATAAATATTTTTATATTATTGAGATAATCTTAGATCAAATTCAGCTTTCAAACAGCTTCATCAGTGTTTACTTGTTTTGAATTTACAGTTCAACTAAAATCTCTCCATTGAAATTGAGGAAATTTATTCAATTGAAGTTGTCTCCCCATTCATTTCTTAAAGAAAACATATTATATTTTTATTACTTCGACTTTTATTCACTGTAAACTTTTTAAAGCCAAAGTAATAATGAGATATTGACACTTATTCTAGCTGAATATGTTTAGGTTATTTTAGGTCTAAGTTATTGTGCTGTTTAATATTACTTTTCATAGCTGATGGCAGAATTTGTTTGAATTTTTAAAGCATTCAGTTCAATTTATACGTTATTTCAATGAAAAACATCATATCTATTCATTTTTGGAGAGAATGTGTAGATATATCAACTACAAATTGTAGTGTATACAAGTAGAACTTGTTGCCAAGTAACAAATACCTATTATCAGGGGGATGATACTATATCTTGAACACAGACAGAGCCAGGAAATGATCTCTGAGGAAAGGGATCAGTCACAAGTCTATCACAAAACTCCCATTACAAATGGTACAGGAAAATTAATGGCCTAGGTTTTCTGGCTTAATAGGTTTCAGTCCCTGTCTTCTGGAAAACATGCATTTCAATTTTATCTACTCTGAATCACTATGGCACTTAAAAAGATTAAGTATTATGGGGTCTACAGAATAGTAATTTAGAAATAAAAATTCCTTTTCCAGGAGCAGCCTGTCAAGTTGCTAACATTTAGTTAAGCTTTCACAGTTCTCAGGAAAGCTTTATGAGAAAATGAAGCTTGTAATTGTGGTAGTCACCTTAAACCATGCTTTGAATAATCTTCAGAGGCATTACCAGCTTCCCTCTAGATCAGGTAACTGGTGCTCAGATACATACACTATCATATATGCACAAATAAAATAAGTAATTAAGACATGTTGACGTCATTTTTCATGAGAATTATTTTATGGGAATAAATTCAAGTATAATTAAAATGTGCTTAATGTTATCTCTTGCCTATGAACAAGTATGAAATTTATATGAAAAAGATATAATACCTTATTCCAGCAATGTGGTCTCTGCATTATTTGAATTCCTTGCGTCATTTGCCCCTTTAATTTATCTATTCCAAAGATATTTATTGAGTGCCAAATGTCTGCCTTTCCAGTTTTAAACATGAGGAGTCACAATCATATATGCCAACAATTAAGCAATTATTATTCTTAATGTGGAAATGGTAGAAATATTTTCTTAAAAATCATAACAAGATGATGATACACCTTTTTTAATTCTACTTAACAATATAGTGGATTTTCTATTTTTAGCCAGTGAAAATAATGCCAGAGAATATATAAAATAATATAAGGAGGAAAAAGAAATAACCAAAATTCACAAGCGATCATACTTTAATACGTTCGACTTATCTCAGAACATTTATTAGAATTGACAGAATCTACCAATAATGTTTGCTGTAAGTCCAAAGTACAAAAAACAGCAATTTAACACAGCACCAGTAAATATTCAGAAACTCAAATTCAATGTAATTTTACAGTAAAGAAACACTAAGCTATCTAGAAAAAAGATATTATAATGTATATAGGACTTTATAGAGAAAACACAAAACATTATTGAAGCCCATTAAGTTTTCCTAAATAAATTTTTTGATAAACTATGTTCATGATTGAATAGGCTTAGTATTGTAAATATGTAATTATCCTCAAATTTGTCAGTAAAATAATTACAATTTGAATTAGCTTTTTGAAGTATTTTATGAGGACATTGATGCTAACATATTTTTGTGATAGAGGAAATGGAAATGAAAAACCAACATATTCTGGAATAAAAAACATAAACTGAGACCCTACCATGAGAGAGAGATCTGATATACCTACTTGATATTATAATAAAACTATTCTTAGAGACAGAGTGTGGTATTAAGGAAGAGATAAAAAAAATTTCTCAAGAGAATTTAGATCTAAAGAAACATTCTCAGCAAACTATCGCAAGGACAAAACACTAAACACTGCATGTTCTCACTCATAGGTGGGAATTGAACAATGAGAACACATGGACACAGGAAGGGGAACATCACACAACGGGGCCTGTTGTGGGGTGGGGTGAGGGGGGAGGGATAGCATTAGGAGATATACCTAATGTTAAATGATGAGTTAATGAGTGCAGCACACCAACATGGCACATATATACATGTGTAACTAACCTGCACGTTGTGCACATGTACCCTAAAACTTAAAGTATAACTTAAAAAAAAGAAAATTTATATCTTAGAAATAAATCTCTTACATCCTAGATACAGAGAAAGCAGCTTTAAACATTTCTGGGGAAGAAAAGGCTATGCTAAAAATGATGGTGGGATAGTGTATTATTTTTATTGGAGGAAAAGAAAAAAGAATGAAATAATCTCTTATGCTATATACATAAGTTAATTTCTGATAGATTAAATGTAAATGTTTTTTGTAAAGCTACACAAATTTTAGCTATAGTAGTAATTATGTTTGTCTTTAGGTTATAGTAAATAGGATTTCTCAAGATACAGAAAGTATGCATATTGCAGTAAATAATTGATAAATTTTACCACATAAATGTGAAAATATTTTGTTTATGAAAAGATATACCCAAGAGATATTTAAGCTGAAATTGGAAACTTTGCAATTTTTATGCCTAATAAAGGATTACTACCTAAAGTGTATAAATTACTTTATATACTTTAAGAGGAAAACCACATAGGAAATTTATGCATTGCTGGAGAGTGTTGCAATATCAAATATGATTGATCCAGGCTTTCAAAGAAAATAATAACAATAATGTAAGTGCTGCAGACATTATATTATTGCCTAACAAAATAATTAGTCATTAACTTTTTATAGAAGGTTAAGGTGGCATTTAATTTAAATGTTTTAAAAGTACAACTTTAGTTTTTAGAAATGCCAAAGACTAAATATTAATTTCTGCACTTTAGGTAGTAATCCTTCATTAGGCATATATATATATATATATATATATATATATATATATATATATGTTTCTGAACATAAGAAAAAAATTAAAAATAACACAACTACAAAAAAATGTGATGAACAGATAGTTCAGAAAGTGAACCACAAATGATGAGAAATATATGAAAATGCATAAACCTAAGTAGGGAGCAGAAGTATGAAAATTAAGAGTAAACCTTAAATATCCCTAATCTGAAAATCCAAAATCCAAAATTTTCCAAAATCGTAATTTTTTGAGCACTGATATGATGCTCAAAGGAAGTTCTCATTGAGTCGTTTCAACTTTCGGGCTTTTAGATGAAGGATCTTAACTGGTATAATGAAAATATTACAGAATTTGAAAAAAATTTGAAATCTGAAACACTTCAGGTTCTAAGTATTTCCAACATGGGGTACTCAAACTTATACATTGAGATACTACTACATCACAAACAGTAGACGACCCCAAATAAAGAAGTTTGTAAACATAATATAATGGAAAGGATATAGAAATTTTACACACTACTGAAGTCTAACTTGGATAATATTTTAGGAAACTAGTTGACATCATCTAAAGTTAGAAGTAAACCACAAACTTTTTTTTTTTTTTGGAGAGGTGTCTCGCTTTGTCTCCCAGGCTGGAGTGCAGTGGCGTGATCACGGCTTACTGCAAGCTCCGCCTCCTGGGTTCACTCCATTCTCCTGCCTCAGCCTCCCTAGTAGCTGGGACTACAGGTGCCCCCCACCATGCCCGGCTATTATTTTTATATATTTTCAGTAGAGACGGGGTTTCACTGTGTTAGCCAGGATGGTCTCGATCTCCTGAGCTCCTGATCCACCTGCCTCCACCTCCCATAGTGCTGGGATTACAGGCGTGAGCCACTGAGCCCAGTTAACACCAAACTTTAATGAGTTTTTTTGGAGAAACTCATTTATCTATTAAACATATTCATTGCAGAATTTTTTGCAGTGAAAACTCTTTGAAACAAATGGAAGATTATCAACAAACTATAATAGATTACCACAAGGAAATAGAGCACAGCATTAGAAGTAAAAGAACTGCAAGTATACCAGTGACATGGCTGAATTCCTAAAAAATAAGGTTCAGCAAACCATATTTTTAAAGATTATTAGTGCATTATATTATTTGACAAACTGAAAAACAAGCAAAACTAAATAATACAGGATTTAAGACATACATACTCATGTAGCAAAAATGTGTTTACAAAGGTAAGAAAAGGAGTGAGGCAGGGAGGTGGAAAGAGATTTAAGCACATACATTGTTAGGCTGAGGTTATTGGGATGGGTAGGTAAAATTATAATTACGTTGGATAGTAGTTTGGCGGTTATTGTCTTATTTCAATGCCTTACTGTTTCTATGTCCTATTTATTATTTTTATGTACCAAATATCAAATGTTAATTTTTAAAAAAAGGTATCATTATCACATAAGCTGTACATAGGTACATTCTGGGATTGGACAGGTTGCAATTAAAGCAAAGAAATTTCAGGTTTTTTTTTTTTTTTTTTTTTTTTGACACGGTCTCACTGTCTCCCAGGCTGGAGTGCAGTGGGGTGATCTTGGTTCACTGCAACCTCTGTCTCTCAGGTTCAAATGATTCTCCTGTCTCAGTCTCCTGAGTATCTGGGAGCACACCACCACATCTGCCTAATTTTTACATTTTTAGTAGAGACAGGATTTCATCACATTGGCCACACTGGTCTCGAACTCTTAACCTCAAGTGATCTACCTGCCTCAGCCTCCCAAAGTGCTGAGATTACAGGTGTGAACCACCTCGCCCGGCCAATTTCAGGTTTATATAATCTGTGTGATTGTAAAAAACTGATATAATTGGAAAACAGAAGATACTCTCAATTTTAATAGCCAAACTATACTTTTTATATTCCTTCACAACACTATTTATTAAAAATTCTAAACCTGGCCAATAAAATAAACAAAATTATATATATGGCATGAATTATACTTACTTTTAAAAATCTTCAAATAATAAAAGCTTCCATAAATTATAAAATGTGATAATTCTTGTATATTATCTACTAAAACCATCATTCTTTTGGCCTTTATTCAAAGTCAATGTGACTTTGTTATAATACAGTGCATAAATTTGTAATGCTTGAAAGCAACAGAATCAACATATTTTTGACCAGAAGTCCCATAATCTTAATCACGACACTTTATTATAGCCTAACTTAAAACACAACACACTGTTTTTGTTTAAGTGCAAATTGTTATCAAATTCTAGCACTGACAGCATCAACTCTTTCTAGTTTGTATTTGTTTGTTTTTAGTAGTTAGTTGTTTTCCTCAGTTTTTGTTGTCACAGGTAGCTTACATGTGCCAAAAAAAAAAAAAAATCCAGAATATTACAATGGAATTTTAACGATAGTAAGAAAAGGGAGGAAATGTTTGAATTGGGCTTTAGTCACCAATCAGTGTTGCTTTTGGAAACAAACAAACAAACACATATTAATTATAAAAGATGTGAACAGATGTTCAAAGCTGAACCATTGAAATCTCCTTAAAATGATACAGACCTTCCCTCTTACGCAATGGATGCTGTCCAGAATTCTCTCGCAGACCCTGAAAAATGCATCTATTCGTATTGCTTATTATTTAGACTTCATCATTGTTTACAATCATTCAGTAATTCAATACTAGTCTCTAACTTGTCAAATTTCCTAACTAAATTTTAAGCCTGCTTTTAAAGTTATCTCTATGGGGACCTGCTTTGAACTGCAGAATTGGTATAAAGATTATTTTAAGCTGAACACATTTGGGATTCAACAGATGGAGAAAGAAGCCTTCTCAGAGCTTCCCTTATCTGACTAAATGCAGAAACTTCTGGGAAATGAGGCTGCCATCAATTTTCTTTTTGTGAGGGCTTTTACTCTCAGGAAAGAGAACAAAGTAAATGTAACATAAAATCCCTTTCAAGGGTAGTTCTATGGCCGTGGAGAAGAGGGAAAGACCACTCACACTTGCATAAACAAGCATGATCAAAAACTTACTTATCTCCCAATTGTTCTAGAAACCGCTTTGTCTTTGCTAAAGAAATCTGTTAGTTCTCCACATGAAGGCCTTGTCTGCTGTCTCCCTTGTCTAAGTTGGCTCTCCCTACTAAGTTGGCTATATAAGCCACTAACTTCAACCACGTATCAAGCTACTGCTTTTCTAAACTCCTGTACACGTACCAATATTTTTCCTGTTAATCTTTTGTCGTTGTAGTTGGCAGCCACAATCACTAAGCCTAAGATATTAGAAGTTTTCTCTCCCCAATACCTCCTAACATTTATATTTCCTCATGTTTCCCTCCTTCCATTTCTACTTCAAAAGCATCAATTCACCATTTAATTGCCACTCATTTTAAATTCATTTTACTCCTTATTTACTGGATACTATTTTTATCAAATTTGAGGTAAACTAATGTAGAGTTAGAAACATATTTATGCTTCTTAACTTCCTAATACGAAATCATGCATTGGAAAAAAGAAATGGAATATAATTTCCTTCCATCTTATTTTTCTTTCTTTTTAAAATTTCCCTATATGATATTATTTCAACCTCATGTACTTTATGTATTGTCCATATAGAGGAGTTTATATATAATTTATATATAGGAGTTTATATACAGTTGTCTCAGTTAACATTTATTAAGATTTATCCATGCAGATAATGGTGTGTAAAAGACAATAAGACATAGTCCCTATCTTGCCAAACTCAATATTTAATCTTAGTAGACATATGCAGTAAATTAAATACATTATATGAGTATAATGTAATATACTATATATTACAGTGTTTAAGACTAGAAGATAAATAATTCTGTTTCCAAAAACAATAAGATTTCTTCAAGCAGGTATTATTGAAATGGACCATTGAAAGATGAATAGGCATTGTAAGGAGACAAGATTAATTTGTCTCTCACCAGTGGCTACTATGAATCTGATTCACGTGACAAAGCAGTCAGTTCTGTAAATTTTAATCTCCTTAACAGCAGAGTTATTTAATGCCTGCTATTAACTAGAGAACTAAGAAGCCATTGCAACAGCATCTTCTTAAATTTTTACCTCAAATTTCCTTATATCCAAGATTGGAGTAGTAAAATTTACCTTGGTGATACTTAGGAAAACATTAGAAGTAAATATAATCATGATATCTTAGATGATTACCCTATTTATCATTTTTGTACGTTATTACCAAATCAGATTTTTAATTGAAAATAATTGTTATGTAAATGTGTAAATAGGCTATATATTACTTGTTAGATTATCCTGAGTAAATAAAGTTTATTTTCTTGAATTTACTTTTTATTTTAGTGATGCATTTTCATTTCCAAACAGTGAAGCAGGCTAATTCAGACTCTCCTGACTGGTATGCAAATTTAGAAATTATTCCATTTGAGTTCTTTATTTATTAGAATGATGCTATTCCTTAAATATTTTGCATATTGGCATTGAACAACTATAAGCCTAAGTAAACTTATAGTCTAAAAGTAAAATTATATTATTTTCAAAGAATATTTGACACATTTCACAGAAAAAGCTTAATAAAAAATATAAAATGATCCATGGGATTAGAAATTAATTTCTGAAGCCAAGAAATCATAAATCAATTGCAAAATATCAGTCTCCATGGCTAAACATATATTTAGAATATAGGTATAACATAATAAATACCTGTACATGAAATGCATGAAAGAATAAATGCTTTCTGATTTTTCTCCTTTCACCAAAAGTTTTTAACAGAGATATGTGAACACTTATACAATTATTCAAATTTTGTTACTTTATGCCTTAACAACACGTTCCCAATTTTAAAATGTGTAGGAATTATAACTCAAAAATATAGTACTATATTTACCAGAAATATATACATCTATTATATTCTTTTAAAGTGAATATATATGTCTATGTGTGTGTCACTATATTTTTCCTTACAGTTTAGTTTGACATATAATAAAAGATGATTATAAAAGTGAAAGATGATCTTATGTTTATTGGGGAAACCCCACCCCCAATACTTCAACCTAGGTTCTCTCAATTTTCCGTAAGTGTAGGCCAGCTGAGAAATAAAGAGAGACAGTACAAAGAGAGAAATTTTATAGCTGGATCGCCAGGGGTGACATCACATATTGGTAGGACAGTGAGGCCTACCTGAGTCTCAGACCAGCAAGTTTTTACTAAGAGTTTAAAAAGGGGAGGGGGTGTAAGAACAGGGAATAGGTACAAAGATCACATGCTTCAAAGGGCAAAAAGCAGAACTACTAGTTAGGGTCTAACAAAGATCACATGCTTCTGAGGGAACAGGACAAAGGGCAAAAGCAGAACTACTGACAAGGGTCCAACAAAGATCACAAGGCAAAGGGCAAAAGCAGAACCACTGATAAGGGTCTATGTTCAGCGGTGCACATATTGTCTTGATAAACATCTTAAACAATAGAAAACAGGGTTCGAGACTAGCTAACCTGTCTGACCACAAATTTACCAGGGCGGAGTTTTTCCCAACCCTAGTAAGCCTAAGGGTTCTGCAGGAGACCAGGAGGCGTATTTCAGTCCTTATCTCAACTGCATAAGATAGACATTCCCAGAGTGGCCGTTTATAGACCTCCCCACAGGAATGCATTCCTTTCCCAGGGTATTCATATTAATATTCCTTGCTAGGAAAAGAATTGAGTGATATCTTCCCTACTTGCACATCCATTTATAGGCTCTGTGCAAGGAGAAAAATATGGCTCTTTTTGCCCAACCCTGCAAGCAGTCAGACCTTATGGTTGTCTTCCCTTGTTCCCTAAAAATTGCTGTTATTCTGTTCTTTTTCAAGGTGCACTGATTTCATATTGTTCAAACACACATGTTTTACAATCAATTTGTACAGTTAACACAATTATCACAGTGGTCCTGAGGTGATGTACATCCTCAGCTTATGAAGATAACAGGATTAAGAAATTAAAGTAAAGACAGGCATAAGAAATTAAAAATGTATTATTTGGGAACTAATAAATGTCCGTGAAATCTTTACAATTTATGTTCCTCTGACGTGGCTCCAGCTGGCCTCTCCATTCAGGGTCTCTGACTTCTCACAACATATGTTTAAAAAGTATTGCCTAACTTCCACTTTAGGTCATCTCCATCTTTGAGAAATTGTGTTATTATTTAGCAAATATTTACTCCTTTTCACTCTCTGTCAGGACAGAAGATACTACTCTGACTCACTTTTAACTAACAAAATGTTAATAAACTGGTAAAAGCAGAGCAGTTTGATAAGCTCCTGAGCATCTGTGATGTATCAGGAGCAGATTATTTTCTTTTTTAAATTTTAATTATTTTAACTTTTATTTTAGGTTTGGGGCTGTATGTGGAGGTTTGTTACATAGATAAACATGTGTCATGAGGTTTCTTGTAAATATTACTTTATCACCCACTTATTAAGCACAGTATCCAAGCATTATCTTTTCTGTATTTCTGTCTCCTCTCAACCACCCCGCATTGAGAAGACCTTAGTGTCTGTTGTTTTCCTTTTTGTGTCTGTTGTTTTCTTTTTTGTGTTCATAAGTTCTTATCATTTAGCTCCCACTTATAAGTGAGAACATGCAGTATTTGGTTTTCTCTTCCTGTGATAGTTTGCTAAAGATAATAGCCTCCAGCTCCATCCATGTTCTTGCAAAAGACATGATCTCATTATTTTGTGTGGCTGCATAGTATTCCATGGTGTATATGTACCACATTCTCTTTAACCAATCTGCCTTTGATGGGCATTTAGATTAATTCCATGTCTTTGCTATTGTGAAGAGTGCTGCAATGAACATTCACATGCACATGTCTTTATGGTAGAATAATGTATATTTATCTGGGTATGTACCCAGTAATATGTACTGTGTCTAATTGTAGTTCTTCTTTTAGCTTTTTGAGAAATTGCCACACTGCTTTCCACAATGGTTGAAATAATTTAGGTTCCCATCAATGGTGTACAAGTGTTTCCTTTTCTCTGCAACCTCACCATTATCTGGTACGTTTTTGCTTTTTAGTAATAGCCATTCTGACTGGTGTGAGATGGTACCTCACTGTGGTTTTGATTTGCATTTCTCTAATGATCACTGATATTGAGCTTTTCTTCACATGCATGTTGGCCACATTTGTGTCTTCTTTTGAGCAGTGTCTATTCATGTTATTTACCCACTTTTTAATGGGTTGTTTTTCTCTTGTAAATTTAAGTTCCTTGTAGATGTTGGATATTAGACATTTCTCAGATGCATAGTTTGCAAATATTTTTCCCATTTTGTAGGTTGTTTACTCTGTTAATAGTTTATTTGACCATGCAGAATCTCTTAAGTTTAATTACATTCCACTTGTCAATTTGTGCTTTTGTTGTAATTGCTTTTGGTGTTTTAGTCATGAAATCTTTGTTCATTCCTATTTCCAGGATGATATTGCCTTCCAGCGTTTTTGTAGTTTTGGGTTTTTCATTTAAGTCTTTAATCCATCTTGTGTTGATTTTTTTATATGGTGTAAGGAAGGTGTCCAGCTTCAATCTTCTGCATATGGCTAACCAGTTATCCCAGCACCATTTATTGAATAGGGAGTTTTTTCCTCATTGCCCGTTTTTGTCAGCTATGTTAAAGATCAGGTGATCGTAGATGTGTGACCTTATTTCTGGTCTCTCTACTGTGTTCCCAATGTGAGACCTTATTTCTGGTCTCTCTACTGTGTTCCCAATGTGGTTTAGCTCTGTGTCCCTACCCAAATCTCATCTAAAATTGTAACCTTCCATGTGTAGAAGGAAGGACCTGGTGGAAGGTGATTGGATTATGGGGGGCAGTGTCTCTCATGCTGTTTTCATGATAGTGAGTGAGTTCTCATGTGATCTGATGGTTTAAAAGTGTGGCATTTCCCCTTCACCTTATCTCTCTCTCCCTCTCTCTCTCTCTGTCTCTCTCACTACCTTGTGAATAAAGCGCTTGCTTCCTCTTTGTCTTCTGGGATGATTATAAGTTTCCTGAGGCCTCCCCAGCCATGAAGAACTGTGGATCATTTAAACCTCTTCTCTTTGTAAATTACACAGTCTCTGGTAGTTCTTTATAGCAGTGTGAAAATGGACTAATACAATTCCATTGGCCTGTGTGCCTGTTTTTGTACCAGTACCATGCTGCTTTGGTTACTGTAGCATTGTAGTTTAGTTTGAAGTCAGGTAACATGATGCCTCCAGCATTGTTCATTTTGCTTAGGATTACTTTGGCTGTTAGGGCTCTTTTTTTGGTTCCATATGAATTTCAAAATAGTTTTTCTAGTTCTGTGAAGAATGTCATTGGTAGTTTGATAGTAATACCATTGAATCTATAAATTGCTTCAGGCAGTATGGCCATTTTAATAATATTGATTCTTCCTATCCATGAGCATGGGGTGTTTTTCCACTTGTTTGTGTCTTCTCTGATTTCTATGAGGAGTGTTTTATAACTCTCATTGTAGAGATCTTTTACCTTCCTGGTGATCTGTATCCTTAGGTATTTTATTCTTTTTGTGACAATTGTGAATGAGATTGTCTGTCTCATTTGGCTCTTGGTTTGGCTGTTTTTGGTGTATAGGAATACTAGCAATTTTTGCATCCTGCAAAAAAATTGCTGAAGTTGTATTTTAGCAAGAGGTGCTTTGGGGCCAAGACAATGGGGTTTTATAGATGTAGAATCATGTCATCTGCAAACAGAGATAGTTTGACTTCCTCTCTTTCTATCTGAGTGCCTTAAGTTCTTTCTTTTACCTGATGACTTTAGCATGGAATTCCAATACTACATTGAATAAAAGTGGTGATAGAGGTCATCCTTGTCTTGTGTCGGTTTTCAAGGGGAATGCGTCCAGCTTTTCCTCATTCCGTATAATGTTGGCTATGGGATTGTCATAGATGGCTCTTATTCTTTTGAAGTATGATCATTCAAAACCTAGTTTATTGAGAGTTTTTAATATGAAGGGGTATTGAATTTTATTGCATTTTATGCATCTATTGAGATAATCATGTATTATTTGTCTTACGTTCTGTTTACGTGATGAATCACATTTATTCATTTGTGTATGTTGAACCAGCCTTGCATGTCAAAGATGAAGCCTACTTGCTTGTGGTGGATTAGCTTTTTGATGCCCTGCTAGATTCAGTTTGTAAGTATTTTGTTAGGAATTTTTGCATTTGTGTTAATCAAATATATTGGTCTGAATTTGTGTGTGTGTGTGTGTGTGTGTGGTGGGTGGTGTGTGTGTGTGTGTGTGTGCATGCCAGGTTTTTGTATCAAGATAATGGTGGCTTCAAAGAATGATTGGGGAGGAATCACTTCTTCACTTCTCAATTTTTTGGAATATTTTCGGTAGGAATGATATCAGCTCTTTTTGTACATCAGATAGAATTTTTCTGTGAATCCGTCAGGTCGTAGATATTTTTTGATTGGTAGATTATTTATTACTAATTCACTTTTTGAGCTTGTTATTTGTTTGTTCAGGGAATCCATTTCTTCCTGGCTCAGTCTTCAGAGGGTGTATGTGTCCAGGAATTTATCCATCTCTTCTAGATTTTCTAGTTTATGTGGATAGAAAAGAACACTAAATATAGGATAGAAAGATCACTACCAGCTAAAACAAAAACACACTTAAACACACAGACCAGTGTCACTGTAAAGCAACCACACAAACAAACCAACATAATAACCAGCTAACAGCACAATGACAGGATCAAATCCACACATATCGATACTAACCTTGAATGTAAATGGGCTAAATGCCCCAATTGAAAGGTACAGAGTGGCAAGCTGGATAAAAAAAACAAGGCCCAATGGTATGCTGTCTTCAACAGACTCATCACATGCATAATGATATTCATAGGCTCAAATAAAGGGTGAAGGAAAATCTACCAAGCAAATGGAAAACAGGAAAAAGCAGAAGTTGCAATCCTAATTTCAGACAAACAGATTTCAAACCAACAAATACAAAAAAAAAATACAAAATAATGTGTTACCTAATGATACAATGTTCAATTCAACAAAAATACCTAACTATTTTAAATATATATGCATCCAACACAGGTGCACCCAGATTCATAAAGCAACTTCATAGAGACCTACAAAGAGACATAGGCTCCCACACAATAATAGTGGGAGACTTCCACATGCCACTGACAGTGTTAGACAGATTATCAAGGCAGACAATTTAAAAAGATATTATGGACCTAAACTCAACATTTGACCAAATTGATCTGATAGACCATTGCAGAACTCTCCACTCAAAAACAACAGAATATTCATTCTTCTCATTGCTATATGGCACATAGTCTAAAATTAACCACATAAATAGACATAAAACAATCCTTGACAAATGTGAAAGAATTGAAATCATACCAAAACACTCTTGGAACAAAGTACAATAAAAACAGAAGACTATGGAAAACACTCAAAACCATGCAATTACATGAAAATTAAGCATGTCCCTGAATGACTTTTGGGTAATTAATAAAATTAAGGCAGAAATTAAAAAACGGTCTTTGAAAATAATAAGACAAAGATACAACACCCCAGATTCTCTGAGACACAGCTAAGGCAGTGTTGAGAGGGAAATTCATAGCACTAAATGCCCAGATTCAAAAATTAGGAAGATCTTAAATTAACAACCTGACTTCACAACTGAAAGAATCAGAGAAGCAAGAACAAATCAACCCCAAAGCTAGCAGATGAGAAATAACCAAAATCGGAGCTGAACTAAAGGAAATTGAGATACAGATATTCAAAAGATCAACAAATTCAGGATTTTTTTGAAGAAATTAATAAAATAGATGGGCCACTAGTTAGATTAATAAATAAGACAGGAGAAAATTCAAATAAACACAGTTAGAAATGATGAAGGGAATGTCACTATGGACCCCACAGAAATACAAATAAAAGCAACCATCAGAAACTACTATGAATACCTTTATACACAAAAACTAGATTATTGGCCAGGCATGATGGCTCAAGCCTGTAATCCCAGCACTTTGGAAGGCTGAAACAGGCAGATATCTTGAAGTTGGGAGTTGAAGACCAGCCTGGTCAACATGGCAAAACCCTATCTCTACTAAAAATACAGAAATTTGTCAGGTGTGATGGTGGTCATCTATAATCCCAGCCACTCAGTAGGCTGAGGCAGAAGAATCGCTTCAACCCAGGAGGCAGAGGTTGCAGTGAGTCAAGATAGTGCTATTGCACTCAAGCCTGGGTGACAGAGAGAGACTCAAAACAAAACAAAACAAAACAAAACAAACAAAACTGGATTATTTTCTAGTTGGAGTGTAATCAAAGGAGAATTTTGAGGCATGGATGTAGGATCCACATAAGAATCCAACTCATAATTTGGATCCACTGCTTCAGAAGAAAGCTGTGCAATCTGATCTGCATGCTAATGAATAGATATATATACCTAAGCAGGTTCTAATTCCTTATGGGTGCCAAATTTTGGGAATGTTGGAACTCCCTTTAGAACCAAAAAAATCTTGCTTATTCTACAAGCAGTGACTCACTTTTCATCCTTTAACTTTGTGATCTTCAGGGAAGTAGAAAAATGCACATAGTGTATCTGGTAGGGATTTATTTTACTATTATGTACTGTGTATGCGGATGTATGTGACATACATTAAAACTGTAGCATAAAGTTTAAAGCAACCATACCTCTATATAACACTATTGGCTAGAAACTGTCTATTGTCAATAATCTTTGTGATTCAACATATCACATCTCTCTACTTCCTCTTGGAATGAAGCCCTGATTCAAATTTGGTAACAAACCCTTGATGCTTTATAATATTATTGCATATGTCTGTACCCTAAAAATTATCTTAATATTTCACATTTCTACTGGTGATATAAAATATACTGTGTCCTCACATGCATCTGGTATTACAAGTGTTATTTAATTTTAGCGATCCTAGTGGCTGTATAGAAGAATTTCATTGTTATCTTCATATGTATTTTTTAAATGAACAGTTATAACTAGTACATTTTTATGACCTTACATATATATTTGTATATTATGTATACATATTTTACTTACACAAATATATTCAGTTAAATATGCATATATACTAATATGTGTATTATATATAACATATCGTTATGGGCATATGTAATAAATATACTCATACAGTGAATATGTATACATATACTTATGTAGGCATAATATATATGAAATCTATTCATATGCGTATGTATCTATATATTATATATAACAAACACTTATGTACATATTTCTAATACACATATACGCACATGTACAGTGATTCTCACATATAAATACAGTCCTATCTTACTTAACGATGGGAATACATTCTGAGATATGCATTGTTAGGTGATTTTGTGGTGGGACTGTCATAGAGAGTACTTACACAAAACAAATGGGATAGCCTACTACACACATAGGTTATATGGTATAATCTATTGCTCTTTGGCTGCAAACTTGTACAGCGTGTTACTGTTCTTAGTAGATTAGGCAATTGTAGCACAATGGTATTTGAATATCTAAATATCTAAACATAGAAAAGTACAGTGCAAATGCAATATGAAAGATGCAAAATGGCATGCTATGTCCTTACCATAAATAGAACGTGCACGCTTGGAAGTTAGTCTGGATGAGTCACTGAGTGAATGGAGAGTGAATGTGAAGGCCTAGAACATTATTGTACACAACTGTAGGCTTTACAAATGCTGTACACCTAGGTTACAATATATTTATTTTAAAAGTTCTGTCTTAAATAATAACTTTAGTTTAATGGAATTTTTTTATTATTATTATACTTTAAGTTTTAGGGTACATGTGCACAATGCGCAGGTTTGTTACATATGTATACGTGTGCAATGTTGGTGTACTGCACCCATTAACTCGTCATTTAGCATTAGGTATATCTCCTAATGCTATCCCTCCCCCCTTCCGCCACCCCACAACAGTCCTCGGGGTGTGATGTTCCCCTTCCTGTGTCCATGTGTTCTCGTTGTTCAATTCCCACCTATGAGTGAGAACATGCGGTGTTTGGTTTTTTGTCCTTGCGATAGTTTGCTGAGAATGATGATTTCCAGTTTCACCCATGTCCCTACAAAGGACATGAACTCATCATTTTTTATGGCTGCATATATTCCATGGTGTATATGTGCCACATTTTCTTAATCCAGTCTATCATTGTTGGACATTTGGGTTGGTTCCAAGTCTTTGCTATTGTGAATAGTGCCTCAATAAACATACGTGTGCGTGTATCTTTATAGCAGCATGATTTATAATCCTTTGGGTATATACCCAGTAATGGGATAGCTGGGTCAAATGGTATTTCTAGTTCTAGATTCCTGAGGAATCACCACACTGACTTCCACAATGGTTGAACTAGTTTACAGTCCCACCAACAGTGTAAAAGTGTTCCTATTTCTCCACATCCTCTCCAGCACCTGTTGTTTCCTGACTCAAAACCACAATGAGATACCATCTCACACCAGTTAGAATGGAATTTTTTACTTAATAAGATTTTTAACTTTTTGACTTTTTTAATAACATGTAGCTTAAAACACAAACACATCACGTAACTGTATAAAAACATTCTTTATATCCTAATTCTCTTTCTTCTATTTTTAAATCTTTAATTCTTTGAAAATTTGTTGTCAAAAACAAAGACACAAACATACACATTAGGGTAGGCCTACACAGGGTCAGGAGCATCAATATCACTGTTCCACATCCTGTCCCACTGAGAAGTCTTCAAGGGAAATAACACATATGGGGCTGTCATCTCCTGTGAAAACACTACCTTCTTTTGGAAGGCCTTGGCAAAGACCTGCCTGAAGCTGCTCTAGAGTTAACATTTCCTTTTTTTATATAAATAAGTAGAATTTTACACTAAAATAAAGCTAAAAATAGAGTATGATAAATACATACATCAATGACATAGTTTATTATTAATATCAAGTATTGCAATATACTATACAGAAATATATGTGCTCTACTTTTCTACAACTGGTAGTGGAGTAGCCTTGTTACACCTGCATCAACAGAAACACATGAATAATGCTTTGGGCTATGATGTTAGCAATGGTTATTATGTAACCAGGCAATACAAATTTTTCATCTTTATTATGATCTTAAGAGACCACCATTATACATTCATTCTATCATTGACTAAATATTATGCAGCATATCGCTGTACATACATATATATATACATTTGACCCTCATTATTCAATAATTCATATTTGTGAATTTGCCTACATAGTAAACGTATTTGTAACTTCACAATCAATACTCATAGCTATTCATAGAGCAATGAAAAATTCGAGCCCCTGGTATGCATGTTCCCAGCTAAAGGAGAACAAGGCAAAACTCTACCATCTTGTTTCAGCTCTCATACTGTAAATGTCCATTTCATGACCTATCTAATGCCATGTTTTTTCCTTATTGTGTTCTCTGTTGATGATTTTTCTGTTTAAAATAATCCCCAGGCATAGTACAGAAGTACCATCTAGTGTTACTAGGAACAAAAAGACTGTGATAATCTCATTTACAGAGAAAATACATGTTAGATAAGCTTCATTTACACACAAGGGTAGGTGCTGTTGCTTGTGAGTTCAGTGTTAATGAATCAACAATATATATTAAACAATCATATTTAAATATAAACACTCATAAAACAAGGTTATATCTTAATCAGTTTATCAAAATATTGTGACCAGAGGCTTACAGAAATCTAACGTTAAATTTTGTGTGGTGTCAATTGTTCATTATTTGCTAAATCTACCTTTGTGGAGATTTTACAGAACGTAAATAGTACAGGGAGGGAGAATAAATGGTAAGTGTGTGTCTAAATTTTTTACAAATGTTTTTCAAATACACACACACACACACACACACACATACACACAAACTCCCTGTAAGATATATGTATTGCAAATATTTTCTCCCAGTCGGTGACTTTTCTTTTTTATTTTCATAACAATGACTAATGTAGGCAAGATGTTTTAATTTTGATTATGTTTAGTTTATTATTTTGCCCTTTACAGTTTCTATTTCTGTTTCTTAGGTTTTAATATGAAGCCTTTTGCCTATCAGCAGTTTATCAACAATGAAAAGTGAAAGACATTAGCAGATGTTTTGAATTAATTCATGATGGTATGTTACTTGTGATATAGCAAAATCAGATCCTACAGGAAATACTATAAATTATATGCTTGATAAAAAAAAGCTAGAAATAAATGCTTTAATCTTTTGTCTTAAGAGACTAGAGAAAAAGGCAAAAATTCCTGGGATGAAAGAGGATGAAAATATTCATAAAAGCAGAAACCTATAAAATAATAAATTAGTATAAAATAGAAAAATCACTGAAGCATACAATTGCTTCTTTCCAAAGAGAAATTGAATATATAATCTTTTAATAAGTCTGATTAGAAGAAAAAACAAAACAAGTATAATTCTAGCTATATCAGAAATAAAATAAAGACAGAACTAGAGATCATGCAAATATTCAGACAGATAAGAATAAATAATATAAATGATTTGTGCCAATTAAAAATTTGGAAGAAAATTTTTTTAAAAAATAAAATTTCCTATAATGAAAAATAGAAGAAATAAAATTAATTTTATATAAAATATATTGAAATTATTGCATATGCTTTAGAAAATCATGCATATTTTCTCATCCCAAGATGTAATCTCCTAAGAGGATTAAGGATGGGTAATTTTAAGATTGTATTTTAAGATATCCTATATCCTCAATTATTTTTGCTTTTTTATTTCATAAATTATTGAGACAATTATGTTAAAATTGTTGTTGTTGTTGTTTTCCCAGACAATATTACCCTGTCCCACCTATTTACCAAGTCTTTTATTCTTTCTTGCATGATTTTCAAATAGTACATTAATACTATTTTTGGTATTTCTTTTGGAGTAGGTTTCATAGCAAAACATTATTTCAGTTTTGACTGAAATTATAATTATTTTACCTTTGTTCTCGTTATCATTTTTTTCCCCTCGGAATAGAATTCTAATTTTCCAGTTATCTTTCAGTGCTATAAAGACATTCCATTGTCTTCTACTGTCCATAATTTGTAATAACATCAACTGTCTTAGTCCATTTGTGCTGATTGAACAAAATACCTAAGACTGAGCAATTTATAAAGAATAGAAATTCATTTATCACAGTTCTGGAGGCCAGGAAGTCCAAGATCGAGTTGCTGGTGGATTCAGTGTCTGGTGAAGGCTGCTCTCTCTCCTTACAAAATAGCAACATGAATGCTGTGTTCTCAGGAGGGAAGGAACACAGTGTCCCCACATGATGAAAAGGATAAAGGGCAAAGAAAGGGCCTAAGCTAGTTTCCTATTAGCCCTTTTATAGGATACTAACTCATTTATGAGGGCATATCCCGCATGACCTAATAACTTCCCAAAAGGCCCCACCTGTTAATACTACTAAACATCGGCATAAATTCTGGAGAAGGTATGCATTCAAACCACAGCATCAAGGTTCAATCTTACTTACTTTTTTAAATGGAATGTATCTCTGTTCTTTTGGTTGACAAGATTTTATCTGTCTTTAGTTTACAGTAATTTAACTATAAGATGCACAGGTGTGGTTTCTTTGTATTTATCTTCCCTTGTGTTTAGAACACTTTGAATATGTGGTTGATGTCTTTCATCACTTTGGGGATATTATTACAATTTCTCTCTTCAGATAATCCTTTACCTTTATTCTCTTTTTTGGGAGGATTCCAAGTACACATATTGTAAAAATGTTCAATGTACCCAAATGTCTATTATACTTTAAAAAATATTTTTATTAGTTTTTTTCACTCATTTCTTTAGTCTGTATAATTCTCATCTGTGGTCCAGTTCACTAATCCTCTACTCTGTCATGTCCATTCAGCTGCTATACGTTTATATTAATTTTTAAATTTCATTTTCTGATTTGATACATTCTAAAATATATACTTAAGTCCTGAATACTTATTTCTATGAATATACAGATGAATTATTAAAATTGTTCTCATTTCAATACTGGTAAGCAAAAATTTCTACACCAGATATGTACAATGAAGACAAAAATAAAATTGAGACAGTACACACACATACACACACTTTCCTTCTTCCTCTACTGAGTAAAGACATATGTATTTTTTACTTTATAATTTTATATTTTGCTTAATTATAATTTTGACACAATAATTTTACATGTTTTTGGGTACAGTTTGATATTTCAATACATGTATACAATGTGTGATGATCAAATTAGGGAAATTAGTATATTCATCAACTCAAACATTTAGCATATCTTTGTCTTGGAAAGAAATAAAATTCACTCTTTCAGCTATTTGAAAATATACAATGAAGTGTTGTTAATTATAGTCACCCTACAGTGCTATAGAACACCAGAATATATATGACCTATCTAGCTGGAATTTTATACTCGTTAACCAACCTCTGGCAATCCCCACCTCCACACTTCCAGCCTTTTATATTATGTGTGTTACTTCCATTTTTGTTTTTGTTAAATGCTTTTCACAAATTAATCTATTGTAGTTTATGTGCTAATGTAATCCCTTTAATAGTCATCTCAACGCTAATGGTTTTAAATTAAAAACAACCAAGCAATAAAAATAAGTGATTTATACCATTTTTTTCTATAACCGCGTTTCTAATTCTAAAAGAGAATTACTTAAAAATACAGCTGATTTTATTATTGTAATATATAATAAGCTTTTATTGATCCTCTAAATCATTGATTAGATATAAAACAAACACATTAAAGAACTGTTTTGAGTAATCAGATTAAAACCACAAAAAAGCTTTTAATTAAAATTTAAGCTATTTTCATACTGAGAAAATATAATTTTATACCGAAATTTTGAACAACATTAATAAACTAAATACATAATAGTAAATAAATAAGTAAAATCATTTTACTTAACAATAAAACCCCAAATCTTTAGTTTATTACATGTTGTCCTTTTATTTAAAAAATCCAAATTAAAACTCTCATTTAAGTCACATTTTCCACCAGGCTATAAATACATTGCACCTCATCCAAAATGTATTACTGTCTTTTTGCCAACTATTCCACGCAATTTCTTAAAACTCTGTTTTTAATCATATTGCTTTCTTATAAAGATTCGTCATTCTTACTGTATTTGTTTTCATGTTACTATCTTCTTTGATGTTCCTAGGTAGAAATTATCTTTTCCTTATTATAATTTTTATAATTATGTTCATTGTTCCCTCATTATTTTATTCATTCTGTCTTATAGCTGTTTGTGAAAATCCAAGAAAGTATGTTGTAAAGTATAAATATATAAGCAAATAGAGCTCAATAATACCCTATATATTAGTATTATATTATATACATCTCATCACTGTGCCTTAGACAGTGCAGACACATAGTGGGTCCATGTAACACTTCATAAATGGATATAATTAACTGTTACTGTTAACACTGTTGATTAATATTTTTGACATGTTTATTGATCTAACAGATGTTGGTTTGTGGTTACCTAGAACTACTGTAATTTCTTACTTAGTTATAGATTAAGTAACATTTAAAAAATATTTAACTTCCAATAATATTTGCTTCTTTTTAAAATAAAACTAATGACAATAGAATAAAATTTTCTGCAATCATATAGTACTATGAATTCAATGAATGAGTACTAGATACTAAAATAATAAAATGAAAAAGACAAATATAAAAAATACAAAGGAACACATTCATTTTCAGTTACGAAGGTTAATTATGACACTGCGTTAATAATTTTCAATATACTTTAAGAGCTTTGGTGCACATAGAAGTATGGTCATTCTTCTACATTTTGTGTCTTTTATTTTGTTATTATTGGTTCCTTTCTGCTAAATTTAATTATCTAGAGTATAGATCCATTGAAACCACAGTGTGCAATTTATAGATCTCTTATTTCTCCAATAAAGTATTAATTACAACTTTTTTGAACATTTTAGAACTTAGTGATTGATACTTTTCATTGCAATATTTATTTATTGTTTTTAAATGTTTTCAAAATCCTCTTTTCTAGATCGTAAAGAATTTCATACTTTCCTTAACAGGAAGCAGGTAGTTCATTTGTTGCTACTGATCAGTGTTATTATCAATTTTATTGAAACTATAAAAATATGTCATCCAAAGAGATTTGAAATTTTTAAAATTATATGCATATACCAATCATTTTTTGGAAATTGTCTAAAATTTTACCAGTAATTTATTCACTCAGTTTACTAGCTTCAATGTTTTTATTTCTCAGATTGAGAAAGACATATTACCAACATTCTTTCATAAGATAGTAAAGTTATTCAATCTTTCGTCTAAAATTATGTAGAAATTCACCCACAGACATTGAGATTTTTATTTTGATATCAAAAGTTTGTAGGATGTATTAACCAATAAATTTTTTTGTGGCCTATAATATTATTGGTCATTAAAAACCATCATATTTACTTTAATTAAATAAAACAAATGGATATAAAATAGTAAAGTTTATCTCAACAAAAACCCCAATGTAGTAGAATATATTTTTAACTGAATATGGGCAGCCAGAGCCTCTGAGGAGTCAAAGGACAGCTGGCTTGACAACACTTGACATCCTGTGTGTAATTGGTTTTGAATGCTTGACAGATTTTTATAATGATATGGAGCACTCAGACTAGCAGGTAACTGTTGGGAACAGATTGACTGGTGATGAGGCCATTTTAATACAACACTTACATAAGAATCCTTTAGATTCACTTCACATTAAAGATGCATTCTTTTTAGTTCAAAAGCTTTCCCAGCAGTATAACCTTTTCCATCAAATTCAAGCATTGAATAACTTAACGATCAATAATTGTTTAATTAATTTTTTTTCTTTTCTTCCATATTCAACATGTAGGTCAATTTTAGATTGAGAGAAAGACTGTATTAGCTAGAAACAGGGGAAATAAGACCTTTTGGGGCCTAAATTCTATTTATTGTTCAAATATCACTTGGGTATCTTTTCATGCAGGTACCAGACTCAGTCCAATTGCAAGAAAACAATTTAGATAGTTATAATCATACCAAAAACACATAAGGAAGTAATAATCAAATTATGACAATAGCTGTGGTACAGAAGGAATAAATCTACATACAGAAACAAAAAGCCAAGGTTTACGCTTTCAGTCCACTATTCACATCATAAATTCAAATGTTTCTTCTTTCAACTATAAAGTATGATACTTCCTAGAGTTGTATGAAAATTAAATCAGAGGATACATTTTTGCATATTGTCATTATGTCCACGTACATTGCTTGTCATACAAACTACTCTCATCTTCATAATTTATTAAAATTTTTCAAAATTTTATAATATTACTTTACTGTATAGCCTCCTATGTTTTGCTATTATTTTCTTTTGTTTTTTGAGGGGAGTCAAGGTTTGTAGCTGTAACATAATCAATACCTGAAGTTATCAATGGCTTATCAGTTTTTTTCACCCTAAAAATATTAGTAATTTGCAACCTTTCCTTTTACAATTGTTATGCTATCATGAATTGTCTAAATTGATTATTAGGTGGCTACAATTTAAAAGATAAAACCACTAAGTTTAAAGAGTTACTAACATCAGTATAATACAATTATAGAATGTGAAACCCACTAGAAGTTAGGATAAAAGAAGAAAGATATTGACTATACTGTAAAACAGACAATTTAGCATCCTAATATGTAGAAATAAGATATTCTAGGTGTTAAGAGGAATGAGGAATAATTATTCACTATCAAAATTGTTCATTGTTTTATAGACTAGGAGATTTTTAAGATAAGAACCAAATGGGTAGAATATAGTCAGAGGTGAGAACTGAGAGCAGTAGCAGAAGTAAAGTCACAGGAGAGCAAATATATATATATATATAAAATTAATATAATATATATAAAAATTATATATATAAAAATATAAAAATTTTTAATTTTATATTTATATAAAATATGTATATATTTTAATTTTATATTAATTTAATTTTAAATTAATTTATATTAATATTAATTTTAATGTTATTTTTTAGAAAATATTTGTATATTTATATAAAATGTAAAATTTATATATATATAAATTTGTATATAAATATGTCACTGTGGTATACGAAGATGAGTGACAAAATATTCCTTTAAGGGAGTTCTTTGCACCCACTCATGCTTCATTTCTATTTGCTTTAGAACCATTCAGACTGAGTCCTAATTTTCTCATACTTGGATTGTTAGCAAAGCCTCCTTTGCTCTTAGATACTGTTAACTTGAATGTCCTCAAAAGCAAGTTTCTGATGTATCTTTCAAAATCATAGTATCAATATGTTTTGTACCCACTTGAAATAGTATTTTTATTTTTATAAAGTTCACCAAAGTTGAATCAAATTATCTTCCCCAAATTATTACTCACTCATTTGGTATAAGTAATCTATATTCCTTACACAAGAATGCTCAGCATTCCCAGAATATTCCATTTTGTCATGCCCTACCAACTCCCAATTCCCCCAGCTACTTTATACATAAACCTAAAATGATTATAATTTTCCTCAAAAGTATATCAGTTTTCATCACCAAAATTAAACAAGTTTTTCTCACTCCAGATGCTATTTATTTGTTCATTCATTTATACAATTGGATGTAACAGTATTTGTTAAATAATTATTATATGTCAGGATTCTTAATATGCATGGAGAATTTAAATTTTCTTTTAGCCTTCATAAAGCTCCTCCTGTTTACATCAGTGGGAAAAAAATAAACAATGAAAGTTTTTCTTTCTTTTTTTTTTTCTAGGCTTACAGTGTCTACTGCCCATTCCATGCATTTAGGCTTTTCTTACATATGACCTTTTTGAATTTTGGTATGAAGTCGACACATAAACATGCTATAATATCTGACAACTTTTGAAGAGATAATATTAGAACCCACATCACCCTCCCACTACCGCCCCCATACTCTTCTTCTCTTTATGCACTTGATTATAAAAAGCTGTCTCTACTCATTCTAATTATATGTTGTCTTAAGCTTACTACAGTCAGGTTTTCTGCCTGACTTTTTCTCCCAACTAGTCTTGTCAAGGTTAGCAATGGATTATATATTTCAATGTAGAGTAGAAAATTATCTTCTTTAACTGCTTCCTTTATCTAAATAGCACCATGGACCTTAATCCTAGGGTCTCTTTTTGTCTCTATGCTCATTTCCTAGGTGATCTCACTGAAATCCGTAGTTTATAGTGATACTTGAACATTTGTAGTTCCATCATCAATCTTCTCCTCCAATTTTATTTTACATATCCAAATGTCAATGAAGTAGGCCAAGCGTGGTGGCTCACAACTGTAATCCCAACACTTTGGGAGGCCTAGGCAGGCTGATTGTCTGAGGTCAGGAGTTTGAGACCAGTCTGGCTAACATGGTGAAATCCTGTCTCTACTACAAATACAAAAATTAGCTGGGTGTGGTGGCAGGCACCTGTAATCCCGGCTACTTGGGAGGCTGAGACAGAAGAATCGCTTGAACTCAGGAGTTGGAGGTTGCAGTAAGCCAAGATTGCACTACGGCACTCCAGCCTGAGCAACAGAGCGAGACTGCATCTCAAAAAAAAAAAAAAAAAAAAAAAAAATTAGCCAGTCGTACTGGTGCGCACCTATAGTTCCAGCTACTCGGAATGCTGAGGCATGAGAATCTCTTGAATCTGGAGGCAGAGGTTGCAGTTAGCTAAGACTGAGCCACAGCACACCAGCCTGGGTGACAGAACAAGACTCTATCTCAAAAAAAAAAGAAAAAAAAAAAGTCAATGAAGTTATCCCCACATGGATATCCTAGTGGGTTGATAGGGTCTCCACAAAAACATGTCTACCTAGGCCTTCAGTAGATGACCCCCTTTGGCTATTGAATCTTTGCAAATGTAATGAAAAATTAGGTTACACTGGATTACAGTGAGTCATAAATCCAATAACTGATGTCCTCATAAATAAAGGAGATGAGCAAGAGACACACAGTGAAGATAATGTGAAGATAGAAGCAGACACTGGCATGATGTGTCTGCAAACCAAGGACTATCAGGAAACACCAAAAGTGGAAATAAGCACAGAAGGATTCTCCTCTAGAGCCTTGGCTGTTTTAGGCCACTGAGTTTGCGATAATTTGTTAAAGCAATCTTAAGTAGTTAATACACATATGTAATAATTATTGCTAACCTAATCTATCCATAGCCAAATTCTTAATTTTACATCATATGCTCTCCCAATAACTCCTAATCCAAATCATCCTGGGTTAAAAAAAAAAGACACTCCAAATCTCCCATTTGCTTAGACCAAAAGTTCAAACTCATGAATGGTACTTCCCTTTCTCCACTTGCCTCAGTTTTTTTTTTCCCTCAAGTTCTGCTGCCTCCACCCTCATAACAGTATTCCAAATGTAACCACTTATTAACAATTTTACTACTATCAGCCCTATTAAAACCATGATCATTTTTCACCACAATCATCGACTGGTGTCTGTGCTTCTTCCTTTACCTTGCTGTATAGTCCCTGTTACATAAAATAGCGTAATGACTCTTTAAAAATGCATGACAAGTGTTACTCTCCTAATCAAAACTCCTCTAATGGTTTTTCACTTGAACCAAACAAAATCTAAAATTACTGTAATATATACCCAGATGTATTTAGACTTAATTTCCTACCATTTCCATACTCCTTTCCATTAGTGCTAAGGTGATCTTGCTCTTTGAAAATGCACAGAACTGTATCTTTTCAATAGCTGTTCCCTATGTAGATAATGTTATTTCTCCAGATAGCAACATGGGCTGTTAACCCAGCCACTTCAAGTGTAAACCTATGTAATAATGCTTTCCTGGCTACTTATGGAAAATAGCAACAAACCTAGCATACTTAGAAATTCCTTTTTTTTTCTTATCCTGACATTTCATTTATCACTATACGATATAATGTATTTATTTGTTTATGTAGTAGTATTCTGTCTGTCACACTGAAATATAAACCATTTTGGCAGGGTATTTTCTTCAATTTGCAACTTTTTTCAATGTTCAATCTGCTTCATTGGAGATTTCCTTGCATAAAGTAGTTTCTAATAAGTATTTTCTAAATAAATTAATAATTCATGTTCTTCCATCAGTACATTAGTATTGTGGAATGAATGCAGCAGTAGCCTTAATGTGATCATCTTTCCCTATCATCACACCCTTTAATTTTTTTTTTTCAACGCAGAATCTGAGCTTGGCTATCTGACTTACTTTGGCTGATGTGATGCAAGCAATTGTGATCCAAGCACAGACATAAAAAGGACTTCCACATTAAGACTCACCTTCTTGCTAATCTTAGAACACTGTCACCATAATCTAGGCTACTCTGCTGGAGAATTGATGATACGGAGTCCAGTTAACCTCATTATTTCAACTAACAGTCATTCTAATTATATAAGATATATGAATGAAGCCATCCTAGACTAGGAAGCTCCCAACTTTCCTACTAGCAGAGCACAGAAAAATGGCCAAACCCAACAACAATCAACAGAGGTAAACTAAAGCTGGTTCAGGTTGGCAGAATGCCAGTATGACCCATTGTTATGTGAATAATACTAAATATTGTTTTAAGAAATTAACTTTGTGTTTTGTTTGCTTCTGTTATCCACCAAAAATTGATAAAGGAAAAGAATAATGGTATCCTAAATTGACAATATTTTCCCTGGCAAGGTTTACAATTATATTCAGTGTTTAATAACTATTTATTGCTTGAATTTATTAATATATGCATCATCCAGTTCTTTTAATGATGCTCAAGGTTTAAGTTGATTAAAATTGAACAGATAGCTAACCAAATACCTTACTATGTAAAGATTAATTTTGTAACTACTTAATATTTTATGATCTGTAAATTCCAATTGATCATATGATAGGTAGATATAAAATTAAAAATAAAAATAACATAATTAGCCCAATTTTAGCTCAATAAAATATTATCTATGATAAGAAAAAATAGGAACCAAAGCTTTAAGAATCAAATGTGAGAAATATACAGAAAATATAATATCTGTCTTCTTTCAGTTTTTCAAGCAAACTAAATATTAGCTGCTCATTGTAATAACAGTTCCCTTTTCCCCTTTTAAATAAAAATATTAAACAAGCAAAAACAAAAATAACAAAATGGAGTGAATGATAAACTGAACACTATTGTAACCACCATTCATATTTATCATCTGTCAATGGTTTTTTGTTTTGTTTTGTTTTGTTTTTGTTTGTTTGTTTGTTTTTGAGATGGTGTCTCACTGTGTCACCCAGGCTGGAATGCAGTTGTGCAATTTTGGTTCACTGCAACCTCTGCCTCCTGGGCTCAAGCAATTCTCCTGCCTCAGCCTCCCGAGTATCTGGGATTACAGGCATGTGCCACCACATCTGGCTAATTTTTGTATTTTTGTAGCAATGGGGTTTCACTATGTTGGCCAGGCTGGTCTTGAACTCCTGACCTCAGGTTATTCGACCTCCTTGGCCTCCTAAAATGTTGGGATTACAGGCCTGAGCCACCACCACCCCCCAACCCCGGCCACAAATGTTACTTTTTTAATATTTGCCTCAGATATTCTCTGAAACAATTAACAATTATAGTTATAGATGAGATACGGAATAGAAACCTCTACAGATTCCTTTTCTTCCCATCCTAACCAGAGGTAACCTTTTTTCAGAAAGTCTTCCATTCTACTTTTAAATATATTTTTACTTCATATATTAATAATACTAAAAAATTTTAATATAATTTTATATTTCTTTGTTTATATTATCAATTAAATGCATCATGCACAAATATATATCTCTATTTTACTAGCATTTAAGTTGCTTCCAAGTTTTATCTGGTCTACATATATAAGAGCATACATCTCAGAGTTTCTCCCTTCTAGATTGAGAATATACCTGAAATTGAAATTGTTAAATCATAGACACACAAGAAATATTGTGTTCGGCTATGCAGGTTGTCTACTGCACAATTTTGCATCATTATTGTCTATGTGAAGGGCACTGCTCTGCGACGTGAATGAAGTTCACAACCCTCTTTGCTCTACTTAGCTTTTCTTCTCAGAGTTTCTAGATTGCAAATTTTCCTTTCAAAATAGTTTCAAGTAAATATGCCTTCACTAGCTGTATGAGTTTTCATTCCTTGTGCCTTCCCCCACTCCTGATATTGACTCCTGATTAGAAAACAGTTTCATCATTCTAAAGGTTATAAAATGTTACGTGATTTATTCAATGTGTATTTAATTCATAACTAGTGAATTAAATTTTTTATGTATTTGTATTTAGATTTTTCTCCTCTGAAAGTTTCTATTCCTATCATTTCCTCTATTTCAATTAAGTTTAATTTAAAAATGAAGTTTTTGAGGGAATCTATATATTTGAGATAGAAATAGCTTGATAGGTACAGTTCGAATAATCATTAATGTAATTATTTTATAAAATGAATATAAGAAATTTGGGCTTGCAAACTAATATTTATGCAGATTTTTTCTGTTACAGAATATATAAATCACTTGCTGATATTTATCCCACTGCATTAATCCAATTTTGGTTTGAGTAAACATTATATGTTTCTGACAAACATTTTATATGATTCTATATTTTCATACATTTAAATAAAAACACATCAACTAGTTCATGTTTAAAAATTATTGTTTGTCCTTTGTGAAGGACTTCCAAATTCTTTATAGACTTGAGATTTAGAAACATGAAATAAACAATTCTGAAAGAAAGGCAGATGAGGTTGAGAACAAGTGACCTGCATCATTGCCTCTGGGTACTGTAAACTGATGCCCAATTATAAACAAAGGGTGTAATATTTTGTGGTATATTGTAAATGAGAGGTCAAAAGAAAATGGCTATAATAACAAGACCCTGTATTGAGCAAAAAAGTTGGTGTATTGCCTAGCTAGCAGATTTTTCTCAAGAGCACTGCAACCTTGCTTGAAAACCATGTCCTTAATTTATGTTTTCTTTAAATGGACACTTTTAAATTTGTTTTCTATTCATAGTCCTTTAACAATGTCTTAATAGTTACCAAAGGAATAAAAATAATGATTTTCAACTGGATTTCTTTATGCAAATTTTGGATACATTCCTGTCCAATATTATTCACACAGATATACTCTATCTTCTTTGACTCAAAGAAAACAATAGTTGATATATTAAGTCATTAAATATTCAGGTATATTTTTAGTTTATGAATACTCCATATATTAAGAACTAATAACAATAGCTAATACTTTGATGCTTACATTTATGCTAGGCATGTTCTAAGTGCTTCATAAGTAATTTGATGTTTCTGCAAATCCTATGAGGCAAAGGCTATTTTTCCACTATTATTATTACTATAGCCATTTTTCAGATGAGGTTTGTGAGAAATGCAGAGATAACTACTTTGACAAATAAATAAAAGTAGGTTGCAGAGCCGGTATTTAAACCCCGGCAGTTTTGCTCCAGAGTTGTTTATTTACCTCTGCAACTGTGCCACTAAAAGTGCATTTTATGAACATATGTGATCCAAGAATTGTTTGCCCCACTTTATTAGTAGATGCAAATAGACGTTGAAATTTATCAACATAATAGCTGTGTGACATTGGTGTGTTATTTAAATGCATGGTTATTTTCTAATAATACATTTTTTATTATATTTAGAAAATTATTGGTCTGCAATGAATTAAGAATTAAATACAAAACCCAATTTTTGGTGCTAAAACCAGAATAGGCAAATATTTTCTACAAAGTTTCAGATTGTAAATATCTTAGAATTTTGGAGTCCTATAGTGTCTGTTCCAACTACGCAACTCTGGATCTAGCAGTTATAGACAAGAGTAAACTAATGGGCTTGGCTCTGTTCCAGTAAAATTTAATTTACCAAAGCAGGGGCGGGTACAAATTTGCTACATGGTCCAACGTTTTCTGACTCTGTTCTAAACTATATTGCCTCTCTAATTAATTTTTGGTAGACAGGCCAATAAAATAAAATTATTATATTTATATTATATTATATTACATCATATTATATCATGGCAAAGGGTGAAACTGTAGTCTAGTCGAAAGCACAGCAAATTGGAAGTCTGTAGTCCAGAGTCATACTCCTTGCTACTAAATTTTATGCAACCTGGGCATGTCAACCAATCTTTTAAGTTGTATCCCCCATGTTGAAAAATCAGGAATGTAAAAAAATAGTAATAGAATGTTTCAACTTAAAACTACTTGAAATTGTTATTTTAAAATTTTGTTAACTTACCTGTCAACATACACTTGCTGTTTTTCTAAAATATATACAATTGCCCCATTCATATAGAAACTGATTCCTCCTCCTCTCTTCATAAGTAATCTCACTTATAAATTTTCCACATATTTCTAATAAGCTCATTGTCCTCTATATGTTCTTAGAGAGCTAATCTTTTATTGTGTTAAGTAGTTATCAAAAAATTATTTAACACTGTTGCCCCTGACGGTGAGTTTATGTATAAGGCAGTGGTTCTGTGGTCATGCTATAAATCCAAGCTGTCAGATGTTTGAATTTGTAGCGAAATTGTTTATCAGCTTAAGAAACTTTTGGGCTGAGACGATGGGGTTCTCTAGATATAGGATTATGTCATCTGAAAACAAAGATAGTTTGATTTCCTCTCTTCCTATGTTCAATAGGCTTTATTGCTTTTTCTCGCCTGATTGGCCTGGCCAGAACTTCCAATATTATGTTGAATAAGAGTAATAAGAGAGGGCATCCTGGTCTTGTGCCGGTTTTCAAGAAAAATGCTTCCAGCTCTTGCCCATTCAAAAATTGTTAATTATAGGTTCCGCAAAATATGTACGGAAAATACAAGTTAAGTATAATATGTAGATGGTAGTCTGAATACTCATCCTCTGAGGCTTCAGTAACTTGTGATAGACTGTAAGTCTGCCATTACTTTTATTTCAAAATGTGCAACCTATTTTATTACACTTTTCATCCATCATCGCAGGTGTAGTGTTTTCTCAAACGTATGAAACAAAATCTACCGAAGAAATAGTGGCATATTTTTAAAAAGAAATTACTGTTTTTTCAGAGTACTCTGTCAAAATGTTATTTAAAGCATGTGGCTTAAAAAGGTGCATAGACAAATGTCTCTGTAGACATTTTTTATCATTTAGATCAAATTTTTTTTTATTTCTTTATTCTTTTGTCCAGGTTTTCTTGCCACTTATGAAAATGAAGCAATCATTATTAAAGTGTTTACACATTAAGAATATAAAATCCATTAAAAGATGAATGATTCAAGTTTATAACAGTGTTATCTGGTATTCAAGTAGAAATTAGATTCTTATAATAATTTGATTTTTAAAAATCTATTTTGTGGAATTAAATCTTTAGAGAAAAAAATCTCTAGAGATGTAACTTTTTAGACAAGAAAGAAATTTTTGATGTTATTTATGATACTGTTGTAAATTCAGTTAACATACTCAACATTGAAGATAAAACAATTTGCAATCTATGATAAACAGTAAAAATTTTATAGAGCATTGTGTTGTGGGAAAAATAATAATTTTGCTATATTCTGAAATGTATGGAGTAGAAAGTTTTTGAAATTGTTTATTATTTACATGATTAATAATGACACTTAAGCAGAAGACCTCTATTATACAAGGGGGAGATATGATTGTCAATTTCACAAATTTTCAAACATATACAGCTAGTGTGACTAAACTAAAATGTTATTGAGAATAAGTTGATATTTTATAAAATGAAATAAGTGCTTCATCACGCCATGAGATGTTCAATCACTTAACTGCAGACAGCCACTCTCTGTGGTGGTGAAACTAATCAAAGCAAGCAATTAAGTCATCATTTCTTTTTCAGTCTAAACCATATTACCTCTGCTCCCACTTCCATACTCCTCCACCCAAGCCATAAACACATATTTTTACATCTTGAGTATTGATATCAATTTCTAATCTGGGCTTATTTTGTGCTTTATGTCATGATTACTCAATCCCTAGAACTGTGACACTGTTTCTTCTTCCCCTGTTTATTTTGTGCTTTCAAAAAATGTTTCTCTTACACCCAGCTATACCCTTTAAACTAGACACAAAGACCTCTCTTTGAATTTCAGACTAATTTATAAAACTGCTCAGTCAGCATGTCTACTTCAGTATCTAATGGGCCTGGCCCAAATGAACACTTGAGGCTTGTCTTTCAATAAATAGCAACTTCATTAATCCAGTTAAAAACTTTTGAGTCATTACTAACAACTGTCTTACTCTTTTAAAACTGACACCCAGTATATCAGAAATTTCTATAAGCTCTACTTCAAAATATTTTCATTATTTGTTTAATTTTCTATATATCCACTGCTGTCACCCTGTTCCAAGACACCATCACTTTTCACGTAGATTAACTCAATAGGATCCCTTCAAATTTTCACCTTACAAAGAAATATCCTCCCATGGTATGTCAGGCTTTAAACATGGAATACTCTGCTTCGTCTAGCCTCACATGCTACTATTTTCTCTCTTTCTTACTTTTCTATAGCTACAATTGCCTACTTCCTTACGCAAACATGTAATGCATAGTTAAGCCTCAGGGCCTTTATTGTTAAAGTATTTCCTCTTTATGAGAGCTTCTTTCCCTGGATACTTACAGTGCTCATCTCTTGCTATCCTTTAAGTCTTAATGTAAGTGCTACCTCCCCAGAGAGACCTTTTCTTCCTCTATCTGAAACTGTAAATCCTACGTCACATTTCATTACACTTCTGCCTCTATTTTTCTCCACAGCACTTACATAGCATTCTATAGGCTTACTTATTTTTCTTAATTTTGCATTTTCCTATTTACTATCATATAACCTCCACGACGGGCAATTATTTTTGTAATTTTAAAATTTATTGTAGTATCTACCATAAACATTTGTTGCATAAATGAATGAATGAGTATTCCAGAAACTCTAGAGTTCTAGAGCGTTTCTTTATTCTCCACTGCCTCCCTGAGAATGTCACACCCATAAGTTATACAGAAAATATGGCACCACTATATTTAAACTACGAGTTATTGTTTATAGCAAAATTTCCTCATAAAGTGTTCTATTTAAAGTATGAATTGTTAGTACCAGTAAGCTGTTATTTTCTGTTAGTTTTTTATACATATTTAGAAACAGAGTGGCCTATATTTTATATACAAGTTCTATTGTGATGATTTAAAACTGGCTAGAATATTTAGCTAAAAGGATTGTTTGTGATGCTGTTAGAGTAGTATACATTGTTCAAATTATGAAAGATTCGAACATTAAGAAAACACACGGTTTGGGAAAGTATATGTGACTAAAGACATGCTGACATACAAGGGGTCACAGAGTTGGAAGATACCAAAAGCGTAGTCCCAGATAAGATGTCACTGGAAGAGGATTTATAGTCATATTAAACTTATATAAACAAAGTAATGGTGCAAAGTGGTGTGGTGCAAAGAACATCTTTGGGTGGTGGGAGAAGCACAACAACTGTGAGTCATTGAACCCAGTGTTGTCCTGTTAGAGCGGAAAGAAAAACCAAGACAAACTCTACTGACCCCCGCCAACAGAGAGAGCATTTAAACCAGCCCAAGCCAGAGGGGAATCCCCAATCCCAGGGGTCAGAACTTGAGTTCCTGCAAACCTAGCCACCAATGGCTAATGTGCTCTGATTCTCTAAGTAAACTTGAAAGACAGTCTAGGCCATAAGGACTGCAACTCTTAGGTGCATCCTACTGCAGAAATCGGCCTACAGACAGTGAAATAAGGAGGCATGCAACCTACTGAGACACCAGCTGGAGAGGTTAAGGGAATGCTGGCATCAGCCCTCCCCTAAACTCAGGCTGCACAGTTTGTGGCTCCAGAAGAGACTCCTTTCTGCTTGAGGAGAGGAGACAGAAGAGTGGGAAATACTTTGTCTTACATCTAGTATACCAGCTCAGCTACAGTCGAAGAGACCACAGTTCAGCGTCATGAGACCCATGTTGCAGGCCCTAACAACATTTCTTTTTCTTTCTTCTTCTTCTTCTTTTTTTTTTTTTAATAGAGGGAGTCTCGCTCTGTTGCCCAGGCTGCAGCGTGCAGTGGCGCGATTTTGGCTCACTGCAAGCTCCGCCTCCTGGGTTCACGCCATTCTCTTGCCTCAGCCTCCCTCCAGACAACATTTCTAAACACACCCTGGGTCATAAGAGAACCCACTGCCTTGAGGGGAAGGACCTAGTCCTGGCAGCATTCATCACTTGCTAGCTGAAGAGCCCTTGAGCGCTGAATAAACAGCAGTGATACCCATGTACAACGTCAAGGGCCTTGGATGAGCCTTGAGATTTCCTGGCTTCAGGTGAGACTGTATATTACCAGCTGTGAGGGCAGTGGGGTGAAAGTCTTTATGCTTGGGAAAAGCAGAGGGGAAAGTTAAGGGGACATTGCCTTGCACCTTAGGTACCAGCATGGCCACAGAGTGGCAGAGGATCAAATAGGCTCTTGGGGTACCAGACTCCAGGACTTGACTCTTGGATGGCATTTTTGGACCTTCCCTGGGCCATAGAGGAGCCCACTGCTCTGAAGGGTGAGTCCTAACACAGACAGCATTCCCCACAGGCTGATTTAAGAGTCCTTGGGCCTTAAGGAAAAAATGGCATAGTCTGGCAATACTCTTTGTGACTTGCGTTCGTGGTGGCTATGGGTGAGGCTCCTCTGTCTTTGCAAAGGAGAGGGTAGAGTGGGGCATACTGCATACTGTGGCTTGAACCCCAGCACAGCCAAAGAACAATGAAATACCAGGTAGACTTTTAAGTTTTTTGACTCTAGTACCTGAATCCTGTATGGTACCTCTAGACCTACCTGGGGTCTGGGAGAAGTTGCCACCCTGAAAAGAAGAGCACAAACTTGGCTAGATTTGCCACCAGCTGATTGTAGAACCCCATGGCCTTGAGAAAACATAGGCAGTAGCCACAAGTGCCTACAGCAGGCCTTGGGTGAGACTCAGCGATGTGCTAGCTTCAGCTCTGATTCAGTGCAGTCATAGTGGTGGTGGCCACTATGTTGACCTCCAGTCCACTGCACCTCCAGTTCCACATGTCTTAGAACAGAGAGAGAATTTGTTTGCTTGGGAGAAAGTAAAGGAAGAGAACAAGAATCTCTCCCTGGTAATCCAGATAATTCTCCCAGATCTTGTCTAAGATCATCAAGGCATTACCTCTATGAGTCTGCAAGAACAACAGCATTAGTGGGCTTGATGTGTCTCTTAAAGCAGATACAATTTAGATCACAATACCTAAGTCCCTTCAAGTATCTGGAAAGCCTTCCCTAGAAGAATGGGTACAAATAATCTCAGACTATGCAGGCTACAATAAATACCTACTTAACTCTTCAGGACCCAGGGAACATCTATTAGCTTCTACACCATCACAGAAAGCATGACCTTAGCAAATGAACTAAATAATGCACTGTGGACCAATCCTGGAAAAATAGAGGTAAGTGACCTTTCAGACAGAGAATTCAAAATCTGTGTTAAGAAAACTAAAAGAAATTCAAGATAACACAGAAGAAATTCAGAATTCTATTAGATTAATTTAACAAAGAGATTGAAATAATTGAAAAGAAGCAAGTAGAAATTCTGGAGCTATAAAATTCAGTTGACATGCTGAAGAATGCAACAGAGTCTCATAATAGCAGAAGAAAGAATTAGTGAACTTAAAGAGAGGATATTTGAAAATACACAATAAGAGGAGACAAAAGAAGAAATAATAAAAAACAATAAAACATGCCTATAGCATATAGGAAATAGCCTCAAAAAGGCAAATCTAAGTGTTAAAGGACAGATAAAGAAAGAGATTGGGGCAGAAAGTTTATTCAAAGTGAGCAGTAACAAAAAATTTACCAAACATAGAGAAAGATAGCAATATCCACATACAAGAAGGTTACAGAATACCAAACAAAAGACTACCTTGAGGTGTTTGATAATTAAACTCCCCCCAAAAAATCAAGGATAAATAAAAGATCCTGAAGCAGGAAAAGAAAAAAATATATATACAATGGAGGCCCAACATGTCTGGCAGCAGACTTTTCAGTGGAAACCTTATAGGCCAGGAGAGAGTGACGTGACACATTTAAAGTGCTGAAGAAACAAAACTTTTTCTCCTAGAATAGAATACCTGACCAAAAAAAAGAAATCTTTCAATCATGAAGAATGAATGAAGACTTTCCAAGACAAACAAAAGCTGAGGGATTTCATCAACACTAGACCTGTCCTATAAGAAATGCTAAAGTGAGTACTGAAGTAAAAGGACAGAAAGAAAAGGAGTGAGTACTGAAGTAAAAGGACAGAAAGAAAAGGACATTAATGGGCAACTAAGTAATCATGTAAAGGTACAAAAATCACAGGTAAGCACATGGAAAAACAGAATATCATAACACTGTAACTGTGGAGTGTAAACTACTCTTATAATAATTACAAAGACCAAATGATGAACTAATCAAAAATAATACTACAGGAACTTTTCAAGACATGGACACTACAATAAGATATAAACAGAAACAACAAAAAGTTAAAAAGCAAGAAGGCAAACTTAAGTGGTATTGTTTTTATTAGTTTTCTTTTCATTTGTTTGTTTATGCAAATAGTGTTATGTTGTCATCGGGTCAAAATAATGCGCTACACGATAGTATTTTCAATCCCTCATGGTAATTTCAAACCAAAAGACATACAATGAGACACAAAAGGTGAAAAGCAAGAAAGTAAATCACATCACCAGAGAAAATCGCGTTCACTGAAAGGGCGACAGGAAGGAAAGAAAAAAGGAAGAAAACACTACAAAACAATCAGAAAGCAAATAACGAAATAACCAGAGTAAGTCCTTACTTATCAATAATAACATTGAATGTAAGTGGACTGAATTCACCAATAAAAATATAGAATGGCTGTATGGATGAAAAAATAAGACCTATTAATCTATTCACTAGAAAAACACACACCCACACACACACTTCACTTATAAAGACATACATAGACTAAAAATAATGGGATGAGAGAATACATTCCATGCCAATGAAAACCAAAACAGAATATCAATAGCTATACTTACATCAGAAAAATTAGACTTCAAGGTAACTATACGAGACAAAGAAGATAATTATATAGTGATAAAGGAGTCAACTCAGCAAGAGGTTACAACAATTTTAAATAGATATGCACCCAACACTGGAACACTCAGATGTATAAAGCAAATATTATTAGAGCTGCAGAGAGAGATAGGCCTTATCTCTTGATAGCTCAAGACTTCAACACCCCACTTGCAACATTAGACAGATATTCCAGACAAAGACCAACAAAGAAATATTGGACTTATTCTGCACTATTGACCAAATAGATCTAATAGATATTTACAGTACATTTCATCCAACAGCTGCAGAATGTACATTCTTTTCTTTAGCATATGGATCATTCTCAAGGATAGACTATACGTTAGGTCACAAAACAAGTCTTAAAACATTCAAAAAATTGAAATACTATTAAGCATCTTCTCTGACAACAATGAATAAAACTAGCAATCAGTAACAAGAGAAATGTTGGGAAAAATACAAACAAACACATGGAAATTAAACATTATTCTTCTGAATGACCAGTGGGTTAATGAAGAGATTAAGAAAACAAAAAAATATTGAAACAAATGATAATGAAAACACAACACACCAAAACTTATGGAATACAGCAAAAGCAGTACTCAGAAAAAGTTTATAGTACTAAATGCCTACATCAAAAAAGTGAAAGAACTTCAAATAAATAATATAACAACACAACTTACATGGAAAAACAAGAGCAAATCAAACCCAAAATTAATAGAAGAAAGGAAATAAAAAATTCAGAGCGGAACTAAATGAAATTGAAATGAAGAATACAATACAAATGGTCAAACAAAAAGTTTTTTTGAAAAGTTAAACAAAATTAACATTCATTTAGCCAGACTAAGAAAATGACAAGAAAATACAAATAAATAAAATCAGAAATGAAAAAGGAGACATTGCAACTGATACTGCAGAAATTCAAATGATCATTATTAGTGGCTACTATATGTTAATAAATTGGAAAATCTAGAAGAAATTGAAAAATTCCTAGATACATATAACCTATACAGATTAAACTAAGAAGAAATGAAAAACCTGAAGAGACCAATAAGAAGTGACAAGATTGAAGCTATAATAAAAAGTCTCCTAGTAAAAATAGAAAAAAAAAGTCTGGGAGCTGATAGTTTCCCTGGTGAATTCTACCAAACATTTAAAGTAGAACTAATACCAATGCTACTCAAACTATTCTAAAACATAGAGGAGGAAGGCATGTTTTCAACCTCATTCTACAAGGCCCTGATACAAAAAATAAATAAATAAAGACAAAAACACATCAAAAGAAAGAAAGAAAGAAAGAACTACAGGTCTATAACTCTGAGGAATATTGATGCAAAACTGCTCAACAAAATACTAGCAAACTGAATGCAACAAAAAATACTTTAGAAAGATCATTCATCATGACCAAGTGAGATTTATTACTGGGATGCAAGGATGATTCAACGTTTGCAAATCAATTAATGTGATACATCATATCAACAGAATGAGGACAAAAACCATAAGATAATTTAAATTGATGCTGAAAAAGCACTTAATAAAATTCAGAATTATTTTATGATACAATTCTTCAAAAACTTGGAGATATAATGAGCATACTTCAACATAATAAAAGCCATATTCAACAAATACACAGTTATTATCTCACTGAATGGGGAAAAAAAGGCTTTCCTTTAAGATCTGCACCATGACAATAATGCACAGTGTCACAACTGTTATTCAACATAGTACTGGAAGTTCTAGCTAGAGCTATTAGACATAAGAAAGAAATAAAAGGCATCAAAATTGGAAAGGAAGAAGTCAAATAATCCTTGTATGCAGATGATATGATCTTACATTTGGAAAAACTTAAGGTCTCCACTAGAAAACTGTTAGAACAGATAGACAAATTCACTAAAGCTGCAGAATACAAAATCAACATACAAAAGTCAGTAGCATTTTTGTATGCTAACAGTGAATAACCTAAAAAATAAGTCAAAATGTAATCTTATTTACAATAGCCACAAATAAAATAAATACCTATGAATTAACAAAACAAGTAAAAGATCTATACCATGAAAACTATAAAAAAAACTAATGAAAGAAATGGAAAAAGATCCTTAAAATCAAAAAAAATTCCATGTTCTTGGATTAGAGAAATCGGTATTATTAAAATGTCCATATTACCCAAAGCAATGCAAAGATTCAATTTATTCCCTATCAAAATACCAATGGCTTTCTTCACTGAAATATAAAAAAAAGCCACTAAATTTATATAGAACTACAAAAGATCCAAAATAGCTAAAGCTATCCTAAGCAAAAAGAGCAAAACTGGAGGAATTACATTACCAGATTTCAAATTATACTACAGAGCTATAGTAACCAAAACAGTATGGCCCTGGCATAAAAACAGACACACAGAAAAAAATCCATACGGTAAACTCTTTTTTATTTTTTGCGATGGAGTTTTACTTTTTTTGCCCAAGCTAGAGTGCAATGGTGCAATCTTGGCTCACTGCAACCTCTGCCTTCCCAGTTCAAGTGATTCTCCTGCCTCAGCCTCCTGAGTAGCTGGGAGTGCAGGCACCCATCACCATGCCCAGCTAATTTTCTATGTTTAGTAGAGATGGGGTTTCACCATATTGGCCAGGCTGGTCTCGAAGTCCTGACCTCAGGTGATTCCTCTTGGCCTCCCAAATTGTTGGGACTACAGGCATGAGCAACTATCCCTGGCCCAGTGAACTCATTTTTAACAAAGGTACCACAAGCATACATTGGTGAAAATGTAATCTTTTCAATAAATGATACTTGGAAAACTAGATATTCACATGCAGAACACTGAAACAGACCTGTATCTCTTACCATATACCAAAGTCAAATAAAAATGAATTAGAGGCTTAAAACTAAGTTCTCAAAGTCTGAAAGTACCACAAGAAAATGGGAAAAATCTCTAGGACATTGGACTGGAAAAAAAAGAATTATTGTGCAGTAACCCACAAGCACAGGCAAACACAGCAAAAATGGACAAATGAGATCACATCAAATTAAAAATCTGCACAGCAAAGAAAACTGTCAACAATGTGAAGAGACAGCCCCCAAAATGGGAGAAAATATTGGCAAACTACCCGACAGACAAGGGATTAATAACCAGAATATGTAAAGAGTTCAAACAACTTTATAGGGAGAAAATCTGAAAAATTGATTACAAATGTGCAAAAGACTTTCATAGACATCGTCCAAAGGAAGACATACAATGGCAAACAGGTATATGAAAAGGTGCTCACCATCATTAATCATCAAATTAATACAGATCAAAACTACAATGAGCTATCCTCTCATCCCAGCTAAAATGGCTTATATCCAAAAGACAGGCATTAACAAATGGTGGTGAGGATGTGAAGAAAAGGGAATCCTGTACACTCTTGGTGGGAATGTAACTTAGTATTAGCACTATGGAGAACAGTCTGGATGTTCTTTAAAAAACTAAAAATAGAGCTAACATATAATCCAGGAATCCCACTGCTGCATATATTTACAAAATAAAGGAAATCAGTATATCTTAGATATATCTACACTTTTTTATGCTTGTTGCAGCATATTTCACAATAGTAAGATTTGCAAACAACATAATTGTCCATCTGGAGATGAGTTGATAAAGAAAATGTGATACTTATACACAATGGAGTGCTATTTGGCCATCGTAAATAGTAAGATTTTGTCATTTGCAGCAACACGAATGGATATGGAGATCATTATGATAAGTGAAATAAGCCAGGCACAAAAAGACAAACATTATATGCTCTAACATTTGTGGGATTTAAAAATCAAAACAATCTATTATCAATACATAATAAAATAAACAATGAACAATAAAATATCAAAGCAATATTAGGATAGTGGAAAAGTAATTGCGTTTTTTGCCATTAAAACTAATAAAACTCTTGAAAATAGACGGTAGAGGGATGGTTAACAGATGCTGGGAAATGTAGTAGGGGTTTTGTTGGGGATGGGGAGGTGGGGATTGTTAATGGGTCCAAAAAATAATTAGAAAGAATGAATAAGACCTGCTATTTGATAGCACAACAGGGTCACTATAATCAATAATAACTTGATTGTACATTTTAAAATTATTAAAAGATTGTAATTGGATAGTTTATATCACAAAGGATAAATGCTTCAAGGGATTTCTAACCCATCCTCCACGATGTGATAGTTTCACATTGTATGCCTGTATCAAAACATCTCATGTACCCTATAAATATAGACACCTACTAAGTACCCACAAAATTAAAAATTTAAAAATTTAAAAAATACAAGTTAGCATGATAGAGGAGTACATTGACAATAGATCTTATATTGATTAACTAAGTTCTCTTCATTAATGATATTATGGCTGTAAGAAATACATCTTGTCCTAAATGTGAAAGGACATTTTAACAACAACAAAAAAAGTAGGATCATAGAAGCATTGTAAAGATGAAACAGAGAGTACCTAAATTTCTCTCACTCTGCTTTCTTTAATGTTAATTTACATAAACATGGTGTAGCAAATAACATTTTTTAAATTGTTACTTTGAGCATTCTCAACATCTAAAAGTAATTTACCATTAGGAAAATTATATATCTCAACAAGAAAATAAATGTGTAAACTCTACTCATTTCAATGATAAGCATTTGGTAATATTTAACATTAATTCCTAGTTACAATTCTTTTTAAAATTTAAGAATAGAAGAATCATTTTGCTACTTGATAAGAATATATGTTAATAAAACAACAAACTTAATTCTCAAAGAGAAAAATGCTTGATTTCCCCAAGATTATCAGGTTAAATATTGACAAATTATATATACATAGCATAATACAGTATATAATACATAACTATTATCTGAGTCTTCTGTATGAGTAGGGAAGTTATATTAATGGTGCATCCAATTTTTAAGGACTTCTTCAATGACACTTATATTGTCTATGATAAGAACATTCAATAAAATTCTGTAATCATCAATTATAGCATCTAAGATATTAGTTTGCTAATAGAAAGGTATTACTTTCAGAAAGATGCAATAATATATTTTTAGTACTGGAAACAATGGAAGTGTGATGGTAGCATGTAATATGGACTTCTGGGGAATAAAATTACAGAGATTTAAATTGGAATGTCAGGAAATCGGTATAATAATTTCAAGCAATTATGTTACCTGTTTCTAGAATAAAAAAAAAGTCATAGTCATTATTTAAAAATGATAGTCTTAGTTACAATGAACACTTTTAACCATAAATTAGAAGAGTAGGGTTTTTATGAAAACCACATGTGAAAGAACAACCATTCTATATACATAATTATTTTCATCCCTACTCGTGCAGAGGAACATTGCCACACAAACATTATACCAACAAATTCACAATCAGTTTAGTGATCATTCTTAGTTTTCTAAATTGTCAAATAAATAAAAGTACTGCCTACTTTAATGGGTTGTTTAGAGGACAAAATTAATTTAATCCTTGATACATTAGTATGCAAAGAGCCTGGAGGTAAATGGAGTATATATTATGCTCTTGATAAATATTAGGTAGTATTACTCTATAACAAATATACCAGATTTTGACATACTCATTAAACTTCTGGGTACTTATACAAATTACATATATTTTTTCTATTTTAAAGTAATATCCTGCTACTAATTTATTCAAATATCTGAAAAAATTAGTCAGATAAATAATAAAAATTGCTTAGATATAGTAGAAATTGAGCAGAATAATCCTATTGTTCACAATTTTTCTGTGTAATTTCTCATTTTATATTTGGAGTTTAGGCTTCACAGGTGAATTTAATTTTTATCTTAACCATTTGGTCTTGGAGCAATTAAGATTTTTAATTTGTAATACAAGAATACTTTTGAGACTTTAATGGTACTTCTTCTATTTATTGTGGTTCATAAGAAAAGTGATTTTGAGGCAGTACTTAGATAAAAGCTAAGACAAATGATACCTTTTGCATTTAAATTAATTATTGTAATTGCTTTTACATGTAAATA